>NC_063157.1:25901528-26565072 GCF_020921035.1 Rhodamnia argentea | reverse complement strand
GAAAAAAAATCACTTTTGAGAATCACAAAACGGAATGAAATCTCACATTTCTTACTTTTTCCCTTTCAATCTCTCATCACTTTTTCCTCAACCTAATAAAAAATAAATAAAAATAAAAAATTTCAAAAAAAATTAGGAATTTAAAAAATAAAAAAATAAATAGAAAAATCCTAAAAACAGAAGAAGCTTGGATTAGGCTAGTTGAACCTCATTTTCATAAATTTGGACCTAAATTTTTAAGATTCCATAGATTTTACTCTTCCGCAAAAAATGTCGCAGAATATGATGGCATCCAACATGTGGATGATAACAAATATACTCGTAGCCATGCGTCACAAAATGTAATTATCTGCACGTTGAGTCGGAGCCAAACACCCCTTAGATTTAGGACGTAAGCTGCAAAATAATAGTGAATGACTTGTATTTTGTATCAAGGAGGATAATTTTTTTTTCGAATGGATAATTTGATTATTCGGTTGCTATGTTTGTATATGTTTTGGACAACGCAATATTTAAAGAAAAAAATGAGTTCTTAATATGAGAATTGTCCCATGCTTCAATCGATATCACGTATTAAAATTTTTCTTTCATTTATGACATGCTAAAAAAATAATGTATTTTAAATTATTTTAGTGTGCATTGGAAATTAATCTTCAATTTATGATGAAATTTTACAAGGTAACTACATAGTTATTTGACTTAAATGAAAAAATTAGGAAGAGAAATAGTTTTGAGAAACGGAAATTTTATGCAGTTTTTAAACACATTTCTATTCCATAAATAGAAATTTTGGGCGCTTATCAAACACGCTCTAATTCTCTAAAACTCATTCAAAAACAGAATCAGAAAAAGTCATTTGAATCAGAATCGGTTTTTTGGAATAGAATGGTTACCATGCACAGTCTAAATCTAAAAGTTTGTTTACCAAACATTCACTCCCCCCCCTCTCTCCATCTAAATCTGAAGTGACATTGGTTTGGCCATGATGGGACATCGCGATGGGGCTTGCGCCCTCTCTCTCAATTGTTCTTCCACCTTCCATTTTTTCGTCCAATTTTGTTATTTTGTAGAATCTTCTCATTTGTAAAACTTGAATTTCAGGTTGGGACCAAAACACTTCAATTGCAATTTAAAAAAAAAAAACCTGTGAATTGTTTTCTTCTTCGTACATATTATAAACCGCCACTTTTTGCAGTCATATTAAGTGGAGGACTCGATTGCATGAATTACCCAAATCAAGGACTTAAAATACGGAAATTCAAAAACTCGAGGACTAAATTGTACAATTTGACATAAATTAGAGGAGCAAATGAAAAAAAAAAGGAACCTTTTTTGCGTCTCGGGGATCGCGCGCGGCGATGTTGACTTGCGGCTTCCCGTCGCGTTCTCACCGGAAGATGACATTGCAATTTGTCTCCCCCATGGCAACGACAGCAGACCACCAAAATCCAAAATAAGAACGAAAATAAATAAATGGGGAAAAAAGAAAAACAATAGATAAGTAAATAGAATTCATCCTCCTCCTCTGAGTTTGCTCCGATTCCGATCTCCGTAGCTTCTCAACTCAGATCTCAGTCTTCCCCTGCTCGACCAGCATTCTCGCGCGCAGAGAGAGAGAGAGAGAGAGAGAGAGAGAGAGAGAGAGAGAGAGATGGCGGCATACATGAAGCTCGACGACTCGCCCATGTTCCACAAGCAGGTCATCATCTCGCTCGATCGCTCGCTCGCTCTGTCGATTTCACCTCGCCGTCCCCTTTTCTCTTCTTTCTCGATTTCAATCGACTCGTCGTTGTTCTCGGGCTCCGCGCTTCCTCGCGGAGACCATTGCACGACCTCGATGGAGCGATTAGTTGTTTACTCGATGCATTTGAGAAGTAGGTGGATTTTTTTTTTCTCCACTACATTGTAACGTACATACCTGGTCGCCTCTTTCGAGAGTTGCTCCTTGGTCTTTGCTTTTTCCGAATTTCGGAGCACCGTTTTAGGTACTTGTCGGTTCTGTTTCCCCCCCTCCCTTTGTGATTCGTTGAAAGAGCGCAATTAAGTGGCGTGGCCCGATCTTGATTAGTTTCACATGTTGAAGCACTGATTCTACTCTTAATGTGACTCGTGCGCGTCTTTCTTCGTTCTCCTCACATTGGATTATCGGCTCGGTGATCTGGCAATGAACTTTTAATTTCTTTGTCAGAAGTCTTATTGTTATGCTAACCGCAACACTATGCTGAAATGGAAAAACAGATTTTTTCTCTAGAACAAACGGCGGAGGAGTTGAAAGAGCGCTGCCAGAGATTATACAGAGGCTCCGCAAAATTCATGTAAGTGTCTTATACTGGTACTTCAGTATGAGGATACTTACGTGCATTTGAATGGAAAGTACATCCTGTCACATCTGCTACTCTATACTGTGGACTTCCCTGCAGTACTATGCTCTCTCTCCTTGCAACCCCTGCCTCCAAAACTTTTCTCTGTCTTTAAAATTATGACTCAAAGCCATATGCCTTATGTGGGCAATTGTCTGTTCTTGCTATCTCTATGGAATACAGATAACCAGCTCTAGGATCTTTCACGTATGACCAGGGAAGAACTTCCTTACTGCCCCTAGGAGTTTTGTTGGTTTCACAAAATTTACTTTGTGGCACTTTTCTCTATACATTGCCTGATGCTAGTGGGTTGTTAAGTGGTGATTTCTTGTAATTGGCTTGGGAATTTTATCATTAAGTGGCCCCATGGAGTACATTCAATACATATGATTAAGTGGCCCCACCGAGGGATTTGGATTTTTGGCTGCTTCAACTTACCTTATGTGGCTGGAACATGAAGGGAAAAACTGTTATTCTAAAGTAGTTACTAAAAAGATGCGCAATATCAGCTAGAAATTTAGAATATGAACAAATACAATTGGAAGCTTTTAGGAGGATTTGGCTTTTGGTTTATAATTTTCTGACAGACATGATGATTGCATTGTGTTTTGTTCTGTTACATCAAAAAACACTATTCTGGTATTATGTAGCCCCACTTGGCAATAAAAGTGGTCGATGAACACCTCCTAAGCCATTGGTCAAGGATATTTAAACCTCCATCATATTGTGACGGGAATCAGTGCATATTTAAATAGAACTGGGGTAGTCATGCATATTCAATAAAACATGACGGCTTTCATGGCAATCTGCCCTATTTTCTAGCTTTCCCTCATTTATGAACTAGATTTAGAAGTTCTAAATATAACACAACCACCATTTTGGTATTCTAAGTGTGTAAAGTACCTTACCAGGAACCTCCATGATGTTTCTAATGTTATTCTCAAATCGACCTTACCCTCCCATATGTTTTCTCTAAGCTAGAGTAATAGGCCATGCATTAGAGTAATGTTTAATGTCTGCTCTTCAGGGCATCTCTTGGAGAAGCGTGTATTGCGGACACAACATTTGCAGATTCCTTGGAAGCATTTGGTGGTGGACAGGATGATCCAGTTAGTGTATCAATAGGAGGTTGTCAATATAAGTCAGCAAATTTCTGCTTTACTTCATTGAGTGAACCATTTAAAACCAATCCGACCAAAAAAAAAAAAACATTTAAAACCCGAAGCCCTATCGTATTTTTGCTTATATTTCTGTTGTTGAATTTTTGAGATGTACAATAACAACTCTAGCCTTCTTGTGGACAATTTAAAAACTGTGCATTGTATTTGCAATATCTGCTCGTTTCCAGGTTGGCTCTTCTCAAATGGGTATGTAGTTGATTGCTGTTAGGAAAGAATAAAAACGTCCTTCATTTACTGTTCTATCTTCCTGTAATGTACCTTAAAACTAATGAAGTTGAGCATCCTACTTTTTCATACAATTAATTACCGGAATGAGAGGTGACAACTGTGTGAAGACATAAGGCATCATTCACTTGATATAATTAGCTGAGTTGTTTTTCCATTTACCCTATTAGTCCCGCTGTAACATTGTTATCTTCAATACAACTGTTATGGTGGGATATGACAGCAAATGTGTCGATATGGAGTGGCGAAGCTGGTGCTTTTTTCAGACTACTTTTTTTCCCGCAATGCTTGAGTTTGGTCAGTCCTTTATTCTAGGTTTCTCGTGCTGAATTTTTCGTCCAAAAAAAAAAAAAAAAAAGAAGTAGATCAACTGGTAAAATCCCTGTTCCGGATGGTTTTGGAGGAGACATTCAACTTTTGTTCCATCTGCTACTTGTCTCAGGTCCTGTCATATCCAAGTTCGTATCAGCATTTCATGAGCTTGCTTCTTATAAAGAGCTTTTGCGTTCTCAGGTAATTGCTTGCATTGCATCTAGCAAGATAGCTTAATATGTTGTAATAGATAGCATTTCTAATACTACTAAGAAAGACATCTTTGAAGGATGATTCTTTTGGTCAGCGAAACTGAAAAATTCACTAAAGAGGCATGAAGAAGGTGCTGATTCATGTTCAGAAGAAAAGGTCAACAAAAATAGAGAGAATATCTTTATTTTGTTGAAGCATTTCAACCTCGAAAGTTTTTCATTATGCTGAAAATCTGAAGCCTTAAAATGTCTATCCCGGAAAAAATTATTTAGACTTCTGAATTTGCAAACTAGCATAAACGAAAGAGGAATAGCAGAGATGAACTCTTTCTCCTTGGAGGTTTGGGCCATGCCAGGCTCAAATCTCTTGCTCCATTGAACCTGTCATAGAATGGTTCATTCCTTCAGAAGCATGAGATGTAGTCCGAAACTGTCACGTCCAAGAGCTGGGTGGAAACATGTGAGGCACCGCTTTCTGTTCCCTCCTCTACAAAACTTAGTGGCTTGGCAAAGCTCGCCTATTTTACGGTTCTCCAAGGTGAGAATCCACCCCCACATGCTTTCCCAATCAGAGAGATTTTCAACAGAACCTTTCTTTTCCAAACTGTTTTCCAAGGAAAATCTGGTCTATAGCACAAAGAATCAGTATTTGCCAAGTTCTGTAGAAAGATTGCTTTCCTTTCTTACCTTGCCTTGAACCTTTGATCTTGAGGTTGAATAGCTTGAGAAAGATTTCACTATGGAATCACTGCTATAGTCCTTTTCCATAGGACAATTTTCTCTCTCTCTGGAAGAAATTACGGATATGTTTCTTGGGAGACTCAATGTCATGCCAAAAGCGAATTCACCCATCATGCCCCAGCTTAAATGTCATGTGTCTTTGGAAGTCCCTCCAAACTTCTCTAATTGATCTAATTGCCGTGTACTGTAAGGTATCTTCCTGCCTTTTGAAGCCCATGCAACTCATTCTATGCTGATTGGCCACCTCCATCTTCTGCTGAACATGATTTCTTCATTTTGGATAGTTTTTGGGTGCTCTCACTTGCATCAGATCACTTTTGCTTAATGAAGAGAGGTGGGTAGAGAAGAAAAAACAAGATGTAAGGTTATCAGAGGCTGAGGAAGAGCAGAGAGTAGCTGGGAGAGAGAGAAAATATGGTGAGGCAGTGCGGGTGATGTTGGAGAAGTGTGACTGATGAGTTCCTAAATTCATCATCATCAGTAATTGATGTAGCCTTCATCTTCCCCTAGTTGTCGTTTCTTATTCAAGCATAGAGCATAAGTGGGTGCATGAAGAGGCCAAGTGCATTAGTAATCAATAAATATGGATGGCCACTAGTCATTAACCATTATATGATGGGGGTCTATGCATTAAGTATAGATCTAGATGGCTTTTGGTTAGTCTTGTGTCATTATCTGCATGCTACATCTATTCTGGAGCTTTTCTATAGCAATATCCACGTCACAGTGGTTGGGGGCCAATTTCTGTTGCTTGAAATTGCTTAGCAGAATTTTATATGATATAATTTATGGTTGGGAAAAAAAGAAAGGAAGGTTGGATATAATATCAAGTTTGTTTACAGGTGGAGCATGTATTGGTTGATCGCTTGACACACTTTATAAATGAGGATATGCAAGAGGCGAAGGTATGCTTTTTTTTTTTCCTTTGGTGCATCCTTTCTAGTTTAAATTTTTCAGTAGAAGGGAATTATCGGTTGGCAGGGATGGGGTGCTAACCCATGCACAATATCAGATATAGGATAGTCAATAACATCTGTTGAAAATTGGTTGACTCTTACTTTTTGGTGCTGTGGAAACTTGCTTGTGTATGTAAATGCTTTCTTCAATGTAGTAGATGCTTTGTCTCGTAACTGATCTCTTTTTGGATTCGTGAGATCTTTTAATATGTGGGTTTGCACCCCCTTGGTGCCCTATAGTAGATTATCTTTTTACCTATATTAAATAAAAAGCCAAATACAGTCAATAATATGCACATGAGAGCAACCATTAACTGGAAGCTGCTCAGTTAATCACGAATGGAGAGCTTAAGGCCATTTATGATTGATGAAGAGAAGATCTAGTACTGGTCCTTCCAAACATCTTTTTTTTTGGTTTAAAATATGCATCCCCATGGGGCTGTAGAATGTTATTTGCTACTCTTATGCTTGTCGCCGAAAACCTTCCCATGCCCAAAGTGGATAAGCAATCCAAACAGTTGTTTGAGCAGTAATACCTATTAAATATAGTAATCCCAGTGGTATTTTTGAGAATTTTCTTTAGTCTGTTCTCAAAATGTGCTGGAGCCCTCGATTCTTATTGACTATATGAAAAGCGGTGCAATTTGAAATTGTTTGGACTTAGTACACAGGTTTACTTTAAAATGTCGAATTGAACATTACAGTTACATCTCATCACCATTATTCATCCATTGGTTTACTTTTATTGTATAAAAATGTGAGATACCAGTTGCAATGAAAATTTTATGCTCTTGCTTATTTTGCTTGCATTTGAAATTGTTTCACAGGAATCCCGACGACGCTTTGACAAAGCCGGATATTCTTATGATCAGGTATTGAGATTTGACTATATATAAATTTCAAAAGTCTTGTTACTATATTGACAATTTTTGTAATTGCCTCTCTCTCTCTCTCTCTGACATGCACATATGCGCTGGCACACATGCACACCCATGTGAAACACCCTACTTGATCAGCCTGCCTTGCGTGAGGAATAGCAGCACGACGGTGTTCCAACAAACCTGATCATCTCTCAGAAAATATGATGCTGCTTATATATGAATAACGCACGACAAATGCTGAGACTTAATTAGAAAAGTTCTTGACATCGTGGAAAATTTTATATTAGAAAAACTAGGAACAAAATATTGATTATGAAACTACTGGCTAACTAATATGATGTGATTAGAGATGTAAAAACAGAACCAAAACAAGGGCTAAATTAGGAGCAATTCAAGCTAGAACAAAGATAAAAATTTTAGGGTTGGAGAAACCATTAATGTCTAATGGAAAGGAGACTGCAACACGAAAAAAACTAAATAAAAAAGAGAAACAATTAAACTAGGAGAACACAAAATTATTCAGATTTTGACTTCAAAGGTAGGGAAAGCAACACTTTGGTCCCCAATACTTGACCATCTTGTATAGCTTGGTCCCTAATATTTAAAACAAAGCTTTTATTCCCCGAAGTGTCATTTTTGGGCAATCTTTGGTTGTTGACCATGGATTTGGGATGTGGTTTTTGGACATGACAAAAGTTTTGAGGGTATTCTTGGGTCACCTTTGACTCTCTGTGTTGGTTATGAACTATATACCTTCTTTTGCCAAATGTTGTTATGAATATTAAACTCTCTATTAAGATTTGTTGCCCATATTTGACAAAAATGACAGTCTAGCACTTAAATGGAAGTTTTAAGACTAAAACCTCATTTTTTTTTTCAAATCAGAAACTAAACCCCAAAAACATGGTCTAACTTTTGAGATCACAGAAACAAATTGCTTATCATTAAACCTAGAAATTACAGTTATAACTTAGGATTAAACCTGCAATCCACATTGAATTCAAAATTGAAGCCTTTTCTTGCCGTACTTGGAGAAAACATTCACAGTTGAGAATTTATTTAATGCAAAATGGTTTATAAGAAGTTGCTGTGCATCTGAATACTTTTTAATTTGAAAATTTAGATTCTGGACTACTCACGAGCTAATCAAGTGTCAGTAGCCGACTGGAATTAGTATTGGAGCTCAAGTGATACTTGCTATATGGGGACGTTGTTGGTGGTAGAATAGATTTTCCCCGGAAAGCTATTTGGAAAATGAGGGTTTCAACAAGAGTTTCTTTTTTTGCTTGGGAAGCAACTTGGTAATGAATCATTACTTTGGATGACCTACAACAAAGAGGCAAAGTACTGGTTCGTAGGTGTTTCCTCTGCAAAAAGAGGCAGGGACCATGAGTTTTCTCCTCCTTCATTGTTCTTGAACTAGAATGGTTTGGACAGCTTCCCATGCTTGTATTGGTTTATCTTGGGATATAAAAAATTCTTTTGAGCTATAGAACTATGGGTCTGGCAGGGCATTCACTTGCAGGGCAACAAGAAAAGAAGGATTACCTCAATTCTTCTCAGTTTCTCGGTTGATTTGGAAGGGGAGGAACAAAAGAGCTTTTGATGTAGAGGAGTCTTTCGTTTTTTAATGGAAAATTGCATTAAAGTTACACTTTTTAAGAAGTGGAAATTTGCATATGGATGTAAATGCTTTGGTTGGTATATTAGATGCTTTGTCCTGTAATTGAGCTCCCTTTTGGTTTTGTGAGCTCTTCTTGTTTATGGGTTTGTACCCAGTTGATCTTTATACCCATAAAAGGGTTTTGCTAGGGCTTATTCATGACTCTCTCGTTTGTGCATCAAAAGGCTACTCACGGATCCCTTGTGCTGCTCAAAGTCCCTGCTAGTGGGACACATGAGCCTGGCGTGTTTTACGGGTTGTATTGTGGTAACTTTTTGAGCATCTTGCATAGTGAATGTGGTCTATCACTTCTTAGATATAGTTATCAACAAACAATCATGGATGGATATTACTTTTGGGTGACAAGATGTTCTATACATCATCATTTGGCCTAAACATTTTTAAAAAGGTCCTCTCAAAGGTTATGTTGAATTCGGGTGTCGTTATGGCCTAGGTACTTGTGGTGTTATTAGCAACCAACCCATTGCCATGGACCTAATGTAGGTGGCCTTGAGTCCCATTGGGTTATTTGGTATATTTTTATGTCCATAATGTATGGTAGAATAGTAGCACTACACAAACTACAAAAAACAGTCGGCATATATGTTTTTATACTTCAGTGTCCTCGAAGGTGATTTATGTCAATGGATGTATCATGTATTGGTCAGTCCCTTTGTCTCTCGCTTTTTCTCATTTAGTTTGTAGCTTAGCTTGTTGGTGGGGTTTTATAAGAAGGGATTGATGGTGCACAAGATGCCATCATATGAGAACAATAATCTAATTTGTTTATTTTATATATATATATATATATATATATATATATATATATGCCATTTATTCTCTTTCTAGAAATCTGTTCTCATTTGTCATGAAATTTTGGGTTATGTATATGTTGAAGTTGTTGTCCCGCATCGCTTGATAGCTGGTGCTATATACTCTTCATACTCATGTAGTCTCCCTCAACCTATCGCCTTAAGCTTTTGGGTTGGATATTTTAACATGGTATTAGAGCCAGTGTTATCCCTTTTGCGAATGTGCGTTCATTCCCCATTAGTCAAATTTCACATGCCCCCTTGTAGTCCGGCTTGCACATGAGAGGGGGTGTTGAAGTTGTTGTCTCATATCACTTGATAACTGGTCCTATATGCTTTTTATATTCATGTAGTCTCCCTCCACCTATCAGCTTAAGCTTTTGGGTTGGACTTTCCAACAGTATATTATAATTCGCAGGCTCGTGAAAAGTTTGTGTCCTTGAAGAGGAGTACAAGAGGAGACATTGTTGCTGAACTAGAAGAGGTAATTCTTGATATAGGATCTTTGATATCCCTGAATTGTTTATTCTGCTTATCAAATGTTTCAGTAAATCTGAGAATGATTGGCACTTTGTATTGTTAAAAAAAGAGGAAACAAGGAAGTATTGAATGCTTAATTTCTGTATACTATCTGGAAGAATTCTTGGATGGCCCTCCCTATCTAAAAGGCTTTCTGTCTCCATTTGTTGTGATCATTTTTGTCAATAAGAGTGACCTTATTTCTTGTGGAGATGGCCTCTTTCAACTGTTGGTCACATGATCTAGTAATTAGATTACTGGGGCAATGGTATTTATTACATTTCTTAGTGATGACAGGATCTACAAAACTCTAAATCAGCATTTGAGAGAAGCCGCTTCAATCTAGTAAGTTTACTTTGTGTCATCTTCGTTTGTTTTCTTCTTGGAAATGATCTCATTTGGCCAACATTATTGCTTCTGATTGTTATTGCATCATTATTTCAAGGAATGCAGGTGAGTGCGCTCATGAATATTGAAACGAAAAAGAAGCATGAATTTTTGGAATCTATAAGTGCAATCATGGATGGGCATCTGAGATATTTCAAGCAGGTTTGGTTCTTCAGCTTTTGTGGGGTGCATTTTGTTTTGCCTATATGCCATGTTTTGACCATTACTTGTTGGCATTCATTCTTTTGTGCTGTTCATGCTTCAGGGTTATGAGTTATTGAGTCAATTGGAGCCATTCATCCACCAGGTACAGTCACAATTGAAACTTTTTCAAAATCAAATTATACTTCCCCAATTTTGCCTTCATATGAATTGGAAGTTTGTGGCTTGTCTATCATCTTCAAATGGCTTTGCTTGCCATGTGAAATGGGGTCTTTGTCCGTCAAAATTGTTTACACTACAGATCTGCTGATAAAAAAAGGCAAATGTCAAACTCATCCTTGAGTATAGCATAGTCTTTCGAAATATGGTATCACTGTAACCTTCTCCATCCAAATGATCTTTCCTAGCCCTTCATCTTATATTATTCAAATATCTCATTTTGATTATAGATTGAAGTATAGAGTCATACTCATGTTGTTGACTGGTATTGGGACTTTCCCCTAATGGCCTTTCATGCAGAGATGGTAATTCAATCATTATTGGTTGGCTTCATTATGTGACATAGATATATAGATGCCCGTGGAAGAAATGAAGAAAGGATTTAAAAAGGAGGAAGGAAATAAGGGGGTCTATGTCTACTCTTGGTGCTTTCTTGAATCTATCAATTTGTAATCTAAATGTCGTTGTGTGGCATTCACGTGTAGGTCTATATTTAACTAAATCTAAAGAAAAAGAGGGAAATGTTAGTTAAACTAAACACAATCCAAAATGGGGAGTACAGAAACAAAGAATTGAGTGTCAATGACTTCTCCTGATCTACGTAATTATTGGGTGGCCAAAAGGTAAAAGCTTTTTTATCTTTAGACAAGTGATTCTTGTAGTTACTCCCACTAGTTGTGTCTATTCTTGAGTCTACTAAATGCTTTATTTAGAGCCTACTAGTTTGAGGTATCACCTTGTTGAACTATGTCCCACATCGGTTGACGATAGGTCCTAAATGCTCTTTATATTCATATGTTTTTCCTCCACCTATCATCTTAAGTTTTAGGGTTGGGACTTTCTAACATGGTATCAGAGCAAGGTTATCTTTTTCACGAATGTACATGTTCAAGATTCCACGTCAGCTTGCACGTGAGAGAGGGTATTGAAGTATGTACCACATCGGTTGACAATAGGTCCTAAATGCTCTTTATATTTATGTGGTCTCCCTCCACCTATCTGCTTAAGCTTTTGGGTTTGACTTTCTAACACACCTTAAATCTATTTTCCCTATAGTGCTGCCCTATTGTTCTCCTTAAACCCAAGACTACAAATGCTACAATCTAACCCTCAGAGAACCCTTTTCTGCACAAGTGAGAAAATTCTCTCTTTTTCTTTCTTGTCCCTAGAAGGGAGATGATTTAGAGCCTTAGCCCTCAGGTTAGTTTACAAGTTCTGTTGTAATTTTATTACGAAGAACGCATTACGGGCGGAAGTTCGAAAAGAGTCTTGTTTAACTTATCTTAGGCGTTGTACTGTACTTCTTTTTTTTAATAGGCGATGTAGTGTACTTCGAAGAAACTGGAGGAACTATGCTGATTCATACTAAAATTCAGGAGTTAGGGCTTAAAATGGTAGATGAATGCCATGACCAAAAGTCAACTCTTGCCCTTTCTATAGATATGTTCCCACGTTATAAACAGAGATATTAGCGGATGAAATGATGGCTCCCTCTAAAATCAGGTATTGACATATGCTCAACAATCGAAAGAGATGGCTAATGTCGAACAGGACAGACTTGCAAAAAGGATTCAGGAATTCCGTACCCAAGCTGAATTGGACACCTTACGTGCTTCAAGTGGTATTGAACCCCCTGATGTTAGCATGAATGCTGCTGGCGCAAATTCTTACAGAGACATTGAAACAATCACTACATCCACCACAGGTGGAGAGGTAATCAAATTGCATTGTTCAGTATGTACATTTGTGCATGTATTGTCATGATTTTGTGTAATTTATGCTGTCGACTATATTGAAATGTATGTGAGCATATGACTACAAGCTACTAATTCCTTGTTAATGCTAATGATATACTCTGACCCTTATCTTTATCCTAAGAGATACTGAATAAAGGAGTGTTGTTTTGCTGGGCTTGTCATGTAAGTTTGGAGGTTGAAGAACTACTATCAAATTATTTAATGTGGTGAGATTTTGATTGAAGCAAGTTTCTTCCCTTCACGTTTAAGTTTATTGCTCGCAACAATTAAATCTAAAGATAAAGCAAGGTTGATGCTTTACTTTAGCATTCGAAATCTACTTTTCTTAGCTAGAGCTCTCAACTTTGTTGGCAAATTCATTATTTTTGTACTCACATTTATTCGAACTACAAAAGACAGGCATGCTGCATGATGAATTTGTTACTAGCCGTTAAAGTATCTCTAATTGCTTGTTTGTGGGATTTTTGTGTCTTGGGAGCTGAAGCTTTTGGGTTGGATAGTCTAACAATAGCCAACATTCCACTCAACTAAGTGGGGTATCATTTCATGGCAGTTCTATATCTATATCGGTATGCTGAATATGGGAATCAATCGGGCTGCTATGGGTTGTGCATGTTGCATTACATGAAGTGGGGAAATGATAGAAGCAGGCTTTTGTTCTTAAATTTTTTTATAGGGGTGGCTTCCTCTCCGACTGTCATTTTGTATAGGGTAGGTACCCACTTAGTATCTTTTTGAGTAGAATGTTGTTTATCCTCAAAATACAAAAAGGATAGTGGTTTGCTGATTTTTTTTTTTTTTGAACCATCCCTAAACCTACACATTCGCCATCCAAGCATTTGCCATCTCTATTTGAAACCATATACTGATGTAACATCTTGAATGTGCTAATAAGCTTGTCCCTTAACTGTACTAACAAGATAAGGGCTCAAAGCAAAACCTCTTCTTATTACTATGCAAAAAACTTATTGTCCCTTCATGTGTCCTTGCATTAGTACAGTTCCAATTCTAGTTTACATATCTCTATAGTGTGAATTATGCAACAGATTCCCACTCCAAGTTCCTCTAAGAGAACATCTCTGAAACACCATTATACATTTTTATCATTAGAATTAGCAGCTGCCCCAAAGCTTTTGGCATCTTTCAGAAAGGTCTGAACGAAGGGACTGTTCATTATGATCTTTTGTCACCATTTCAGCCAGTAAGGAGCAGATCCGGTGTTAGCAGGGCGAGGAAGAAAACTCTCCACATTCATATCTACTTGTTGAGTAGTCACTCTCAGTAGTCCCATATGATGTTACGTATTGAATTGTAGATGAGTATTTAGATTTTTCTTATCTACTTGTCTCATAGTTTTCTTGATCAATAATGCTTCAAGTAATTATCAATGAAATGTTAGTCGATTGAAGATTATGATGCTTGGTACGATATAATTGTTATTGTCATCAGTGAACGTTCTCTCAACTCTGAGAATATCAATTCCTGAAGAGATATTGACAGGGGATGGTCCACGTCACTCATTTGAGTTCTTTTTTTTTTTTCCCCCAGGTCCAGACTTTGAAGCAGGGATATTTGTTGAAAAGGTCATCGAGTTTGAGAGGTGATTGGAAAAGGAGATTTTTTGTACTTGACAACCTTGGGACTTTGTATTACTACAGAAACAAGAGTTCCAAATCAATGGTACGTCTGTGTTATTGTGAGTTTGAAACATTAGTTTGGCATTATATTGCCTCCAATCACATTTTTACCAGGTTTTGGGTTGATGCAAAATTTTCTTCTGTTGAAAATTAGATTTGATTTTCAAAACTATAAAATTTCCTGGCCTGTTACTGCGAGTTCTATGATAAGGAGAAACTTCAGTGTACTTTTCCATGTCCTACCAACAGAATTGGTAGAATAAGTCCATAGGTGTCAAAATTGTACATTCCATCTTGTTAGAATCCTTGGAAGTTGGAAAGAATCGCATATTCAATTGGATGATGTATGGTTTTATTGCTGATTGTGTTGATTTACTACAAAGTTGGGTGATGGGTAAGTGTCAAGCTCATGGGAGTTACATTGAAATTGAATACCTATCATGGCCAACATTTTGTGTGTGTTCTGTTCCAGGGTACTCAATCACATCGTTCCAGCTTGTCAGCTGAACATAACAGCAGTGTTTTCAGCATATTTCTTTCAAAGCACAATAGAGGTTCATCTTTTGCAGAAGAAACTCTTGGTTACCGTATTGTTGATCTTCATACGTCCACAATAAAGATTGATGCAGAGGACACAGATCTACGACTTTGCTTCAGAATTATTTCTCCATCAAAAACCTACACACTGCAGGTGGGGCAATTGATCAGCCTATAGCCTATCAACTAGGCTAATTATACATAACTTATGTGCATGATTCAACCCGGAAATTAGCATGTCTTTTTGCATGACTCACCTCGCATGTTCTGTTGGCATGAGCGAATTACCTTGTCTGATGTTATGACACTGGATCTAATTCGTTGATATGGAAATATGCAATCAGTTGTTCTTGTATAGGACCATTATAGGGTTGGATTTTTTGGTCTGCCTTGTAATATCAGAAAGATTAAGGTTAGAGATGGTTATGTGTAATTTTTATTTTGGCAGAATTATATGTTGACCGAGTAACTAATGATTAGTCAAAGAAGAGTTAATCTTATGGATGAAATAATTCGAATGTTGAATAAGACTCAAGATGAGATCAACACATAAAAGGTCAAAGAGTAATCTTTATTTGATTAGTGGATGAAGTAGTTCATATGTCGACTAGTAAGAGTTTACTGTACTTGGCTAACAGGTTTTGTTATAAGACGAGTGGAGAAAATTAAGGGTGAAAAAGAAGAGAATGCTCGTGTCTCATGGGCAAGCGGAGATAAAAACAACCTGAGTTAGAGAGAGAATCAGAAGTCATGTCCCAGTAAAGATTGTCCTCCAACACTCCCTTAGCACCCTTTTGATATACATTGTGAGCTGGTCTTCTGACAGCTTAAGCTTTTAGGACAAAAGTTTGCACACACAACCCTTGAGTAGAGAGTAGGGGTGATCAATTTCATGGTGGGTTGGTTCCTACCCTGGAACCAGACCAGGCAGGGTCAGTTCCAGGTTTGTGGAACTGGGAACTGGCCCACCTTGTCTTGGAACTGGACCGGACACGGTTCTAGGGTGGGTCCAAGAACAGATGGATAATTTTCCTTTGCCTTCTATTCCCTGCAAGGCTGCAAGTGTGTTGCTCTATGCTAGTTTTCATCCTCAGAGTAGTTATCCTGCCTATGCAATCATCATGTTTCACACTTGTTTGGAAGTAAACCTCAGCAAAACGATTGTAGAACTTGACGTATGACCTGAAGTAAGCCTTAAAAAAGGAATTAGTTGTGCAAGCATAGCAGGATCTCAAGTTCATTTCCTATAAACTCATGGATATCCAAATGAATGTTGCTTTTCTCTGGGTTTTGAGGCTTCTGTCCCCAATCATCTTTTGGGAATTGTATTTAATAAGAATTTTAAAAATGAAAAAAAAAAATCGGTCTGGTCTGGGCGTTTTGGTCGGCACCTGGAACAGGGAATCGGGGGAACCGGACTGATTATCATTGGTTCCAAACTTTAGAAACCGAGAACCGGGCTGGTTCCTTGGGAACTGGCTAGAACACACCGGTTCGGTCTGGTTCCCTTGTCAGAACCGGACAGTGCTCTCCCTTAGCAGAGAGGTCAATGCTCATTTCTTTCTTCAAATTTCTTGGCTGGAACTGAATAAGGAATATATTTCTGGTCATTTGCAGGATAGAAAAGAAATGAAAATAGGTACTTGGTGGTATCACTCGTAGTTATTTAAATTGTAGGGATTTTAGTTCCCATGAGACAACAGCGTCTACCACATATTCATTTCTATTTGAGAATGAAGTAGTTATCCAGAATCCGACATCTAGACCTTTCAATAGGAGGCGCTTGGTAGACATTGAGCAAGGCTAGTAATGCTCTGAACTCTAAGCACTGTTTTCCTGTACTTGCTCAATACTTGTCAATAACTCATGTGGTTTTTCCTTACCAAAAGGAAGACATCTAGAAGAATTTTCCACCTTTATCTTACCCTTTTTTTTTCAGGCTGAAAATGAAACAGATAGGATGGACTGGGTAAACAAAATCAAGGGAGCAATTGCTTCTCTTTTCAATTCGCATTTTCTTCAACAGGTTGGTCTCTTTGGAAAAGGGTTTCCACTCGTTTAATATAGAGCTGCTGCTAAGGACAAATTAATTGTTTTTTTTCCTGCAGCCAAATCTCAGTGCAGAAACTACTAAGAACAGTGCTTCTGGCGGTTTTAGATCAGCGGACACAAATAATAGCTCCGAAGATATGATCAAGCTTGATGGACAAGACACTGTGGCTACGATTCTAAGGAGTATACCTGGAAATGACCTTTGTGCAGAATGTGGTTCACCTGAACCAGATTGGGCCTCACTCAACCTTGGTATTTTATTATGCATCAAATGCTCTGGTGTCCACCGCAATCTTGGTGTTCATATTTCCAAGGTTCGCTCCTTTTGAAACTCAATAGCCTGGTTTAATATTTATCCATCTCTATGTAGTGCCTGTGGAAGTTTTCTGTTGTTAAAGACAAAAAACAATGCAATGGATGACCATGATGTTTTCACCAACCATAGATGCTTGCTGTGGCAGCTTCATTCCTAGTGAAATCGATATTAGAGCTTTATTATCATAAGCTTGCCATGTTTTCATAGATGATGCTCATCTTAACCCTTAAATGCTCAGATTTGAATCCAGGAGTGCCAACACGGGGCTGCATTCTTAGGTTCTTGGTCTATTCATTTTGAAGTGGTTCTTTGTTGATTAGATTTACCGTTTTGGAGGAGCAAATTTTCTGACTTAGTAGTTGAACCATGAGTACGAAGAACTCAATCCACTTGGTTATTTCGTTTTACAAAGCTCTGGTTCTCTCACCGGCAAAATGAGAATTTATGTTCCTCCATTCATTGGCCTGTCAAGTAATTATTCTCTGGAGGTGGGGAGATATTTTGGTCGAGAGTTAGCGGGTGAGGTGGCCATTGGATATAAGTAAGATATGGTTTAGCGCGAAGTACAGTTTTAGCCATTAGAACATTTATGCAGGACATTTCAGTGTAGACGGCCTTGCAGGCATGCCTTCTTCTACCTGTACTCTGTCTTAAATAAGTCATACTAGGAAGAGAAAAAACTATACATCTATACGTGACTGAAAATGTTGTATTTGGTTATACATAGTGTATCCTTATACATGATGTTTTGACTTTTAGTTTAGTGTTACTAGTTTCTACCAGTTATTGGTAGCCTGCACCTGGGGTTGCTGGTAAAATGAAATAATTTGAAGGGTTCCATTTTGATGTGTTGCAGGTTCGATCTCTAACGTTAGATGTCAAAGTATGGGAAACTTCTGTTTTGGATCTATTCCGTGCATTGGGTAACAGTTACTGCAACTCTATATGGGAGGGACTGCTACAAGATGAAACAGTAAAGTAAGATTTTTTTTCTGATTAATTTCAAAGCTCACTGTTGAATGATCCCCTAGGGTTTTGATTGCTAGTCATGCGGCTGTACGGTGCTGCTGGTGTAGATTGGTTGGATTTTGAAGTTGCTTCTTTGTTCAGCAATAACTTAACTACCTAATGGCATTTATAGGATTTCAACTTTTTTCCGTGGAAAAGAAGGTATTCTGTTGAGAGTCTAATATGTGTGTTCAGTAGCTGCTCAAACTTAGAATCAAAGTTGCCATGAACATATGCCCGACGGAAAATTTTCTTAGGAAAGCCCTGCGTCGGATCATAACCATGTAGTCGAAGTATCCTGGAAGATGAAAGGTTTTCCCTTATTTAATCAAGAAATAATGAGGATCCTCACTTTGGAGCAATGCGCGGACATTGTATAGATGTAGATGATTTTAGTCTAAACAC
The DNA here is from genome assembly GCF_020921035.1 of Rhodamnia argentea. Lineage (NCBI taxonomy): Eukaryota > Viridiplantae > Streptophyta > Magnoliopsida > Myrtales > Myrtaceae > Rhodamnia > Rhodamnia argentea. The sequence continues at coordinate 26,546,730 of NC_063157.1, read as the reverse complement.
TGCAGTTCACTGATGTAATTCATGGTTATCTGCAGTGGTACATACTATTCATATAGAGAAGTGAATTTGTGTATTGTTTACAAGAATTTATTTTCTCATGAAATGAGATAAATTAGATAAATAGAGGTTTTCCTTTGCCTTTTGCTTCTTAATTTTGTATGGGCAGAAGTACACTGCAAGTGCCAGCAAGGCCGATCTTGCCCATCGACGGCCAGGCCAGGGTGGCGGCGAGGGTTATGCAATCCCTCGTCGCTGCAACTTGCTTTTCTTCTTTTTCTTTTAAAGTTTTTATCTTATTTTTTAAATTTAATTTAAGTTTTAAAAATAGCTTATTTTGTAAAAAGCCAGTCCACTCGGACTGAATTTTTTTAAAAAAATTTGCCACGTTGAGTCCACGTGGACTTATTTTAAATAAAATTGCCATGTGGACTGACTTTAAAAAAAAATCCACGCAATATTAAAAAATTAGTAGAAAAATGCCACATGGACTATTTGACCGGAATCTCTCGCCGTTGGCACTTAAGTGATCTTTTTTTCTCGGAACTTAAATGAGCGAGCGAAAAATATTGGCACCAAAGTGAGCGACATACGCTAACTTTGGCACTTCAGGTGTTCTCTTGCCATTTTGTATGTCATTTGTCAAGATGCATAGATGTTCTCCACTTTGTCTTCCTTCTCATTTTATTTTGTTTCCCTGATGCACGATAACACATCCAAGAATCGCACTTTCCTTTTCTTGCAGCTCTCACAGTTCAACTTTTATTTTATACTGAACACTCACAACCTTTCTAAGCATATAAATAGTAGCATCTAGACTCATAGATTATTTGTTTAATAATTTTCTCTAACTTAAAACATTTCTTTCTCTTTTTCAAATTTTGGAGGGAAAGCGAGTTTTGCAAGCAGAACAAAACTTATTAGCATGAACAAAAGAAAAACATCTTGTTCTATCTCCAAAACACTTAACTTTATTGAGAAAATGCCCCAAGCAGAGTACCGGGCTAAACGCCGTTGAAATAACCTGTGCCGTACTCCCATGGTTAGCTCGAGCAACCTTCAACAAAGGGTAAATTGTATTTGACACTTTCATCAAGAACCTTTTAATCTTTTTAGCATTTGGACCAAAATAAAAAATCATTTTAGGATACTGGCCCTCGAGCCTCTTGTACAGAGAAGCTGACATAAAAAATAGATGATCCGGTGATTGATAAGCTTAAAAGGTGTCCAATATCCTTTTATATGGACTATTTTGTCATGCTTCTTCTATTAGCTCGACTTGCCTACTGCTTCTGTAGACACTTGATGAGTGATCTGCTAATCACGTGGGGTTCATTTTTTAGGGGGTTTGGTTTCTTTATTGACTATAGTGATAAATTAATTGGTTTTTCTGGCAGTCCTTGATCTTTGTTACTTCTATATTTGAATGTGAAAATCCTCTGCAGAGAAGCACCAGATGGTGCTGTCCCTTCAATGAGTAAACCTTGCCCAAATGATGCGGTATCTTATAAGGAGAAGTACATCCACGCTAAGGTACTATTTACTTTATATTTCAACCAAACTATGCAGATAGTATGAGGATGGACTTACCTTCGGCAAGTTCTTGAAAGTTACAATTAGCTTTTAACTTTAAGATGATAGCATTTTTAACGTGTTCTCTCTATGGTGGTTCTTATCCACATCCAATGCTGCATAAGACAATTGTTGACATGTTCGGTAATAGTTCAGACTTAGTTGTAAGGTGTCATTCTTGTCTTTTACAGCCTGTCTCTGTTTTATGTACAGGCCTTGATACCATAGTACAGATCCGTACTTTCAATTTTAATGCAGATATTAGTCTTAATGAATGCATGTTTCTGATAAATTTAAAAGCTATCAGATTCCACTAATAACAGCTTCCCATGATGTTAATTCCTTTGATGGTAAACAAGGGTTTATTAGCTCTTAACCTTTTCTTCTTCTTCTTCTTCTTCCTCTTCTTCTTTTTGATTAAATAGATTTCCAAGACAGATGTATACATACAATTGTCCTCAGAGACTGTGTCAACACCTTTAGATAAAAAAAGAAAGGTCTGGAGGTTAAATATGTCTCATTGATGCACCTTGATATCCATGTCATTTGTGGCTCACTTTTTAGCTGGGAACAATTGTGTGTGTGTGCTCATGCACGGATTACCAAGAGCAATTGCTTGCTTGCATCTTCCTTCCTTGTGTTAGCAAAATAATGTACATAATCTGGAAGTTGCAAAATAAATTCATTTTTTGTTTCTTATTTTTAGTATGTAGAAAAGATGCTCATTGTCAAAGACTCCCAATCTTCTGGAAATTTGCATGCCAAGAGTATCTGGCAAGCAGTCAAGACCAACGATTTGCGAGATGTATATCGGCTTGTGGTGACATCAGTTACGAATATCGTGAATACCATCTTTGATGAAGTCGGTGGAACTGAGGCCTATCACAAGTTTGATTCAAATTCAATTGACATAAATCAGAATGATCCAGCCAACTGCCTGCAAAGGAACGATCCCAGAGAACCTGCAAATTGTCTTCAAGGTTGTTCGCTATTGCATTTGGCATGTCATCAAGGAGATCCAGTGATGCTTGAGTTGCTGCTGCAATTTGGTGCTCATGTAAATATGCGAGATTACCATGGAAGGACTCCTTTGCACCTCTGCATATCCATGGGAAACAACTCATTGGCGAAGTTTCTTCTCAAAAGGTAATTCAGTTTCATATCAATTTATGTGTAGAAAATTCAATGCCTTTGCTCACAAGACAAAGATAAAAGACAAACAAATTATTTTGCTCTCCACAACTTATCACAAATGTTGCCTATACATTTGGACAGACTACGGCCAGATTTGGAAAGTCATTTTGTTAGGCAAAGGATTGTTCAACATTCTCAAGGATCTTGAATTGTCTTGTTGAATCTCACTAGATCACCTAGTAGCAGTGGAGCTTCATTTTTAATGTCGGATGGAAATAGTTGATGACCTTATTACTTGTGGCATCTTTTGAAGAAACTGAAGGCTAATTGAGAGAAACTGGGACTACAGTCCTTGACTCGTTGTATTTACTAGTGTGTTCATTATGCAGAGGAGCGCGGCCATCTATCAAGGATGGCGGGGGACTCAGTGCCCTGGAAAGAGCAATGGAGATGGGAGCAATTACTGACGAGGACTTATTCATTTTGCTCTCCGAATGCAGCTGACACTACTTTCTTTGTTCAGTGCGTCTTATCTTTAACCTCAATTGTATCTGCTGAAAAGAGGAGTGGACAATATTTATGGACTTTTTAGCCAAAACTTAGGGGGCATCGTTGATTCAGATTGATGCGCAATAGGATTAAATCAAGTTGAGCAACCTACGCCTTAACTTTATCCCTTGCAGTATTCTCGCCTCGATTTTGATGCCGCCTGGGAATATTCAACTTAGCTTGAAATTTATGAATTGGAGGAAGGAGAAAAGTGCTTTGATTGGTGGTCAATTATGAGGTCTTGCTGTGAAGAAGGTTGAAATATTTGAGCGCCTGTAATATCATGGTGTCTTGATGGCACGGTTTTCTGTAGCAGCAATACATGCTGTTTAGAAGCTTCATCCGATACTATAGGTGATTAAAGCTGTTAGTAAGACATATAGCAGTTCTGATGCCAGTGGAAAGAACTCTACCAGTCCTTGACCTTGTTAGTGATTTCTTCATAACCTGAAAGCAGTAGGCGATTTTCGGTGGAAAAGTTACCAAAAAAGTCGTATATCTATTGCACTTGTGCCACTTTAATGTTAAAACTTTCAATTGTGCCAATTTAGTCTTAAAATTTTTCATATTTTTTCAATTGAGTCTATTCAACTAATTTTGAACTGAAATCGGTAATGTAAACGTTGGTCATTTGACGTGGCGTGGTCGGTGTTGACATAGATAATTTTTGTAATATTTTGAATATTTTGACGTTGTCGGAAAAGTCACTTTACTGGAAAAACTTCGAATGTCAATATGCGTTTTTTTAGACTATGGGTGCGTTTGGAACAAATATCCCTCGAGTCACAATTTTGGTATTTGATTGCACAATTTTAAAGATATCGATGCAAAGTCTTTGCTTCAAAAAAGCTCAAAACTCAAGACAGGCGTCTCGCATTCTCAGAATGTTACTTTGAGGGTTGTTTGGTAGCGCTATGATTTTATAAATTCGTGTCTAGACACGAAAAACGCGATTTTCACTTGATGCAAATATTGTACTCTTCTAATTCCTCTGCTTTTCGAAATTGCATTACAGCCAAAGCAAACGATACCTTCCTTCGACTTTGGGCTTTCTTCCGAAAATTTTCAACTTTAAGGGAGCCAAATAAAAGTTTTACAACTTTTACTCAGGAAACTTTAGAGGGCCGAAATTGTAAATGGCATCAGAGTTTAATGCTCAATTTAGCTGTCATAAAAGTTGGGCTCGGTTTCAAATATTTCGCGACCTCAAAGAATCGAAAACGAAAAGCGGAAAATAAAAAAAAGATCTTTTTCAAAATATTTATTACCATAATCATAAAAATATATGTGTATTTATATATGTTCAATTTTTTTTTTAATGGGCGTAGGAGGACACGAGAGATATTATCACAAAGCTTAGGGACTGGAATTTCAAACCTCTACTGCGCCCCCCGTCAGTTCTCTCCTCTTCACCTGCTTCAGAGAAGGCCTGCGAGAAGAATGAGCGAAGCAGACGTAAAGAGCTGGATCAATGGCGACGAGAGCGCGAAGCGGATGCTCGATCGAGTCCTGACGTCGCGTCCGTCGTTCTCGCTCCCTCCTCCGCTCCACAGGATCCCTCTCCGCGTCGCCAACGTCGTCGAAATCGCTGGTCCCTCTCCTTCCGCCAAAACCCAAATCCTCACTCAGGTCATTCCTTTTTGCGCTTTTCTTCTCTTTTCGCCGGATTTCCGGCGTGAAATTAGTGCTCCTAATCAAGAATATCGTTGGACGGCGAGTAGCGACTGTTTCGCCTGTTAGTAGTAGGAAGTGCTGATTGCTGAAACTTCGCTGCAACGCCTCTCTAGACTGCAGTGAGCTGCGTTCTCCCGAAAGTGTGGAATGGGGTGCACTACGGCGGACTTGGGCGTCCGGTGCTCTACATCGACTTGGATTGTCGATTTGATGTCTTGAGGCTAGTGGAAATGCTCAGACACCGGATCGTACAAGTTAATGGTGAGCCAAGACCACCTCTTTTCAGTCTTTTGAATAAGCTATGATGAGCTCATGATATTGAACTGTTTAAGGCCATGGTGAAATTGTTCGAAGTTATGGGACTCAGTGCGTTGCTTTTCTTGGGCAGGGTGCTCATCGACTGCCGGCAATGAGGAAATCCTTAAGCTGTCCATGAGACAATTCTCCTACATTCGCTGTTACGATAGTTTTGAGCTGCTTGCGACTCTAAAAGTAAGAGGTCATGTCCTTGATATATAGTTTCAAACCATTCTGCCCACCGGGTTGATACTTAGCTGATTAGTTCTCTTCAGAGGGCAGTTTTCATGTTATGTACTGATCGGTGTTTTCTAGAAATTTTAATAATGACAGTTTTCATTGAAGTTAGTGAAACTTAAATAAAAAAGGAAAAACATGAATGAGAATTAGAACAAGAAGAAGAAGAAGAAGAAGAAGAAGAAGAAGAAGAAGAAGAAGAAGAAGAAGGATGTGTGGAGCATAGGCTTAAAAATCAATTATGTCTGGATATCTGGTACATAGTCATCTATGATATAAATAGTAAGTGTATATCTAGGTTTTGATCAGTCAGACCACTTCCCTCTCATTCCTTTCTACAAATGTATTTCCACCTTATTTTTCACAGAAAATGGAATATTATTTCTCACAGATAGTTAAATACTTAAACTAAATCTGCAAATTTTTTTGGGATGTTTCAAAAGTACCGACTAATTAACTCTCCAAGCATTGATTGTGAATTAAACAAGCATCACTTGATTTTATTTGACAATAGGTTCCTGTTAACTGAGATCCTGACATATTCATACATCATGTATGTGTTCCCCAAAATATTTACTCACATACCTACTGATGCCTTGGTAAGCCTTTTAAATATAGTTTCTGCACTTCACAAAAGTAGCGTTGGTCTCACAGGTGCTTATTGTTTCAGACACTGCATCACCGGCTTCAAAAAGAAAAGGAATCCAATGGTATCGGTGGTCATTTGCTCATGATTGACAGGTTCGTCATGGAATCTGATAAAGTCAAGTCGCATCATTGTACTCGACTTTTTTGGCATAAATCTTTTGAAGTTAGTCCATTTCTAGCTTTCATGTGTTTAAATAGATTTGTGGAATACATGGACTAGAATCATTTCCTAAGTGGACGGTGGAACTTTTTCAGGTAAAATAATTGGTTTTTTCCTTTGACAGTACAGTGCATACTTGTAGAAGTTTCTAACGAAGGAAAAAAGAAAGATGTACTGTGGTAAATTTAAGAGACTGAGGTTGCTTTTTATCATGGATCTCAGCAAATATTGCCAGTTGAATGGACTTCGGTCTGTGGCAAACTCAACTCCTTCAAAGTCATCTCACTGTTCTTCCCATAGTGGAGTAACATCCAATCATGTATTCTTTTGCAATATTAAGTTCCAAATCGCCAATAGAATTTTACTGAGATCGATGTAGCAAGCAAGAAGAATGCAGCCCCAATCCACACAGCAACAACTGGCTGATATAACTAATAGCCCTATCTCTCCTTGCTCATACACCATTACGTCATGCAATTCATAGGTGCTTACCATTCATCTGCAACTTTATTTGACAGTATTGGTGCATTTCATTGGGTAGACCGTGCTTCCACGACATTGCCTCTTGGGGGGAAGAACAGGTAATGACCTTCAGTCTTATCATTTGGGTTTGACACGACACAAACACATTCCTCACAAATGCCAAATTCAATCATTTGATTCTGTGAAATATTTCTCTATTTCAGATATAGTCAAAAACCAAACACATGGATGTTTAACAACACTAAATAGGAATCATGGAAAGAAAAAGGGTAATACATAGTTATGACAACAGATATAGTCAAAAACCAAACACATGGATGTTTAACAACACTAAATAGGAATCATGGAAAGAAAAAGGGTAATACATAGTTATGACAACAATAGCCTGGCAAGCAATCATGAATACGGTTATTAATTGGACATTATGGCGAACGGTTAAGTAGATCGTCGTCCCTGGTCTATACATTATTCTGCTTGCTTTTCTTTTCAAATTAGCCATTGCTGGGCTATCTTACCACATAATCAGCTCTACAAAGGTGTGAATTTTTTCTCCTTTTGCATAGCTTTCTCTTATAGTTGTCTTCATTGAATCTCTGTTAGATCCAAATTTATTTATTCATACATTGTACAAAAATGATGTCATTCAATTTTTGGTACTGCACTATATTTCGTTGCACAACCATTTTCATATTCTTTTCCTCTCTTTTCCGGGTTTACCTGATATTGTAGAAATTTGTAATGTCTAGGAAATGCCTCTCTTTGCAGAATGTATTGGAGATCGTAGTGGAAGATCTGAGAAAGCTGTTGTTGATCCATCCCATGCTTGTTATTGTTACAAAAACTGCCATTGTAGGGACAACTGGGAATGAGGTCAAGAGGTAAGAGTTTAGAGACATGGCAATGTTCTGCATATATATGCATATGGAGAAAACCATGTGCAACAGCACAGATACTTTACGTCATCTATTCAATTGTTAACCGCAGTTATACACTATGATTATTAACTCCATCCAAAGTGTTAACTGTTAAGAGTTTCAACCACATGGCCTAAAACATGTACCATAGCTTCCTGCATAGTTGATTCATGGCCCTCCTTAGCTCCTGTCCTTTGTATTTACTACGTCAATGTCTTCATCATTCACAACTGCAGAGAGTTGTAGGTTAGGTTTTGCATTTTATTCTGTGGGACAAGTACTTTACTTCATGTTATCTACTATGGAAACTTACTTTGCAAAACCCTGATTGAAAGTTTGATCTTTATTTCTCTGCTGCTTCTTTGATTCACTGGCCAATTGAAATCCGAAACCATTAATTTGAAAGTGTTTACTGCTTTAATCTTGTACTCTTTGTTATTTTGGTTTTTTCGAAATAATGAATTACTCCTCGACTTTGGTATTACAATGCCGTTTCTTACAGGAATTTCAAAAGATGGCCATCCTCAGGAACTCCTGACACAAGCAGTGAATTAGAAAGGCTTCAGAAACCCTATTTTCGTGAATATATGCCATCTATCTGGCAGGTCGTTTCTGAATTGTCCTCTATTCTTTTGTGCTGAGGAGTCTTCTGGACTTTGAGAGTCTGCATGAGTATACCCTTATGTGGGGTTTTCACTGATTGTCGACATATTTATACATCCTCTATCTCGGTGAATGGCCCTCTTTATAACATTTCTTTGGCGTACTTTCTGAGCGAATATGGTGAACAAAATGGAAGCTTGAACTTTTCTTAAATGTCATACTTTTTATTCATCTTCTCTCAGGATGTATTCTCCAACATCACTCCTTCATAATTTTAATGGATGTGTGGCACTTATTTGAGTGCCACATATTCGTTTTTTTCTATTATTTGTTCTTTTACACTATAACTTTGTGTGTGTGTTTTTTTTTTTTTTTGGGGATATGTTCTTGTGACTTAGTTATTACTCAGTGAATTGTTGCTTCAAAGCACCAGTACAAATGTTGACAATGGCACTGTAGCACCAGTCACTCTCTATTTGATCCTTTTTGTGGTCGTTCTTTTGATTGATGAATATTATACCAGTAACCCGATGCACTTGAGCTTTTGAATGTTTTGTTGCATAAGACTGAAATGTTGCCTTTTTCTTTTCTGGTGCCAGTCCTTTGTTACACATAGGATACTCGTGCAAGGTTCAGGTTTGTGAAATTTTCTTCTGCTGAAAGTTGTTGGCTAATTATACTGACTTGGACAATTAGTATTTTATGGCACTAAGGTATGATATTCTTTGTCCTGCAGATGATCATCTTGCCATGCCAAAATCTCAAGAAAATGACCTAGCTTATGTGTCAGAATGGTTACTACCACGTCTGAATATTTTGGACAAATTTGTGGTGAGAGATGTAAGACAATCCAAAATCTTCTCATTGAATTCGTAATGGTATCAATTTTTCAGTTTGATCCCCTGGACATTTCTGATGAACTCTATGACTTGCAGGCTGGTGTTTTCCTTGTTTCATGAAGTATAACTTCTGGATCTGTTTTGCATGATTGACATCCGCACACAAGCAAGGTCAAGAATGTTCTACGTTATATTCTAGTGCATCATGAAACATGTGGGTCTGTTTTACATGACTGACATCTGCACACAAGCAAGGTCAACACTGTTCGACGATATATTCTAGTGTTGTATTGTCCTTCAGTTTCACTCTATTTGGTTCTTGTCAATATCCACATTGGCACTCTGGATAAGCTTCTTGTCATTGGCATCGTGATGTTGCCCATGTTGATGAGTATATGTCAATCTTCTTACATGTCGTGGCTCTTCTTTCTCTTTTAGGATTCAAGTTGAAGCTCATCTCACGGCCGCATATGTCTATAGTCAAGTTATGGATCATTTTCCTTTAATTAGTATTGATTATTCAGCAGATGGAGTAAGTATAGTGAGAGATCTGAATGCATTTGATGAAGTTGGATAATGCATGTGGATTGTCTTTCCTAATTTATCATAGTTTCTGAGCGGCACTGCAAGCGTCATCTGGTCAATATTAGCCGTGAAGGGACAATAACATGCACGGTGACTGCCCATAATGATCTGGTAGCGTTTGGTCCTTTGAAGTCGACATACTGAGCTCAAATCTATGGGTTGCTCGCCTCGTGTCCTTTAATACGCAGGTGAGGAAAAAGAAAAGAACCTATGTTGTTAGCTGAACATGGAAAAAAAAAAGAAAAGGTGATCACATTGGAGGTGAGTACCTATACTTTCCTCAATGTTCAGTTGAGTACCTAAACTTCATTTTAGTCAATTACGCATCTCAACTTTTCTGATCTGGCTCAATGTGGGGCGTCGGTAAAGGGAAGTGCCATGTCTCGTATTTCTTGTTTCGTCGGCGGTGCTCCCTTAGCAAAAATTATGGAAGCATGCCAACTGAGATTGCCATCTCGAATATAAATGAATTAACTATTGTGCTTTCTTTTCTTTTTCCCCCCTCCTTCTTGCTTGCCCAGCCATGTTCGAAAAGAAAATTGGGTACTTGATTAAAAAAAAAAATTGGAGTACATAACTACGATGTTATTGTCTGGCGTCTATCGGATGAATTCACTAGGACATGCCTGGCAATCTTACAAGCTGGTAGATTACATAGGTGAAGCTTATACCACCTAAGAGCTCTCCTTTAAGGGGAAAGAAAAATGCCACTGGTAATTACGTGGCTTTATCCTTCTACGGACGCGGTCTTGTATATTCCAATTCGTTATCCGTGTGAATCGGAAGAGAAGGCCCCCCTTGTATATTTATCCCATTTCAATAGTCAAGGGCAAAAAAAAAATAAAAATGCAAGTAAACATATAAAGTTGCCACCATTCTGTGCTGAGCTTTTATCATCACCATGAACATCAAAATACCAGAATGATTAACGCACGGCGGGACTTGTCAATTTGAGGTCACGCCAAGGGTCGCGGGCTAAGGATTAAGCTCATGCGGTGGTGCCTGATGAGGATGAACACCAAAGCCGGCCTTTCGTGAATAGATCACAACCGATCGTACCACGCCCGATTTGGTCGTTCGAAGATGTCCAGTGCCTCGAATGAAAACATACCTTAGCTGATTCGTTGCCGTCGTCAGGAGAGAAGAGAAGGCTAAACATCACCTTACCTGATCCTCAAAGATGATAATAATCGTAGTATCCCTAACATTCTTGCTTCTCACTAGCACAAAAATCCCAAACGCCGTTGTAATGCCATGACGTGACGGATCCCATCGGGACACCACGCATCGTACCATGCCATCTTCTTTATCTTCTTTTTATACGTAGGTTTCGTTTGTTTCACGAAAAATGAATGGTTAAAAAAAATATTTACTTAAAACTGATCAATTGAAATAATCAGTTGATGAAAAACATTTTCGCTATCGATAGCAATTTGTGTTTAAATATTTTTAAGAACGATAAGAACGATTTTCCTTCATTCAATTTGGTAAACATCTAAGAATAATAAATGATCAATCTTTAAAAAGATATTTTTCTAAATTATTTATTTGTTGAGTAGTAAATGGAACCTTATATCAATTACGTTGGTATAAGGGTTCAACGTAGACATTGTTTTAAATAAATGCTCGAATGTCCTCTTTGTTTCAAAGAAGGCCCTGGTTGAACGGCATTTTTATTCTTTACTCTTTTTTTCATTTTTTCCTTTTTTTCCTTTTTTTTTTCTTTTCTTTTTCCCCTCCCCTCCCCAGCCACGATCCACCACTGAAGTCGACCTGCGCAGCTCAATCCTCCAAAAAAGAAAGCACTCTTTGTCTACTTCGGAACGATGGCTCATCGATGGCGTCATCCCTTAGGCGCCTCCTCTCTAGATCCAGCTCGTTCCCCCACGGCGTCTCCTCCTGATCCGTCACCTACATGCCCCGACCAGGCGATGCGGCGCCGCATGGCGTCACCCTCATCCCTGGCGACGGGATCAGCACCCTCGTCACCACTTCCATCGAGGAGGTTGTATCCGCGATGCACGCATCAATCTACTTCATGTAATGGTTAATGACAAAATTCATTTTCCGATCGCCCTCACCCTTGCCTGGCCGACGTCGAGCAAGGAAAGCCTTGGCCTGGCAAGGGCTACCCTTGCCCGCCCAACCCTCGCTCGACATTGACTAGGGCGATCCTCACCCAACTTCGGCAAGTGCGGCCCCAGCCTAAGTCCGGCGACGGTGAGAGAAGAAAGTGGGAAAAATGAAAAAGCAAAAAGAATAGAAAAAAAACTCGAAAAAAAAAAGACGAAAATGCCTTCATATCATGTCCTTTTTTTTTTTTTTGAAATAAATAAGACACTTCAAATTTTTATTTGAAAAAATTTATTTTAAATTTTTTCCATAAATATTGCCGAAATCCTTCCATATTATATATATATATATATAGCAAAAAGCGCGGGCTTCTTCGTCCTCCGCGCGCGCGGACTCAGAAGTCGACACTCGCTCCCCGATCCTCCACAAGTGATTTTGCCGGGAAAACGGGGCCGAATGGAAATGGCGCCGTCGAAGACCCTGATCGATTTCTTCCAGGGGCCGCCGTTGAAGCGTCTCAGAGTCTCTCCCTCCTCCTCTTCCCCTGCCCAAATCGTCGCCAAGTCCCTCTCCACCGTCCCCGACGGCGACGGAACCTCCTCCTCCGATCTCACGCCTGCTCAGAAATCCCGCATCGAACTCAACAAGCTCCTCGCCAAGTCTCGCCGTAACCTCAAAATCTGCTCCGATAAAATCTCCCGCTCCAAAGGTGTGAAACTCTCTCCGGAGTTTAATGTTTTTATTTTATTTTATTTTAATAAACGATTAATTTCGGCGGGTTGTTTTTTGGTTTAGGCTTGTCTCGCATTGCATCGATTGGACTGTATCTAGCCCTGTTTCGGAGGTTTTGTTTTTAAGGCGATTTTGTTATTTGCTGTCGGAAAAAAAAGTAGTCAGTTTTCAGGGAACGTGCTTGAAAATGTTCAACTTGACCTACTCTTCTCTTTGTTTGGAAGTACCTGTTTAGTCCGCGTGATGGTCACATCACATTTGATGCTTAAACATGCGAGTGTAACGTTAAGTTGGATTTTTTCAGAGGACAAAGCTGTTGGTTTTTGAGTAGATGTCCTCTCTTTTTAGGTTTGATATTTTGAAAATGTGGTGAAAAAATTTGCAGCTGAAGGTGAGGGTTATGTGAACCTGGAGGAGCTGTTGGTGGAGGAGACGTGGCTGGAGGCGCTTCCGGGCGAGCTTCAGAAGCCGTATGCGAAGAATCTGTGCAAGTTTCTCCAAGTTGAGACGTCTTGCGCTGCTGGCAATGTTAAGGGACCTGTTATATATCCGCCTCAGCATTTGATCTTTAATGCACTGAACTCGACCCCATTCGATAGAGTGAAGGCCGTGATTCTTGGGCAGGACCCTTACCATGGACCTGGTCAAGCCATGGGACTCGCCTTCTCTGTCCCTGAGGGCATTAAGCTTCCCTCGAGTCTTGCCAACATTTTTAAGGAGCTAAAACAAGATCTTGGCTGCTCGATTCCTTCTCATGGGAATCTCGAGAGATGGTCTGCTCAGGTACTGATACTAATGTAAACAATATGATTTGGGATGTATGCCTCTTCTGGTTTTAAAATAAGCATCTCAAATATGAATAGTTTCTGATCAAACAACTATCAACATATATCTAATTCCTCACCTTTTGTTTTGTATTTATGTACAAATGAGGCTGGATTACATTTCCAGTTTTATATAGTTGTTGTCTCCACTTTCTGCCATAATTTTGTCAAGTCCAATTTTCATGGTGCTCATCTTTGTCCTCCTAGTCCTGACTTCTTAGTGTCTCAAGAAGTCAAACTTATGAGCCTATAAAACATATCCTGTTCAATCAATGTTGCAACTTTCCTAGTCCCTTCTTCAAAGACTAAATCTTAAATCACTTGCGTGGACTAGCTTATGATGGGATTCAATGAGGTGACTAGCTTGTCTCTTTGGGAGATGAACAGTTTTATAGCTTTGTATCTTTTTAAGTTTGGGCTCAGATTAAATATGTATCCGAGTGGTTCTTTCTGCAGTGAAGATATCTTCTAGATTTTGTTGTTATGACCGCGAATCACTAGTTCTTAAAGAAATAATTGGCTTCACTTGTGATCATCTTTGGGCTTCTTGCTCTAACATTTCTAAGCTATAGCTTTGCTTTGAGTTTTCTGTTTCTTGTATTCCGTTCTTGTTATTGCTGATGTACTGGAATGACGTGTCTTTTAATAAAAGTATATTTGGCTCATAAAAAAATTGTTCATAAACAATTAATTGGATGAAGTGGGCGTAAGGTGGATGGAAAAGCCAATTGCATCCAATGATTCCCCTTAATGGAGTGAATTCAAAGGCACTTGCTCTGTCATGTATCTTCTGAATATATTCGCCTAACTGTGATTCTTATGTTTTTTGTAGGGTGTTTTATTGCTCAATGCTGTTCTCACTGGTAAGTTTATCATGCAAGCTGAACATCCAATGAATTTGCTTGTCATGAGGATAATTGCATTATCAGTCAAATAGAAAACTTGCCCATGAAGTTATTCATTAGAAAAGAGAAAAGTCCATAGAGTTGCTATTTAGATCTGGATATTTCTATCTATCTTGGGTGCAACTGTTTCTACGACTCAATATGGCTATTTCAGCTTGAAATTCTATGAATTTAACTATTCTAGAGAGAAAATGTTCCAAGAAGGTAAAATGACTAGAGAAGGCATAATATTTTCATAGCACTAGGTAATAGTATATGTATTTGTATAGCTGTTTATGCCATGCCAAGCCTATCATTCCTGTCACACGATGCTTGACGCAATCCAGCGTACTCCCTTCATAGTAAACACATAAGAGCACATGCTCAGAAACTTTATAGAGCTCAATCTTTTCTAATTTGACCTTGGCTTTCAAGTTCCTTTGCTATGGAGATGAAAACTTGATAAGGTTGAAGACCCTTAGAGACATCAACTTGATCATTGTAGATATGAGTAATGAAGTTTGTTTAAATATCAGAACAGCCAGGGTTGGCACCCTATTATGAATGCATATTCTTTGTAAAATATTGGGTGGGCAATAGTAATGGGGTGACGTGCCTGCTAGAGGAACTTTTAATGAATCTTGATTTCTTTGCACTCTACTACTTTTCACCTAACCAACATTACTGTTGTCTTCCAAAAAATATTTGACATCTAGCGAAATATAGTATATCGAGTAAAGTGTAGTGAAGAGGCGGTGAGGCTTTTGAGGATTCTTTATTGGTTTTGATTTTTTCCCTAATCTTACCCTTTAACTATGTACAATCTTAATTTTCACTGACAATATGAATATACATACGTAATAAAAGGCACTAGTTTTAAATATTGATAAAGCTTTTTTTTTTTTTTAATATTGATGAAGTTGTGCAGTCTCTTTCTGTAGGCATGCATTTTACATTGGTCATATCTATGTTTTACCTCTCCTAAATGTTATATTCGAATTATTGATATTAAGAAACAGGGATTTGAACAGTAGGGATGATTATTGAGGTAGTAGGATCACGTGTTGCTCTTGGCAAAATGATTCATACTTTTCAATAAAACCATGCATATCTATTCTTTTTGTGTACACAAACCAAAATTATTATGTCTAACACCAAAATGAGTTTAGATTTAAATATTAAGGACGATTTATTGTGTGTTGGAAATTTTGCAACAAGATCAATTCTGACGGATATCATGCTTTATTATGATGCTTACTTTCCATATAACCGTGCTATCCTGAAAGACAAAAATCAGATATTCTTCCTACCGTCAGTTCTCTCCAAAGAGGGGTTGCCCATATCTATAGAAAAGTAATAGTTTTTTGACCGGCACGAGTATGTCAAGTAAGTAATGTGACGAGTTGTGCTCTGAGAATGCATATAAACCTTCTAATAACCAATCCAAATAGGATTGTCAAGCTAAGCTAACTAAGAAAATTTCTTTTCTTTTGGTTAACATTTTAAGGTTGGGAAATACTTTATTTTGATGACTTTGAGAAGTTTTTACTGATGGTTGTGATAGCTGTCAACACGTAAAGAAGCACATGGAATGGATTTCACACGCAAGAAAATCTAAGCTGCATATTTATTATCTGAGTCACATGACCCGCATGCTTTCTTGCAGTCAGAAGTCATCAAGCCAACTCGCATGCCAAGAAAGGATGGGAGCAATTTACCGATGCTGTTATTAAAACAATTTCTCATGAGAAGAAAGGAGTAGTTTTTCTGCTCTGGGGAAATTCTGCTCAAGAGAAAAGAAGGTGCTTTTGCAATTTTTGTCTTGATAGCTCTGTTATTATAAAAGGCTTGCCCAAGAAAATAACGCTGCTTTCTCTTTCTAGGATCATGTGTACACATGCTTAAGCATATTGATGGGAAAAATGCTGACTGCATAGGCTCATATATTTGAGTATTGACTGATATTTTCAATACTCCTAAGAGAAAAGACCTTCAGTCTGAATTTTCTGACATGAGAACAATAAAAGTTTCTTCATTGTTCTTGGATTACTTAATACATTGTAAGTCAATGAAATCTCACATATGGGCAGAAAGCAAACTTGTTATTCGAAAGGTTTGACGGCAGGCAAATCTTTATCATATGAATGCAGTGTTCCTAGGTCTCAAAAATGGTTTCTTCAAAACATTGACATTTCCTAGGTCAAAGAAATGTTCTATTTCTACAAGGACCAACCTCAACATGTGACGAGTTATCATGAAGAGAGGCATTACCTGATAGCTTCATTTTGAGCTTCAAGATTAACCAATTGTAATATGTAAGTCCAATCTATTATCCCAAGTCTAATGATGGTCTGTTTTTTTGGACAAAAAATCACAGTTTGAAGGCCAACAAAATTAAACATTTCGAAGAAAACCAACCTTGATATGTCATGAGGTGTGCTGAAGAGTGGAAATGCCTAATAGCTTTATTCGGAGCAACAAAATTAAATCTTTATTAGTTATGTCCAACATAGCTCTAATGTGGCTCCTATGCGTCAGGGTTACCAAATTGGTCATAGCATGTTGTGTTTGCGCTTAGAAAAGTTCATCTCAATTTCGTTGTATTTGGAGAGGCTTCTCATGAGATCCAACACACAATCATGAGCTTCACCCCTCTTCTTCACGTAGTAGATAGATAATCCGAACTAATGCTGTATTAAACGTTACAATGACCATAGTATAGGCATCAGCATTATGGTAAAGTGAATTTTCCATAAGAATGTAGTTGAAATATCGAGTATAGGAAGACCTCGTTTTCTTCTCTTTTTGCTTATGACAGTTGCAACACAGGTTGATTGATGAGACAAAGCATCACATACTGAAAGCAGCACATCCTTCTGGTTTGTCTGCAAACAGGGGCTTTTTTGGTTGCAGGTAACTTTTTCTTTTCCATGGAGTTATTAGATCTTAAGGTTTATCTAGAAACATTTCATGGGACATGGTGGGCTGTGTATAATTATTAGTTATTGCTCCAAACACTTCAAATTAAACACCTTGCTAAATGCTTAAGTACCCTGAGATGATATGCTATTAAAATTTGAAAAGGAGATCGCACGTTTCCATATCGAACCTTGTTAGGAAACAACTAATGTTCACATGCATTTCGCAATCTGTTGTGTGTGCCAGATGGCTTTATAGGGTAATAAAAAACCATCTCACTTCTAGTCAGGTTTGACATCCAGTGACTTTAACTGAAGAGTTGGTCACTTACTAGAACCAAGTTTGTGCCGCTAAATGTCAAGGGAACCGTGCATATTATGAGTAAAGCTTGCTGGGGCTGATTTCATGCATGTAGATGGCATGGATTTGTGCAAATATCATCAATCTTCATGTAATTAGACTGGGTTTAGCACTGAGTTAAAGGATGTCTGCCTGTGTGCATATGAAGACCAGACCGTGCAATCTCTTTTGAATAACTTGAAAGCTGTTGTAGTCGCTTCAGATGCAGCATTTCTTCATGACCTTTTCTTCCTTTAGATACAATTTTCAAGCAGTCCAATGTTACTTGAAATAATAACCAGATCTTACAAATCAAACAGGCATTTTTCTCGCACTAACCAGATTTTGGAGAAGATGGGACTTGATCCCATAGATTGGCAATTATGAAAGGGGGATGGGCTTGGAATGATGTCCTTTTTTGCGGGTGATTTATTTTTCCGGTGTTAGCTTCACAGGCCATATGGAGATGGGCACTTACTGACACAGCCGCTGGTCCCATAGATTGGCATTGCGAAAAGGAGATGGGCTTGGAATGATGTCCTTTTTTGTGGGTGATTGTTATTTTCTGGTGTTAGCTTCACATGCTATATGGAGATGGGCACTTTATTGACACAGAGCCGCTGGCCTGCCCTCGTAATTAATTTATATTCTGGGATCATTTGTATGTATGTAGGAACTAGAAAGCCTGGGAAGGGACGAGTCTATTAGAACTGCCAGAACAGCTCATTTAGCTGGTGTTCAACATCATGTGAAAATTGAAGGCCTAAATTAAGAGACTTGCCATGGGACGCCTGTCTCGTGTTTTTTAAGGTTTCTTCTACAAAGTTTGTCGATAAACAGAAACTCGAGAAGCCATGTTTATGCCCAATGTAGAAGTTAGCTGCATGACAATTTCGCAGTGCATGAAAACAGAGTACATTACAGCCACACCGAAGGTAAGGGGATATCATACAGGGTAATCGCAGAACATTTCAGAGGCTGAGATGACTAGATTCAGGAATGGTAATAGAACATGGCAGGACCAGGTATGTTTCGTTTATGGAATCAGTTGCCAAGTTGGACATCTCAAATCTGTGCAGGTTATTGTTCATTTGTAGAATCAACCGGTGATAACACGAGTTAAGCTGTCAGGAGTGGCACTGTTCTCTCTAACTTCTATTTTCTGATTACTGAGTGTCATCGGAAATGGTGACGACGTTTTTACACAGCTTTTCAGGCTCATTGTCACGCTACTGCCATCTAAACAAACTTTGGATGCACACTCTCAATAGCAAGAGGAATGTTAATGGGGCCAAAACAGTTATCAGATGGTACAGAAAAATTCCTGAGCAATTGGACAACAGTCTGTGGGTTCAACGTCGTTATTTGGAATACATGCAAGCGAGCCAAAATTCTGAGTTCTGCATTCGCCTCCAATATGCACAGATGAATAAATCTCCTAGTCACAAAGTATGTCAACACATTTGCCGATGGTGTCATCCCTTCACAAGTTGAAAATCCCCATGTGCATCCACTGTCTTGAAATCCTTGCTTAGATATAAGCAAACTGACTCGACTTTTGCTGCACAAATTCTTTCAGAACCAGATCTTTCTCAAGTGAGCTTTTGAATTCAATCCTCCTACCATGACCTGCAAGTTGAAGTCAAACTGAAAATCAAAGTGGAACAGAGACTTCTAAATTTCTAATCACCTGTCATTGTTACCAGTTACTTTTAAACTCACTCGCGTAGCTGGTCAACGTGGTTTCTTTCCTAGTGTTTAGAAAAGGAAAACTATCGATCCTGTACTTTAGGCTAGTTTTCATTTTGGTCCTTGTACTTTAAAGTGGCAGAAGCGAGCGGTGTTTGGTTGGGTTGATACATATTCTTTCTCTTCTCTTTGCCTAAGCATAAGGGTTCTGAACCAATCATTTAGCTGCCAGTAGGAATCAACACTAACATAGCTTGAGTATAGCAATTTCTAACATCATAAGGGGAATAGTGAGAAAATGTACCAACCTGGTACTATCCACCTGAAGTCCAAGTCAACTAACTTCTTGACGCTATTTAATTGTGCAGCAACTGCAAAAGTAACTTGGTGAAATTAGCAAGAAAACATGCACCGGAAACACTTATAGACACAAAGAGAAATTTGATAATGAGTTGCCTCTCTTTCTACAAAGCCATCTGTTGAGTTAAGCATCAGTATTCTGGCAATTAGAGAAAAACATTTGTTACAAAATTGCCATAGAATGTCGCCACTCGTGTAGCTGCCGTTTCTCTTGGTTGGTGGGGAAGTGACTGGTACTTCAGGCAACGAACTAGCACCCCCCAAAACGTCTCTCCAAGAGTCTCCCGGATTCGGGAATCTCTCCCTTTCTATATAACCTCCTCATCTCTCACAGATATGAAGAGGAAATGAAGTAATTGTAGATAGACATAATCAGAGATTAAGGTGCAAATTCTATTCCCCTATGATGTACAAACACAGTTATTGGACCAAGTCCCTACTAGAAATGGTATGATGTGGTCACATTATAACACAGAAGGCAACGACTTTAAGTGGATTGCAAGGAACTTCTAAATTCTCATGTGAAACAGCAAGATACATTGTAATAGAATCCCCCCCATCTTAGCAATACATGCATACCGACATTCATTTGAGTAAAACATATTGGTACCAATAGTAAATGAGCAAGAGAGCCACCAAGAACTAGAAGTACCAAAAAGGGCAATTAATACTGCAGGCCTGGACATGGACCACACTCCAACCAATGGTTATCTGAACATCTGTTGTACTGTTCAATTATGCTTAATCCCGTTGGTGTCATTATTAAATGATCTCCCGTGAATATTACTTCCAGCGGTTTGTACAGCAAGCAAACTGATCCCTGTATAAAATGTTGACCCTTCATCATAAATCTAAGAAATTCAATGGGGATCAAGCTTTCATAAACTTTTTTTTTTTTTTTTTTTTTTTGGTAAGGTAGCTTTCATAAACTTTTGGTCCTAAAAGTTCTTGATAAAATAAAAATGTGCAAAGTTCCATAACATAGAACGTACATATACATTCAAACGAAGAAAATGAGCATCAGATCAAGCAACTCACTTCCGTGTGTCCTGGAGTGTGAATAAGCTCTATGTCCCGGCCGAGATTCCAAGGCCCCCTTCCTTCCAATTTTATCTCTACCTCAGCAGTTGAAACTTCAAGCTGTTAAGATCAGGACAATCAAACTTTGTCGCCAATCTTAAATAAACAAGATCGTTACATCTATATAAGCAGACTCGCTTTTAATCTCACCATTCCGCATGCTCCAGCTAAGGTGCTTAGTTATCATTAACATCAGAATAACATGATGCGATGACATTCACCCAAGCATCCTATCGCCTTGAAGACGTTACCTGAAGTCCAATTCTGGATCAGAACTCTCGATCCAGCAAGTAGGTTTTACTACAACCATCGTTTGGCGTTTTTATGAGGAGTATACTAATGTTAATGACTGATTAGAAAAATATTTGTTCAACTCTTCCATACATCCTGCCAAGGTAAATTCCATATGTTGTCTTATTGTTCATCAACAGAGCATGCTTATTTTCTCAACTAATTAACAATTGAAGCTTAACATTTCATACACATTGATATTAAGAAACAAACTATGGGGACCAAGAGACCAAGAACATGTTTACATAGTAAAGGGGAATTAGGCAGAAGAAAAGTGAGATTACATCATCAGAGTGCAAAATCCTGTAACAACCTAACCGCTCCCTCCACTTTTTGTGATCTGCGATGTCATCCCTAGTCAACAAAACCGGAATAAACTCAGGTTTGGGTCCTGAAAAGTTTCAGATGACGTCATGTATATTTTCAGGAGAAGTCATCTTACTTGTGGGTTAGAAACATTGTGTGCACGCCACCAAGCATCTCAATCTTACGTGCAAGTCTCCCGGTATACCTGGGACTACAGTGAAGGACAAAAGAGTAATGGAAGTTCGCTAACAGCCGGAATGAAGTGAAAAGAGAGAGGCTACATAGTGCATTGATAGCTCGACCAATATCTTCTCATTAAACTCTTCTAAAGTAGTATGACCAAAATTACCAGTTCACAGATCCATCTCAAGCATACGATACCTATCTATAAGAATGTTTCCTTCAGCACGGAGAATCAAGTATGAAGAAGCTCCATAAGATTTCTCTGAATGATACCCGCAGTGATACACTCCCTGAAAGCATTTCGATCAATGACACATTAGCAAACATTGGATGAAGGTTGCAGGTAAGACCATGTCATATCCCCAGAGAACAACTGCTCATAACACCAAAAAGTTCTTCAAAGCAGTGCATATTATTCTCTGGTTGTGTAGACTAGAAGTACTCAAATATAGAGCAGAAATTAGAGGCCACACGCTCATGCACATATGTATCCTTAGGTCGAAATGCATCTTTTTCATTACTTTTTTAATTAAGGTTGGTCACGACCTTTGTAACTAGTAACTTTCAAAAAAACCCCAATTCATGCTTCACCTAGAAATTGCAGGAGCTGCAAAGAAGCAACTAGGAGGAACATAAATACAGTAATGATTATGCGAAATGGGCATTGTCCTTGCACCCAGAAGCAGATAAAGGGAGTTGAGGTCCACACGAACATGAGCTCAGCAGTAGATGAAGTTCAGTGTATCTTTCACCATTAATAGGACACAAATAGCATTTCACATAAGATACTATCAATTTTGTTAGATACTTAAATATTAAGTCATGCCTTCTTCTATCTGTTTAAGCTTTTAGAGCAATTGGAAATAATCCAAAAAAAAAAAATTTCTATGGTATCACAAGATGAGCTCTTGAATTCAAATCTATCCAAGCCCCTATTGACATCCCCTATCGACTTCTACCCTTCAATCTTAGGCCAAAGGTCAGCCTTGTGTGAGGGTGAGTATTAGTGTAAACCACACCTCCATCCATCAGGTTAAGTTTTTAGAGCATTTTGCAATTTTTACAAACGTATATCAGTTACTAGGCTTGTTTCAACCAGGAATACTAAATATGAGTCTCTTTTTCTGTGTTTCCTTATCCTTCGACAAGAAGAATCATGACCACGAGGACAGAACTATCAATCAATTATAAAATTTAGTGGGCACGTGACCCCTATCGTCAAGATTATTTAGATAAGCATACCAGCAGTTTTTGCTCATCAATAGGGATTGGAAAAGTATCATGGGCCATTAAAACATCAGGAGCTGGCTTGTCTGTGTGAATTGAACTTGTTGGACATGAAATCAAGGCCTACATGGATGAGACAAACCAAATATCAAGAATAGTCTAAAATGAGAAGCATTCAGCATGGGCAAAATCATGTGTGGTTTGTGATTTACTCAAGAAAAGGGACTTAACCATCTATTAGAAAGGAAAATTGTCTCAGAACACACAGAATAGTTTCAATGCCTGAAACAAGTCCAGAGCATGCTACAAAAGAAAATGGCTGACGCCCATGAAATGAAACCCATCCTTCACAAGGGAAAAAGAATGGCTTTGACACATTTGCCGAGTCCACTAACTCATTTTTGCCAATGCAGATTGATATTTCATTTCTCGGTTGGAAAGCTTAACTTATTTTCTCACAGTCCTGAATGTAGTGACATTTTCAGAGATGTGTCCATGCTCAAGTCTCCTATATCTCAAGTCACGGACTTCTCCTTGCATCAACTATGTAGTCCACTGATATTCAGAAACAACCCCTTCGAACTAGCAATAATGCGCTGATGCACGTGGAGTGCATGCTCATGCTGTTCATAATACTCAACCTCCATTATGCAGGTTATACACAGGAACATAATTTTTTTTTTCTGGTCTAAAACAGGAACAGAGATTTGATAATATGAAACTTAAAAAAAAAAAATGGATAAGGAAATGCGGCGATGCACCTGTAGAGCCTTTAGCCGTTCCTCCTTGTTGGCCGGCTGTTTGAAAACTGCAGACATCTCATCAACCCTTGTAAAAATTTGCTGGAAGTATACATGAAGACAAATTTCTAAGTGGAACAGTACATATAGAACTCATAAAGTACCATAGTAGACTAGAGGGACATATTTCCGTGCATGGATGAATATAGGATATTAATCATACAACAGAGGACACATGATTGGGATGATCATTACAAGCTTAACGAAAACTATCTTCAGTCCCATTTTCCTATGTGCAGTAAACGTACTTTGTACAAGATAATGGGAATCTTCCACAGTCCCTAAAACTAAGAAGCGAGTATGGAAATATGTGTATAATTCTGGTTCATCATATCATCACATGGAAACAGGAGGGCAAATTCTGAAAATTCACTGGCCAAACACCCGTAGTTGGAGACGACTCGAAGTTCGATTGAATGCGCCAATTGGGCAAGCCCCGAAGTCTTTCCGCAGCAGGGCCACCCACTAAAGCAGACCATGTATTTCTAGTGCTCTAAGCAGGAGCAAGCGCACAGCATCAGATAATGAGTGGAACTGATTACCGGAGCCATCCAACAGCAAGTATCGCAATCTATGCACGAACCATCTGCAAGCCGGTAGCATTCGTCGTCACTACACGAATGTAGATCAAGGGCAACGAACAACAGATTGTCCTGTGCATATCATCCGGACCATGTAATCACAGAGTCGGATGATGCTACCTACGAAGAAATCGCCGTCCACGTTCTGAGGCCGCCTCCGCCTGCGCTGTCCGGAAGAGGGAGGAGACGAGGACGAGGACGATGACAACGAGGAAGGTGAAGCCGATTGCGACCGATGTTTAGAAGCGTCTCGTTCGCGATTCAGCGAAGCTCGAGTGCTTGGGACTCGTCTTCTCGCGTCTGGACCGACAATCGAGGAGGAGGCGAGGCATTTGGGGTGAGGAGCGAATGATGCCAACATCTTTCAACTGAACTGAAACAAGAAGAAGAAGAAGAAGATGATGACGACGATGCAGAACTGAAGGAAGAGTAATTCGACTGCAAAAATCTGTTGATTTGATCTCGCTGACAAGGCATTTTGAGTGGAAAAAAATTAATTAATTTTTTTTCATTTTTGGATGTAATTTTAAGGAAAATTACATCAAACCCCCTCAACTTTGGGGAAAGTACACATTTTCCCCCCCAAACTCTCCACCATTACACAATATCTCGACTTTTACTTTTTTATAACCATTAGACCTTCAATGGCGATACACATGAGGCGGAAAAGCAATGTTTATCTTTTTCTTTTCTTTTTTGAGGAAATCTCTCTTTTACACTTAATTGCCGTAGAAAAATGAAAGATAAATATGTAGGGCCAGGCTAAGGAAAATTATTACTAGTTGAGAAAAATGTCCGTAAAGACCTAAACTTATTGTATGTCGATCAATTCGGTCTTAAACTTTTCAATTATGTAATTTAGTCCTAAATCTTTTGAAAATTTGAAAATTTAGTCATAAACTTTTTAACAATTTGTTAATTTAGTCATTTCAATCAATTTTGTGATGTTTGTAAGGGAGAGAAGTTGACCACAACGACCATGATCGTGATGAAGAAGATGGAGTCGATCACGAACCACAACATTTTGTTCGAGATTCAGTGAAGCTCAAACTAGGGGAAGGCCGCTTAGGGTTTTATCTTCTCGGGCCTGCAACCGCGGCGGAGGAGGAGGAGAAGGTGAGGCATTTGGGATATCTTTCCACTCAAGTGGAAGAACGGCTGAGGAAGGTTAGATAATGAAGAGGAAGAAGAGAAAGACTGCAAGAATCACTAAGGATGAGCAGTTTCGGATTCCATACATGTTCAACCTAAAATCTGAAACCTACTTGTTGGAACCGGTCCCTTAATTTTTTGAACCCGAAACCTATCCGTAATAAGCTCCTCAATTTTTTGAATTTGAAACCTACCTTGTATACCCTGGAACCCGTAATCTACCTTGTCACAGGTTCATGAGTTCACAAGTTGATGAGTTGGTTCCAAGGTTTATACAGGTTCCTTCTATATTCTTAATTGAACAACTACAGTGAATTATTACATTTAATGACTAGTACTTGTTGCGACAATCAACTAAACCACAGCTCATATTTAGACACACGAATACGTATGAAACATTAACAAATTAAAAATTTCAATCATAAATATTGTCGGAAATGAAAATTCAAATTAGTGGTTTTAGATTACACACTAATAATTAGACGTCATGGAATACCGCAGGATCGCATAAAGACATATACAAAAAAAAAAACAACACAAAAACTTGTTTTAGGTTCTAGGTTCCATATGCCTAGAACCCGGAACCTAACTACCCATTGGAACATGTTCTTCAATTTTTAGAACCTTGAACCAACCTTGCAAACCCTAGAATCATGCTCTCACCTATGCAAGACTTGTACTTTCTTATAATGGTCATCATGTTTGTGAAATTACAAATCAAGTCACTAAAGTTTCACCGCATTTTTCAGTTAAATTACGAGCTTCATATCCTTAGCATATAGCTCCTTTATGCTTTTCCCCCTTGAGATCATTAAATCTTTGTTTAGCTTTCATCTGAGATAAGCCTCGTATTCATATCCACGTCATATTTTTTTTCCCGCGAGCCATTTGAATTGGAAAGTGATTTAGAGTGATTGACGAATCTCGGGATTGATCATTTAATGACCGATTATTGATTAACGAAGACCTAAGATTGATGGATCACTGACACAACAAACATCTTTAATGAGGCATTTTCAACTAATTCCTCATTAGAGGGGGCTTGTTGTATTCTTGAATAAAAAATACTGGCGCATCGGGATCGGAAAAAGTGTCCAAAAAGGCATAAACCTTTTGCGTCGACACCAATTATGTCAATTTAGTCATAACTCTTTTATGTTTATGCCAATTGAGTCCATTAAGTCAATTTTTTACTGGAAATTGCTGACGTAAATGCCGGTTGTTCTATGTGGCACGGCCGACGCCGATATGGATATTTTCAAATATTATTTTTTTAGTAATCCTTTTCTTTTTTATTTTTACTTTGTTTTCTTTTTTTTGGACAGAGGGCCGCGATGCCCTGGCTGGCCAACGTGAGTGATTTTTAGCCGAGAGAGAGCACGACGGCCCTTGCCCAGAGCCATAGCCCTTGCCTAGGTGCCCTCACCCAAAAACAGCAAAAAGAAAAGTAAAGAAAAAAAGAAATAACAAAAAAATATGTAAAAATTATCCACTTTAGCACCGACCATGACACGCAGAATGACCGACGTCCATTCCAACGATTTCTAGTCGAAATTGATTGGATTGACTCAATTGACATAAATGTAAAAAATTTAGGAATAAATCAATATAATTAGAAGATTTATGACTAAATTAACATCAACACAAAAATATTTAAGACTTTTTGGACACTTTCGCCCATCGAGATCAACTTCTTATCTCGAGCTCAGTTAATTATGAATAGTAACTATGAAATAACGGTGCCTTGCCGAATACCGTGCCAGACACAGAAGACTCTTCGGAGAATTCAAGAAGGGTTGGCTCAACACGCTTCACCTTCTCAAACTAGTCAGTTCGGGCACAAAGTGAAGCCGACATGACCCTAAAAAAAAAAAAAAAATTATTGTCTCACATTGTTTACCCCAAGGAGCTTTCCAACCTTGTATCACATACAAAAGTAAGAGTTGTAGATAAGAATATCTCAAAAACGATGTCCTACATTGTTTGAGCGAAGAATGAAAATTATAAGCTACAGCCCAACTTTTAAAAAATAAATTTTCTTCTCTCAATCCAAATAAATAAATGTAATAAACTATATCGAAAATGTAAATAATTCGCACATTGCAAATTTTAAATATATTATATATTTCTCACCTCTATTAAAACAGACTCTACGATAATCTCACCCCGTAACTCTATCTTCTGTTCTATTCTCATTTTTTGCGAGGAGAATTTATCTTGTTCAAGATTGGATATTACGGTCGCACGTGACAAATGAAAAAAATGAAGTTACGTAACAAACGAATTTTTATTTTAAAACATTTATGCAGTAGGAATCCTACCTTATAAGTGTCGTCATGCGCGCCTATATCCATTCTTAATCGACGCTGGTCCTCCATTTTTTATCCTGTTTTTGATTTGTTAGGAATCATTTTCATCCTTCAACATGTAAAGAAAAATTTTCACCTTCAAAGTTACGAGAGGAGAAGTTGGAAAAAAAAGGAGAAGGAAAAATCTCCGGGTAGGAATTTTCAATCATAGCTTCGCCGAAAGAAGGGTGAAAGAGAAGAAGTTAAAGAGGAAGACGCAGGCTACTCCTCTCCCTTCCGCTCTTGTTCTACCTTCTCTACTGCTAAAACCCTATTCTGTATCCAAACCTCTGTCTCTGTCTCTGTCTCTGTCTCCTCCTTTCTTGCCATAAATTTGAAAATTTTCTGCATAAGGAAGTGTAAGTTTGATGATGAAACCCGAAACCCACTTCGCAAAAGTGGTGATGCGCATGAACTAGAAACCGAGATAGCAATCTCAGCTCGATCGCTTTGTCTTTATGGCGGAATCTTGAAAAACCAAACGAGGGAACCCACAACAAAAATCTCAAATTTTTTACTTTCAGAATGATCAACGGTCCTGACGGCGATGCAGCAGCAGGCTTCCTCTGCACCCACCTCGCATCCTAGCAATCCTCCTCCTCTTCCTCCTCCTTCGTCCACCTCGTCCCTCAAGCGATCCCCGGCCACCACGCCGCCGTCTCTGGCCCCTCTGTCCTCCGCTGTGCACCGCCGCGATGCCGTTGGACCTCTGCCGCCGCTTGCGGCAGCGCACCCTCCTCCCCCCGGGGCCGAGGCCGCTCTGAGCTCTGCCATGGCGAGGGTACGGCTCTCCGACATCGCGCCCTATGATGGGGCCCCGGTGGGCCCCTACCTCAGGGCAGTGGAGCAGCTGTCCGGGTCGCTCACGCGTCACAACGCAGCAGTGATCGAGCTGGGACCCGAGGATGCTGCGCTGATGCGTTGCGGCTTGGAGGCCGCGAAGTTGTACTTGAGGACGAGGTCCCAGGCTCCGGCGGCAGGTAAAGGGAGTCCTCGCGGGGTTTACTTGTACAGAGCTGGGAGGTGGGTGCGACTTTTATTTACTTGGTTTCTGAAAGTTTGGAGTTTGTGATTGTTGCGTGTTCTGCTTTTATTAGAATTACATACGAGGTGGCAGGTCGGGTGAAATTGAAGTGGAGGCTTCGTGCTTATAGAAGGTTGAAGGACGGTTCTCCAATTTGTTTTTACAGATACTTGAAGTTCTAGTTGTTAGGAAGGGGCAGAAAATGGGATATGTGTGATCCTGATTGGTCATGCATAGACTTTGAAGGAACGAGATGCTGGTTCTGAATAGGCACTGTGATCAAGCTTTTTTAATCAAGTTCGAGCCTTTAAGGCATTTTGTGGTCTATTTGTTTCTTATGGACTTGCATTAATCTATGGTTCCTTTGGCATGTTTTTGACATTGTTTTTAAGGACAATAAATGCCGCAAATGAAATTTATCTGGACCAAGTTATCCATATATATTGATGGTTTCTCACTTTGTAGTTCCTCCTGTTTCTCGTCATTGTAGAAAAGGCCATCTTTGGTTCGCATACCAGTATTTTAAGGACACTAAATGACGCAAACGGAATTTCTCTGGACCAAATTATCCATATGTATCGATGGTTCCACTTTGTAGTTCTTCCTGTTTCTTGTCATTGTGCAAAGTGCCATCTTTGGTTCCCATACCAGTTCCCAGACACGTTTTTTTAGCAGGATGGTGTAGATATAAATTTGGTCGACTGGTAATTTATATAAAACCTTTGAGTGACTCCCTATTCTGGTTTGGTCTTCAGTGTTCAAAATTTTGAGGGACACATGGATGTCCACACGTTGGTTGTTTTCTCAGATGTCTCTTGATGATTAACTACTATTACATTCTTAGGTAAACTTCCAGTTTTCAAAATAGACTGAAGTTTTTCAGACCCCTGTCAACAGTTGTTTTGCATATAGCTGCAGTGCATGTGTGCTTTATTGGGCCGTCTATATAAAATAACTTCTTGAATGATTGTGGCTAGTTCTTCTGAAACTTTTCTTCCTGCTGCAATGGTGGATGGAGATTGCTATCCTTAGTCTGTTTGGCTTTTAATGTAGCCCCCTGACTGAATTACTTACTTGCAGGCCTTTAGAGGATTGGGATTCATCTCCCCCTTGCATGGGTGAAATTTTTAAGTGCATGGGAAAAGTTGCTCGGGCTGCCCTTTGTGCGATAGCTAGACATCTCCGGTTGCGAAGCGAGTAAGAAGGGGATTGAAGGGATAGTTTGCTTGTACATGGCTTTATTAATTTCCTTTTCTCATTGCACTCAGGTTCTTTTTAATGGTGTGTAATTACTGAACAAATATTGTGCAGCGTATTTACTCATTTACTGGATGATATCCCATTGCCTGCTAATGAGGTGTCTTCATCAGTGCTTGTTGCATCATACTCACCCAACACATTGCAAAATGGGAAAGTCACCATTGGCGGAGGGAAGCTGAGTGTCAATGCGGAGGTTGAGAAGGGACTTCTGACATTGATTTCCTCTGATAGTCCTGGTGTACAGGTAACTTCATTCTATTGTGGAAAAATTTAGCACATCGGATCTCTAGCTTTGCCTTGGTCTTGGGAGACAATACTTCTCTATAACATCCATGTGTTTTTCCCTGTTTCCTTTTCATATGTCTGCTGCTTATCATACTTCCGGGGTATGTAAATAGATATCTCTATGTGGTGCTCATTGGGTTTTATCCCTCTTCACCTGTTAGGTTTTTGACCCCAATGGCCGTTGGTACCTGGCAGATGGTGGGGCGTCTTTTGGAGATCTGTTACTGGTGACAGGGAAGGCACTTAGTCATGTTACTGCTGGCCTTCGTCCCATGGCATTGCATAGGGCTGCACCAGATTACTTTGCTGGCTCTACTGGTGGTGGGAGGTATGAATATGTTTTGCCCAATTTTTCATGGCTTTGTGATGCTAAAGTCAGTCTTTTTGATACAATTGTCCTTGATTATCAGTGATGTCTCATGTTTTGCAGGACATCATTGGCTTTTAGGCTCATGCCTCAGAGCAATGCTGTATTAGATTGTTCTCCCATAGCAGCCGCAGGTCATGTCATTCCTCAGAGCTATGTACCGGTATCAGTCAGCCAGTTTATGGATGACCTTTCTGCTGAGGAGGATGCATTGTGCCCCAACCCTGAGAATGTTTGTGTAAGATTTCTCTACTGAAGGCTGTTGTTTTTTGGTTGTTTTCCCCAAAGGCAATGTCCTCAAGAGACTGAAATTGTCTGAACATTTGCTTTTGAACTATTTTATCAGTACAATGACCAATTCCAGTTACCTTGGTTGAGATGGATAAGTGGAAACTGATGTAGCTATGAGCTTAATTGAGTACTCAGCCCAGAGATCTTGTTTTTCCAACTATTAGCAGTAACTATTTTATATTATCCCTTGATGAGTGCATTTTGGTTGATGATGGAGTCTTGGATAAAGAGAAATTGCTTGCAAAGCTCTTAGTGTTGACACTGTACGGTATAAGCATCTTAGTTGAGTAGGTATGAGTGCCTGGAATGCTGATTTAGCAATTCAAAGGAGTGAGTGAGTTATTCATGACATTGGGAAAGACATACAAAAAAGCAAGTACTTTGTAGAGCAAGTACTTTGTGGCACAAGTACCTTTTTGAGTCTGGTGTGACTATAATAGATTCAAGCAAAATGGAAATTTTGTGGTTCGGCAGATGGAAATATGGATGAAAAAAAGAGAGGGAGAATAGGGAAGAAAACACGAGATGTCATTGTAGTTCTCCGTGATTTGGAAGAGAGAGTAAACAGAAAGAATAAAAACTGGAGGCAAAGTTCCATGATATGGATTTAATGTCATTCTGTCAGATAAGCGAAGAATGTGAAGTATTCTTCAAATTACACATATGTGCTCGATGTGATGCTAGAATGGTTTGAGGATTGGATTTTTAAAGTAATGCTTCTCATATCAATTTCTGGTTCACTTTTTTTCTTCCTTTCCCTCAATGTCTTTTTGTTAAAGTTCGTTCCTTCACTTTCCCTCTTTTTTTTTCCTCAAAGCATCCTGTAAAGGCCAGTGATGATGGAACTCGACACAGTTAAATATCACCTTGCTTGAACATTGAGTACAGTCATGCTGATGCTTTGAGGAATGTATGGTTACTGGAAAAAGAAGAAACTAGAAAGTACATCTGAGAAGTTGGTGTTCTCTTGATTGATGATAGCATCAAAACATTTTGTATAAGTGCTTGAATGTAGAATGACGAGCTTGAAATGCTGTTAGAGTTGGCGTTGGGCTTATTCTCTCAAAGAAAGACCTTGAATGTATGCATCTTGCATACATGGTTGGCATTTGGTTGAGCACAATGCGAAACTAAGATCAACATGGCGGGCTCCATTTGAGGGGAATTTTCCTCTTTGAAGTTGTGATTGTCCTGTGGCATTGGGATTCCTAGAACCGAAAATAGGTCTAAATTGAAATAGAGTTCATACTTTGAGATAAAAGAAATGTGGAAGAGCCATGTTAGATAAATGGTTTTCTTGATGAGAGTCAAGAGACTATCCTATGTAATGATGGATAAATGCATTTATTTATTGAGCCTTTGCATGCTTATAAGAAGGTAACCATTAACCAGGTTTATAGCGAGAAAAGAGGAGCAAAAACAAAGGATGCAACCTAGTAAACTTACGGAGGTGCTTTTCAATTGTCATGGCCTGCACTTGTTAGTAAATGGCCCTTTGATCATCTGCTCAAGATTAAGGTAGCATTACTTTTGTTGAAGAAGATCAGAGGATCTAAAACTTTTGCCTAGACGTTTTGGATTCAAGCTCGTCGTTCCTGTTCATGGGATTTCATAAACTGGCCATCCATTCCACTTGTGTTGTTTAAAGACTAGAGAGGTTCCTTCCTCACACACAGGCTACTTAACATAGAATATAAGCAACATTAGCCCCGATGGGAATAAAAAACTAGATACCCCTCTCATTGATGGTCAAGAGAAGAGTTTTGTTGAAGAAGAAACGGTAACTTGCTTCATCTATTGCCTGAGATGTCATAGCTGGCTTTACTGAAGCCAGATAAATTGCTTCCTATAGTAGTTTTAAGGTTTTGTAAATATTCTAATAAGTAGGAACAACAGTTTGCTTGACTGAGGACTTTTTTCAAAATTTGTATTGATTCACCTTGTGGTTCTTCGGTAAATTAAACTCAAAAACTGTTCTTTCTGCTTATTTGTACATGATGATATTCCCTTTAATTGGAGTTTTGTTGAAATGGATGCGTTCTTAGCCGGATGTGTAAATTCACAGGTACTTGGAAATAATTCAAATAAGGAACCAACATTAAGAAGTGTCCTCTCTGATCCTTTATCGTGAGTTATTGCTCTATCTTGGTTATTTTTCTTTTATTAGTTTAGTTAATTGCGGCATTACTCTGTCTGCCTGTGAACTTAGTTTCTTTTCCGGACTGATTTTTTTTCCTTCTCTGTGGCACTCTTGGTGCTCGTGAAAGTCTTGTTCCTGGTTCATAAAACTCATTAAGATTCATTGATGATTACTCTGTTAAGTTCGTGTTCATCTTTTATTTTATTTGCTTTTGTACGTCTCAAATTGCTTGTTCTACTTGATCAAGTTCTTTTATTGGTTCTACAGCTGGCTGCTTGTAGTTTCACTTATTGATTCCTGGTTTATTCTGGATGAAAGTTAACAGTTGATTGCTCATTTTTTATTTCCTTTCTGTTTTTTCTCATGTTGATCTATCAAAATCGTAGTGGTGCATTCCTTGAAGATGCTGTGGTTGTCTCATGCGGCCATTCATTTGGTGGTTTCATGCTGAAAAGAGTAATTGAGACGGTGAGGAATTCCAATGTGTACTGTAAATTTAATGCTGTAAATCTTCCTAAGCAAATTATTGTATGAACATTGGTTTCCAAAATTGTGATGATGTGTTTTCTCTATTGGTGCTTTTGAAATATTTTCTCAGAAAATAAACTTGGTTCAGAAATCAACAGATGCTGCTTTACGTCATTTGACCTAATCATTGTATGTAATGATGATAGCCTGCGGGAACACTATTAACTTGAGGATATGAGAGTTCTTGAACGGGGTATATATTTCCCAAAAAGAGCATTCTGTCATTGAAGCTAGGGAATATTGTTTTTTTTGGTGAAAGTAAGAATAAGGAGGAGAGATTAAGGGAAAATGGAAA
Organism: Rhodamnia argentea; assembly: GCF_020921035.1. NCBI lineage: Eukaryota > Viridiplantae > Streptophyta > Magnoliopsida > Myrtales > Myrtaceae > Rhodamnia > Rhodamnia argentea. Next base: position 26,513,060 of record NC_063157.1, on the reverse strand, counting down.
TGGAGATGCGGGGTATCGATCCCCGTACCTCTCGCATGCTAAGCGAGCGCTCTACCATCTGAGCTACATCCCCATGTCGCTAGGGAATATTGTTTGCTCTCATTAAAATGAATTATTTTTAAAACTTGTTGAGAACATCTCAATGGAATTTGAAGTAGATAACTAGTTTTTATAGCTATATTAGATGGACATCAGTCGATTTTTCTCGATTTCTCCCCCTCGGTAAAGTGAAATTCATTGAAAAGGCACCGTGGGGGGTGCCAACTACAATCGTGAGCTTTTTTTTCTTGTTATATGTAAGAAAAGCTTCAGAAGTTTGGTTTCCTGGGTATATCATCCCTTGTGGTGTCAAATTTTTATCTGAAATGTCCTCTTCACCACTATGTTGGATGGAATTGCTTCTTTTTAATGGAATGCAGAAGAATACTAACTGCAGTTGTATTCCTTTTGGCAGTCAAGATGTACACTCTGCAGTGCAGAAATTAAGGGGAATTCTTTGATTCCGAATCATGGTACTTTCAAGTTCATTCTTTCATTTAAGTTTGTCATATTGTCCTCTGGAATTTCTTCATCTTCCATCTAACACTCGTGCCCCTTGAGTCGGCACAATGTCTTGCATATAAGTTTTTTTTTTTTTTTGAGTCGGAATCTTGCATAGAAGCTTATTCTGTTGTTTTTTTGCAACGAGCTCGATTCATCGGACTTAATTGTCTGGCCCATTAAAAATGAATTTTTTTAAAAAGTTGTGAACTCTTTTTGTTAAGCAGCTCTTAGAGCTGCAGCTGCAGCTGTAAAGGTTGAGGATGATAGAAGACTCTTTCATAATGCACATCTCCGCAAGAGAAGAAAAGAGATGGGTGATCAAGCTGATCCTACAAGAAGATCTCACAGGGTACTTTCCGAATGAGCCCTTGTCATAGTGATTCAGTTTGTTTATGCCCAACAAATTGTATCATCAGCAGAAATAGCGGAAGAAATTAAAAATTTGTTTTGGCGTCATTTTTCGTTTGTTAATGTTACAGATTCAATTATTAAGGTGCATCTCCATAATGATTTTTTTTCCTCGTCAATTGTATGACCGTTACCGTGATGCTAGAAGTAGACAATAGATTCGCAGGGATTCATTGTTTTCAAGAAGGGATTTGATTCCTAAAAATTAGGGGAGTTTGAGAAAATAAAGACTTATGTTTCTTTTATAAGATAGATGATTATACGCTTTGATTTATTTTCTGACATAACAAATGCGAAATGTCCATTTCCATGATAAATTAGTAACATGGTTACTAATAGCAGTACTTAGACTGTTCCCCCTTCATTGTTAATCTTAGTGGATTGTATGGATTCGTAGAGCAACCTTCGCTAGTTCTTTTTTCCCTTTCTCTCTTCTCCTCTCTCTCTTCTTGCTTGGAGTCAGGTTTTCCTTTCCCCTTCACTCAACTGAATATATTCTCCTTATGACATTGATGATGACTGCTAATGTGGACACCAGGAAAATGGGGAGAGTGGTGCTGATAATGGGCTGCATAAAGGGGTCCAATATCCATTTACTGTAAACGAGAAAGTTTTGATAAAGGTTAGTTACTCCCACCTGTGAGGCACAAATGGATGTTCACTGCGTAATAGGACGAACATTAGATGCATTAATTGACAAGGAGACGCTGAGGTGGCACTCCAAATTGTGCAGGGGAATAAGAGGACACCGGAAAAATTTGTTGGTAAGGAAGCAATCATCACATCCCAATGCCTTAATGGCTGGTAAGTGCTAGATGCTCGTGAATTTGATTTTCACTTTGACTCTCTCTAGTGTGGTCAGTATTTATTAAAACTGATTGTTATTCTGTGTAGATTAGTGTGCCTTCAAGCTAGTAATGTCGGAGGTGCTTTGATGAGCACTGCTCAGTTCTTTTTCTAGTTTTTTTTTTTTGGTAAGAAAAGGAACGGGTAATGCTCAGTTCTTTTTCTAGTTTTTTAATCCTGAACTAGGATTATATCAGATCTTCAGGGAAATGCTTGCTATATCTCAATATTGTGTTAAAGACATGAGCAAGAAGCTTTCAGTCTCTAATAGGCCAGCTTTTCTGGTCAATTCTCTAATACCACCAGTTAAAGACCCCAGTTTGACGGTTGTCTGAAACGATGAAATAGCAACTCCAATCGGCAGCAAATAGTATAGAGAAGCAGCCGCTTTCTTATCCTTGGTGTAGTAAGTTCTAAAAGGTTCAGAATAATATTGTGGCCGCAGATTATTGTGGCCTAGCTCAATGAATTTTTGTGGTAGGTCTCGTCTTCTAAGGCAAGTGAATTGGCTGGCCTATGCCCTGGGGGCAGTGGGTTATGTGATTTCCTTCATGGAATTTTGCTCATATGCGAGTGACCCTTAGTCTGATTGTTGTAGGTAATGTATGACTGTACTTCTCAATGGGAAGAAACCTAATCTTTGTGACAGAAGAAAACAATTGGGGGATGTCTAGTACTGATAAAGGGTTAGTGGGATTCTTTTTTCTCTCTACTAAATTGTAAGAACTTTGGTGTAGGTACTTGCTGAAGATTATTGAAAATGGAGAAAATGTCCGCCTCCAATACCGTTCTCTTGAGAAGATCCCAAACTCCAATTCCATTGATGAAAGATGTCCATCTCAGATTCAGAATGGCAGCTCATAATTTCTCTGTATCAGGTTTGTCAAACATTACTTCTATGTGAGAGCGAAACATAGTACTTCATTTATGTGCCCCTGTGAGAATACCAGTATTTTGTTTTCTGGGTTTGTTGACCTGAGGTGCCTTTAATTAAAATTGTCCTGAAAGTTCAATTAGGAAATTGCCTTCTAATTTTGCGATCTTTTCATTCTCTGAGGTTTGCCTTTAGTTTGAAATCACGTTCATGTATAAGTATTCCCTGGAACTTTAATTCCCTTGTGTCCGTCCATCCATCCGTCCGTCTATCTGTCCATATGTGTCTCTCCATCCATGGGCAGGTCTTGCTTATCTGATCTGCCATTGTCTGACTGTGCTGCCCTAACTTTTTGCCCTTCAACTTTCATGAGAGAGATTACGTGTTTGCCACTTCTCATCCTGAAAGTTAACTTGCCACTTCCCATCCTGAAAGTTAACTTGAATACGTACCGGCAGTCACTACATCTGCTTTCTTCTCTTAAGTTTCATATTATCGTCAATTATTGCACCAGTTGGAGGCCAAAAATATGTAATGCCAATCTCCAGATTCAGCAATTTTCCTAACCTAATAGTAGTTGTGTTGATAGGCAATTTTATCTAGAGCTCAGCTTAGACTTGACGAGTAGCGCTATAATCCATGTCTAGCGCAATCAATTCAGCTTTGTCTTGATGAGTAGCGCTTATATTCCATGTCTAGCGCAATCAATTCTCAAGACTTAATTTTCAGAGCGGGAGCCTAAGGACAGGTCACTGATTTTCACTTATCCAATGTGATGGATATTTATTATGATCCTTCGTCTTCAGGTGCTTGGTAAAGATTCCAAGAAGTAGAGCAAAGTTTTGGCCTGCGATTCCATCCTGGAAAGATCCTGAAGGTCAAGCTTTGATAATGACATCTGTTCCTCTACGATGATTCAGAGTGGTGGGTCAATTCTTTTAACCCTGAAACTTCTGTAGGTCCTATTAGAGTTCGGATTCCTATAGCGCATAGATTTTTAAATAGGTCATGTAGGGAGAATATGCGATCTGCTTCACGTATGTCAAATGTATTTCGTGTTGCACGTATGTTTTGCCAGAGGAAAAAGGTCATCTGAAGCCAAGAACTCCAGATGTTTGTACATTCCTGTCACATGTATCTGTAGGTTTACCAGAGGAAAGATAGCTCTTTAGGTGTTACATTAGTGTAGATGTAGATTTAGTAGTCGTGCGTTGCGGTGTAGCACTACGGAAAGTTGTGCATTGCGGCGTACCTTGGTGAAGCGCTTGTCGGTTGATGCGGTGCTTCATGGATATATGACTAAATATCATGAAATGGAATGCTTGTGTTCAATTTTTGTGATTAGATAAATCTCTTCAACTTGAGTTTGTTTGCGTTTCCAACTGACTATAGAAACATTGGATATCAAGTGAAAATCGAAGGAGGTGGTAGTGTGGCCAATTATATGATGGTGCAAATGCAACTCAACTTGGATTTAGTTTTGTATTTTGTAGTTCTGGTTTTTGTTGGTGGATATATACCATATATCTGTATGTTTAAATCAAAAATGGGTTTTCTCTCATTTTTAAGTTTCTCATTTTGCCCTCTTTTTCATGTTACATTCATGTTGTAGTGCAATTTAGATTTAAAGAGAGAAGTTAAATTGGCCAAAGAAAAAGGATAAAAGGATTAAAAAAAGTTAACACTTGTGCTCCCTTTGTTTTGCGTTCCTCGTCATTAATATGGTTGCTCGCGGTAATTGTGGCCTTTTGAGAGAATCGATAATTGCATCTTTGATGCACTTTCTAGTACTAGTACATGTAAGAATTCTTAATTGGTTAGTAGGGTTGGCCATTGAGAGGATGAAGAAAATGGATAAAAGAAAGTTATATTTGTGTTCCATTTGTTTCACAAATAAATAAATAAATAAATAAATATAGCCGACCCTACTAGCCAATTAAGAATTCTTACATGTATATATATATTTAAATATGATCGCTTTTTATTGCTTGATATAATTAGTCATTATTGGTAATAATTTTTTTTGTGAAAATTGTTAATATTTTTTGTTCATTCATTTCTTTAAGCAATTCCAGAGAATTTTTTTAAGAAAATTTTTTTAGAACTATTTATTTTTCACTGAATAAACAGAACTTTCATAAAATTTTTTTAGTCGCTTGTATGGTGTAATAAGCAACTTCTTTGTTCTATCCAATTTTTTTTTCTAGATTTCGAACAACTGCATGTTTTCTTTTATTGAAAATTATAGCGGGATGTTCAATCAATGTTTTTCTTTTGATAAAGAATCCATCTATTGGTTAAACAAAAATATTAAATATTATTATTTGTCTATCCAATCAAAGTTATTGATCTTACCATTGATTTAGCCGGAACTAAATAATTTAGATTCAGTCTTAGCAACGGACGACGGATTTCATGCTCAAGCATAAAAAAAAATATGAACTCTGGCTACCCCCAAACATAACATACTATTTGGATATCTTCAGACTGAGCCTAGGCCTCTTTAGCAAAAGCCCGACCCGTAACTGGCCTAAAGAGATGATCTCGTGTATTAGCTAAAACTATAGAGGCTGGCCCGGCCCGGTCCCGTCCGCCTCTTGCAGAATTTATAGCCCGACAATTAAAAAATAGAGTTTCATTTCGCAAAGCAATAAAAACGGCTATTGAATTAACTGATTGGGCAGATACAAAAGGAACTCAAGTACAAGTTGCAGGTCGTATCGATGGAAAAGAAAGTGCACGTGTTGAATGGATTAGAGAAGGTAGGGTTCCTCTATAAACTATTCGAGCTAAAATTGATTGTTGTTCCTATGGAGCCCGAATGGTCTATGGAGTATCAGGCATCAAAATTTGGATATTTTGGGAATAAGAATATTTTCCTTGTCTTTACTCTTTACACTATATCCATTGAAAAAAAAGAACTTTTTCTTTTCATGCTTTTTCTCTTAATAAAAAGAAGCAATTCTATAGGGTTACATAAAAATTTGATTGATGATTTCATATAATTGCTATGCTTAGTGTCTGACTCGTTGGTTTTCTTATAGGATAGAGTTCCAAAAAAATGGCCGGACCCCTATTGTGAACTACTAACTATAGAACTAATAACCAATTCATCGTTTCACATTATTTGGATACAAAAAAGCAGTGAAGATGTGATATATTGATCATATTGTTGTAGCAACTGAAATCTTTCTGGCATAAAAAAAAAATCTGATTATGATATAAAAAAAGTATGCAGATAAAGGGAAGGTTAAGAGAAAGAAAGAAAAAGAATATCAATGATATAGGATTTCAATATATGTAAGGTTTATCACTCATCTCATAAAAGGCAGTGGAATAAAGCATCAATATTGATTCATCCATAACTACATGCATCTATTCATAGAAAAAAAAAAAAATCAAGAGCCTTGAGCTAATAAAGACTGAGAAAATTGACTCAAGAAAAAATTTCAAAAGGGGCTCCATTGTAGAATTCAAACCTAACCATTAATTGCGAATTGATGGGAACGATGGAACTTATGACTATGTAAGATTCTATTGAAAAATTAATCTAACAATTCTTTAGGTGGGATGGCAAAACGAACTAGGGACCAATTCATTTATTTTGAGAATTCATGAGCTAACCCTACAATTAAAATAGATATTGAAAGAGTAAATATTCGCCCGCGAAAGTTTTTATTAGATTATTCAATCTTCTTTTACATTACGCAATCTTGTTTGATCCAACATGATAACATGATCAAAGGCAAAACAAAATAAAGATTTGTTATAAAAAAACGACATTATCTCATTATCTAGAAATAGAAATAATTATCTAGGAAAAAATACATGTTTTAAGTATATATCCAAACAAGATATAGAAATTTCTAATAGATTAGATGAAATCTCAAAGAATCCATGATTCAATATATTTTCATATAATTATAAAATTTGAATAGTTTCATTCGTGAGAAGCCGGATGAGAAGAAACTCTCATGTCCAGTTCCGTAATAGAAATAGAAGTAAGAAATAACCATCAACTAAAACCCCAATTCCCTTTGAGGCCCTGATTGTTTTATGGAAAACGCATAATTTGAAATGATATCTTTTTAAAAATAGTCGCTTGTATAGTTCATAAAAATAAATAAACGAAAAACATATTTTCATTGCTCATATAGATATCTAGATATAAATTGTTGTCGACAATAAAAAATTTCTCGTGGGCGATATATTTGGGGTGCAGGTCATTTGTTTTACTGAGAAACTTTCATGACAAAGGATACTGTTTACTGTGGAAATCATTTTCTTTATTTGGTGTTTTAAGAAAAGTGATTTCTCTTTTACTAGAAGAGGAAGTTGTTTTCTTTTTATTTGAGCTTCTTGTTTTCGATTCCTGAAAAATATTTTGCATATATAAATAGATTAGTTTTTCATCATCCAAACATCGAAAAAATAAATTTTCAGCAACAATTTTTTATTTTTTTATTTTTTTTTTTATTTTAGAAAACGGCCCTTTAGTTGCAAGCAATCCCCAATCTTACGTAAGACACTGTCAATGTGTATCAAGAAACATGCAAAGTGTTCCTCAAGACATGCCCCAAAGCCCTTCAAGACTGACTAGTGGAAATCACATGACAAATGTATGGTCAACTTCCCTCATCACCCACCAAATGGACACCATGCATACCATCAGTTGCTTCTTATTTTTATTTTTTTAATAAAAAAATTTTCATTTATTTAATTTGGGGCCATTAAAAATCAGTTTCTTTTTATGACTTCATTATTAAACGTTTTTTGGGTTTTTTTTAATTCTTTTTAGCATATTTGTAATTCCAAACCATGCATGCATGAAGTGTCACTTTCCCCACACCAAGTGTACAACATGCATACTTTCGTTTGATGATCATGTGGTTGGACTCAATAAATTGAGGGAAATGTTTTTTTTTTGGCCGAAACATAGGTACGATTTCGTGAATTACAAGTTACAAATGCAGCCAAATACTTGTTTGAATAAAAGCAATTTTTCGTGTGCGCTAGTTTTATAAACTTTCATGCATTTCTTTGCTGAGAACGATCAATCAATAAAAAAATATGAATGCTCAAAAGTAAAAATTTTCCAAAATGTACTTTCCTTTATTAAGAAACTTTTCGAAATAAACACACCCTTAATCTAATTAAAGCATAAGTGACATCCATACTTATAATCCACCGATTGTATGTATGGTCGGGGGGAGTTTTCTCTGAAGCTCTCCAACCGTAATTGAAGGAAATATGGCCCGTAAAGTATTATGCAAATTATGTTCATTTAAAATTAAATCATTTGAGTATGTCTGTATTTTTTAGATATTAATTTGACTCTCCTTCACTTTTACTCTAATTACATGAACACCCTTGCTTTTCATTTGTGCGTGTGTGCGTGTCTCTCTCTCCATATTCTCCTGAGGTCTGAAGCTTTCCTCCAACACAATTTATGGTTGACGTGCTACAAAGATGGACATCGACCATATTAGGGTGCGTTTGCAAACACATTCGTAAAGTCCTCCGGACTTAAAGGCCCTTTTGCAAATGTCAAGATGTTTGTTAAATGAATTTCGAAATAGAGATCATCTCTCTCCTACAAATTTGGGATTCGCGAAGGTGGCTTGGAGGAGCTGGATGGGCGCCAGCTAGGGTTGCCCGAAATTGCACGACCTCGGGGACCTGTCGCCTAGCTCGCACGACGCAGGAGTCCAGATTTGGCTTGCCTGAGGTCATGCGAGTTCGGCGTCACCTTGTGTGGGGTTGCGCAACCTCAGCAGCCCATCGTCGACGTTGTGCCAGCCAGGTGACGACCTTTGCTGGAGCTTCCAATCTCACTTGAGTAGTCGATGAGGGTCATTATTGCATTGTTTTTCTTTTTTTTTTCTTTTTAATTTTTTAAAAATATTCTCTTTATACAAATAAAGCGTGTAATATAATATCATTTACATTTTGTGAAAACCCTAAAAAAAAATACTATTAGTCAAACACTATTTGCATCTCGTGAAAACTTTTCACCTTGAAATCCTTTGCACATATGCAAAATCGTTAGGCAAATGCTCTCCCAAACGCACCTAGATTACTCTAGCCGCCCTTTGTTGGAAGGCTAATTCGTCGAGTTTCCAAACTATATATACCTTGCGCGCAGACCTAAGAAATTTCTCATTTACTATGCACGTATTTTTTTTTTTCCTTTTTGAACAAATCTATGCACGTATTGGAATGGTTAAATATCACAACACATTCATCCAGTAATTCAAACTCTTAGATAAGGCCGACAATCCTTATTCACATGTCATAATCGGATTTTATAATTAACTCACTGAAGAATACCGTATTTCTATTAGTTATGTTATGGAACATGTGTTATTAAATCCGTGTCAATATTGTCACCTTCATGTTTGCCAAATAATCATGTATAAACGCGTCAGCTCATTTTATAAATCGCCAACCCTATTTTTTAGAACTTAGGTAATGGCCCCCCAAAATTTTAAATGGTATTATAATAGGAACCCTTGAATTTAAATCTTGTTTTTAGATCTCTATTTACCTTATCTATTATATATTTTTACGTTTCATTGTTGTATGAAAACTTGGCTTACGTATGAGGATAATCATTAAAATATTTCAGTAATTTAACATTTTAAATACATATCGTTACGCCATCTCTTGGTGTAAGAACACTTGTTAAAATGCTTTTGTCTACATTTTTCGTCAAGGACATCGCTGATGAGTAAAGTGCACTGACTGTAAACATCACAAATTAAGATATCGAAACGTACGGTTCGTGTAATTAATAGTGTCTCTAGGTGTCAAATGCATTGGAAAAGAACGTGTGATAACATATTTGTGGGGGTTGAGTTTTTATCTAACTTCTTTACGGGACAAAGAAAGCAAATTACACTTTAGATACGAGCAATGCTTGCGTCCATAAATTATTCTCACCATGGATGAAATGAATAGCGAGCCGAGATTTGATTGAATGGCCTAGAAATGAGATTCTTGCGGGTGACGACACAAGCAAATCGATCTATATTATAAAGCCTAACTTGGGAGAAGTGTCAAAAAAGTCCAAAATCTATTGTATTGATACAAATTCAGTCCTAAACCTTTTGTTGATGCCAATTCAGTCCTAAAACTTTTGCATTTGTGCCAATTCAGTCATAAATCTTTTGTGTTTATGCAAATTGTGTCAATTCGGGCGATTTTGGCTTGAAATCGCTAACTTGGATGTCGATTGTTCTACGTGACACAGCTGGTGCTGAAGTGGATATGTTTTAGTACTATTCAAATATTTTTAATAATATTTTTAAGCACTTTTTGGTTATTTTAAAAATATTTTTTAAAATATAAATAAAAATTTAAAAATATTAAAATAATATTAAAAAATGTCTAAGTCCATGCCAGTCGTGCCACGTAAGAAAATTAATATCCACGTTAGCGATTTTCGACCAAAATTAGTCTAATTGACTCAATTAGATTAGATGCAAAAGATTTATGACTGAATTAGTACCAATATAAAAAGTTTAGGACTGAATTGACACCAATAAAATGTTTACGATTGAATTGCCACCAATGCAAAAATTTTAAGACTGAATTGGCACAAAAAAAAGGTTTAGGACTGAATCAACACTAATGCAATAGGTTTAGGGCTTTTTTGACACTTCTCCCAACATAATTTTGCTAGTTGATCCCTGACTTGTGCATCCAAATGTGGGGGTCCTTCATATGCAAAAACTTTGTGAGGTCATAGCCAATTATTCTAAAAGATTAATACGGACTTCTCCTTTTAAATGAAGTAGTGTGGTTTTGACATTTAAATTTTTTTTTAACAATTCCACTCACACATGGCTGGACTTTGTATTTAGAGACTGAGATGTGCTTTGGAAGTTCCACAATTTGTCACAAAAGTGCAATTAAATCATAAAACTTTCAAAAAGTGCAATCAAGTCCTAAAACTTGTCAAGAAAGTGCAATCAAATCCTAAAATTTTCGAAAAGTGCAATCAACGGAAAGAATTAATTGGACCACTTTAATCAGTTTTAGGATTTGATTGCATTATTTAAAAATTTTAAGATTCAACTGCATTTCGTGATTAAGTTTTAGGACTTAATTGCACTATTTAAAAGTTTTAAGACTTGATTGCACTTTCGTGATAAGTTTTAGGACTTCTAATACACTTATCCCTTAGATATTTAGGACCGAAGCATCGAATTACGTAATGGGAAGGCAGAAAAAGGTTGAACTCAGATTTTCCTGTTATCCAACAAAAAAAAAAGATTTTCCTATTATAATATAAGGACACAATTACGATGCGGAGTCGACAGATGGTGGGACAGATTCAACTCTTACAATGACGAGATATGCTTATGTGTCAGTTTTTTTTTCTATTAGGAGATTGACAGCATGTTTTGAGCCACAAAAAATGAATAAAAAATAATTAAAAATTATTATGGGACCTACTCTTTCAAGAATTTATGAGCCACAACATGTTATTATTTTCACAGTCATCAAAAAGCTATTTATACTAGCGAAGTCCTACAATGGGCCGACCAGTAATGGGAAAATAAGCAACTCTTGTGGGGCTAAAATCAACCTTCACTCTAATTAATTCCGGATTATTTTCCATCTATTTAGTTCCTCATTGGGAAATATTCTAATTATGCTCTTACCAGATTTATATTTCTTACCCAAAAAAAATAAAAGAAAATAAAATGATTTGACTATAATTCGTGTCAAAGGGAGAGGGCAATGAAGTCCAGGCGTTCGCATGGACTCATGAGAGTGCTTTACATATAAATATGCCCTCCCACTGCTAAGGATTGCATGCAGGAGAGAGAGAGAGAGAGAGAGAGAGAGAGAGAGAGAGGTAAGACTTGAGACTTGATGTATATATATGTTTGGAATTAGTTCTTTTCATTTAGCATTTTCGTGATCTTTCTCTTACATAAGTACTCCAGAACCTTTTTCTCATCGAATGTAATCTGATACCGCTTCGTTCTTTGCATTTGCACAATTCTTAGCGTTTCTGGTCGCATGATTTGCAACGCTCAATTCGAATTTAGTGTGTCGGTAAAGATTTTATCGTTGATTTGTCATCAAGTGACGGAGCGCAAGATAATCGATAAGATTTGTTTAACGCAAAACATGTTATGATAGAATGCATGTTCAAATTGCTTGCGCGTGCTTCGCATAATTTTCCATCGGTATGATTCAACAATTACAGCTTACAACTTTAATTGCGTGAAGACATTTAAACTTAAACTAATTTTTTCGCTATCTTTTCCGTAAAGAAAACGCTAGATGAACATTTTGCTATTTTTCAATAATGGAAAACAAACATTCATTAAAAATTCAAAAATCTAAGAGAAAAGAAGAAAAAGGCATTCTTAGTATCTCACATATAGTGCAAGGATGGGGTAGATTGCAGTATAAGGACAATGAGTAATTTTCCAAGTCCCACTTGTAATGGAAAGTACAACGTTGGTAGTTAGTTTCTTTATTTTACCTTTTTGTCCTTTCGCTTTTGTCAATTTCACCCTTTTTTTCTCCTTGATTGACAATAAGGGAAATAATTTTATGAGGGCATAATGGGAAAAAAATGACATAATTAGCCGTTTTACCTTGAATATACAGATATATTGATTGTAAGATTTTTGTTTTGCCGGAAAGAAATACAAAATGTACAGATTAATCATTAAATTTGCCAATGTTTCATCTCTTTGTCATTTAATTTGCCACCCAAAAATAGTTTATTTTTGAACTTTTCTAACATGAATTTTGAACTCTATTTTTCCTCAGGTATTTTTTTTTTTAATCTATGGGTGTCGAACGTAAAATGTGCGTCAACATAAAGTCCAAGTCGGTCGTCGGGGCAGCCGATAGTGACAACAAGGGCATGTCGGCCCTTCGCAGCGATCTCCACCACGTCCCTCGCGAAAAGCCGCCGTTCACCCTCGGTGACCTGAAGAGAGCCATTCCTCCCCACTGCTTCCGCCACTCCCTCCTCCGGCCGATGGCCCGGCGCCTTGCCGCTTGGCCATCCTACTTCTTCCTCCAGGGTTGCCTCCTCATCGGCGTCCGGGTCATTGCCCCCGAGTGTGGCCACGGAGCCTTCGGTGACCATCGCCTTGTGAACGACGCCGTCGGGTTCCTCCTCCACATGGCCCTCCTCGTTCCGTACTTCTCCCGGAAGGATAGCCACTGCCGCCACCATGCCAACACCAGCTCGCTTGATCGCGACGAGGTGTTTGCGCCCTGCCCCAAAGAGAAGGTACGGTGGTACTATAGGTGGTTCAACAACCCGCCCGCCCGGGTCTTCACTATTGTGGCCGTGTTGCTCGCCGATTGGCCCTTTTATGTGAGCGTGAACGCATCAGGCCGGCTGTATGACCGGTTCGCCAGCCACTTCAACTCGTTCTGCGAGATATTCTCCGACGGGGAGAGGGTCCATGTCCCGGTCTCAGACTTGGCGGTGATGGTCGCCACCTACGCATCCCCTACAACGTCGCGGCGAAAGGTAGATACAAGTGCGAGTTAGAAAATTTCTATTAGGTGCTTTAAAATTTAAATACAAATTTTATTTATATATTAGGAATTAATCCTGTGTTATTAATTGTACGCAGGGGTATTATGGCTAATGTGTATGTACGGAGGACCAATGATGGTGGAAAATAAAATGTTTTTCTGGTATTGTTGCTAGACAGGTATCTTTCAAACAATCAAACTATGAAATTGTAGTTTCAATAACAATGGGAAAAGATGTCAAAAATATTTATGATTCAATGGAAAAAAATTGAAAGTTTTAGGGCTTAATTGGCCGAAATATTATAAATGTGGAACTGTTTGGACAATTTTCCCCACAAACAAGTGAATATAGATGCTCAATCACCCTCGCCGACAAATGTTTCCTAACCCGGATTATAATGCACACATGAGTGGTAGTGCGAAAGAAAGACATCCCAAATTGAATGTGTAGAGCTAATAGAAGCAACCGATGATACCGAGTTAGCCCTTAACTCAATAGCTTATATTTTTCCCTAACTCAATGGCTTATGTGGAGGTGGGTCCAACTAGGGCTCAAGTTATGAGCTTCCTCCAAGTTTTCCTTGTGATGAAGGTATTGAGCTTCTGTGATACTTTCCTCAGCAGTTGTATTAAAGTCGATGGTTGATTGGTGAGCCCACAATGCAAATCATATTTTGGACTCGACAAGAAATATCACAGATGGTTGTGGCTGCCGAGGGTAGTTTTCCATCACGTTTTGATATAGGAAGAGACCATGGGTGAAAGGCATGTTTTTGTACTGGTCGGGGAGCATTGGTGATTCGAGTTAAGATTTGTTAGTACTGAAGAATACTAGGTTTGGATTGAGGATCGAGGTGAGTCGGCCCAATATGATCGAGACTCACATGTGAGGAGGAGTGTTGACTACACATGTGAGTAGCATTAAACCAAAAGTCGTACGTTGAATGTTTTGTGTCGAAAAAAGCAATTGACAATATATTATGGACCATAAGTCAATGGTATAAATTTTTTTGGTAATTATGGGTTCAATTAGTTTGTCGATAGGCTTAAGTTATGGACTCCTTGTTGGATTCATTATAAAGGTATCCGACTTATGCAATGCATCTTCGAACATGATGTAATAATATGAATCTTACCGTGAATTTGGACAACTAATGTTTTCGTTGGGAAAAGGTTATGATGTAACCTTGTATATTAATAAGCTTACGAAAAATGTCAATATTTAGCACCTGAATTTTGCTACTTGTTACTCTTGGAAAAGAAATCAAAAAATTTAAATAAATTGAGTTCAGTCGTAACAACTTAATGTGATTCACATTCCATCAAATATTTGGTTATGAGGATTAGCTTGTTTACTTACGTCATTATATTACCGTTGACAGAAAAGGTTGTGCTTTTGAGACGATTCGAACTTCAAACAATACAGAGCCAACGAAAACATTTAACGTTTTTACCCTCAGCACACAAAGTCCACGAAGTATAGACGGTATTAAGTGCATGAAACTAAATTGCAAGAAATTAAAACGTGCAAGGAAACTACAATACAAATAAATCGAATGACGAACTTTTGATGTAGCGCCCTTGTTAGATCGAGATGCATATCATGACTTGAAATCTCAAATTCATAGATCCTAAGTAGAATTGGATCGAATCGAATCGAATTGAATCGAATGTAAGATTCAATGACATATCTAAAGTAGGGATAATTGTCCAAGAAGTGTTAAACCTAGTGTACAACGGTCAATTTAGTTCTATACTTATTAATTTGATCAATTTAGTTTTAAATGCTATAACTGGCAATATCACCTAGATAGGGTGAATAAGTGATTTCAAACAACTTGATTAACTAATGCGGAATTTAAACTATCAAGTTCAGAATCAAGTTAGAGTATGAATAGAAAGAGTGACCAGATTCAGTTTGTGCACAATACACCATCAAATATAATGCATGAAAGTTAAGGGACAGAGAAAATTGCACACACAATTTATAGTTGTTCCGCTTAGATCAAATCTGCGTCCACTCTCCATGCTAATCTAGATTTCACTAGTCAATCGATCAAATGTTACAGCAAGTGATGATACTCAAATTGATAGACCATAGTATCTCACACTTAGTCACTCTAACAAAGTCTCTCAAAGATTGTAGTTTGTAGCTGAACAAAGACAAGTATGTAACTTTGGATTTTCAGATTCTAAGTTCTCTGTTTTCTTCGGCATCTCCGTCTTTTTTATACTCTTTCACTTCCAATCTAGCTATTGGACAGTCTTTCGTAGGATCAATCTCCAATCTACTCATGGGAAAGAATTGCCAAAGGAAGATTAAGTAGCCATTGAGAGATAAAATCAGAATCTCCTATTGATTCAGTCGCCCATATAACCAAATCTAATTTTCCTTAAGTAGTTGGAAATAAATCTTGTTTATTCCAATCAATTAGGATGTCATACAATAATATTTACATGCGAGACAATCTTCAAGATTGATATTTTCCCAAAATGAAATCCAAGCAAGATCATTGGCCGTTATGATAGAAATAATTTGCGTCTCAATCCGAGCCCGATACTTAGTAGTCCGCATATGAATCTGAATATGACTATGATACTCAAAACAGGATATGAGGATATCAAATGCCTTGAAAATACTCGTGTTTCAGTTCCTTATCTTATCGGGACCTAACTAATGAAAATATCCATGCGATATTTAAGATAACATGCACGGAGTTATTGCTTTAGATTGTAATTGCATAATTCAAGGATTGAAAGCATAAGCAAGATCGATATATACATCTTTCCTTAAGTGTCATTTGCATATGAATACTTAGATGTGTTGAGGTTGATGTCTTATATTCCGTTATCCAAAAGATTATGAGGATGTCCCGAAAGGCCTCCTAACGACCGGACAGCATGGGGGTCCCGCTCCCCGGTGAGAGGGCGGGGGTCCGGGGGGGCCGTCCCCGAGCCGCCAGAGGCGTTTTATGTTCAATCATAGAAGGATTTATATGGGAAAATTAAATATTTTAGGTTATGTGGGCAATTTTATAATTTGTGCCATGTAGGGTTTCACTATATATATTTAGGGTGAAACAGGTCTCAAGTAAGAGGGAGGGAGTGAAAAAGAGTTGTTGTACACTTTTCTACGTTATTAGTGAAATGGATCTCATCTCCCCGTGGACGTAGGTAGGCGGAACATCTCCCCTACTGAACCACGTAAATTCTTGAGTTGTGCGAATTTCCATTACTTTCTTGCATCGTTGATATGATCGAATTTAGATATTCGACAATTGGTATCAGAGCCTGGTTTGGAAAGCAATCAAGATGGCGGGAAAGGGTTCAAGTGTCAAGTATGACATCGAGAGGTTTAATGGAAAGAACAACTTCATTCTCTCGCGACGAAAAATGATGGATCTTCCGATTCGGTAGGGCCTGTCGCAAGTGAGGCTGGGGAAAGAGAAGAAACCAGAAATGATTGATGAATATTGGGCGGAGATGGAGGAAAGGGCGATAAGCGCCATTCGATTGAACCTATCTGATGAGGTTCTGCGGTATGTGGTGGATCTCAATTCAGCTCCACAGGTGTGGGCGAAACTTAAGAGCATCTATATGACCAAGTCCCGACGAACAAACTTTTTTTGAAAAAACAGTTTTACTCTCTGACGATGAACGAAGGCTCGGATCTGTTAGAACACATCAACACGTTCAATCAGATTCCGAGTAAACTTGCAAGTCCGGAGGTTTTAATGGAAGATGCAGACAAAACCCTATTATTGCTATCGTCGCTACTAGCATCTTATGATCATTTGGTGACGACACTCTTGTATGGAAAAGAGACGCTTGATACAGATGAGGTCACTGCTGCCGTATTATCTAATGGTATGAGAAAGAGGGTTAACGGTGCTACGGCACGGGGTGAGGGTCTTATCGGAAAAGTCAAGGAGCAGGAACGAGGGAGAACAATCTAGCGGGGATTCGGGAATAAGGGTTGATCGAAGTCAAGAGGGGGTCAAACGAAATTCACTTGTTATTATTGCAAAAAGGAAGGCCATCCGAAAAGAAACCGTTATAAGAGAAAGGAAGACTTGAAGAAGCACGAGAAAACTTCTGATCAAGCAAGTGTGGTCGATAGCTCGGACGGTGATGATGGAGATGTTCTCTCTATATCATCAGGTAAGAATCAATTCGGCGATTCATGGATTTTAGACTCTGGTTGCTCTTATCACATGTGCCCGAATATGGATTGGTTTGATTCATACCGGTCATATAGTGGCGGATCTGTTCTAATGGGGAATGATGCGGTTTGCAAAACCATTGGAATAGGGACTATTAAAATTAGAATGTTTGATGGTATAGTCAGAACTTTGGTGGATGTAAGGCACGTTCCAAATCTAAAGAAAAATTTGATATCTTTGGGTGCGCTTGATGTGAATGGCTGCAAGTATGCAGCAGCAGGTGAAGTTCTCAAAGTCATCAAGGGAGCTATGGTTGTCATGAAAGGAGAGTTGACTGGAAGTTTATATAGGCTCATAGGGAGTACGGTAACAAGTGGAGCATTCGTGACTACGGCTACAGAGTCCGAGATGACACCGATCTATGGCATATGTGGTTAGGGCATATGGGTGAAAGGGGTATGATGGAGCTTCATAAAAGGAAGCTGTTAAAAGGTGTCAAAAGTTGCAAATTGAACTTCTGCAAATACGTGTTTTCGGGGAAATAGAGCGGGGGTTAGTTTCGAACCGCAAAGCATGCGAGCAAGGATGTATTTGATTATGTACACAATGATGTATGGGGTCCCGCACCGATCAAATCAAGAGGTAGAGCCGAATATTTTGTGACCTTCATTGATGCTTACTCAAGGAAAGCCCGGGTCTACTTCATGAAGCGTAAAAACGAAGTCTTCTCCAAATTCAAAGAGTGGAAGGTCAAGTAGAAAGGCGAGACAGGAAAGAAGCTAAAATGCTTGAGAACGGACAACATAGGGGAATACAGGTACACATCATTCCTAGAACTATGTCGAGTTGAAGGGATCACATGTCACTTCACAACACCATATACACCACAGCAAAATGGTGTAGTTGAGAGGATAAACATGACACTTTTGGAAAGGGCTCGGAGTATGAGGCTGAATGTAGGGCCGAGTAAAAGTTTCTGGACAGAAGCGCTTAATATGGCATGCTATCTCATTAACAGGTCTCCATCTACAGCAATTGAATGCAAAGTTCTTGAGGAGGTATGGACAGGTAATCCAATTGACTATTCTGGTTTGAGAGTATTTGGTTGTCCAGCCTATGTTCATGTACAAAGTGGACATCGTTCCAAGTTAGACTCAAAGTCTAAGCATTGCATCTTTCTTGGCTATGAGAAAGGTGTGAAAGGGTTCAAGATATGGGATCCAAATGCACGGAAGACCGTGGTAAGCGGGGACGTTATCTTTAATGAATCTGACATGGTGAAGGCAAGTAACGGTTCACATGCGGTTGGCATAAGTGAAGAAGGATCTATTGTGTAGGTAGAGTCAAGTGAACCAGAAATAGCGGAAGGAAGGAAACCATCCAAGAACTCACCGGAATCACAAGAGACGGTAGAAGATACCTACACCATCACAGAAGGTAGAGGAAAAAGTACTCACAAAGCACCCGTGAGATATGGATTTAAGGATATGGTTGCTTATGCCCTCATAGTAGGTATAGGCGATCCATCTTCCTATCAAGATGCGATATCCGATGCTGATAGTAATAAATGGATGTCGGCTATGATGGAAGAAATGGAATCCTTACGTAAAAACAGGACTTGGAAGATTATGGAGAAACTTAAAGCGCGAAAGATCATTGGGGGTAAGTGGATCTTTCGCAAGAAAGAGGTAGTATCCGAGAATGAGCAAGTAAGGTACAAGGCTAGACTTGTAGCTAAAGGGTATGCACGAAAGGAAGGGGTGGATTATAATGAAATATTCTCTCCAGTAGTAAAGCACACTTTCATTCCGGTTCTACTTGCCTTGGTAGCCATGTTTGATTTTGAATTGGAGCAACTTGATGTGAAGACGACGTTTCTTCATGGAGACTTAGAGGAACAGATTTTCATGGAGCAACCTGACGGGTTCAAAGTGCCAGGAAAGGAAGATCACTTTTGTTTGCTTAAGAAGTCACTTTATGGCCTTAAGCAATCTCCGATCTGATGGTACAAGCGTTTTGACTCTTTTATGGTGAAAATTGGCTATTCAAGAAGTGAGTATGATTGCTGTATTTGTTTTAAAGTGTTAGATGATAATTCGATTATTCTTTTGATGCTTTATGTTGATGACATGCTCATTGCTGCTAAGGATATGCATGATATTGTCTCTTTAAAGTCCTTGTTGACTAATGAGTTTGAGATGAAGGATCTTGGTGATGCTAAGAGGATCCTTGGTATGGAAATTCATAGAGATAGAAGTGCGGGTAAACTCTGGGTATCTCAAAAGAGGTATGTTGAAAAGGTGCTTGAGCGTTTCAACATGAATAAGGCTAAACCAGTGAGGACACCATTAGCTAGCCACTTCAGGTTATCCGAATAGCAATGCCCCACAAAACATGAGGAGATTGAGGAGATGTCTCGAGTTCCCTATGCTAGCGCAGTTGGGAGTCTCATGTATGCTATGGTGTGTAGCGAGCCAGATTTATCTCATCCGGTCGGTGTTGTTAGCAGATACATGAGTAATCCAGGGAAGGAGCATTGGAATGCAGTCAAGTAGATCTTTAGATATTTGAGCGGGACTACAGACTTAGGTATTATGTTCAGTAGCGACGGTGGTTCGAAGGAGCTAGCGGGATATGTTGATTCAGACTTTGCTGGTGACTTAGACGGGAGGAGGTCTACTACGGGATATGTCTTTACATTAGCTGGTGGACCTATCTCATGGAGGGCGATGCTCCAATCCACAATTGCATTGTCTACTGTAGAGGCAGAGTACATGGCGCTTATAGAAGCTGCTAAGGAAGTGCTTTGGTTGACTGGGTTGGTTCGTGAGTTGGGTTTGGAGCAAGCAGGTGCCATGTTACATTGTGACAGTCGGAGTGCCATACATCTCGCCAAGAATCAAGTATTTCATGCAAGAACAAAGCATATAGATGTGAGGTTTCACAAAATCAAGGAGCTTGTGTCAGATGGCAGCATTCACTTGAGGAAGATTCACACAAATAACAATCCTGCATATTATTTTACCAAGCCAATCACTATTGAGAAGTTTGGGTCCTATTTGGGCTCAATTAGTATAACTCGCTATTGAAGGTGAGGGACGCACTCAATGAGTGTGGGAGTATACCTCTTATAGAGGTACGAGGATGAAGACATCTATATTTCATATTCTTTTACAAGTGGCTTTACGTAATCCAAGCCAAGGTGGAGATTGTTGAGGTTGATGTCTTGTATTCTGTTATCCAAAAGATTATGAGGCGGTTTTGAAAGGCCCCCCGACTACTAGACAGCACGGGGGTCCCGCTCCCCGGTAAGCGAGCAGGGGTCCGGGGGGGCCGCCCCTGCGGGGGTCGAGGGGGCGGCGCCCCCGAGCCGCCAAAGGCGTTTTATGTTCAGTTATAGAATAATTTATATGGGAAAATTAAATATTTTAGGCTATGTGGACAATTTTATAATTTGTGCCATGTATGGTTTCGCTATATATATTTAGGGCGAAATAGGTCTCAAGTAAGAGGGAGGAAGTGAGAAAGAGTTGTTGTATACTTTTCTACGTTATTAGTGAAACGGATCTCATCTTCCCGTGGACGTAGGTAGGCGGAACATCTCCCCTGCTGAATCACATAAATTCTTGTGTTGTGCGAATTTCCATTACTTTCTTGCATCGTTGATAGGATTGAATTTAGAAATTCGACAAGATGCATTTATCAGATTCATACATATATATATATATATATATATATATATTAAGGATTGTATTGTCAACTTCAAAATCTATTAGGAAGTTTTCTCAATATTAAACAGTTTAAAAAATTTCCTGATGTAGTCAATCCGGCCAATTTAGGCTAGAAATCATTAATGTAGATATCTGCCGTCCTACGTGACATGGCCAGAGACACACATCACCGATGTGGATGATTTTTTTTTTCCATTTTTTTAGATTTTATGAATCTTCCTTCTATTTTTTTTTTTCTATTTCCTTCCATGGTTGTCGGGGCCATGATGATGGCTTGGGAAGGTCACTAACAAGACCTCGTAGTCCCTTGCCAATTGGCCAACAAGGGCCGGTGACCTCCTCTAGCCATTGCTAAGGCCCCAATGACGGCAGAGGGATATAGAGAAGAAAGAACAAAGAAAATTGAAAGAAAAGGGAGAAAATTCAAATTTTCTTAAAAATAAAGCAAAAATAGTCCACGCTAGAGCTAGCGTTGGCCGGGCCACATAAAACGGTTGACGCTTCTAGCCAATGCTTATTGGACCGCCATGTCAGCGATGTCCTACTATCATTAGCCGAAAGGGCGATATTGGCAAATCGTTTAAATTTTCAAGACTAAATTGGCAAGTTCAAAAATTTTATGATTGAATTAATCTTACAATAGGTTTAGGATTTTTTTGGGCAACTTTCCCACCTAAAATTAGTTTCTTTGTGTCGTGGACATTTGCAAATTGTGTAAACAGTATTATAAAACATGAAATGTTGAGTAAGATTTATGACTTACGAAATTGATGATTCCTACGCACAAGGAGAGAAATGACCGAATTAACATATTATTACAATTCCACTATGAATCACAAATATTTATGTCTCATTTTATGTGTCATTGTATGGCGAAGTGGTACTTCCAATTATTTTGGATTCGTTTCGGACCCTAAATTAACTCGGGATTAAAATGTTAGCTATTTACTTAATAAATCCGAATCGCCCGTTTTCTAACTTGTTTGTCATGATGCTTGCAACTTCCCCTTATTTTGCTCTTAACCGAACTCACATTTATTTTTCAATTTGCTCTACCGATGATTACTCCCATTAATCGTGCATGGTTGCCAGGTGTGGACATTTGCTTCTTTAATTTGCCATTTCCTTTTCCTTTCTGCTTTCTTGATGCTGAGAACCGTTTACAAATAGAACTTTGTAATTGTTTTCTTAACTTGGTAGCTCAATTCCGAAGAGGGTGCTAATTGTATGCAGCGGTAATAGTTATTTGTAAGTGATAAATTCTTTTACCATGCCTGAATTATCACTCTGCCCAAAAGTATTATTCGGTATGTAATGAGATATTTTCCATAAATGGCATTATGAATTTACCTAAAATTACGTTACATACCGTTGATGACCGTTAGACTCACTCTTTTCGCTCCGTACGTAATACAAATAGTTTACCTACATAGCACACTGTTATGCGATCATTGGATTGTCTTCAACTGTTTGTCCAAAAGGAATGCCGGGACATCGAGTTGTGGAAGTACGGACGGCTTACATTTACCTAAGAAAATGTTGTTGCTAATTCATATAGTACAAACTGATTACCGGCATGGTGTGCACTTTACAAGGCATTCACCCCTACTAGAACTAACAATTTTACTATTTCGGGTCCTCGCGGATTTCAGGTTGGGAATCTTGTCATGCACTAAATTATGGAAAGGAAAATCCGATTGCATATCTAGTCAATCCTAGTCTCCGTTAAAGCAACTTATTTATGTTTGTTGCTAATTATCGCTTGCCTTGCATGAATCGTTCTTATCCGAGAAATAAATAACTTGCTTATATTTATGCAAATCATCACATTCTGTACTCTGGCAATAATGAACGCCAACTCCATGTGTGACAACCTTCCGTAAAAAGCTTGGGAACTGCCAATATAAAAAGGGATGCCATGTCGACGTCTCTCACCACAGGCAGAAAACCTTACTCTTCCCATTTCTCTCTTTTTTTTGCCAATTCGATCTTCTTATCATGGCCCTGAGCAATGCAAACGCTCTCCTTCTTGGCGGCTCCTCTGACGACGCTATGGCGAGTAGCGCTAGAGCTGAATACAACAGGAGGAACCGCAGCCTCCCTCACCCAAAGTACGGGCCCTACACGTGCCCCAGGTGCGAAAGGTTGTTTGGGACCTCCCAGGCTTTCGCTGCCCACATGAGATCCCATTACCGGTCGGAGAGCGAAGAGGAGAAGTGGATCAGGCAGGAAGAGAAGAACAGGCGCCATGGGAACCGTCAGGGGCGGCCGGCGAGGGCTACAGCAGGGCCCGTGGTCGTGGTGGTTCGACCCATACGGATTAGGAGGCTAAGGTTGAAAACCCTAGCAAGGAATCGACCCAAGCCTGTGAAGACAGAAAGGGTTGACCTACAAGAGATGGAGCTAGAGATGGAGATGGAGGACGTCCAAGGCATTGCAAGTGCTCTAGGGATTGGGGAGACTAAGGTAGAGCCTGTGATTTGAGGTGTAGAAGTAGTGGATTATCTTGCAAATGTAATAAGTGTTTCCGATCGGGGATGGTCAATTTGATGCATGTCTGGAGAAGAATTTGGTTTTTTTTTTTGCCCTTCATATTTATGCATTAATATACCCCTTTTTTATCCTAAGAAAATGGACTTGATTTATGGGCAAGTTTTCGTTTGGCTGCACATTTGCCACTCTCCAAAGCATTAAATAATCACGCATACACGGCATGAGTAGTCTCGTGCGCACGAGAGAGAGAGAGAGAGAGAGAGAGAGAGAGAGAGAGAGAGAGAGAGAGAGAGAGAGAG
Source organism: Rhodamnia argentea (assembly GCF_020921035.1). NCBI lineage: Eukaryota > Viridiplantae > Streptophyta > Magnoliopsida > Myrtales > Myrtaceae > Rhodamnia > Rhodamnia argentea. The sequence continues at coordinate 26,489,179 of NC_063157.1, read as the reverse complement.
AGAGAGAGATTTGAGATAAGAATTGTAGAATGTCCTGATAAATGCTTGGCTCGATTTATCATGATAAGTGAGAGATAACTACACAGCAATTTTCCCAAATCAGAGAAGCCAACATACTCAGATAATGGATTTCAAAGATGGAGGAATACTAGATCATGTCAATCACATTTTATGAGTCCGCAAGACCTACATTAACTCCCACCAGAAATAAAAAGATCTCGTGACAAATGGCACCGTACTTGTCTCCATCCACTGCATCACCCATTGAATAAGTCTATAAGCAAATCGATCGGTGATCGACAAAGATACTGTTAGGATGTACGTGTAAGTTATGTTAGAGAAATCCCATATCGGGCAATTGGTATGTGGTGGAGAGTAATTAATATATCATAATTGGCTCATAACTCATTGATTTAAGCTTTTTAGTGAAGGTGAGTCCAACAATATATGTTGAAGGGTTCGTACTTGGGCTATCTTTTAGCGATTTATGAGGTGAAGGTATTGTACTTCTGTTATGCGCTCCTAACAAATGGTATCAGAGCCGGTGATTGATTGGTGCTCCACTCCACTCCAATCTATTCTATTGTTTGGTGAATACCTCAAGAAAGAAATCTCATGATGGACAATTATTTCAGGTGAAAATTATCATCACGGTTGGTCAAGAACTTAACATTGAGCTCACACATGGGAGAGAGATTGTTAGGATGCATGTGTGAGTTGTGTTAAAGAAATCCCACTTCAAAAAATTAGTGTGATGTAGAGCAGTTAATACATCATAATTGGTTCATTAGTTTAAGTATTTGAGTGAAAATGGGTCCAACTGGATATGTTGATATGCTTGGACTTGGGCTCTTTCTTAGCGATCTCCTAGGTGAAGGTATTGGACTTTTGCTGCATGCTCCTAATGAATGGTATCATAGTCGATAGTTGATTAGATCCGGTGTTTGGTGAATATCTCGAGAAATAAATCTCATGATTTACTCTTATTTCAGGTAAAAACTACCATCATGGTTGGTCAGAAACCTAACTTTGAGTTCACACGGGAGGGAAATATTATTATGATGTACTTGTGAATTGTGTTAGAGAAATCCCACATCAAAAAATTGGTGTAGTGCGGAGCAGTTAATATTTCCTAGTTGGCTCACTGGTTTAAGTTTTTGAGTGAATGTAGGTCTAACTGAATGTATTGATAGGTTCGAACTTGGGCTCCCCTCTTGGCGATCTCCTAGGCCAAGATATTGAACTTTTGCTATGCAGTCTTTGTAGATATAATTCTGTGTACTTTTTAAATACTGCAACGCCAAGCATACATCGACAACTCTCAAGTTTTGCATTGTATTTAATCCCATTATATACCTTTAACATGTCGCTAATGCACATTAAATCTAACAATTTAGCTGCAAATTTCATACTTGACCATATAGTATCATGAATATTTATGTCAGAGTTTCTATTAACATGTCTTTACGAGCAAATTTCTTCTTGATATAGAATTCATTTGTTTAAAATGAACTGCGTTAGTTGACTTTCAATTCAAAAACTATTATTTAAATGACATATTAGCCTTGATGATCGTTAGACGTCTTTTTAGGCTCCGTTTGTTTCGCAAAAAATAACTTCCCTAAAAATATTTTTCAGATTTTCCGGCATTTGGTTAGTGAAAAATAAACTAGTCCAAGAAAATATTTTCTCCTTAGAAAAAACTCCTTCAAAAAAAATATGGAAAAAATATTTTCCTCTTTTTGAGAAGAGGAAAATATTTTTCTCGTCTTTCCTTCCTCCTCTCTTTCACATTTTCTTTCTTTTTATTTTTTTACTTTCTTTTTTTTATCTATATTTTCATTTTTAACTTTTTTTTATCTTTTTTTAAATTTTCCTTTCTTCTTCAGCAAGTTGCTGGCCATGGCCACCGACAACGGGCCACAGGCGTCGTCGGCCTCGAGTGAGGCTAGGCCAAGCCTCGCTAGATCTGGCGAGGCCTCTCTTGCCTCGATCAAGGCTAGTCGTTGCTGGCTAGTGGCAAGGCTTGAGCTCACCCGCGGCCGGTGAAAATGGGAATAGGAAAAAAAGAAAAACATATAAATGAAAAAAAAAAAGAAAATAGAAAAAAGGAGAAAAAAAGATAAATAATTAAAGCTTTGAATTTTTTTAAAAAGAAGAAAATAGAAAAAAAAAATTATTGAAATGAGTGCATTGAGTAAAATCAAATCCAATTTTACATACCTAACAATGGAAGATATTTTCCGAGTGTTTTCATATTTTAGGCAAACATCGGGAAATATAGTCATTTTCTTGGAAATTGATTTCCCGAAAAATATTTTTCATAAACGACTCATTTTTTACGAAACAAATGGAGCCTTAGATTGACTTTGACTTCTTGTCAATGATTATTGTATCCAAAAAGTTTGATTTAGATAGCATATCGTTATTGACGGTAAGTCTTACTCTTTTTTTATTTATTCTAATGCTAATAATTTTTCACGAATGGCATACCATTATTCCATTCATAAAATTTCATTTATAGGGAATACCGTTATAGAGTGTTATACTTACTTTATTCACTTATGGATAATGCAAATAGTCTTATTATTTATGACCGTTATACGTCATTTAAGACTAACTTTGATTTCTTGTCGGTTATTATTGTATCCAAGAAGTTTGATTTTGATGACATACCATTAATTACCGTAGTCCTACTCTCTTTATTTAATCTAATGCAAGTTTTTTATTCGCAAATGGCATATCGATATTCCATCCCAGGGAAAAGTACACTAGAAGTGTCATAACTTGTGTACAGCGTTCACTTGAGTGCTATAACTTTTAAAACGTTCGCTTAAGTGCCATAACTTTCAAAAATCGTTCACTTGAGTGCCACGTCGGAGCAAAATCGTTCACTTGAGTGCTACAGTAACTTTTCCGGCGTGCCACGTCGGTTTTCCGGCATCTACAGTAACTTTTCGGGCATCTACAGTAACTTTTCCGACTACTACGTCGGCTTTTCCGGATGCCACGTTAACATGGCACTCAAGTAAACGGTTTTTAAAAGTTATGGCACTTAAGTGAACGTTTTGAAAGTTATGGCACTCAAGTGAACGCCGTACAAAAATTATGACACTTCTAGTGTACTTTTCCCTCCATCCCACCGCTATTACTTATATAGGATATCGTTATCGAGCATTATACTTACTTTGTTCACACAAATAATTTCTAATTTTGATGGTAGTTAAATGTCCTTGGAGAATGACTTGTTATAAGTAATTCTTGTATCCAAGAAGTTCGATTTAGATAGCATATCGTGATTGATTGTTTGTCCAGCTCTTTGTACTAAATCTAATGCAAGCAATTATCTGCAAATGGCACATCATCATTCCATCCGAAAGGTTTTACTTATATAGCACATGGTTGTTGAGCGTTGCACTTACCTTATTTACTTGTGGGCAACACAAATGATTTCTACAGTTGGGTTATCGTTCCCGATTATTGAAGTAGGTGTAAGAAGACATTGAATTGCAAAAGCAATCCTCATTGTTTGTATAAACAGAAAGCAACGATTGCAGATGAAATTCCCAAGCAACCGCTATTTAAAGACTATATACTAACAAAACATCTTCATACACAATGCACAAAGTGCTTTTCCAATTGAATACATAACCAATCTTACATGCCTCCTTTTTATCAAACATAAATAAATAAACACCTTCGACCAAAAAAAAATAGTAAAAATAAAAATAAATAAACACCGACAGATTTCTCATTAAACATTTGAATTAAAAGGCAATAGTGAGAAAGATGGGTTCTAGCAGTTACGTCAAATATACTTTTAACTGCGGACGTGCACTTTATTATAAATATCACCGACATGAGCACCATTGTTTTATTAAAAACATTATATCAAACATGGAAGTATTATCGATACCATGTAAATAGGTGTGAGTTATATGTAAGTAGACAAATCTTAGTAGCAGAGCAAAGGATTTGGAGAAGTTTCCATTTGCTTTTTTTTTTTTTGGTCTTATTTGCAAATAGACGGATTCTGATAGATTCATTTTTTAGCAGATACGATAGATTATAGAGGATATCGAGATTTTTTTTTTGGTCAAAAGGATATCGAGAATTTGAATAAACGGAAGTTTATAGTCTTATGTTTTTAGCAAATTATTCTGAGAAAACAATTTGTAAAATTTTGTGGGATCTTTGCAAATTTGTTAAAGGAAGATGTGATTTAACAATTAAATACTAATATATGTAAAATGAAAAAATAGTTTTGGCCGGAAGAATTACTAACTTTTACCTTTTGACATAATGTTGTGATTGTTACACTCACTCATTTCACACTGTACGCAATACAAATAGCTTACATATGTAGAAATCGACCATTGAATTGTCTTCAATTGTTTACCGAAAAGAAATGCTAGAACGTCGAATCGCAATCGGAAGCTTGCAAATGATGTTAAAACTATGGACGACTGACATATACCTTAAAAAGACGTTGCTCATTCTTATAACACAAATTGATTAGCGGCATGTGATGCACTGTATGAACCTGCTTGGTTACAACCGTGTACACCGATGGCATCATACATCACATGTACAGACACACTTAAATAAGAACTAATCACTTTAGTTTTTTAGGTCATCACTAATTCCAAGTTGGAAGGGATAATTACCAAAAAAATTCTAAACCTATTGCCAATTCAGTTCCAAACATTTCAATTTTACCAATTTTAGTCATGAATATTTTGACAATTTGATTATGCAGACATTCCAATCAATTTTGGTCGAAAATCACCGACATAGACACCAGTTGTCTTACATGGCAAATCCGGCGCTGATATTGATATTTTTCTGATTTTTTTTTTCATTTCATTTCTTTTCTTCCATTTATTTTTGCACTGCAGCTTGCGAGAGTTGCCGGAGCTCATCGGCCACTAGGTGAGGTCGTGGCCTCGCCGATTGCAAGCAAGGTTGCTGTCACCCAAATCGAGGGCGGTTAGGGGATGTGATCCTTGCCGGCGGCCTAGTGAGGGCTTCATGGGCCTTTGCCAAGTTAGGCGAGGCCTTTTTGGCCCTCGCCCAATGGCCAACAAGCCCCTGACAACCCTTATTGGCCATAGAGGAAAATAAATAAATAAAAAAAGAAGAAAGGGAAAAAGAAAAGGAAAAGGAAACTACATAAAAAAATAATTAAAAAAATAAAAATTGCCTACGTCACGCTGATCGTTGCCGTCCGTACAACGTAGAACTTCCGCCGTCTACATCAGAGATTTCTAGCCAAAATTGGCTCAAATGACTAAGTTTACAAATCATAAAAAAGTTAAGAACTAAATTGGCCAAATTAAAATATTTAAGACTGAGTTAGTACAAGTGTAATAAATTTATGATTGTGGTTATATTCCCTTTTCACCAAATTACCAAAAAATGTGTAATCATACATTGAATTGCAAAAGCAACCCATCCTGTTTGGATTACGTCAACGCGCAAATCAAATTTCTAATAACGCACTAATTAAAGGATATATATTAGCAAAGCTTCTTGAAACACAATGGATGGAGTATATTTCCAATAGAATACACTACCAATCTTACATGAAACTATTTTGCATGTTAATTTTAATATGATTGCGGCCTCCTTTTTTTTAATCAAATAAATAAATAAACACCAACAAATTCTCATCAAGTGTTGTAATTAAAAGACGATAACGAGAAAAATTGGTTCTAGCAGTTACGTTGTATATACTTTTAGCTGGGTACATACATTGTAACTCATATAAGCCATGTTGAGGATCATTGTCTTACTAAAAATAATGTGTACGTGCTTTTAATAAGTTCAGAAAAATGTGGAAAGAATGGAAGTATTATCGAAACCATGCATGTGCATTTGAGTTATATTTAAATTGACAAATCTTAGTATTAGAGTAAAGGATTTGGAGAACTTTTGACGTACTTTAGTAGTCATTTTAAGTGACAGTTTGTATTAGCTTATGTCATTGGCAATTTATTAGCAGAAAACAATCAGCTAATATTCCTTTCATGTATTGGATATGTTCCACAAGATAAGAATGATGACCAAAGGAAAAAAAAAATCGAAAAAAAATAGGAATTGATCGTCAGTCTATGATGCAACGATAGATGTGGATTTAGTTCCATACATGAAAACTAATTTACTTTTTTTTTTTTTTGGTCAGAACTAATTTACTTTTGACACAAACACAAAATAGAGGATATGTTAATAGCGCAAAATCTACGAGCGACCTTTCGTTATAGTCGACCATATTTTTATAGTCTTTTTAACTCGGTAGCCTAATTTCGAAGATGTGTTACTAGCGAGCTGTGATCATGTAATTTTCAAATGATAGTTTCTTTTACTGTGTATCAAGTACTATTCCATCAAAACTTTTAATTAACCAAGATATTTTGTTACTGAGCGTTATATTACTTCTTTTGTTTAGTAGGTAATGGCATATTTTTCATACATAATACAAAGAGTTTACGTGGATCGTTATGTGACTATCAGATTGTCTTCAAATATTTGTTGGAAAGGAACTCTAGGACATGGAACTGTGGAATCATGGCTGACTTTTTTTTTTTTTTGGTCCAAAATCATGGACGACTTATATTTACCTAAAAGAAGACGTTGCTAATTCTTATAGTACAAACTGATTATCGGCAACTTATGCACTGTATGAACCTACTCAATTACAGCCGTGTACACTGATGGAATTCATCTTGCATCACATGTACAGGCACACAACCATAAGAACTAACCACTTTACCTTTTTGGGTCCTCACAGATTCCAAGTTTGGGATCTTCTCATGCCAGAAGATCCGGAAAGGAAAATCTTGTTGCGTATCAGGTCTATTCTTGTCTCTATTAATGCAACTCATTCATGTATATTGTCTTCTTATTTTTTGCTTGCCTTAAATGGTGTCGTTCTTATCGAAAAATTAATAACTTACCTTATATTTTGCAAAATATCAGATTTTAAACTTTGGTAATAATGAAGGCCCATATAACGTTGCACAAAAATCATGAGACTACCAATATAAAAAGAATAGGCAACGCAGACGTCTCTCATCACAAACAGAAGCCCTTGTTCTTCCCATTTCTCTCATCTTTGCCAATTCAATCTTCTTATCATGGCCCTGAGCATTGCAAACACTCTCCCTCTTGGCGGCTCCTCTGACGACGCTATGGTGAGAAGCGCTAGGGCCGAATATGACAGGAAGAACCGCAGCCTCCCTCACCCAAAGTACGGGCCCTACACGTGCCCCAGGTGCGAAGGGTTGCTTGGGACCTCCCAGACTTTCGCTGCCCACATGAGGTCCCATTACAGGTCGGAGAGCGAGGAAGAGAGGAGGCTGAGGCTTGAAGAGAAGCATAGGCGCCGAGGGAACCGTCGGGGGCGGCTGGCCAGGGCTGCGGCAGAGCCCATGGCCGTGGCCGTTCAACCCATACAATTGAGCTGGCAAACATTGAATACCCTAGCAAGGGATGTACCAATGCCTGTGAAAACCGAAAATGTTGAAGTACATGAGATGGAGGACGTCCAAGGCATTGGAAGTGCTCTAGGGCTCCGGGAGGTAAAGCAAGAGCCAGTGATGTGAGGTCTAGGAGTGGCGGATTATCTGGGTCATGGTTTTAAAAAGCTTCGATTGTCAGCTTTTAGTTCAAAGAAGTGATTATCTAGTAATGTAATAAGTATTTGCGACCAGCGACTGATGAATTTGATGCGTGTTTGGAAAATAATTTGGGTCTTTGTTTTTTTTTTCATATTTATGGGCAAGTTTTAGTTTGGATGCAAATTTGCTACACTCCAAAGTATTAAACAAGCCAGCGTGCCTCCATGACTATTCTCGCACGCACCGGAGAGAGATTTGAAATAAGAATTAACAAAATGTCTAACAAATGCTTGGCTCAATTTATCATATCATGATAATTGAGCGATAACTTCACAGCACGACTTTCCCAAATGTGAGAGAGATTGAAATATTTGTCTATTGATAATTAACAAATGCTTGGTGGTTGAAGTACATTACAAGTGTCAAAACTTATGCACGACACTCACTTTAGTGTCAAAACTTTCAAAACGATTACTTAAGTGCCAAATTCTTTGAAAAATCTGCACTTCGGTGCCAACTTCGATTTGAGCTGATGTGGCTTGCTGAAAATCTGACGTAGCCTTTTTTTTTTTTTATTAATATTTGAGCTTACATGGTTGGGCGGAGTTAGAACTGAAGTGAACGTTTTTCAACTAATTCGGCACTTAAGTTATCACTTTGAAAGTTTTGGTACTGAAGTAATGGTTTTGCAAAAACTTTGACACTTAAATGATCGTTTTGAAAGTTTTGGCACTAAAGTGAGTGACGTACACAAGTTTTGGCTCTTGTAGTGTACTTAACCCAATGTTTGGCATTATACAACATCACCTATAAACGAATCAAGGTAGTTAGTGACAAGTTTGTTCCAAACTTGGATAGAAATGATTTGTTAAAAATTGACGGCGTTCTTGGACTTCCAATTAGAAAACTTTGATTTAAGAGACTTGTCGGTTTTGATCAACATCAGATGCCCTTTCAAATTTACTTTGACTTGTTGTTAGTAGATATTGTACCAAAATAGTTTGATTTAGATAGCATACCGTTAGTGACCGCCAGTCTTACTCTTCTTATTTAATCTAATGCAAGTAATTTTCTATAAATGGCATATCGCAATCATATAAGAAATATTGTTATTGAGCATTAATTTAACTTTATTTATTTGTGGCAAACACTAATAGATTCTATAGGTTTATGAACGTTAAACATCCTTTCGGACTGACTTTGACTTCTTGTCGCTAATTACTATATCCAAAACGTTTGATTTAGATAGCATATCGTTAGTGATCGTTTGTCCCGTTATGCTTATGTAATCTAATGCAAGTGAATTTTCGGCAAATGGTATATCGTTTTTCTATCCTGAGATTTCTTTAAATGGAATATTGTTTGTGAGCATTATTCTTACTCTATTCACTTGCAGGTACGAAAGATAATTTCTTGTTAGTAATTGTTGTATCAGCAAAAGTTTCATTTAGATGGCATACAGTTATTGACCGTTAATCTCATTCTTTTTATTTAATCTAATGCAATCAATTATCCTCATATGGCATGTCATTTTTCCATCCGAAAACTTTTATTTATATGGATATCGTTATTGAGTGTTACATTTACTCTATTCACTTGTGGGTAATGCAAATGATTTCTATTAATGATTTAGCGTTAACAACCATTGGGATATTGTCAACTGATTATCGAAGAAAATGTAAGCAGACATTGAAATAAAAAAGCAATCATCATTGTTAGGATTACTAGAAAGCAATGATTGCAAATCAAATTCCTACCAACACTCTATCTAAAGACGATGCATTAAAAAAGCATTGTCAAACATAATGCATCGTTCCTTGAATAGCTATTGTTATATATATTCTTTTTTCGCTTATAATTGATTGATATAATGAGAGGTGCGAGGTATTAATTATAGTGGAATCCTTTATTGGATGTAGCCTTAGTTTGAGGGTGAACCAAGATAAAAATTTCATGTCTTGATTTCTCTTTCTCTTTACGCTTTATTCGGTTGTGATCGTGCGCCGAATCGTAACAATTGACACCTAATTTTTCTCATTCTCTATTTGAATTTAAATTTTTTTTCCTTTAATAGAAAAATGTCAAAAGGATGTTTGCCTTATGCTTATTATTAATTTGTAAATTAGGAAAAGAGATTAGATTTAATATATATAAAAAGGGGATAAGTACGAAACAAGTGCCATGACTTTCGTGCGGTGCTCACTTGAGTATTATAACCTTTTTTTCGATCACTTAAGTACCATAACTTCTAACAAAATTCAATTGAGTGACATAACTTTTAATCAATCACTTAAGTATCAATTTTTTTTATTTAAAACATTCACCCATGTGCCGTAAATCCTACGTGATCGATTGAAGCGTTATATGACACTCAAATAATCGAAAAAAAATTGTGACTTGAATGAGCGTTGTATACAAGTTATGGCACTCAAGTAATCGAAAACATAATTTTGCAACAATTGCTAAGTGAAAGTTTGTATTAGCCTATGTCATTGGCAATTTATTAGCAGAAAACAATCAACTAATGATCCTTTCATTTATTGGATATGTTCTATAAGAATGATGACCAAAGAAAAAAAATTAAAAAAAAAAGGAATTGATCACTATATTATTATGCAACGATAGATGTGGATTTAATCTATTGATTATGTCAATTTGTGTCTTATCATTGACGAGCAACAGCAATTGCACCTAAAAATCAAAATTAAACCGCTAATATATAAAACATTAAAGATAGTTTTAGCTGGTAGAATGACTGAATTTTACTTTGTGCTATTTCAATTATAAAAAGATTCACCTTTTTCTTTTTCTTTTGTTGGGGAAAACTTTTTAGAGTTTCCCCCATGTTATTCCTCAATAAAAAAAATCGATAAGTGACCTCTTGTTATAATTGACCCTACTTTTATATTCTTCTTAAGTCGGTAGCCTAATTTTGAAGATGTGTTAATAGCAAGCGGTGATTATGTAATTTGTAAATGATAATTTATTTTACTGTGCATCAATTAGAGGCCAGTAAATAATTCCGGAGCAAATGAAAGTCAACGGAGATGATTTTGGAATATTATTCTATCAAAACTTTTAATTAACAAAGATATAACGTTACTGACCATTATATTACTCTTTTTGTTTAGTAGGTAATGACATATGTTCCATATATAATACAAAGAGTTATACATGGATAGCACGTCGTTATGCGATCATTAGATCTTCTTCAATTGTTTGTCAAAAAGGAATGCGAGGACACCAAACTGCGAAATCATGAACGAGATATATTTACCTAAAAAATGATGTTGCTAATTCTCATAATACAAACTGAGCAAGTTATGCACTGTATGAACCTACTCAATTACGGCCGTGTACACAGATGAAATTCATCTTGCATCACATGTATACGCACACAACCATAAGAACTAACCACTTTACCGTTTTGGGTCCACACAGATTCCAAGTTGGGATCTTCTCATGCATTAAAATCTGGAAAGGAAAATCTCGTCGCGTATCTGGAATCCTAGTCTCTATTAATGCAATTCATTCATGTTTGTTACTATCTTATTTTTTGCTTGCCTTAAATGGTGTCATTCTTATCGAAGAATAAATAACTTGCTCTATATTTTTGTAAAATATTAGATTTTAGACTTTGATAATAATGAAGGCCCATTATAACGTTACATAAAAATTGTGAGACTACCAATATAAAAAGAATAGGCAATGCGGACGTCTCTCACCACAAACAAAAGCCCTTGCTCTTCCCATTTCTCTCGTCTTTGCCAATTCAATCTTCTCATCATGGCCCTGAGCAATGCAAACGCTCTCCTTCTTGGCGGCTCCTCTGACGAAGCTATGGCGAGAAGCGCTAGAGCCGAATACAACAGGAGGAACCGCAGCCTCCCTCACCCAAAGCACGGGCCCTACACGTGCCCCAGGTGCGAAGGGTTGTTCAGGATCTCGCAAACTTTTGCTGCTCACATGAGGTCTCATTACAGGTCGGAGAGTGAAGAAGAGAGGAGGATGAGGCTGGAAGAGAAGCACAGGCGCCGTGGGAACCGTCGGGGGCGGCCGGCAAGGGCTGTGGCAGGACCCATGGCTGTGACCGTTCAACCCATACAATTGAGCCGGCAAACACTGAATACCCTAGCAAGGGATGTACCCATGCCTGTGAAAACCGAAAATGTTGAAGTACATGAGATGGAGGACGTCCAAGGCATCGGAAGTGCTCTTGGGCTCCGGGAGGTTAAGCAAGAGCCAGTGATGTGAGGTCTAGGAGTTGCGGATTATCTGGGTCATGGCTTTAAAAGGCTTTGGTTGTCAAGTTTTAGTTCAAAGAAGTGATTATCTAGTAATGTAATAACTAATAAGTATTTGCGACCAGTGAATGATGAATTTGATGCATCTATGGAAAATAATTTGGGTCTTTGTTTTTTTTCATATTTATAAGCAAGTTTTAGTTAGGATGCAAACTTGCCACACTCCAAAGTATTAAACAAGCCAGCGTGCCTCCATGACTATTCTCGCAGCGCAACTTTCCCGAACGTGAGAGAGAGAGAGAGAGAGAGAGAGAGAGAGAGAGAGGAGATGGTTTGTATAGGTTATGTCCACAAGATCCGAATTAAGTCATCCCAAATAACACAACGTCTTTTGATAATTACTTCACTATGCTTGGCTCTATACACCACATCACCTGCAGACTAAGTTTATGAACAAATCAAGGCAGTGAGTGACAAGGATAAAGTTCTATGTACTTACCTGAACTAGTGCAAAACCAAGCATATATTGACGGTAACAATTTAGCTGCGAGTTTCATGTTTGACCATCTCTTATTATGACCAGCTACGTCAGAGTTTCTATTTGATACATTCTTACAAATGAATTTTTTTCTAAACTTGGATAGAAATGATTTGTTGAGAATTGACGGTGTACTTGTACTTCCAATTCGAAATGATTTAAAAGACCTGTCAGTCTTAATCAACATCAGACGCCCTTTTAGATTTACTTTGACTTGTCGTCAGTAGTTATTGTATGCAAAAAGTCTGATTTAAATAGCATACCGTTGGTGACCGATAATTTTACTTTTCTTATTTAATCTAATGCAAGCAATTTTCCATAAATGACATATCGCAATCATATAAGAAATATCGTTATTGAGCGTTACTTTAACTTTATTTATTTGTGGCAAACACAAATAGATTCTATGGTTTAAGATTGTTAAACATCGTCTCAGATCGACTTTGATGACTTGTCGGTGATTACTGTATCCAAAACGTTTGCTTTAGATAGCATGTCGTTAGTGTTTGTTTGTCCTATTATGTTTATGTAATCTAATGCAAGTGATTTTCCACAAATGGTATATCGTTGGTCTATCCAAAGATTTCTTTATATGGAATATCGATCTTGAGCGTTATTCTTACTCTATTCACTTGCGAGTGACAAAGATAATTTCTTGTGAGTAATTGTTGTAACAAAAAAAGTTTGATTCAGATGGCATATATTTATTGACCGTTAATCTCACTCTTTTTATTTAATCTAATGCAAGCAATTATCCTCATATGGCATATCGTTTTTCCATCCGAAAACTATCACTTATGTGGATATCGTTATTCAGTGTTACACTTACTCTATTCACTTGTGGGCAACACAATTGATTTCTATTAAAGGTTTATCGTTACCAACCGTTAGGATATCTTCAACTGATTATTGAAGAAGGTATACGAAGACATTGAATTGCAAAAGCAATCCTCACTGTTTGGATTACTAGAAAGCAACAATTGCAAATCAAATTCCCAAAAACGCTCTGTCTAAAGGCGATGCATCAAAAACGCATCGTCAAACACAATGCATGAAGTACCTTTCTAATCGAATAGAGGACTGATCTTACATGAAATTTTTTGCGTGAAAATTTTCTGCAAGTTAGTTTTAACATGATTTCCACCTCCTCTTTATAAATCTAAATAAATAAATAAAAATGAAAAAATTTTCTTGTTAAAGCTTTTAATCGAAAGACTATAGTAATTTTGGGGGGAAGGGGGGTCATCAAAACTTCTTATATAGATTATTTGCATGTATTCTGGCTATTGTATCCGATAAGAGTGAGCAAGATGGATTGACCAGAATAAGAACTGCCCGAACCGACGGGTTTGGTATGATTCTAGAGGTCACCGGTCTGGTCCTCGATTCCTCAAGGTGGAACTAGGCGTCCGGGATCCGGTTCCCGGTTCTAGGGGGAACTGGTTTGATAGACCGCCCACCTGGACCAAAAAATTTATAATTTTTTTATTAAACACAGTTCATATGCGTAGAAATGAGATTCTAGGCAAAGAAAGGGACTTGCACGTGGGGAAAATTTTTCGGTTAAATATTTTCTCGTTATATACAATATTGTACGTAGAAATTCCAACAAATACTGGACTAATCAGACATGGAGTATTCTTCATGATAATTTTAACATGATTGCGGCCTCCCTTAATATCAAACAAATAAATAAACACCAACAAATTTCTCATTAAACGTTGTAGTTAAAAGGCAATATTTGAGAAAAACGGATTCTAGCGGTTAGATAGATGTTCCATAAGAATGATGACCAAAGAAAAAAAATAAAAATAAATAGGAATTGATCGTTAGTCTATGATGCAACTATAGATGTGGATTTAGTCCCACACACGTAAACTAATTTACTTTTGACACAAACACGATATATATATATATATATATATATATATATATATATATATATATATATATATATATATATATATAGTCTTTTGATTGGGTCGACTTGTGTCTTATCATTTACGAGCAACAACAATTGCACCTAAAAATTAAAATTAAACCGCTAATATATAAAACATTAAAGATAGTTTTGGCTGGTAGAATTACTGAATTTTACTTTTGTGCTGTTTCAATTATAAATAGATTCACCTTTTTATTGTACTTTTGTTGGGAAAACTCTTTAGAGTTTCCCCTCGTTATTCCTTAATCACAAAATCTATAAGTGACCTCTCGTTATAATTGACCCTATTTTTATATTTTTCTTTACCCGGTAGCCTAATCACGAAGATGTGTTAATAGCAAGCGGTGATTATGTAATGATAGTTTCTTCTGCTGCGCATCAATTATTATTCTATCAAAACTTTTAATTAACCACAATATCTCATTACCGAGCGTTATATTACTCTTTTTGTTTAGTAGGTAATGACATATTTTCCATACATAATACAAAGAGTTTATCTGGATAACATGTCGATATGCGATCATCAGATTGTCTTCAATTGTTTATCGAAAAGGAATGCTAGGACGTCGAACTGCAGAATCATGGACGATTTATGACGTTGCTAATTCGTATAGTACAAACTGATTATCGGCAACTTATGCACTGTGCGAACCTACTCAATTACAGCCGAGTACACTGATGGAATTCATCTTGCTTCACATGTACAGGCACACAACCATAAGAACTAACCACTTTCCTTTTTGGGTCCTCACAGATTCCAAGTTTGGGATCTTCTCATGCACTTAATTCGGGAAAGGAAAATCTGATTGCGTATCGATACATAAATAACTTGCTCAAAATTTTTGTAAAATATCAGATTTTAGACTTTGATAATAATGAAGGCCCGTTGTAACGTTACATAAAAACTGTGAGACTACCAATATAAAAAGAATGGCAATGCGGACGTCTCTTACCACAAACAAAAGCCCTTGCTCTTCCCATTTCTCTCGTCTTTGCCAATTCAATCTTCTCTTCATGGCCCTGAGCAATGCAAACGCTCTACTTCTTGGTGGCTCCTCTGACGAAGCTATGGCGAGAAGCGCTAGAGTCGAATACAACAGGAGGAACCGCAGCCTCCCTCACCCAAAGCAAGGGTCCTACACATGCCCCAGGTGCGAGGGGTTGTTCAGGACCTCGCAAACTTTTGCTGCTCACTTGCGTTCTCATTACAGGTCGGAGAGCGAAGAAGAGAGGAGGATGAGGCTGGAAGAGAAGCACAGGCGCTGTGGGAACCGTCGGGGGCGGCCAGCGAGGGCTGCGGCAGGGCCCATGGCCGTGACTGTTCAACCCATACAATTGAGCCGGCAAACATTGAATACCCTAGAAGGGAATGTATCCATGCCTGTGAAAACAGAAAATGTTGAGCTACATGAGATGAAGGATGTCCAAGGCAATGGAAGTGCTCTTGGGCTCCGTGAGGTTAAGCAAGAGCCAGCGATGTGAGGTCTAGGTTGCGGATAATCTGGGTCAGGGTTTTAAAAAGCTTTGGTTATCAACTTTTAGCTCAAAGAAGTGATTATCTAGTTATGTAATAAGTATTTGCGACCAGTGGATGATGAATTTGATGCATGTTTGGAAAATCTATGCATCAGTGTTCATCCTTCAATTTGGATGCATATTTGCCAAACTCCAAAGTATTAAGCAAGCAAGCGTGCCTCCACGACTAACAAATGCCTGGATCAATTTGTCATATCATGATAATTTATAGATAACAACTTGGAGAAACTTTCCCGGAGAGAGAGAGAGAGAGAGAGAGGATAAAGTTAGATTGGCCACCATGTACTTACGTAACTGGTGCAAAGGCAAGCACATATTGAAAACTCTCCAGTTTTGCATAGTATTATACGGCAGTATACATCTTTAACATGTCGCAGATGAACATTGAATCTAACAATTTAGCTGCAAGTTTCATGCTTGATCATATTGTGAAATTAACATTTATGTCGGAGCTTCCATTTGGCATGTTTTTGTAAACGAATTTTTTCTTGATCTGCATAGAATCAACTTGTTGAAAATGGACGCCGTTCTTGGACTTTCAATTCAAAAAATTTTATTTAAAAGAACTATTAAATCCTTTCATATTTACTTTAACTTCTTGTCAGTAGTTATTGTATCCATGAAGCGTAACTGCCCACGAAGTTTAATTTAGATAGCATATAGTTAGGGATTGTTAGTCTCACCCTTTTTATTTAATCTGATGCAAGCAATTTTCCGTACATGGCACATCGTTGTTGTATAAGGAATACCGTTATTAAGCGTTACGGTTGTGGGAAATGCAAATAGCCTTCACTATTTATGACCGTTAGACATCCTTTTTAGACTAACTTTAACTTCTTGTCAGTAATCACTGTATCAGTAAGATTTTATTTAGATAGCGTACTGGTATTGACCGTTAGTCCTATTATATCTACTCAATCTAAAGCTAGCAATTTTCCGCAAATGACATATCGTTGTTCCATCCAGAGAGTTCTTTATATGAAATACCATCCTTTCAAATTAACTTTGGCTTCTCGTCAATTACTATGTCCAAAATGTTTGATGTAGATAGCATACTGTTTTTGACCATTAGTCTTACTCTTTTTATTAATGTAATCCAAGCAATTATTGTCGAATGGCATATCTTTATTCCTTTCAAAAACTCTTACTTATATGGCATATCGTTATTAAACATTACATTATTCTATTCACTTGTGGGTAACGCAAATATTTTACCATTACCGACCTTAGGATATATTCACCTGATTATCGAACAAGGTATAAAAAGACATTGAATTGCAAAGCAATCCTCACAGTTTGGATCAATAGAAAGCAACCAGTGCAAATCAAATTCCTAACAACGAGCTATTTAAAGACGACGCATTGATAAAGCATCTTCACAAACAATGCATAAAGTACTTTCCTCATCGAATACATGACTAATCTTACATGAAAATTTTTTGCACCTTTGTTTTAACATGATTGTGGCCTCCTCTTTGTGTAGTTAAATAAATAACAAATTTCCCATTAAAGCTTTTAATTGAAAGATCATAGTGAGAAAATGTGGATAATAATACAAATGGTCCCTAAAATTTTGCCCAATATAAAATGCGGTCCATGAACTTTAAATTTGTTCAATTTGGTCCATAACTTTAGCTCAATATACAATATTGTCCGTGAGCTTTTAATATATTCAACGCGGTTCGTTGATCGTTAGTACATATTCAATTTAGTTCATGGACTATATGAAAATATTCAATATTATCATTTCATTAATTCAAGTTCACGGACAATATTGAACATTTCATTTAGTTCATGGACTAAATTGCACATGTACCAAAAATCTAGAGATCACATTAAAAAAATCAAAAGTTCAAGACCACATTGCATATTGGGCTAAATCCATGGTCACATTGCATATTAGACCAAAGTTCAAAGACCATTTACATCATTTATCATGAGAAAATGGGTTCTAGTAATTATGTAATATATATTCTTAACTGAGTACATACATCATAATATGCAACGCCCTTCTGGATATCATAGTTTTTCTAAAAATAATATTAATATACTTGTAAAGATCCAGAAAGATGTATAAAAAATTCAAGTGTTATTGAAACCAGGCAATATATGTGCAGAGTTATGAGTACACGGATGAATTTTAGTAGCAAAGTAAAGGATATGAAGAACTTTTAATAGATAAAGGATTCCGAACATACAAATTTAAATATATTAATTTTAGAGAAATGCTTTCATGACAGTTTAACAAGATTGTCGGTTATTTCTGATCGTGATCGTAGATCCACATATCATCACCGCGTGTTTTGCATAAAGTACTCATTAATTGAAAAATTGTAGGGTCGAAAATAATGATAGTACTGTTAGACTGTCATGGTAGGAGCTCCCTTAATTTTATTAGCAGCTTCGCTAAATTCTAGTGGGATATCGTGTATTAGGATTATGACCCATGCAAAGTAAATGCGTTGTTTATTTACACCAAATGAATGATATCCGACATCAAACAACGAGTAATTTGTCAAGAAATTTCTATTTGCTCATGTTATGCACAGTGCCTTTGAATCAAGGGTATGTCGCCGACAAGTCGATTCAAAGACATTGTGCAAATCATGGGTCGACGATGCAGAAGTTGAAGCTCCAATGATTCACTCTAGCCGCGGGACACTACTATACGATCTTACCCGGCAGTAGCCATCCAAAGATAACATGGAGTCTACCTTCCCCACCATCACCCCCTAAGTTGAGAGAAAATATTTTTATTCCCTTCATCTCAGGGAATACCTCCGAATTTCATGTCCCGGAGTTCGGACGAAACAGTTTAAGGACTTTACCCAGGTCCAAAGGTATTAGGATTATGACCTATGGAAAGTAAATGCATTGTTTATCTACATCAAATGAATGATATATGACATTAAATAATGAGTAATTTGTTTAGAAATTTCTATTAGCTTATGTTATTTAGCAATTTATTCAATAATAATAATAATCACCTACTGAATAGTTTTGGTCGGAAGGATTACTTAATTCTATTTTTGTGGGGAAAATTACTTAAAAAGTGCTGAACGTATCGTACTTTGCCAATTCAGTCGTATACTTTTATATGTACCAACTAAGTGCTAAACTTTTTTACGCTTTACCAATTGATCATGCCAATTTTAGCTGAAAAGCGCCGACACGAATGAGGATCATCCTACATAACACAAGCGGTGCTAACTTGGACCCGACGCCGTCACTTGTGGCCGGCATTGGTCGCTTGACGACCTCGCCACCACAATTTTTAAGGGAAAAAGAGATAAGAAAAGAAGGAAAAAGATAAGAAAAAAATCAATAGAAAGCTTTCAAAAAAATATTAAATACCACTAAGAATGTTTCACGTCGAACCGACAAGTATTACGTAGAATGACCGGCTTCCATGTAAGTAATTTCTTTGGCCGGCAAAATATGAAAAGGTTTAGGATTCAATTGGCAAAAATATAATAGATTTAGAATTTTTTGGATAATTTTCTCCACTTTTGTGCTATGTCACTTTTAAATAGTTTCATCTCTTTCTTTCACTTTTTCTTTTTCATATTTTAACTAGCGATTTAAAAAATTCATCCAGTTATTGCTTTTTTTTTTTCGATCGTCAGATCCTGTTATTGCTTAATCACTAAATCTGTCGACCTCTTGTTACTATTGACCTTATTTTTATATTCTTCTTAACTTGGAAGCTCAATTTTGAAAACTGTGTGGATAGTATGCGGTGAATATAATAATTTGTAAGTAATGATTTCTTTTACTGCGAATCGATTGTTGTCCTATCCAAAAATTTTAATCAAATGAGATATGTCGTTACTGGCCATTACACTTACTCTTTCTATTTAGTAGCTAATGGCATATTTTTCCAGAGATGGCATACCTTTAATCTAACTTTCGACATACCGTTAATGACCATTGGACCCACATTTTTCGCTTCACACGTAATGCAAATAATTTACATCAGTAGCATATCGTTATCGACTATGGGATTGTCTTCAACTGTTTGTCAGAAATGAATGCTGGCACATTAGATTGAGAAAGTGATTTTAGTGCGTATCAAAACTCCCTATATATCCAAAACTGCTACATAATAACAGGCACCTCAAGAGTGTACAGTGACAGAATTCATCTTACATCACATGTACTGGCAAACACCCAAAATAATCAACAAATTCACTGTTTAAGGTCCTCACTGATTTAAAGCTGGGATTCATGCACTAAATTTTGGGAAAGAAAATCTGGATGCGCGTCCGGTCAATGAGTCTCCATTAATGCATTTCACTCATGTTTGTTGCCATATTTTTGCCTGCCTTGATTGGGACTCGTTCTTATCATCAGTTAAGTGGCTTTGCTTATATGTCAGATTTTTACGTTTTGGCATTAAGGAGGGCTAACTCCTTGCGCAAGAACGTTCCATAAGAATCTTGAAACTTCCATTATAGAAAGGCAATGAAATGCATACTTTCTCTTGCCACAAACAAAATCCCATTGCTGAATCTCCCATTTCTCTCATTTTGCAAATTCAGTTTTCTTATAATTGCCTCAAGCAAAGCAAACTCTCTCCGGGCGGCTCCTCTAACAACATCAGGGCGAGAAGCCCTGACGCCGATTCCTATGGGAAGAACCACAGTCTCCCTCACCCAAAGGGCGGGCCACACCAGTGCCCACGATGCCAAAGCTCATTTGGCAGTTCACAAGCATTGGCGGCACACAAGAAGTATCATTGCAGGATGGAGAGGGAAGATAATAAGAGGAGGAAGCTAGAAGTGAAGCGCAAACCCTACCGTGCAAACCGAATCAAGGCTGGCGGCGAGCCTCACGGTCATGGCGGTTCGACCCATGAAAATGGGGGGCTGATGTTGAAAACTCTAGCAAGGAGTGCACACAAGAATTTGAAAACAAAAAATGTTGAGGTGCAAGAGAAGGAGATGGAGAACGTCATGGGCATTGGAATTGCTGAAGGGACTTTGAGATTGAAGAACAACCTGTAATGTGAGGTCTAGGCGTTGGGCATTATGTTGGTTAAGGTTTTAAAAAGTTTTGTGTGTCAATTTCTCGTTCAAAGAGGTGATATCAAGTAATGTAATAAGTATTTGCAACCAATGGATGATGAATTTGATGTATTTATGGAGAAGAATTTGGTTGTTTTTTTTTTTCTGAATATTTGTGCAATAATGGGCCTTTAATAGGTTTTCTTTTTGTAGAGAAAATGGACTCGGTTTATGGGCAAATTTTAGTTTGGATGCATATTTGCCACTCTCTTCCTAAGTATTAAGCAAGCAAGCGTGCCTCCATGACTATTCTTACAAGTGCCCGAGAGAGATTAGAAATAAGAATTAACAAAATAACTAACAAATGCTTGGGTCAATTTATCATATCGTGATAATTTAGAGATAACTACACGAAGCAACTTTCCCAAATGATAGAGAGAAAGAGTTTACCTGAGCTGTTATCGACATATTTGTATAGATTATAATACTAAATCAAGCCAGTAGTAATTTAAAAGTCCACAACGTCCATACTAAGTCCTACTAGAAATCACAATATCTCTTAACAACATTGCATCATGCTTGGGTCTATTCGCCACTTCACCCAAAGACTAAAACAAAAAAAGACAGTGAGTGACAAGGATAAAGTTCTACGTACTTACGTAACTAGTGCAAAGCCAAGCATATATTGGCAACTCTTCAGTTTTGCATAGTATTATACGGTAATATACATCTTTAACATGTCGCTGATGAACAATGAATCTAACAATTTAGCTGCAAATTTCATGCCTGATCATATTGTGTTATTAACAGTTGTGTCAGAATTTCTATTTGGCATGTTTTTGCAAACAATTTTTTTCTTGGCTTGGGTAGAATTAACTTGTTGGAAATAGACGACGTTCTTGGACTTTCAATTTAAAATTTTTTATTTAAAAAACCTATCAGATCAATGTCAGACATTCTTTCATAATTACTTTGACTTCTTGTCAGTAATTGTTGTATCCACGAAGTTTAATTTAAATAGCTTATTGTTAGTGACTGCTAGTCTTACTCTTTTTATTTAATCTGATGCAAATAATTTTCCATAAATGCATATCGTTATTGTATAAGGAATACCATTATTGAGCGTTACAGTTATGGGAAACGCAAATAGCTTCGATTATTTATGACCATTAGAAATCCTTTCAAACTAACTTTGACTTCTTGTCAGTAATTACTGTATCAGTAAAATTTGATTTAGATAGCATTTCGCTATTGACCGCTAGTCCTATTATTTATTTTTAATCTAAGGCAACCAAATTTCCGCAAATGGCATCCTTGTTCCATCCAAAGAGTTCTTTAAATGGAATATCATTCTTGAGCATTATACTTACTCTCTTCAATTGAGGGTAACAAAGATAATTTCTATTTAAATGATTGTTAAACATCCTTTCAAACTAAGTTTGGCTTCTCATCAATAATTTCTGTATCCAAAATGTCTGATTTAGATAGCATATTGTTATTGACCGCTAGTCTTACTCTTTTTATTTAATATAATGCAAGGAATTATTCTCAAATGGCACATTGTTATTCCCTTCAAAAGCTTTTACTTATATGGCATAATGTTATGAGCATTAGACTTATTCCATTCACTTGTGGGTGATGCAAATGATTTTTACCAATATTGTCTCGTTATCGACTCTTAGGATATATTCAATTGATTATCGAAAAAGGTACGCTTAATACTACGAAAAATTCCAAACTGGTACATATGTGACCAATTTACTCCAAACTATTTTTTTTACCGCTAAAAACCCCAAACTGATACACCAGTGATAAATTTACCTCGAACTATTTTTCTTATCACAAAAAACCCGAAATTGGTACATGTATGATAAATTTATCCTGAATTATTTTTTTGACCACCAAAAACTCCAAACCGATACGCCTATAACAAATTTACCCAAAACAAAAACTTTTTACCACCAAAAATCTAAATTAGTACACATGTGATAAATTTGCCCCTCGTTAGTTTCTGTTAAATCGAGTTAATACCACGAAAAACCCCAACGGATACATCTATGATGAACAAAGGCTAAAAATCGCAAACCGGTACATTTGTCAACCGCCACATGTCATCCAACTCAACAATTTGATGGTAAAATTTAATAAAAATTAACAGAGGATAAATTTGGGACAAGTGTACCAATTTCGAGTAAATTTGTCACAGGTGTGCCAATTTGTGATTTCTTTCAGTAAAAAAATAATTTAGAGTAAATTTGTCACTAATATACCAGGTTGGAGTCTTTCGTGGTACTAACCTAAAAAGTTATAAGAAGACATTGAATTGCAAAGCAATCCTCACAATTTGGATTACTAGAAAGCAACCATTGCAAATCATATTCTTAACAACCAGCTATTCAAGACGAAGCATTAACAAAGCATTTTCAAACACAATGCATGAAGTACTTTTCTAATCGAATAAAGGACTAATCTCACCTGAAATTTTTTTGCACGTTGGCTTTAACATGATTGCAGCCTCGTCTTTATAAAGTTAAATAAATGACAAATGTCTCATTAAAGCTTTTAATTGAAAGACTATATTGAGAAAATGTGGATAATGAAACAAATGGTCCCCGAACTTTTGCTCAATGTAATATGTGATCCCTAAACTTTAGCTCAATGTGCAATGTCGTCCGAGAACTATTAATTTGTTCGATGTGGCCCATTGATTTTTAATACATATTCAATTTAGTCTATGGACTATATGAAAATATCGGTGTTGTCATTCCATTGATTCAAGTGCAAGAAAATTATTAAACGTTTTCATACAGTTTAGAGACTAAATTACACATGTATCAAAAATCCAAGGATCACGTAGAACAAATTAAAAGCAGGACCACATTTCATGTTGGACTAAAGTAATGGATCACACTGCACATTAAGCCGAAGTTCGGGGACCATTTATATATTTGTACATTCGTAGTTGCAAAATATATACTTTTACATGAGTACATACATTATAATATATAGCACCCTTGTGGGTATCATTGGTTTTCTAAAAGCAATTTAAATATATCTGCAAAGATTTAGAAAAATGAATAAAAAGTTCAAGTATTATTGAAACCACGCAATATAAGTATAGAGTTATAAGTGCACGAACGAATTTTAGTAGTGTTGGTGGCAACCTTATCATCTAGAGGGGATAAATAGGTGATTTCAAAAAATTATAGAAATCAATACAAAATTTAAATGGTAAGCTCGGAGCTTAGTTCAAATGATGATCACTAATAAGATCCGAGGTGTCCTCAAATGCAACAGCGTGTACAATTCAACTATCACAATATAATAACAAAGAGTTTAAAGGATAGAGAATTTGCACATAAAATTTATAGTGGTTCGGTTTTGTTCAAGTCTACGTCCACTTCTTCACGCCGACATCTAATTGACCGAATTCCACCGGTGAATATCTCGGAGATTACAACACGGTGACGATTCCCGAGTCGATAGACTTCCCGTCTAACACTCTCTCACTTGGATGAGAGCCTCTAAGTATTACAATGTTTGGATCAAGAATATATGAAGGATATGAAGCTCTCTTGATCTTGGAATTTATGATCCTACTCTCTCTCATCTTACATTCTTCAGCATTGAGGTCTCCTTTTATACTTCTCCATCTCCAACTATCCATTGCAATATCTCCAGAAAATCACTCTTCAAACTTCTTGCTTGAGCGAGATTGTATACAAAGGATCTCGTACCCGTTGAGATTAACCAAATAAAGAATCTCCCGTTAGATCAAATCACCAATACAATTATGATTTTGGATTTTCATAGATAAAGTTTTCATTAGGTGAGTCATGCTCATCTCTCTTAATTCACGTCCTTGATTGATCTTCATGATTGATAATCTTCAAGAATGAATCCAGCTTGAATTGCTAGCCGTCGTGATGATATATAATCTCAATTAAATCATCTCGGATATATCTCATGATATTTTGGTCATTGCATATGAAATGCTTCCTTAGAACTTGAGCTACATAATAACGCCTGAGCTCCGTGCACAGCGTTTGAGCTCTTTCAACAGCGTCTAAGACCTTCAGATGTGATATCCAGAACTTCGGATGCAATATCCAGAATTTCACTTGAGCTTTCATCTTCCGGTCCCTCCAAGCGTATTGGCAATCACGGCTCTACCTTACTATTCACTTATCCAAGGTCCTTCCAAGCTTTCCGAAACTTCCCATTCTAGGCTTATTTACCTTCTAGTTAGGTACCTCTAGCTTGTAGACACCTTTATGCTCAATGCCTTGTTTACTATTGATAGATAACTCGTAATCTTCAGACTTTCTAACAAGACAGCATCTGCATAGTAACTTGTGCATCTTGCACTTGGTTCTACCCAACCAATAAATGTATTAGTAGCCTTTGATTATTTTGTCATCTTCAAAACATTATAAGAGATTTTCCCTAACAAGTAGCAGAGTAAGGAATTTGGAGAAATATATATTCATCGTATTAGCGGATGGATAAACTATAGTGGGATATCAGGTATTAGGTTTAGGACCCATGCAAAGTAAATCCAATGTTTATCCGCATCAAATGAATGATGTCCGGCATCAGTAATTTGTTTAGAAATGTCTATTAGCTTATGTTGTTTAGCGATTTATTCACAGAAAATAAACAACTGCTAAATAGTTTTGGCTAGAAGGATTACTCAATTCTACTTTTGGGAGGAGAATTATTTAAAAAGTGCTAAAAGTATTTTTGCCAATTCAGCTATAAATCTTTTATACTTGCCAACCGAGTCCTAAAATTTTTCACATTTTGTACATTGCTCTAACCAATTTTAGTCGTAAAATGCTGACATAGACGCAAGTCATTCTACGTGGCATGGGCGGTACTAACATGGACTCGACCCCCTCGCTTGTGGCCAGCAATGGTCGGCCGACGACGACCTAGCCGCCACACTTGTAAAAAAAAAAAGATAAGAAAAAATTATTAAGAAGAATTCAAAAAATATTAAAATACTACTAAAAATGCTTCACGTCAGCGATGGCCCTACCATATAGAATGGTCGGCTTTCACGTCAATGATTTTTATTTTGGCCGGATGAGCTGAGTTGGCAAAAACACGAAAAGGTATAGGACTCAATTGGCAAAAATGCAATAGATTTAGAACTTTTTGGATAATTTTCCCCACTTTTGTGCTATGTTAATTTGAAGTAGTTTCACCTCTTTCTTTTACTTTTTCTTTTTCTTTTGTTTCCTAATGATTTAAGATATTCACCTTGTTATTGCTTAATCACTAAATCTATCGACCTCTCGTTATTATTGACCTTATTTTGATAATCTTCTTAACTTGGTAGCTCACTATTGAAGACAGTGCCGATATGATGCGCTGAATGTAGAATTTTGTAAGTGATGATTTCTTTTACTGCGCATTGGTTATTATCCCAGATATATCGTTACTGGCGGTTATACTTACTCTTTCTATTTAGTAGGTAATGACATATTTTTCCAGAGATGGCATACCGTTAATATACCTGAAAACTTTGGATATGCCGTTAATGAGCATTGGACTCACTTTTTTCGCCGCATACGTAATGCAAATAATTTACGTAGGTATCATATGGTTATCAACTATGGGATTGCCTTCAACTGTTTGTCAGAAAGGAATGCCGGCACCTGCGATTGCGAAAGTGATTTTAGTTTGTATCTAAATTCTCAATATATCGAAAAGTGCTACACAATAACATGGCATCTCAAGAGTGCACAGTGACAGAATTCATCTTACATCACATGTCCAAGCAAACATCATAATATCCAACAACTTCACTTTTTAAGGTCCTCACTGATTTAAAGTTGGGATCTTCTCATGCCCTAAATTCTGGGAAAGAAAATCTAGATGCGTATCCGGTCAATGAGTCTCCATTAACACATTTCACTCATGTTTGTTGCCATATTTTTGCCTGCCTTGAATGGATTCATTCTTATCATAAGTTAAATGACTTTGCTTATATGTCAGATTTGCGCGCTTTGGCAGTAAGGAGGGCCAGCTCCTTGTGCAAGAACGTTCAATAAGAATCTTGAAACTTCCATTATAAAAAGGCAAGGAAATGCATACTTTCTCTCGTGACAAACAAAATCTCATTTCTGAATCTCCCATTTCTCTCTCATTTTGCAAATTCGATTCTCTTATCATGGCCTCGAGCAAAGCAAACTCTGTCTCTGTGGGCGGCTCCTCTAACAAAATTAGGGCGAGAAGCCTTGAAGTCGATTCTGATGGGATGAACCACAGCCTCCCTCACCCAAAAGGCGAGCCATACCAGTGCCCACGATGCCAAGACTCGTTTGGTACTTCACAAGCGTTAGCGGCACACAAGAAGTATCATTGCAAGTTGGAGAGGGAAAGCAAAAAGAGGAGGAAGCTAGAAGTGAAGCGCAGGCCCTACCGCGCGAACCGAATCCAGGCCGGCGGTGAGCCTCACTGGGATGGCGGTTCTACCCATGAAAATGAGGAGGCTGAAGTTGAAAACTCTAGCAAGGAATGCACTCAGTGTTGAAGTGCTAGAGAAGGAGATGGAGAACGTCCAGGGCATTGGCAGTGCTGAAGGGATTTTGAGATTGAAGAACCACCTGTGATGTGAGGTCTAGGCGTTAGGCATTATGTTGGTTAAGGTTTCAAAAGGCTTTGTGTATCAATTTCTCGTTCAAAGAGGTGACATCTAGTGATGCAATAAGCATTTGCAACCATTGGATGATGAATTTGATGTATGTATGGAGAATAATTCGGTTTTTTTTTTTTTTATGTCAGTATTTCGCTCTCAAGAACAAGTATATGAATCTGAACAAGTCAAGCACTCGTGAATTTGTAAGTTCTTATCTCTCTTTTATAGATCACCATTGATCTCCCTTTTATGCTCCTTCACCTCCAAACTAACCTTTGGATAGATCTTCAAAAGATCGCTCTTCAATCACTAATTGAACGGCACCAATCTTGATTGAACAAGACCGTATCTAGGAAGATTTGTAGCGGTTGAAGTAGAATCTGAACCCTTTAGATTTAGTCACCCATACAACTAAATCCTTAGTTTTCAAAAGTAGAGTTTATTCAAATATGCAAGCTTTCTTGTCCCATGGAAGGTAATATCCAATCAAAGATATTTTTCCAATCCGTATGGAAAATAATCCTGTCAATCAAAGATTACAGACTTCCATAAATATCATAGCCAAAATGGAAACCCGTTAAATGTGGGGGTCTTCAAAATCTGGTCAAAAGATATTGCAGAATCTGAACATAATTCAGAAATAGAAGAAACACTTTTGAATTTAATCAGACTAGAACAGTGACTTTGAGCTTTAGTAAAGTGCTTGCTAATGCATCACAAGTCTTCTCCAAATTGAGTCTTCGGAGGCGACATCTCCCTCCATCTGAATAATAAGATTTAACTCACTTAGAAGCAAATATGAGACGACTTCATCTTGAGTCCGAACATCAGGTTTGGAACAATATAAGCTTTTTATTCACATGTTATACCTGCAAAGTATTTCAAAGCATTAATCAGATTCTTTCTTAAAAAGGATAGTTTTGTCAAAATCAAAATATTCGGAGGAAGGTTTTCTCAACAACAGCTTAGGTAAACTCTCTCTCTCTCTCTCTCTCTCTCTCTCTCTCTCTCTCTCATTTGCGAAAGTTGCTTATTAGTTCGTATCAAAAATAGAAAATTCAAAATCAATACAACCTCGAAGAGCAACTTTGGCTAAAACTCGAGCAGTTTCTTGAAAAGTCAAGCCGCTCGTATTTTAAAAGTCCACCAGGTCCATACTAAGTCCCACTAGAAATTGCAATATCTCTTAACAACATTGCATCATGCTTGGTCTATTCACCACTTCACCCATAGACTAAATTTAAAACAAATCAAGACGGTGAACGACAAGGATAAAGTTCTATGTACTTACGTAACTAGTGCAAAGCCAAGCATATATTAGCAACTCTCCAGCTTTGCACAGTGTTATACGGTATTATACATCTTTAACATGTCGCTGATGAACAATGAATCTAACAATTTAGCTGCAAGTTTCCTGCTTGATCATATTGTGTTATCAACAGTTATGCCAGAATTTCTATTTGGCATGTTTTTACAAACAATTTTTTTTTTTGGCTTGGATAGAATTAACTTGTTGAAAATAGATGATGTTCTTGGACTTTCAATTTAAAAATTTTTATTTAAAAGACCATCAGATCAATGTCAGATGTCCTTTCATATTTACTTTGACTTCTTGTCAATAGTTGTTGTATCAACAAAGTTTAATTTAGATAGCATACCGTTAGTGACTGCTAGTCTTACTTTTTTTAATTAATCTGATCCGAGCAATTTTTTGTAAATGGCATACTGTTATTATATAAGGACTACCATTATTAAGCGTTATAGTTGTGGGAAATGCAAATAGCTTTGATTACTTATGACAGTTAGATATCCTTTCAGATTAATTTTGACTTCTTGTCAATAATTAATGTATCAGTAAAATTTCATTTAGATAGCGTATCGCTATTGACCGTTAATTTTGTTATTTCTATTTAATGTAAGGCATGCAATTTTCCGCATATGACATCGTTGTTCCATCCAAAGAGTACTTTAAATGGAATATCATTCTTGAGCGTTATACTTACTCTCTTCACTTAAGGGTAACAAAGATAATTTCTGTTATCAATATTGTTAAACACTCTTTCAAACTAACTTCGGCTTCTTGTTAGTAATTATTGTATCCAAAATATTTGATTTAGATAGCACACCTTATTGACCATTAGTCTTACTCTTTTTATTTAATATAATGCAAGCAATTATTCTCAAATGGCGCATCGTTATTCCCTTCAAAAACTCTTACTTAAATGGTATATCGTTATGAGCATTAGACTTATTCTATTCACTTGTGGGTAACGCAAATACCGACTCTTATGATATATTCAACTGATTATCAAAAAATAATAAGAAGAGACTAGATTGCAAAAGCAAACCCCACTGTTTTAATTACTAGAAAGAAACCATTGCAAATCAAATTCTTAACAACCGGTCATTTAAAGACGGCGCATTAACAAAGCATCTTCAAACACAATACATGAAGTACTTTTTTTTTTTTTTTGGTAAGGTAAGTATGTATTGATCTTTCAAGAAACTAGATACAAAAGATACCGGACACAAAAAACCAAGAACTCAAAATGGCACAAAGTGTGACATGGAGAGTTCAACGGTGAACCGGTCGCAAAATACACCAAGAGAAGGGCCAAAGATAGGAGGCCACCAAGCTAATACATTGAAATAGAGAGCAAACAAACGGCCAACCAAGTATGGGGACCCGTTAACCAAAAAACCAATGCTGGATGGGAGAGGAACCAGCAAAACAGTGAGGATACATGAAGTACTTTTCTAATCGAATACAAGACTAATCTTCAAATAACAAATGTCTCATTAAAGCTTTTAATTGAAAGACTACATTGAGAAAATGTGGATAACGACACAAATGGTCCGAACTTTTGCCCAATGTGCGATGTGATCTCCGAACTTTAAATTTGCTCAATGTAATTCCTAAACTTTAGCTCAATGTACAATGTTGTCTATGAAGTTTTAATTTGTTCAATGCGGTCCATTAACTTTTAGTACATGTTCAATTTAGTCCATTGATTATATGAAACTATTCAATATTGTCTTGTATCCTTTGCCCTAAGAGAACGGGTTCTAGTAATTACGTAATATATACTTTTAACTGAGTACGTACATTATAATATATAACACCCTTATGGGTGACATTGTTTTTCTAGAAATAATGTTAATAAATTTTAGTAGCAGAGTAAAGGATTTGGAGAACTTTTAATAGATAAAGGATTTGCAAACAGACAAATTCTACTATATCCATTTTATAGCAGATTTTCTAAATTCTAGTCAGGATTATGACCCGTGCAAAGTAAATCCATTGTTTATCAACATCAAACAACGAGTAATTTGTTTACAATTTTCTAATAGTTTATGTTATTTAGCGATTTATTCACAGAAAATGTCAACTACTAAATAGTTTTGGCCAGAAGGATTACTCAAGTCTACTTTTGGGGGGAAAACTATTTAAAAAGTGCGAAACTTATTGCACTTTTGCCAATTCAATCATAAACATTTTATGTGTCAATTGAGTTCTAAACTTTTTCATGTTTTGCCAATTAATAAGGGTAGTTTTAGCTAGAAAATGTTGGCATGGACTTAGGTCATTCTATGTGGCCCGGTCGACGCCAACGTGGACCCAACCCCTTCACTTGTCGCCGGCAATGGTCAGCCAACGACGACCTCGCACCACAATTTAAAAAATAATAATAATAAAAAGTATTATTAAAATATTAAAATATTACTAAGAATGCTCCATGTCAGCGCTGGCCATGCCACATGGGATGGCCGGCTTCCACATTAGCGATTTTTTGTCAAAATTTGCCTGATGAATTGAGTGGGCGAAAACATGAAAAAGGTTTAGGATTCAAATGACAAAAATGAAATAAATTCAAAACTTTTTGGACAATTTTCTCCACTTTTGTGCTGTGACAATTTAAAATAGTTTCACCTCTTTCTTTCATTTTTCTTTTTGTTTTTCTTTTGTTTACTAAGGATTTAAGATAATCACCTTGTTATTGCTTAATCACTAAATCTGTCGACCTCTCGTTACTATTGACCTTATTTTGATAAACTTCTAAACTTGGTAGCTCAATTTTGAAAACAGTGTGGATAGTATGCGGTGATTATAATAATTTGTAAGTAATGATTTCTTTTACTGCGAATTGATTGTTGTCCTATCCAAAAATTTTAATCAAATGAGATATATCGTTATTGGCCGTTATACTTACTCTTTCTATTTAGTAGGTAATGACATATTTTTCCAAAGATGGCATACCGTTAATCTAAATGAAAAATTTCGACATACCGTGTTTTTTTTTTTTTTGGTAAAGAACTTTCGACATACCGTTAATGAGCATTGGACTCACTTTTTTCGCTCCATACGTAATGCAAATAGTTCACATCGGTAGCATATTGTTATCAACTATGGGATTGTCTTCAACTATTTGTCAGAAAGGAATGCCGGCACATTAGATTGCAAAAGTGATTTTAGTTCGTATCAAAATGCCCAATATATCCAGAACTGCTACATAATAACATGGCATCTCAAGAGTGTACAGTGACAGAATTCATCTTACATCACATGTATAAGCAAACACCCAAAATAACCAACAACTTCACTTTTTAAGGTCCTCACTGATTTAAAGTTGGGATCTTCTCATGGACTAATTTCTGGGAAAGTAAATCTGGATGCGTATCCGGTCAATGAGTCTCCATTAATGCATTTCACTCATGTTTGTTGCCATATTTTTGCTTGCCTTGAATGGGATTCTTTCTTATCATAAGTTAAATGACTTGGCTTATATGTCAGATTTGAAGTTTTGGCAGTAAGGGGGGCCAACTCCTTGTGCAATAACGTTCCATAAGAATCTTGAATCTTCCATTATAAAAAGGCAATGAAATGCATCCTTTGTCTCGCCACCAACAAAATCCCATTTCTGAGTCTTCCATTTCTCTCATTTTGCCAATTCGATTCTCTTATCATGGCCTCGAGCAAAGCAAACTCTGTCTCTCCAGGCGGCTCCTCTAACAAAACTAGGGCGAGAAGACCTGAAGCCGATTCTTATGGGAAGAACCATAACCTCCCTCACCCAAAGGGCGGACCATACGAGTGCCCACGATGCCAAGGCTCGTTTGGCACCTCACAAGCGTTGGCGGCACACAAGAATTATCATTGCAGGTTGGAGAGGGAAGACAATAAGATGAGGAAGCTAGAAGTGAAGCGCAGGCCCTACCGCGCGAACCGAATCCAGGCTGGCGGCGAGCCTCCTTGTGATGGCGGTTCGACCCATGAAAATGAGGAGGCTGAAGTTGAAAAGTCTAGCAAGGAATGCACACAGGAATTTGAAAATAAAAATTACTGAAGTGCTAGAGAAGGAGATGGAGAACGCACAGGGCACTGGAAGTGCTGAAGCGATTTTGAGATTGAGGAACAACCTGTGATGTGAGGTCTAGGCGTATGTTGGTTAAGGTTTTAAAGGGCTTTGTGTCTCAATTTCTGGTTCAAAAAGGCGATATCTAGTGATGTAATAAGTATTTGCAACCAATGGATGATAAATTTGATGCATGTATGGAGAAGAATTTGGTTCTTTTTTTTTTTCTGAATATTTGTGCAACAATGTAAATACTTCAATAGGCTTTCTTTTTGTAGATGAGAAAACGGCCTTGGTTTATGGGCAAGTTTTAGTTTGGATGCTATTTGCCACTCTCCAAAGTATTAAGCAAGCGAGCTATTACGCCTGACTATTCTCGCGCGCACAACAGAGATTCGAAATTAGAATTAACAGAATAATGTCAAATGCTTGACTCAATGTATAATGCTAAATAGATATAACTACACATGAATTTTCCCAAGAGCTAAACGGATTCAATCATGAATTTCAATGATGGAAGAATAGAGAGGTAGACTTATCAAAATCGTTATTGAGATTGTTTGCAAGGTTTATGTCTGCGAGATCAAATCTTTACGGGACCCATACTAAGTCCCACTATAGTCATAAGATTTCCCGACAAATACTGCATCTTGATTGGTTTTGTCCATCACATTTTTTCGTGTGAATTATAAATATTATAAAGTAGATGAAGTACAGCAGGTTAGAGGCATCCCCCAGCAATATAAAAAGAGCTAATAATTCGAAAAGATGAAGGTAGGAAGTCTCCATGTACAAGCCAACACAGCATTCGTATCGGAAGGTCTGATTTTTTGGTAGAGCGAAGCTCGACCTCTTATATTTTTACGCACCTTAGTTAAAATAATATGGAAGTCAGTTGACTTGCTGTGAAACTGTCTTATATTGCACTCCATCCAATGCTATATATGATTGCTCGAAAGCATAACTTGAAGAGTCTGACCGCCAAGTCTTTGCCTTTGTTACCCTAATCATCCATTTGAGTTCGTGGTCCCATCCTCCTATAGGGCACCTAATCCCTTTTGTGCTATGATACAGCACCATATGCAACTTATCCACTCATATGGGACGAACAAATGTGATATGTCTTATATACAAGCCCTGTAGATTTACACTAGATATCTACTATAGATAGCCATTGTGCAATGATCTCAACTATCGGTAGTCTATCTCTGCACACTAGCCATCCACTAAAATTGTGTTTGCTAATGCTGCTGGTCCAAATTAGGTTATACCACTTCACAGGGGGTGCCACTTGTCCGAGCTTGTTATATGTATCTCAACAACAGTACATTGAACTCATGGCAACCGTCGTTAGAACGAGTCGCAATTCAAGGAGACATCGTCAGCTCCAAGTCATACTACCCTTAATGTCTAGTGGCATAAATGAGGTGCCTATGTATTTGGTGTTGTGAACCCACAGACTCCAAAGGGAAGAAGATGGACGATTGAGATGAACGATTGATGAGGTTCCACAACATACCACCCACCATATAGCCCATGGAGTACGTCTATAAACAAATTGAGGCAGTGAATGACAAGTACGTAGTTCTATGTACTTATCTAACTAGTGCAAAGCCGAGCATGCCTCGGCATTTCTCAAGTTTTGCACTATTGCCAAAGTACTAAATTGAATTACACATCCTTTCAACCAAAAATAAAATTGCATTACTCGTCTTTATCATGTTGCTGATGCACATTGAATCTACCAATTTAACTACAAATTTGATGTTTGACCATCTTGTATTATGAACAGATATGCCGGAGTTTCTATTTAACGCGTTTTGAAAAGCGAAGTTCTTTTTAAGTTGGATTAGAATTAATTTGTTGAAAACGGATGACGTTCTAGGACTTGCAATCCAAAAACTTTGATTTAAAGGACATATTAGTCTTGATGATCGTTATTTGCTTTTCAAATGAACTTGACTTATTGTCAGTAATTGTTGTATCTAAAAAGTTTTATTTGGATTGCATACCGTTATTACCATTAGTCTTTTCTCTTTTCATTTAATCCAAAGCAAGTAATTTTCCGTAATTGTCGTATTTTCATTAATTGTTACACTTATTCAGTAGAGTGTTATCTAATGCAAGCAATTTTCCACAATTCAAAAACTTATGTATATAGAATGTCGTTATGGAGCGTCACACTTACTCTGATCACTTGTGGATAACACAAATAATTTCTGTTCATGGTTTATCGTTGCTGACAATTAGGATATCTTGAGGAAATTGTCGAAAAAGGTATAATAAAACATTGAATTACAAATGCAATCCTCACTATTGGGTTGAATGGAATAAAACAATAGCAAATCGAATTCCTCATAATGCATGAAGTACTTTTCCAATCGAATACATGACTGATCTTACATGAAAGTTTGACATGCCTCCTTTTTATCAAAAGATAAAATAAAATTAAAGACCGACAAATTTCTCATTGAACATTTTAGCAAAAGAGAATATTGAGAAAAATGAGTTCCAGCAGTTACATAATATATAGTTTTTAGCTAAGTACAGACAATTGTAATACCTATCTAAGTGTCGTTGTTTTACCGAAAATATCGTTCACATATTTCTATTGTAGTTGGAATAAAGTATAGAGACTGGAAAATATTATCAGTACCACGTAAATGCGTGTGATTTATTTGTAAAAAGACGAATTTTAGCAGCAGAGTAAAGGATTTGGAGAACTTTTGATTTCATTGCAAATAGACGAATTTCATTATTTTGCCCTCATCAAAAGAACGATGTCTGACATCAGTCAATGATGAATTATAAGTGGAAGTTTATTTTAGCTTGTCATTAACAATTTATTCAACCACTAAATAGTTTGGCCGGAAGAATTCCAGAATTTTACCTTTGTGCGAAGTCAATTTTACATAGTTTCACCTTCCACCTTTACTTCTTCTTTTTTGTTGGTCAAAAAGTTAAAAGAGTTTCACATTATTACTGCTTAATCGCTAAATCTATAAATGACCTTCACTTTCTATTGACCTTATTTTGATAATCTTCTTAACTCGGTAGCTCAACTCCGAAGTGGTGTTTATAGTATACAGCAATTATAGTAATTCGTAAATTATTATTTCTTTTATTGGGCATTGACTATCTGAAATTTTTAATTAAGTGAGATATATTGTTACCGGCCGTTATACTTACTCTTTTTATTAGGAGGTTTTCCATAGACGCATAACTGTAATTACCTGGAAATGTTTGACATATCATAAGTGACAGTTGGATTCACTTTTTTCGCTTTGTACGCGATGCAAATAGTTTCCATAGATGGCATGACGTTATCATCTATCGGATTGTCTTCAACTGTTTGTCGAAAATTAATGTCAGGACATTGAATTGTGAAAGTAGTTTTTGTTCTTACCAAAATATCAAAAATATTCAATGGAATTCATCATACTTTACAAATACTAGCGCACACCCATAATAACCAATAGCTTTATTTTTTATGGTCCTAGCTGATTTAAAGTTGGGATCTTCTCATGCACTAAATTCTGGGAAAGAAAATTTGGATGTGAATCATGTCAATGCTTAATCTCCATTAATGCATCTCATACTTTCGCCTGCCTTAAATGGGATTGGTTCTTATCAGAACATAAATGGTTTTGCTTATATGTATGCAAAGTATCACATCTTTGACTTTGGCAATAACAACGGCCAACTCCTTGTGTAACAAGAGTAACCTTCCACGTAAATCTTGATAATCCCCTTATAAAAGGCATGAAATGCAAACTTCTATCTCTCCCCCCCTAAAAAAACAAAAAAACAAACAAATCTACGTCTACCCGTTTCTCTCTATTTTGCCAGTTTAATCTTATAATCATGGACCCAAGCGATGCAGACTCTCTCTCTCTCTCTCTCTCTCTCTCTCTGTGGGTGGCTCCTCTAACGACGTTGTACCAAGAAGCCCCGAAGCCAATTCTGACGGGAAGAACCGCAGCCTCCATCCCCCAAGGGGTGAGCCATACCAGTGCCCGAGATGTGAAGGCTACTTTCGGGTTTCAACATTGTTTGCTTCCCACATGAGGTCTCATTACAAGTCGGACAGAGAAGAAAGAAGAGCAGGAGGCTGAGGTTGAAACCCTAGCAGGTAGTGCGCACATGGATGTGAAACAAAAAATATTGAAGTACAAGAGAAGGAGATCGCCAACGTTCAAGGCTTTGGAAGTTCTCAAGGGA
Organism: Rhodamnia argentea; assembly: GCF_020921035.1. Classification (NCBI taxonomy): domain Eukaryota; kingdom Viridiplantae; phylum Streptophyta; class Magnoliopsida; order Myrtales; family Myrtaceae; genus Rhodamnia; species Rhodamnia argentea. Next base: position 26,452,073 of record NC_063157.1, on the reverse strand, counting down.
ATTCGGAGTCTAAGGAAAAGCCTATGATGTGAGGTCTAGGAGTTGTGGATTATCTTGGTCAAGGTTTTAAAAGGCCTTGTTAGTTAAGTTTCTAGTTCAGATAGGCGATTATCTAGTAATGCAATAAGCATTTGCTAGGGAAAAATTACCAAAGGAGTCATAAACCCATTATAATTGTGTTAGTTCAATCCTAACCTTTTTTTTTTCTCCTTGTCAATTCAGTCTTAAACCTTTTGCATTTATGTCAATTCAGTTTTTCTGTCCAACTTTGACTAGTTGGCACTCATATAGCAATTTTTTATAATTTTATAATTTTTTTCTTCTTTTCTTTCTTTTTCTTTACTTTTTCTTTTTTTTTCTAGCTTAGAGTCGGCGATACAGTGAAGGCCATGATGACCTCAACCCTCGTCGGGCCTAAGCCAAAAAAAATTAAAGAAAAGAAAATTTCATAAAAATAAATTAAAAATAAATAACATTATTAAACATTGCCACGTTAGAGTCGGCAGCACCATGTCAAAGTAGGCCGACCAAAGTAGGCCGAAAGGACTAAATTGACACAAATGCATAAGGTTTAGAACTAAATTGGCAAAAAGTACAGGTTTAAGACTAAATTGGCATAATTGCAATAAGTTTAGAACTTTTGGGATAATTTTTCTCATTTGCAAGCAAGGATGACGAATTTGATGCATGTATGGAGAAGAATGTCAGTATATTTCGAATAATGAAGCATAAAAAATATCCATTAATAGCTTTTTTTCCCTAAAGAAAATGGACTTGGTTTATGGCTAAGTTTAAGTTCGGATGCAATTGCCATACTCCAAAGTACTAAACAAGCAGGCGTGAATGCACGACATGTCTCGCTCGCGCACAATAAGCATGACCGAGAGAGATCTAAATAAGAATTAGCAGAATAGCTGAGATTATCATGACAAATAAATGATTACTACACACTTCCATTTCTCGAATAAAAGAAGCTAAACAAATTCAACAATAAATTTTAGTGATGGAAGAATACAGGAAAGGAGAGAGGGAGAGAGAGACGGCTTACCAAAACTGTTAATGAGATTATTTATGTCTTCTAGATCAAGCCAATCATATTTTAAGAATCTGTGCGGCCCATGCAAAGTCCTGATAGATGTTACGAAACCTCATTCAATTACTGTACCGTAATTGATTATGGCCACCTTATTAACCATAAAATAAGTTTATAATATAATTCTATGTACCAACCTTACTAGTGTAGATTCAACCATGCATGGACAACTCTCAAGTTTTGCATAGTCGCTTCAGTATCAAATTGCATTATACATCTTTGACATTTCGTTGATATACAACGAATCTAACAATGGCCGCAATTTCATCCTTGACCATCTTGTAGTAGGAACATTTGTGGCAGAATTTGGGAAAGGACAATTTTAGTGCCAAAAGTTATGTATGGAGATCACTTTTGTGCAAAAAAATTCCGCCGGATCACTTAAGTGTCAAATCGGAGACAAAACGATCACTTTGATCCTCTGGAGAAAAATTCCGGCCATTCTCAATACGCGGCATTTTTAATTAATTTTTTAATATTAATTGGTACTTTAAAAAAAAAGTGAAGTCCAATTGGCTTTCACGTGGACTTCAAAATTTAGAAAAAATTAAAAATAAAATTAGTTTTAAAAAAATTAAAATTAACAGAAAATATTTAGAATAAAAACTTGATTTAAAACACTTTGAAATAAGCTGAAAAAATTAGCAAAAAAATAAAAAAGAGATAGGCAAATTAGGCAACGAGGGCTCGTTGTACCCTTGCCGCCGTTAAGCCCCAGCCTAGGGGCTAGCGACCCCGCCGGCCGCAAGCGAGGGCTGCTGGCCATGCCCCACTGTTGTCGACTTGCCGGTGAGGGTGGAGAAGCGGTGGCGGCGGCGAGGCTACAGCCCTCGCCGCCTAGTTATGGATCCCTTTTTTAAAAAATAGCTTTTTTAAAAATTTTCATGTTATTTTTGAAATTATTTTAAATAAAAAAAGATGTTAAAAATGTCATGGTGGACCTCCGGGGAGCCACATGAGCGTCATATATTAATAAAAAAGTGCATCAAGATTCCTTAATGCACTAAAATGATCCGACGGAAACTTTTAGCACTAAAGTGATCTCCACATGTAATTTTTGGCACCAAAAGTGTCCTTTCCCCCCCATAATTTCTATTTAACAGAAGCAAATTTGTTTCTGACTTGGGTAGGATTGATTTATTGAAAATGGCAACGCTCTTGGACTTTCAATTCAAACAGTCGGTAATGATAAACCGTCGTCAGAAATTATTTGCGTTACCCACAATGAACGGAGCGAGTGTAATGCTCGATAAGCATTCAATATAGAAACGTTATTGAATTGTGGAAAACTGCTTGCATTAGATAATACTATATTAGTGTAACGCTCAATAACGATACGATAGCCATGGTAAATTGCTTGCTTTAGATTAGATAAAAATAGTAAGACTAACGGTGAATAATGATGTGCAATTTAAATAAAACTTTTATGGATACAATATTTACGGACAAGAAGTCGGAGTTAGTCTAAAAGAACGCAGAAGGGTCATCAAGATTAAAAATAAAATAAAAAAGCCAACGGTTTGATAGAAATTGCAAAACAAACTCATAACGATGTGCTATTTAGAGACGATCTAAGATGAATGGGATCCGTTCTTTTCAAGAATTAAATGACTTGAATAATATATTCACGAAGAATGAGATTCGATAAATCTTCGAGTGTGAAATGACGTGGTTTTGGAATTCTTTTCTGTTTTCTTTTCTTCTTTTTGCTTTTTTTTTTTTTTTGTCGCTGTTTATCGTCCACATCAGCCACCGATCGTGCTACGTAGGACGTCCAACACCGATTAAACTGCCAAGTCAGTAATTTCCGGCCTAAATTGACCGGGTAGACTACATCGAAAAAAATCAAGTGTAGGGCTACAATGGCCAAATCGAAAAGTTATGACTAAATTTGACGGTCGTACAATAGGTTTATCATTTTTTTGGCATATACTTTCGTCTTGCTAGAACTAGCAACTTTCAACAATACTCATTACGGATAGGTCGCAAACCCATAGTTTTAAGCGTGCTCATGTTTCTGAGTTGAGTTTAATCGTGTTCAAGCCTGAGATGGGTTACCCATCCATGCATGAATAAAAAAATGTGTCGTCTGTGTCTCGAATTTTGAATGCAGATGAAGTAACTTTACAGCTAATGCTTTGAAGAAGCTTGCACTCCAATAGCTTAAAGTTAATTCGAGACGCGATCTAACAAGAAAAGGATAAACATCATTTATTATTAATGTGATTTCTTTGGTTGGAGGCTAAAATGATGCGGATTTGTTTCACCATTTGCTTTTGCTTTTGCTTTTGCTTTTGCTTTTGACGTTTGAGCGGTGGACTGCAATTGCCGACACATTTTCATGAAGAATGAAAGAAAAATGATTATCCTGTACAGTACATACCAGAATATGCAGATTAGTGCAGACATGGCTATTTGGGTTCTGCACATAGAGTTATGGTATCTTCTCTATGAATCAATGTCAAGCCCCAAAGATATCTATTTGGATGTACGCGCAACATGCCTCTGTGCATGCTGCATAATCAATGAAAAAGGGGAAACTCACCCAGACTGCAAGAGAAGATCTCCAAATTGCACGCGCAACATGCCTCTGTGCATGCTACATAATCAATGAAAAACGGGAAACTCACCCAGACTGCAAGAGAAGATCTCCAAATCGCACAGGCTGTTTAGATGTAGACAGTTGATCATCCAGACGGAGCATTAAATTCAGATGATCCAGTACGGAAATATTGACGTTGTCGGAAGGAAGTTTCCTTACCTTAATCTTCACTCTAGGAAATTTAAACATTTCCTCCCCCACTTCACATTAAGAAAGAGACATAATAGTTTACTTGTCTTACCTAAACCTTGATGCAAGTACTTGCATCGAGTCTAGTATCATTGATAAGTAAAATGTTTTGCAGTTTAACTTAGGTTTGAATCCAAAGTAGAGAAAGTGAAAGAGAGTGGGGATTACAACGGCTGTGTTCTTGAGATTATTTTACTTCTGGTCTTAAACAGATAGTAATTAATCCATAAGAATTTGACAGATGCATCGATCTGCTTACCTCAATCTTCCCAATCACACATTAATAGAGTTCCATCCATGAGTAAATATTACGTATTTAGACCCTACGTTTTTGCATTCCACATAAGATGGACAGCCAAACTGGTAATATTAGGCAAAAAGTCTAAGATCACTGAACTATCTGCCTTCAATTATACTTACCACTCCAAAGTTTTTAAGCAACAAGCTTTACAGAACATGCCTGTTCAAAAATCATGGACGATACTTTATGAGCTATAAAAACGCGTAAAATAGGTGATCCTTCGACCAACCCATTGTCGATGCATAACCACTCTGCCACCAAAAAACATTTTAGTGCACGGCAATTCACAAATTAGTTTAGTTCCTGTCATACTATCTGTGTTCTTCTACGACAAGATGAAAATAAAATGATTTGGAATTGCCCAAATAAGAAAGAGCAGAAACTGAAAAAAAAAAAAAAAAAGCCAGACAGAAATCTCAAGACTTACAATAAAAAAAGGCATGAAATGGAGAAAATAAAAAAATGATTTGTGTTTCTCCAATATGTTTATCTTCAATAAACCGTGAGGGCTAGAACACATCAAACTGAATCGTCTCCCATGCAAATTATCAGGGCAACTTGAAGACAAAATTACACAAAGCACTTTACTCTACAATTCGCAAGCAACATGCAACTAATTTAGTGGCCTAACCCCCAATCCATGGTCTCAGCAACACTTTCCTACACCTTTCTTCATCAGATTGGCAGACCGAAAGATATGGACCAAGAGTTCTGTACATCCTTAAACAAAAAGGGTGCTCAAATAATTTTGCAGAAATAGCTCAAAACTAGAGGATACTCACAAAAGATATAATTCTTACAGAGCAACTGTTGTCTTTAGCCATTACATCACATATCATCCCCACAAACGAGGGCATATAGCTGCTTTGCTGTCCCTGAAACATTAGCAATGCTCCTCAGAGGAGATGTGATCTCTTCGGACATTGTCAACAGTAGGACCCTGCATTCTGATACAGAAAAAAAGAAGTCGTTCTATCATTTCATGCAGAATGCTACTAGAATATTGTAGCATTACTCCTACAGTCGTTCCTCAACAGTTAGAAGATATCCTCCTTCGATGACTATTATAAACTCATTTGCATCAGCTTTTTCGCAATGAACATGAATGCCAAGCAATGGGCAATGTCAAGAGGTGAAAATTTGGATGTCATGTTACCAAAGATAACAACGGAGGATGAAGGGTGTGAATGGTGGGGATAAAGAAGCTCAAAATGCAGGAGTTTTGACTAGAAATTCAAGAGCGGTTTGTCGACGCAAAACGATTGCAATATGACTCATGGACCACAGAGCAAACAATTATTTTCAGGTTGACAAACAAAAAAAGTGCATCATAATCGCCTCATTAGTAAGTTTCTCCAAGGCAATAGTACAAATTTGAGGACTCTAAAATGCAGACACAATCTCTTTTGTCAAATTAATTGGAAGTGCAATTGCTTGCATGGGAGAAACCAACCTGGAGTTTTGCAGAAATTGAGAAGAGAAAATGAAGCGAGAATCTTGTGTTCCATTCGTTCACCACTTTCCAGTTTCTCTTTCAGCTGAGGGACAAGTGCTGAAAAGACTGAAAGCTGGTGTTCGGCATCACTTAGTGAAGAAAGAGCAGAACTCAACCATGCCACAGTGATAAGACATACTCGAACCATATTCGAGTCCCTTGAGCTCAAACATTTCGAGATTTCATCTATAAATGATCTCCTTCTACTGCCAAGAAGTGACCCTAACAAGTTTTTCAGCCACTCTCGATGAGCCAAATCTTCATTTTCCTGTAAAATCAACCTTAGATAAGTTCTTCAAGCAAATATTTAAATGAAACATAGATATAAAACACGGACAAGTCCTTTAAGTTCTCAGAGTTGAGATTATAGATATGCAATCAGCTTGCCGACTTCGTATTGCAGATAGCCAGGCAAGCAAGAAATCATTAGAGATTGAACTAAATGTTTCCAAAGAATGTTCCACAACATGGTTGACTTCTGAAGCAACTACGCTGCTCTTCTCACATGACTGAAGGTTCAACCAACAAATAGAGTAAAATGAGAGCATCTGCGAGATAATGAACCATAAATTTCTCCCTTCCCATAGATATTGTGGCTGACTAATAGAATTAGTCCCCCAAGATTTTTCCATCCTTAAATTGTCACTATTGTTCGAGACTGTTAAACTTTCACCGTGTTTTATTGGTCCAACTTGCAATATACTTCATGACAAATTGCAGATGAACAAGAATCTCAATGAATAGCTCTATATTCCCCATTGCACACACAATGTACTTCCAGATGAAAATACTTTCCGGTTCACACAACTTTTAGTTATCACTAAGCCAAAAGTCCAGAAAGAAGAAAATAATAGAGCCAGTCATACGAAGGAACAAGTATCGTTGGCAAGAAATCCATGCTGTTCATTGTCAAAAGTGATTGCTTTGTAGGTTTCACTGCATCCTTCTTGCTTTAAAATCCAATGCTCTGGGGATAACGTTTGAGGAAATGAGAAGTGTCCCCCAAAAACTAGAAGTGCTTTGCAGCACCTTTCTCGAACATTTTCATCATTTAAGCTCAGATCAAGAGCCAAGGAAATTGCATCAACAGCCTCTTCTCTGTATATGCTGTACTTCCGAGGTTCTACCTGCACCAAAGTGTTATCTTAGCCATAATTTCTGGAATGGATAAACAAAAAATAACAGTAGGCTTCATTAAATCTGCAAATTCACACTGCATCTTCAAATTCCAATACTAAGTTAATCACCATAAAATTCCATCATACTCACCGAGGCATGTCTTATTGATGCAACTCAGATTCAAGAATGGTCAAGAAGAGAAGCTACAAATATCAAATTCAAGATCCAATAATATCCCTAAAACTACAAAATGAATAGTCAAGAAAGTATACCAGTAGATCAAAGTGCAGCAGAAGGATGGCAACCAAAGGTTTTGCATCATCTGGAGCACTTTGTAGATACAAAAGCAGAACATGCATTGTGTTGACCATCTCTTCATTGGGTAGGTTACCCAAGAAAGGCACAAAATCCTTCCTCCTGTTATTTCAAACAAGAACACTAACTATCATGCCGTAACAATGTAGAATGGCTTAGGTTCAATCTGCTACTACAGTTTCTCAATATGTTTAAGTTAATTCCTCAAACAAAAACCACACTCTCCAACATTATCAGGGGAGACCAAGGTACTTGAGATACACAGATGTATTGTAAAAGGACATTCAGGTATCATATCTTGTACTCTCAATCCCTTTAGCATAGCTATAGCTATGTTGTAACCTTGTGTCGTAGTTGTGCCTGTCTTGTGTTGTAACACGCGTCTTTGGAAAAATACAATAATACAGCACCCTCGTAGTTTTTGTAATTGTTCGCCAAACAACTTAAAAACTGAAGTGACAACTTTTACAATTGTAGCTGCTGGCGAGAAATTGTACGATGTGCTTGTTTAATATAGTTTTCCCACAGCAACTATAGCTGTGGAAATCAGTGTTGTAACTATCATGGAATGTTTGGCAAATTCCTCACAGCTACAGCACCTTCAAGCTCCAGCAGCTTTTAAGGAGCTGTCTCACCCAGTTTCGAGGTTTCGCAGCTTTAAAACATATATCGCCAAAAACACAAATCACAACACTTACAGAACAGACACCTATACAAAACAAAAGCTGAACACCCTCTCAATGGATAAAGTTCTCATAACGGATCTTAAGGCCAATGTTTATGTTTCGTATACCAAAACTTAAAGGACCGCCATAACTTGCCCAAAGTTCACTGGAATCGTAAAATCGTGCTGTTAACGGAAGCAACTTATAATAGGCCATTAAAATCACACAGGTCATGTCATTTTGACATGGTCTTTTCCAGTATATACAGTCAAGGTCAGACATGATACCCTCAAACCAGAGCCCTATGACCATCATGCTTCATCTTTTCTTTCCAATTCTCATTCTTTACCTCCTTGTCAATCTGATTGTACTTTTCTCTAAAGATTAAAGTGACATATTTAGAACGCCTTACAGAAGTGCTAATCCCACAAATGTATTAGGCCCTGCAGTCATTCAAGATTTCTATCATATTGCCATAACAAAATTAAAGATTCTTTTTATTCTTGCAGAGAGGCCTACGAGTAGGAGATCTTATTTTTCAGAAATTTCACGTCATTTAATGCAAAGACGTGTGATTTACTCACAAGCAAGAACCACAAAGCTTCAGATCATAAATTAAACCTTGGCCTCATTTCACATTTAATGAGCAGTTACTCCTTAAGCCACATTTAATCAGCCCCACTTACCCACACATGACTTCTCCACTTGATTTAAATGAGGAAAAATCTGAAAAAGACTATGTTATCTATGGTGCAGCTTCTTATGTACTTGCTACATGTGAATGCGGATGCTAAAATGCTGGAAGTAACAAGAATATCTCCTGAGCAATTTTCTACTATGACATATATTCTTTGTACCTGTTCAGACAAATAATTTCAATCAGCAAGCACACAGCATTTCTTCTCACTTGGATCTGCTTGCTGTGCAGCAAATCAAGAAGGAATTTACTACTTATGCCTTCTGCTATCTGGTTCCTGCAACTTGCATCTGCTTCAATACAACACAACATGAGTTCAAGGACATTCTTTCTCTCTTCTGTTGGTCCTGATTCAAACCTTTGGATGAGATATTCCAAACCTCCAAGAGATATAAGTTGCCCAGCATTTGCAATTCGTGCTTCCTTATCAGAAGTCATGAGCAGTTGCTCTAACATAGAGATAGCTCCAGTATCTTTGTGCTCAAACTCGTGCCCTTCACTTTTGACCACTTTTTGGCAGGCGAAATTGATATGAATTTTGGAGAATTCAGATGTCCAACCATCAATTACACGCTGAATGACAATATTTGTAAGAGGCAAACTTGAGCATCCCAGAGTTTTTCCTGTCATTGGACAAGTTCTATTCCCCTGGTCAAACCATTTGCTGATTGCCACTCGTTCATATGTTTGACCAGTCTCCAGGGTCACAGGGTCTTCAAACAACTTTCCCGTAAGTGGACAAATAAGGTGCTTCAAAATGCTTGAGAAGGACTGTTCTTGAAAGTTTTCTTGACTTACACTCTCTACAAGTGAAAATATACAAAATAGCATTAGTCATCGTGATTAACCACTCAATACATCTACAGCAGTTTTCCATTACTCACCTTCTAAGGGGAACTTCACTTGGATTGTCTGCAGAGAAACAAGAGTCGACTTATTATAATCATCGGAAATTAAACATTGACAGTACTAGGAAACAGTAAAAGAAGAAGGAATAACAAGTCCCAGTTTCTAAGCAATCAACTTAGGAGTTGTTGCTAAAACAAACGGGAGCGGAGGATCGACCCGTTCAGTATAATTCCGAAGAAAGACTGTTAGCAGCATGGAAGAAAAGACCAGTCAACAAGAGATAGACAGAGCTTGTTGAGGTTCAAAAAATGGACTCACATTGGTGGAGGAACACTGAATTTGTTGAGCACCATCCACATTTTGTTGGCTTCTGCTAGAATTGTTGCCTTCGCCATCATTGCCTTCTGCTGATGAAACGCTAGCTTCTCTTGAGCCCCTTCCTTCCCCAACTATCTGAGGAAACCCATCTTCCTACATACATATGATATGAGGCTGTGGATGAGCATAAACAATGAAATGTGGAAGCAAGTTTCACTGTTTCAGGTAACGCAACTTCCAGTGCATAAATGAGAAACAACTTTTCATGGTCAGTATTAATCTGTCAACACGATTATCAGAAGATCCACAAAAAGACTACCTCTTTTGCCTTTTAAATTGAAAGGATGACCCTTTCATTTATGGTAAAGACTGAACTCAATATACACTGGAAGAGACCACCAAGTATTATGGCTATATGTTGCGAATGCTTCAAAATGAAGAAGACTACAACTTACAAGTGCTTCGTCTTGGGGGTTCTTGGTGTAACTTTCCACACTACATCGATCCATATGTTTTACTGTCTCAGAGGAGTATGTGAATGTCTGTTTGATTTCAATACTAGAACCACCAGAGCTTATAGAACTAGCACAGTTGTCTGGTCCAGCTTCAGCATCATCCAGTCCAGGTTTACTTGAGCTGCCAAATACATCTTCATACAATTTCCTACTCACCATTGGCTGAGCATAAAAAGGACCAACCGCTTTAGTTAGCTCGGCAGAATGGCCGCGTGAACCATTAAACTGGAACTCCTGAATAGACAATGAAGGAATGTTGATGGAGGGAATAGATGGAGCTTCAAAGCCCTCCGTGAGCCAATCCTTGTAATAAACTGCAAACTGATAGGTACCTGAATCAAGAATTTCATTATACACTTTGTCAAGAAGCTTCAATCTCCTTTCCTTGTTTGGAGTATCCTCAAGAGAATCAGCTTCCTGACCATGCCAGAGCTTCAAATGTGAAAGATGAGGATAGAACAGATTTTCCCATAGTTCAGGTAGCAAAGTGGTCCGAGCTTGGAAAGGTGAATCAGAATAAACTTGCAAAAGATGCTTTGCTGAAGCTCTGTCTTTCTTCTGTAGCTTATATATCACACTCAAATACAGGTGAGCACAAGCTGACAAATGATAATTTGGGATCCCACAAGTGAAACCATCCTTCAAGTCATTAGAATTCAAGCCAGTAACAACGCTGAGCTGCAATGAAGCTCTTTTCAAATCCTTTGCAGTTGCACACTCCTCTGCAGCTTTTTCTACCATATCAATTGCTTGCTTTAGATTGGCAATGACCTTGTTCTCATTATTAGGATATTGTTCTAGGGCAATGGAATTGAGACATGAGAAGCAATTCTTGTGAAGGGTTGTACGGAAACCCTCGTCCTTTAAATAACGCTTGCTATATCCAGTTACGATGGAGATTGTGGCTTGGACAGCAACCTCATCAAGCGCAGGTACAAACTCAGGGAGTGTCCCATGAACATGCCTTGGATTCTGACTGTCCTCAAAGCTTTTACCATTTAATGAGCTTCCATTAGATTTTTCATTCAAATTTTTGGGCTGAGTCCACCCAGGTAGATGCGTCTTTGAACTGCTACCGTGCTTCTTATCCAGTTTCATCTGCCGCACTTCGTTAAGGTATATATCTTTTATCCGCTCACTACTGTCAACATCATCGTCAACAATCTCTTTTCCAGCAATATCTGAAGAACTGGCATTAGATATCCTATCCCCCAGTAGACTAAGGGAATGTTCAATTTTCTGAGGAGTTTCTTTTCTTGATCCTCCATCCACTCTCTCTCTAATTCGTGGATTATCCCTTGACCTCAGAACCTTGATACTATCGTCTTTTGATAGTTTACTTCTGAAACTGTATCTTGATGCGTCAGACCTTGTCCTCTGTGTCTTGTTTCTATTTCCATATGAAGAATCCAACCTGTGTTGACCACGTAAAGGGTAAATAGGCACAGTAGCCGTATCTGAACTGACAGTTCTTGACCTTGTCATTGATCTTCTTCCTCTAAAGCCTTCCTCTGCTAGAAGCTCCTCTAAGGATGATGCCATTCGTGTTAAAAACAGAAATTTGCTCCACCGTGGTTCTGACAAATCGTAAAAGGAATTAATATGAAGCAATGGACGTTTTCATTCCTGATTTCGAAAACAAAGAAGACATAAAATGATGGATAGCAAATTCAAAGCCCTTAAATCCTCATACAATCTCATTTGGAAGACTAACAGAAAATCTTAAGGGATGATTAAGGTCCTCATTTGTCAATTTAAAAGCACTCACCCTCAGCCCATGACTTTGTCTGGCAAATGATATAGTCAATGCCTCAAATAAAGACTTTGAAGTAATTGCTGATCGCATATCTCAATAGCTACCTAATAAATCATGCTTTCGAGTAATGTGGGGTAAGGTGGGTATAAGATTTCCTATATGAAAGTTGCTTAACTTACCATTACCTCTGCAACCGCCGCCACCAACTCAAAATTGCCTCCACAATCACCAAACAACAGCTGTTAGCACCGTCAATCTACGGTCGTTGCCCTTAAACAAGAGCTAGAGGCCTTGGCTGCCAGCACCGCAACTCATCAGTCCCTCTAGCCAAGACTTTATCAAACACAAGTATCCAACCTTTCCAAGAAGAGTTTCAATCTTCTACCATTGCTAAGATTCCAGAAAATATCACTAAATAAATTGTGCTCGAACGAGGAAAAATGAGTGCCCTGACGCTTCTCTTTCCCACTCTGAAACGACCTACTGAATCGAAAGCTGTCGCGGGAAAACAAACCTTACTAAAAGGAAAACATTCTCCTTGGCAGACCCGATGCACATGCGGCACTTCTCTCTTGACTTCCTACGTTATTCTCGATTAGATGGTTGGGGATCATACCTAGGATCTGCTTCCACGACCCAAGCATGCGATCAACTTCATTCCGCCTCTACTCACACGCTCCGCCGATTCCAACGCCAATTAGCGACGCTCCATATGCACCCCCAAAGGAACCAGGCTTTCAGCCTATGACGAGAAAAACAGAGGAACGAAGAGATCCTCCGAGGACTACCGAAGGGTCCCGACACGAGAAGCGTTGAAAATAATGGAGGCACCGGTCGCGCCAAGGCCATTGGAAGGCTTCTTTGCATGGTGGAGACAAGGACAAGAGAACAAACAGAAGGAATGAGAGAGCGACAAGGATGGAGGAGAAGGACAATGGGCGACAATCCGCGGGCTCGGAGCGGAGGACGACACGAGGAAGCCGACAAATTTTCGACATACGACCTCGTCTTGATCCTGCGACATTCGTATAAAACGAGCTGGATTGGACAGTGCAGGCGGCGAAGCGGATGGTGCCGTGCGAGACTACGACAGTATCGAGAGCGATGTCGGAGAAGCTTTTGTACCCCCCAAATATTCTTTAATGGCGGTTTTGATTCTTTAGCTGTCGCCATTGCCGCCCGAACGGAAGAGCTTCTCGCGTCTCGCCTGCTGGGAGTTGGCTCGGGTACGTGGGAACTGATCGCCAAATGGAAGCAACCAGGTCAAACTTTGACCCCACCCACGGAGAGGAGGACGCGTGTCCGGGTCGGATCCATGGTAATCGCGTGCAATTACCAATTATGGTCACCCGGGGGCCCGATTTGTCGAATTCGGGTTCATGCAATTTTTCTATAGGCGTGGCGTGGGTATGGCTAGAGGCTGAGGAACACTGATATCGACATGCAATATAATACGACACGATGCGACGATCTATCATTTCTCAAAAATAGAGAATTTCGATACTTTGAGATATTTTGTATAAAAAGGTATATTTGACCGATGGCTCAAAATGTCCATCTAGCCTAGCCCGCCCATCCCGTTTGCACCTCTAACCTAGGAAGCATTGACACTTTTCGAGAGCCTACATGTAGTGCTTGATATTCTCCGACACTCCGATACTCTCTAACATGTGATTAATACGTGGTCGGCGCACTAGATATGCTAGCGAATGCGAGTCCAGCATCCATATCAATTTACCAATCTTAATTTATTTAACTTATTAATCTTTTTTCTCCGATTAAAGATATCGATCAGTTTTGAATTATTAATTCCCATTTGCTTACTTACGTTTACTTCTTCTTCTTCTTTATTACGGTGTGTTTGTTTTAAGGAAAATTTCATGAAAAAGAACAATGTTTTTTTTTCAGGAGAATTTATTTTTTTAAGTATGCATAGATTTTTTACTATGACTAATTTTTCATTGATTGATCAATTTCAGCAAATCAAACACGTGAAAATCCATAAAACTAATTTCCTAAAAATTCTTTCATTCGGACAAACACACCGGTAAGTTTACTTTCTTTCTATTAACTTAACTCTTTTCTTTTTCAATGTTACTAAATTTATTGGAAGGTTCGCATGTATATTTGTCTTATTCACCAACCTTATTTTATGATTAAGTTAGTTAGTTACTAGCATTTATTGTTAGAAAATCACCAATGCAGTGATTGTTGGAAAAACCCCTATATTGTTTTGACAATGACAAAGACAATCAAAGGTTATTAATATGTGTATTTGAGTATTACCAGGTGATATGTGCACAAATCAATAATACGGATGATGTCATAAACAAGACTGGATGATTCCGATATGAAGAGTGCTATGCCACTGTCTAGAGTGCTCTGTTGATATCAAGGGATAGTTATCGTTATCTAAGATGAACAAGACATTAGGCATTAAAGATATCCACAAGCTAGAAGGATCTTCACATAAGGTAAACATCCGGAAAGAGTTTGATCAAGGATGAACAAGTTGAGAAAAACCGAACTGTTCATGATGTCTTAGACGTACAAAGATAGGATGAAAGTTGGATGGACCTTGGTGATGTCGAATAAGTCTAGAATGAATATATTTGATAAAGCTTGAAAAGAACATAAACATGAATAGCTTGATAAAGTCAAAATTGTCACAATTCTTTGAAGGATTAGAAGAAATATCATCTTCGTTATGGGGTGTAGCACATTGTTATCGGAGGAACAGATTGTTGGCACAAGGCAAACGCCGATTTCGGATGAAGTGAAAAATTGTCACAATACCGGTGATTCATGTGAATTCAGTGAAAATAAGGAGCTAGCGTGTATGTTCAAAGTTAATGTGGTGTCCTTGAGATCTTTATAAGCTAACTCGGTCAAGTTAGTGAAAACAAGAAATCGTCTATGAAGTTGAGTCCTTGAAACTCTTTGAAAATTGATATGGTTAACAGCCAAAACGAGGAATTAGCGGTGATACTGATGTCATTGGAAGTCTTTGTATGATAAAGAAGCTAAGAAGATCATTAGATGATTGATCCTAAGTCGTCCCCACGGTTTGTCAATGGACAGTATCAATAGATTACTAAAAAATTCGCACATCCCGATTATGAGTAAGGGATCATGCTGATATTTAGTCCTACAAAATGTTTATTATTTATCACTTGATCAACTGACTAGAACGTTAGAAAAGAATAAAATAGCCATTACAAAGGCTTGGAATTCGCAGAAAGATCACTAGCGTTGATCATAAGTAGGCTTGGCAATAATGAGTAGGGATAGATTTTGATACTAACACTGTTTTGGGAAACTACCGTTGTTGAAGAGACGTTCTAACGATTTCTAGCGACGTCTTGCTGCTGATGACGGTGGAAGCAATAGCTACTGAAGGATTTTAATAGGCAAATGCCATCTATGGATGGATATTATATATATTGAGTCCAAGAGAAGTAATTGGGTTGGGTGGAAACAAACAAAACAAGTCATGTGCTTTGGGTCTTCTTCTCTGTTCTCTTTTTGTTGTTAGTTGCTGTTTATTCATGATGTCAATGTTAGATTGTGCTCATTTTTGTATTCACATGAAAGATCAAGTGTACAAAAATGACAGCAGTATGGGAGTCATAATAGTGTGATCTATTGGAAACGCAATACTTACTAGTTATAACTTGTCTTGAAGAATACTGGTAGATTCCAGCGTTGTCGTGGTTATTAGTGTTGAGAATGGACACGGGTTTATGAATAAAGCCGAGCCACTAGATATTTACATGCAATATCTTCTATCTGTCACTATTAGCTTTACCTATTTGTAATCATCACCGTATATTAAACATCACAAGCATCTAATTTTTACAATTTGTTTCTGTCGATATTTGAAGTTGAACTAGTTATATTTCGCAAATATTTTTCATAATTCTCAAACAACATATTCACCTCCTCAAAATTGTATTGTTAGCCCCAATATTAATTTGATTTTTTCATTACTAGATCATGTTATCAGTAAAAAAGAAAAAAGAAATCTTTCATCGTTTTTTTTTTTCCAAAATTTACCAAGGGTTAATTAAAAAAAAACTCAAAACTAGTGTATTAGTGATAAATTTCCCCCAAACTATTTTTTACCACGACAAACCCCAAACTAATAAACTGTGACAAATTTGCCCGAACTATTTTTTACCACAAAAACCTCAAACTAGTACACATGTGACATATTTATCATAAATTAATTTTTTTACCATAAAAAAATTTAAATTGGTATACTTGCGACAAATTTACCTTCCGTTAATTTCCATTAAATTGGATTAATACAAAAAAATTCCAAAATTCTACACATTTGATAAACAGAGGATAAAAATTCCAAATTGGTACACCTCGTCAATTGATGCGTGTAATCTAATTAGCAATTTAAAAGTAAAATTTAACGAAATTTCGGAGGATAAATTTATCATAAGTGTACGAATTTGTGATTATTGGTAGTCAAAAATTAGTTTGGGTTAATTTATCATAGGTATTCACGTTTGAGATTTTTGGTAGTTAAAAAAATAATTTGGGATAAATTAATCACATGTGTATCGGTTTATGATTTTTTGTAGTTAAAAAATAATTTGTGGTAAATTTATCACAACTGTACCAGTTATGATTTTTTTGTGGTATTAACCCTTTTAACAACTTATGTTTATCATCCTTATCAATGTATCCTGCGGATACATACCAACTTATGTTTACAATTCTTGTCAATGCTTTAGATTTATGAACTATTATTGGAATAAATAACCTTTCTTGGAGTATCTTTCTAACTTCTTTTTTCAATGAAGAAACCCAATAAAAAAAAGTTGGTAAAATATGATAAACAAATAAAAACGTGGACAACTGACAGTTGATAACTCAGAAAATGATTAATTAATTAGAAAAAAGTTGATTTTAAACCCAAGTTGGTAAATAAGAAGAAAACGATGTAATTAAAAGAAAAATCAACTTGGTAAGTACCTAAATTGAAAGTCAATAAGCAAAAACTAGTTGATAACCTAATTGCATAAAGTCAGTAAATCCCTCAAATTAAGGATGGTAAATTATACCAAGAGTTGGTAAATTTAAGACATTACTAAGAAATGCGAATAAAAGTGCTCAAATAAAATGAAAAGTTGATAAATTAAAAAGCTAGGTGACCGTTGGTAACTAATTTAAATGATAATTGATAACCTAGTATTGCGTGATAATTCAATGGGAGAAAAAGGGCTAACTTAGGTCATTAATATTTTAAAAGGGCTTGTAAAGGCAATGGGTCATTAGCAAACGCAAACAAAAATTAATAACTCGATAGAAAATATTATTAATTGAAAAAAATGCATTGTTGGCAAATTACTCAAATGAAAATTGGTGATTTAAAATTTTCAGATTTATTGATTTAATGCAAGAGTTGAAGAATTCAAAGCGTTACTCAATCATATAAATGAAACTTTCGAAGTTGATACAAGTTTCGGTTGCTTGCAAAATTCAGAAGGAGTCGATAACTCCATAAAAGGATTGTGAGGTACCAACAAATTATCTGTAAAGAAAACGAGAAAGTCGTCGGTCAATCTATATCATCGACCATTTTTTTTATCACTTACCAACACTTGTTGAATCTTATCAGAACGACCAAACAAAAGGGAAAAAAAAAAGTTTCCCGTTCGGTTTTTTTGTCACTTGCCAACACTTAGATTCGTTTGAGTTGCCGATCCGAGAAAACGACGATTCATTTACGTAATAAGCGTAATCTATGATTGGGGATCATTGCACGACGTATCTTCTTGGAATGATAATGGGTAATGGGTTTTCTCAAGCTGTCGTGAGCTTTGTTAGCGAACTACCAATCCATTGTAACTTTCCTTCTACGTATGTAGCCGTGTCCTCGCTAATGGTAATTTAGCTGTTACATATCCGTTTGCAAAATTTTTTGTAGTGGACATAATTTTCTAAGTGATAGCAAACTTCCTTCTCGTATAATTATTATCTAGTTTGCGGTTTTTGATAATTAAAAAAAATTAGTATGGAGTAAATTTGTCACAAGTGTACATTATTTTTGTAGTGGACATAATTTTTGTAGTATTAACCCTTAATCTAATTGATCTCGATCTTTTTTTTTAGATTTTCAACTTTCTTTGTCATTTGTAATTTACATGTCACGTATCTTTGGTAACTTTTATTTAGAAGATAAAATTTCCTTATGGTCATTGTAGGCTAGTTGGATCCTATCGTTCGTAATATTCCGAAAAAAAAAAAGAGAAGATACCAATGTATTGGATTTAGTAGTATATTTCCTTATCGTTCATTAACTACCACGTGATTGTAACTTGCATTTGGCATTCATAATTTCCTCACTAGTAGTAACTCGATGGGTACATATATTTTCGTAGCTTCTGGTTATGGACATAATTTTAATTTTGTCATCGTAAGTTTTGCGGGTCTTATGATTTGTAAAATTTAATTTACCTAAATTACTAGTTACTTTCTTTTATCCTATCATTAGCAAACTACATAATGGGTCATTACTTTTCGTGATTGTCGCGTAATTGTCCTCGCTAATAGTATTTATCTGTATAATAGTATTTTGGGAACTTTTCTTTGAACGGTAATTTACCTTTTGTGGTCGTAAGCTTTGCGGTCCTATGATTCATGATAATCCACAAAAATAATAATCTAAGTCCATAACGAATGCCTTTTGTCTTGTTGTTTTGTATAAAACCTAATTGTCTCAACTTTCCTTTCCACCTGCGTAAATTTTTGCAAACTATGATTCGAAAGTTTTCTTTACTAATCGTAACTTTTATCAGTTAAATGTAAATTTTTTATTATCTTTATGTAACTTTCCTTGACGTGGGTGACAAGATGAAACAACAATTTTACAAATGGTTTCTCTTTGAAAACAGATCCGATGAACCACGTTTTTTACCATTTTCTCCGATCATCTTTTATCTTGGTAGATACTTTGGTAAATGGAAAGACCCGAAAATGTTACCCGCCTCAGGGAATTCAATTTCTCATCCTCGGGTCCCAAGAACTTTGTTCGACCAACAAACGAAATTAAAAGAGCATCTTATGAAGAATCCGCTTACTTGAGGTGAACTTAGTTATTTAAGTACGACTCAAGATTAAAGGTGAAGGGGGCTCCCAAGCCAGGAGATTTTGCAAAATGCTCGGCCTCCTACGCTGGAAGCGATGCTCAAAGGGTGAGCTTATGGCGTTTAGCTTCTAGCACTAGATAATAAGTGTTGGGCATTCTTAGCTGGAACGAGGCAAGCAAATGAAAGGAGGCATTCATTACGGTTCGATTACAAGAAGCAAAGCTTCTTAGATTCTTTAAATTGCTTATAGAAGGCCGATCGCTACATATGCCGCTGGCTAAAAAAGCTATCATAGCTTTCCCTTCACCTTTATTTAAGAAAATGAGGGCATTTGAGGCTCTTACGAGAGAATTTTTCCTTAATAAAATTTTAAATGAAGAATGAAGGTAAAGTACTGCGTGCTGTGCACGTGTCTGTTAATACATTCCTTTCCTAGTCTTGTATAATTAATATTATTCCCTCCTCTTAATTCGTCACTTGATCGCCGCCCAACAAAGAAGAAGGCAAAGATAAAAAAATAAAAAAAAATAAAAAAAAAACTTAGAAGAGAGGGAATCCAAACTTTGTCAAGGACGACACCCAATCCGCACTCGACACGTCACCAAAGGGCGTCCTGTAAAAGTAAGTGGGTTGGACTGCTGTCGACGTCGGTCGCGATCGAGGGCATCGACGTCTTTTCACTTCCCAGAAAACCCCAAAAGCCCAGTTTCGAGCTGGACGAAGCAAGCCGACATCTTTATCTCTTATCCCCGTACCGCACCTCGCGCGAAATGCCCTTCCCGCCCCTGCCCGTTTCCCGAAATCCCGTGACTGCCCCGGCCCGGCCCCACCTGGCCCATGTGCCAATCAACGGCCGTGGATTCGCGATCCCCGAGCTTCCCCCTCGATCGTGGGCCATCACGGGGACCGAGGATCACGCGCGAGGGCAGAACCGTAATTTCGTCTGTCTGAACGGCTACTTTTTGTACGTGGCGCTACTTTTTGCTCTCGGAGCTTTACGTCTTTGCCCTTTCGAATTTTCAGCGGACTTCCAAATATGCCCACGCATGTCCCTATCTATTCACGTAAATGCCACGCATTGATTTAAATTCTTTTGGACTCGATTTCCGTTTTCCTTGTGGAAAAATAAAAATAAAAAAGTGTGACATTTAAAATTCAAATTCGAATATAGACAAAGACGGGGGCATTTTCTATCGGCAGAGCCCGTAGATATCGATCTGAATCAGGGTCATTTTGGGGATATGAAGCTAGCAAAGCCGCGGGGGAGAAGAGGGCGGCTGGCGGTCGCTGCCCGGTGGCATTGCCCGGTAAATTCGTGGAGGTACAGGCTGAAATTGAAGGGAAGGACCCGGGTCTTAGTAGCGTCTTTGTTTAAAGCTCATCATTTCTTTCTCTCTCTGCTCCATGTCACTTTTACTTTCTTTCTTCTCTTCTAAGTAGCTTAAAGCAGTATCTTTCTCTCTACTCTCTCATCTCTTTCATGCTCAGAAGAGCTTTTCGCAGCTGATTTTGGCGGATCGCAGTTGGATTTTCAGTGGGTTCGTGGGGGTTTTCTGGTAGCTGGAGAGGTAGCGGGAGCTCGTTCTGTGGAGCTCAGCGATCGGAGCTTCTTGGGTCTCTTGCAGTGTTCGGATTTCAGCTTCAGAATCGCCGTTTCTGTCCACTTAGCTGGTAGTTGCTCGCTCTCGCTCGCCCTCTCTCTCTCTTTCTCTCTTCTCCTTCTCTTTCTGCAGTTGATGATCCGTCTCCTCCTTTTTGGCTTTTTGTTTCCCTTTTTTCCTTTTTCTTGATTTGGTCAGCTGATGTGTTCTGTTTCCTTGGGCAAATTTTTCGTTTTCGGGACTGAGATGCGAGAGGGTATGGCCTGACTGGGCTTGACATTTTTTTTTTTTTCTGGTGGAAAAGAGGTGCTTTTCGGGTTCTGAGGGGGAAAAATGTCCACCTCGCGGGGAGGGGGCGACCCGCAGCAGCAGCCGCCGCGGCGGCTCGTACGGACTCAGACCGCCGGTACCCTCGGAGAGTCCATCTTCGACAGTGAGGTCGTGCCGTCTTCGTTGGTGGAGATCGCGCCGATTCTGCGTGTGGCTAATGAAGTCGAGGCCAGCAACCCTAGAGTGGCTTATCTCTGTGAGTGGATACTGCCTTCTAACTTTGACATTATGTTTCTTGTTTATGCTGTTTTCACCTTCTTCAGTTTGTGAGTTTCTAGTTTGACAGATATTCTTTCTTGTGATAGCTCCCATGCTTCTGGATTTTTGCATGTTGGGTTTTCCTTTTGTTTCCAATTTTATGCTTGTTTTGTTGCTTATTAGTAATGTGAGCTTATGTGGCTTTCTGTGTTTGGTTGTTTTGGTTAATTTGTGTGAGGCTTGCTGGTTTTGTGTGGGTATGCTTTCTCTTTATATCTTTAACATAACTGGGTCTCCTGTACTTGTGGCGAATTTGAGATGCACTTGAATCCTGAACTAATGGAAGTATCCCCTTCTAGACTGGTTCTTGCATGTGAACGAAATTTCCATCATTGCAATGAGCCCAACCTTTGTTAGCTATTGGACTAACAGGTAGTTCTATTATTTCAATATTGAATCCCGAGGTAGTTCTGCTACTGCAGAACTGAAAATTCCTATTTTAATAATTCACGCATGGATTTATAGCTACATTTTGTCGATGTGGTGAACTTGTCCTAAATATCAGTGGGGAGCCAATGATTGGTGTTTGCAGCAGCAGCTTCTCATAAATTACTCTTGAGACACGTGAAGATACGTTGTAAGCTAATGTTAGAGCAGATGATTCTGTAACGGCAATCCTGTTTCAAGTATGCTTAGCTATATTTGGAGAGACTAAGTGATGTAAGATGCTAAGTTAGTAAAGGGCAAGGTTGTTCATGATTTTTCTGATTAAATGATGTGTCTTTGGTGTCATCATGGTTTTTTGGCTGCTACTTTAACGGCCTGAAGATACGTCGTTGTCAACCAAAGACGACATTTCATATCCGTGGCTTCTTTGTCACGGAGAATTAAATGTTTTGTGCTATAAAGGGAACATAAAACTTTACTAGTGGCAGTTTAACCTGCTTAATTAATGTAAGGTTTAAGTTAGTGGAGGTCAAAGATGTTCATGGTTCTTCTGATCACGGTCTTTTAGCTGCTACGCTTAATTTGTTGGGAAACAGCCTGAAGATATGTTGCTGTCAATCAAAGAAAAGATGATTCATTTCTGTTGTTTCTTTATTATAGAGAACTATTTGGACGGTTTTGCTGCATATAGGGAACTTAAAACTTGAATAGTGGTGGTTTCTTTTAGTGTGAAGAACTAAAAACTAAATTTGGCATCCTGCTGACTACTTTGCACCACACATAACTTTAACTTTCCGATTTTCATACTGTATTTGTGCAGACTATTCTGATTCCTCTTACTTTCTGAGTATGTCTAGCTGTTTCTAGTTTGTCTAACACGTGTAAGATGCTAAGCTTGTACATGTCGAAGACGTTCTTGATTTTCTGGTTGATAAATGTGAGTTTGGAGTAGTGTTTTTTGGGCGTTGCTCTAACTCTTGACTTTAGGAGGGGTTTTGGCATTTGGGATCTGACTTTTAGTGCATTATAGATGATGTGTCTTCCAGTGAATAATGTTTATATATAACTCCTCAAAACATATTGAATTTTTCCATTTGAATCACTAAGCATAAGGAAGCTTACATGCTTTGATTTCATTATCACTTCTGTCTCTCTTTTGCAGTTTAATACTGTTCTTTGAGATAATTACTTCTGTTTTTTATGCATAATGTTACTTAACATATTTATGTTTGTTGGCTGTTATGATGTAGGTCGATTTTATGCTTTTGAGAAGGCTCATAGGTTGGATCCCACTTCGAGTGGACGTGGTGTTCGTCAATTTAAGACTGCTCTCCTTCAGCGTCTTGAAAGGGTAAGCACTGTTTCTCCATTAGGCGCCTTTGCCCTTTTTATTCCCTATGGATGATTGTTCTGTTTGGGAAAACACATGCTCATTGCTGTATAAATTTTTTAAGTGATTTGATTCCTTTCAATTAGCTTTTTGAGTCTAAGGTGTTATACAGATTAATACTTGCAATTGAGGACTGTTTCCATGTGTGGTCAATCATTTAGTGTTAGGACTCTGTAATTCCCCACTTGCTTCATGTTTCTTCTCTGTGGAAATAAAAAACCATGTGGATAAACTATATATGTATTTAAGTCTTAGAAGTTAAACTTCTTTGTGATCTTTTCTGTTTTTTTTTCCATGCTTGGACCTTTTGCAGGTTCCTTCTTTTCTAATGAAATTCTGTATTGTTTCTATCGATTTCCAGGAAAATGATCCAACCTTAATGGGAAGGGTTAAAAAAAGTGATGCGCGTGAAATGCAGAGTTTTTATCAGCATTACTATAAAAAATACATTCAAGCTTTGCAAAATGCTGCTGATAAAGCTGATCGGTATGTCCATATAGTTACTTTGCATAATGTGTTGGACAATTTTTCTATGACCTTGCTAGTTTTCAGTAGTTAACATGGTCTCAAATGCAGTGCTCAGCTTACCAAGGCTTACCAAACTGCTAATGTACTTTTTGAGGTGTTGAAAGCTGTTAATATGACGCAATCCATGGAAGTTGATCAGGAGGTAAAGCTTTGCGCATTTATTGAACTTATTACATGAAAAATATCTTGTCCGATGGGAGGTATGCTGATTGGAATAAGATATTTTGTCATATTGTCTACATTTTCTCTTAGCTGACAGCATGTGCAACGAGCTGTATTGCCAATTCCACTTAGTAAAACGATTCTTCTTTCTTCTTCATAGAATATGTCTTGAGTAATATCTGTTCGCATTTATGTTGCACAGATTTTGGAGGCTCAGCATAAAGTAGAAGAAAAAACGCAAATTTATGTTCCTTACAACATTCTCCCTCTGGATCCTGATAGTGCAAATCAGCCGATCATGAAATATCCTGAGGTGGCTTCCCCTTCCATACATTGAAACGTTATGCTATGGCCTTATTTTTTAGCATTACAGGAAAATCTTGCTGTATGTGATATTCTTTTTTTTTTATAGATCCAAGCTGCTGTTGTGGCACTTCGTAACACGAGGGGCCTTCCATGGCCAAAGGACCACAGAAAGAAGAAGGACGACGACATTCTTGATTGGCTTCAGGCAATGTTTGGATTTCAGGTATGTGGACTTGAGCAACTTTTTCCATTTACTCTTCTATTAGTTTGCTTTCATTTCTCATTATATTTTGTAGCTGATAAGCAGTTATATTCAGACTAATTCTGGTTCCTTGGACTGTCTATTTACAGAAGGACAATGTGGCAAACCAAAGGGAACACTTGATTTTATTGCTTGCAAATGTGCACATTCGGAGATTTCCAAAACCCGACCAGCCACCCAAGGTGTCTTGCCTTCAATTAATCCTAGAAGATGCATCTATTATGTCCTTTTGCAAGTGACTTACTACAGTATGTGATGTCTTTTTGCTGGATTGTTTTCATATTGGTTTGAGGGGGGAGGGTTAGACATCTCTACTGTCTTTGGAATTAAGAGAAATCATATTGTGCTCCTCTTGCCATGGCTTGGGCTGGGGACGACAATTTTCGCTTCCTTCCTTGCTATATTGAAGGCAATGTAATTATTTCTACAAAAAATCGGAATGCCTGCTTTTCTTCCTCATTGAGGTCTCAGTCTAATGTGACAAGTACTGCTAGCTGAGGCTGTTGATGTTATTCTTTGTTTTTCTGGTTCTGCTGTTTCCTGTCAACTTTATCTTATCAATATCTGATTTCAAGCAGAAGGTGCAGCAATGATAGGCTCTAATGAAATGAAGGATCTAGTCTAATATGATGAGTAAAGCTATCTGAGGCTGTTGATGATGCTGTTTTCTTTGTTGTTTTAGTTCTGCATACTTTTTCCACTTTATAACCTATTGGTTTTCCACTTTTCGACCCAAAAAAAAAAAAAAAACTATTGGTTTTCCACTTTATAGCTTATCGATATCTGACTAGCATAAGCTGCATCCATCATGGGCTGTCAGAACATTCCACTGTTGTCCCTTTGTGGACAGTAGTCACCTATATTATATGTAACTTTGAGCATAAGCTTGCATTGGTCATGGACTGTAATAACATTTATTTGTTGTCCCTTCTTAGACAAATTACTCGTTTATTCTTTTTGTTTTGGTTAAAAGTATTTATTTACACGATTTTTATTATGGCCTTTGGGAATTGTAGTGTGCTGATATGCTTGTTTATCTTCTTGGTTAGTTGGATGATCAAGCTCTCACAGAAGTGATGAAGAAACTTTTCAAGAACTATAAAAAATGGTGCAAGTTCTTGGATAGGAAGAGCAGTCTTTGGTAATGCTTCTTCTGCTAACTTTATCTGGCGAGTATGATGGTTATCTAGAGCTATTAACACCTTAAAAGAAGACTGTGGATGTGCTTGTTAGGTTTATGCCTCTAGGCAAAGATGAGATTATAAGTTTGTGGGGACCAATAATAAAGGGTGAACCCCAACTTTGGTCCTGTTGTGTTGTTCCTTAAATTTCATCCTTGAGCTTCCTTGCATTTAAATCAAGTTTTACTTAATTTTGACAACCAATTTTTGCATGTGTATGGGGACATGGTACTCCTGATATGGCAATTTTAGCTACATTGGATGCTTATCTGTCTAGGAAAAGAAAATCAGAACAGAATATTTCTTTGAAATGTACGCTTGTATTAATAGGGAAATTTCTCACATGAAATTTAAAACATGAAAAGTACCATGCAAATTTGAATTAACAAGAAATTGCGGAGATTTGATAATTTTTTATTAGATGCGAGGACCTGACTTGAACTTGATGAGTAAGAGAAAACATGTTGAGAGAAACGTTCATATTATGCATAAAAGAAAGGACACTACAGAATTTAAAATAATATAAAATCTGTAGAGATGATAGTTTTCAACAGAACTAGAGAACATAACTTGCGGTGAGTGTATTGAACAAGAATGTACTATCAGAGAGCCTTCGAGGCGATGGTATCAGAGACCCTTTATAAAGTGAATGGAACAAAAAAGTTGCAAAACAAATGTGAATGACTGTTCAACTCATACGAGAGGATATATATTAAAAGGGGCAAGGAAAACTCATTTTCAATTGTTGTACAAGCATATTTTCAATTATTGAAATTGGAATTATTATTTAAAGTTGTTTGATTAAAATAACATAAACAAAATTGAAAGTTGGAAGTGGTTAATGGGGGGTCTGCTGGACCTTGACCAATGGCAAAGGTCCAAGGTGCCCCTTTGCAATTTGGTTGATGGCCATTGAGATTCGTGGCTTAGATCCAAACTGTTGAGGTGAGTAGGGTAACAATAGCCACAATCCAGGTTCTCTAGCAGTCCAATTGATCTTGCCACTCTGGCCCTTGACTGGTAGCTGGCAGAGGCGTTGCCTGCCCCTTCACTCTCTCTCATGTTCTCTTTTTCATTTTTGATATCTTTTTTCGTGATATTGCTGATGCACCACATTAGCACATGTTAGCTGAATTTCCACATGAGCTGCATTTTAACAGTGTTCGTGATAGGACTCATGATGCACAAATTGAGGAAGTTAGAGAACTAGATTGGGTACATAAAATTGACGAAATCAAATCATAAGTGTAAAAGTTACGGGACCAGACTTATTGCATCCTTACACTTGCTTGACTCCACGGATTGTGTGGAAGCCAGCCACTATCGTCAATTTTTTTAACCTGAGGATTTTTTCAAATTTTGACATCGTCTTTGTCACAATTCTATTTATCTCCTGTAGTTGTAAAGTATTTTGATGGATTCGAGGAATGGTCTTTCTCTATTCTTGATTTGCACCAATTATGTATGCATCTAATCTCAATTACTAATCAGTAGTGTCTGTCTTCATCTGCAACCTTGGTTCTAAATACGCAGGTTACCAACAATCCAGCAGGAAGTGCAGCAGCGTAAACTTCTCTACATGGGTCTATATCTTCTTATTTGGGGGGAAGCAGCAAATCTAAGATTCATGCCAGAATGCCTTTGCTATATTTATCATCATGTATGTTTCTTACGGTTAGGCTGTTAATATTCTTATCATTATTTGGAAGGTGTTGATCTATCTGTTCCTGCTTTCTTCCCAGCCCAAAATTTTGTTGACTGGTAATGGTTGATCTGCTTTAAGATTTCATGAAAGCTTAAATCATTAATTAAGAAAAAGAGGGTGGTGGTGGTGGTGGTGGGGTGGGGTGGGGTTGTGTGCACTTACTACTTAGTTCCTTTGCAAAGCAGATGTGGAGGATTTTGTCCTACATTAAAGGAAAGCACAGAACTTGTCGAGGGCCATGGCTGAACTGAAATTGGCATTCCTATGTCTGCAAATTTTCTTATACGTTAAGTTTTTCATGATACATCCTGGAAACTACCTTCTGAACCTGAACTTCTCTTGATATAGGGATGACACAGTAAGTTTATGCTTAAGTGGTGACATTACTGGATTGTGTTGGTACTTGGTCATGCTAAGAAAGAGCTTTCCTTTCAAGTTAAATAATTTTAACATGAGCTGATATTGTACACATATTGGAGCATCTGCATTCTGTTAATTGCCTTCTTTCCTTGTTAAGAGGCTTTATTTAATATTTGCTTGTGCTTCTTGCAGATGGCTTTCGAACTGTATGGTATGCTAGCTGGTAATGTCAGCCCCATGACTGGAGAAAATGTAAAGCCCGCCTATGGAGGTGACGAAGAGGCCTTTTTGAGAAAAGTTGTTACTCCTATTTATGAAGTGATCGCAAAGGTACTTTGCAAAATATATATTTATTTACATTTTGTGTTATCTCTTCATGCTTTGGGTCTTTTTATTCTACTTTAATTCCCAACCAGGAAGCGGAAAGGAGCAAGCATGGAAGATCAAAGCATTCTCAATGGAGGAACTATGATGATTTAAATGAATACTTTTGGTAATTCACAATTTGTCACTAGCTTCTCCGTTCACTTTAGGGTTATGTTAACTTCCTATCTTTTGACAGGTCTGTTGACTGTTTCCGGTTGGGTTGGCCAATGCGTGCAGATGCTGATTTCTTTAACCTTCCTGCTGTGCCGCCACAGTTTGAGAAAACTGAGGTGCATATAATCTTCTTTCCTTGCAGGTCTTTTTTCGGTTGCTTTAAAACAAAATCTGTTTATGAGAGAATGTCATGCTTGTTACATCACTTGCCACACGTGAAGTTGTATATTACAAAGTCTGTATATTACGACATACACAATGAAGGATCTTCAAAAGCTCTTATTTTGAAGGATGATTAGAATTTTCATAGAAGGTGCCGAGGGTTTCCACTTGTGTACGGAAAAACTTATAAGGGAAGCCACCCTTTACCAAAATTTCTGAGGAGACTGTTTCTATCGTCTTCAAAAAGCAATAAGTATGACACTGAATTTTTCCACCATACCTAAAGCAAGTGTAAAGCCACTAATTCCTAAAAGAATCCCATTATGACTCATCTCATCGAAGTGTCCTCTTGTTTCTTTCTTTCTTTCCTGATGAACCAAGAGACAAGGAGAGTGTTGTCTTTCCTGAGCATGAATTGATGGCCTCCCGAGGCCAAAGTTCTTCTTGCACTGACTTTGAATAACCCCTTTAATCCTACATTCGCCAAAACTATAGTCCAATCTGTTTGGTGTTACTATGATGCAACACACTCCATTTTTCTGGCGTAAGACGCATCTGAGTTGCCAAAAGTTTTCCTTTCTTTTGAAGGTTGTTGAAAGTTAGATTACGTCCCCACTGCCCAGGCAATTCCTAAGAGAAAAATGAAGCCTTCATATGACCTCCGGTTGTTTAGTTGCGTAGCTTCTGCAGAAGTGATATCCAAGTAGGAGCTAGAACAATATCTCAATGGCGGTCAAGAAATTCTATAAAGCTTCTAACTCTCTGTCTTCAGCTTGATGTATCAATCTGTTAAACCTTTTTCTCGCTAGCGTTCCTGCTATCAGCCACTTTAGCTTGCTTTTTAGTTTCTAGGGTGAACAAAATACCTTTTAGGCACAGCATCTCCACAACATTTATCAGTCTATAGCAAGGTTCGTGGCCGTTGCCTATACCAATGGGAAATCTTCCTTTGAAGCCATCCCATCGTTGCATTATGCACTTTTATATCGCTGCCCTATTTAACACAGTGATCCATCCCTTCTTGATCTAACCAAATGTTACAATCAAATGTTACAATCAGCACCTCCTCCTAAAACTATGATAATGTAGTTCTCAAGGAACGTTAAGTTTGATGGTCTAAAACTATGACAAAATCATGCATTTTCAAATGCAGAATCCAGAAATCATGTGTAGCTCAATATCTTACACGTTACATCTAAATCTTATTAGGGTCAGTATTCTATGTTTAACATTACTAAAACGTCTACAAACATAATGCAGGATCATCTTCATTTGACCATTTAAGGGCCACCTTGTTCTACAAGGGGGGATTTTTTTTTTGAGGGTGGGGCAGCTGGACAACTCGTCGTTGCTGGCCTCCCGTTAACTTTGGCTTTTGAAGGCTTTGTTTATTAACCTACTTATTTTCATCTCTATTTTTTGTCTTTTTTTTTGGTGAGGGGTTTGGCTTTGCAGCCTGCCGTGTCACTCCTCTCTGTGCTAGCTGAATTGCATGCTTAATCTTTATCTTCCTTGTTTAGTGAGGGAACAAGGTTGCTATTTTTTTCATTTAATGAAGCTTTGAAGATCAAGTTGGACGTACATGAGTTAATCTTGATTTTCTTGTGTTCGTATATGTAGGATTCAAAACCTGTTTATCGAGATCGATGGGTTGGCAAAGTGAATTTTGTTGAGATACGGTCTTTCTGGCACATTTTCAGAAGCTATGATCGGATGTGGAGCTTCTTTATTCTAAGCTTACAGGTTCATGTTTATGCTTTCCTGGTGCTTGGTACACTCAAATTTGGTCTATAGAATCTTGCTATGTTTGAGCAATACTGAATTTGACTCTCATCTTTTCGTAGGCAATGATAATTGTTGCTTGGAATGGCTCTGGGGATCCAACTGCTGTCTTTACTTCTGATGTTTTTAAGAAAGTGTTGTCTATTTTTATAACTGCTGCAATACTGAAGCTAGGACAAGGTATGGGAGCTTGACCTTGCTGGTGTCAATTCCTTTGTTTCCTTTTTCCCCTTCCTGGGCTCCTTGAACTTTGTTTGCACTTGATTATCTGTATGTTATTCATTGTGCGTGCAATTCTACAGCAAGCCTAGACATGGTCTTCAGTCCATGTTTTGCATTTGACGAGCATTACCAAATAGGAAGCATTGTGAAACCATGTGGTTAGGAGGATCTTTTCTGTATATTATAAGTGCATGCAAGCTCTTTCATGATTTCAAATAAACGATTTTAGGTCATGAAATGATCCAGAGTGCATGTACACTCAAATTGATACCGAATATTGAAGTAGTTACCAGTGTTCTGTGAACCAAAGCTTTGCTGCTCATGTGGACATTAAACATATGCTTATTTATAACTGCACCTGATTTTTCGAGAATTAAATAAGTAGCAGAATAGTCTAGATAAGTTAAAGTCCAGTTAGCGAGGAAGTTTTTCTGTGCAATTGAGGAGAAGAAATGTGAACTGGCGATGAGAAGGGAAGAATTTGCTGTTTGTATGCAAATTTCAACTTTCTTGTCGAGACATTACTGGATTTAGGTGGAGCCTCTATCTTTCTTCTCTGTCTTAGTCTTTTAGAAGTTCATCTGCTGAAGTCGACAACTGCTGTTTATCGATTCTTTTTAGAAAAAAAATCATTTTGGTCAAGGCAGGCTCTCCTTGCGTAAGTCTGCTATAATTGTATTTAAGTGCTTATAGGATCGAGTTTTGTTATACTCAAAATTCTTACAGGATATCTACTTGGAAGAATTATCTTTTGGCTTTTTTGGTGCAGCTGTGCTTGATGTAATTCTTAGCTGGAAGGCACAATGGAGCATGTCTTATTTTGTAAAGCTAAGATATATCTTGAAAGTCGTTTCGGCTGCTGCTTGGGTTATTATTCTGCCAGTAACATATGCTTATACTTGGGAGAATCCTCCAGGATTCGCTCAAACTATCAAAAGCTGGTTTGGCAATGGTTCAAAGTCACCTTCCTTGTTTATCTTAGCTGTTGTAATTTACCTCTCTCCAAATATGCTTGCTGCGTTGTTGTTTCTCTTCCCTTCGATCCGTCGATTCCTGGAGAGGTCGCATTATAAGATCGTGATGCTCATGATGTGGTGGTCACAGGTATGAATATGATCATTCTTCTTATCTGATTTTGTGATTATGTGCTGAAACAAGAAGTTAGTTGCTTGTGCAAATGACGGATTAAGTGAAGTCCTATTTATTATTTATTGTGTTTCTCTGTAATGGTTACCTTGTGAATTGCAGCCTCGGCTCTATGTTGGGAGGGGAATGCATGAAAGCACGTTTTCTCTCTTCAAGTTAGGATTCTTTCTTGAAAAATGTACACTTGACACCTAATTTGTTTTGGGCCAAAGTCTGACATTTACTATATGGCACCTTTGTGTCAGGTATACATTGTTCTGGGTTCTTTTAATAGTTACGAAGTTGGCATTCAGCTATTACATAGAGGTACGTTAAATATCGGCCCTTCATTGAACTCTTTCTGTGGTTCTTAGCGAGTAATATCGAGGGCAAAGAAGTAATCAGGAAATGTTCTCGTGCAATTAAAACCCTGTGATAAATTCTTGCTATTAGATGGTGTTTGCAAATGCTGTAATGCAAGCTTGACATTATTATTGCCTGAGTACTCAAGAAGACATTCATGACTAATTTTAATGGCTGCCATTTGTTTAGATTCCTGATAAGCATGTTTTTTCTTTTTAAATGAGTTGCAGATAAAGCCTTTGGTGGCTCCTACAAAAGCTATAATGAGTGCTCGTGTAACTCATTTCCAGTGGCACGAATTCTTTCCACGAGGTAATGAAGCTGAATATTACGATGTTGTGTGTAAATACTTCTTGACAAGCCTGAGAAATCAGTATTTATGTACACTTTTTAACTTTGCAGCAAAAAACAACATTGGTGTCGTGATTGCTGTTTGGGCTCCTGTTATCCTGGTACAGGCTATACTACTTTCCCTCAGGTGTATTGTCGTAATTCTGGTTCAACTTATTTGTCTATCAATTTTTGATATAATTCTTTTCTCTTTAGGTCTACTTTATGGATACTCAAATATGGTATGCCATATTCTCCACTTTATTTGGAGGAATTTATGGTGCATTTCGCCGGCTCGGAGAGGTAAGTGGAAAATGTCAAATACTGGTCCTTACGGGTTTGCTCATGCTTGTTGCTTTATTTTTTTTTTTTTTTGGTGGGGGGGGTGTTGGGAATTGACTACACAATATGAGAAGTTTAAAGCTAGTTTTTACCTGTTAATAACAGTTTTCATAAGAAATACTGGCAGTGACCTTTACTTTTCAATGGCTTGGATACATGCATTATCTATGACAGTGCACCATCCTGGTATGACTGAGGACAACAGAAAGAACAATATTGTATATTGTAATAGCAGCAATTTACATGTCACCAGCAGGAGTCAGTGTAAAGTTGTCCTGAATTCTGTTAATATATATGTTGGCATACTTTGTTGTTGGGGCTAGTGGTTAGACATTGTATCCCAGGTTCGTTTTGTGAACCACTTTTTTGTAAACTACTGTGTCAAATTTTGGTGAATTATATGGCATGATTGCTTGTAGAGATCGTTTTGCTAGCTTCGCAAGAGGCTTCTTAGCTTGTGTCAGGTTACTTTAAATGCCTTCAAAGTATATTAAGATTTGTCTTCTTCATTGGTGATATGCTGCTTAATCCGTATATCTTTCAGCATTTTCTCTTCCCCAACATTTTATTATAGTAGCGTGGTGGCTAACTGTCCCCTTTCGCGCACCATCACGAATCTGAAGTGCAGAAACCAACTTTATCCTCTTCTATTTTATTACCCCTAGAACAAAACAAAGCATGGACTTTTATCGCATGAGCCCTATGATTCATTTACTATTTGGAACCTATGACGAAGAACTTATTGAGGTCAATCTTTCCCTTGAAGTTTGGCTTTCCACTCCTTTTGCTTTCTTTCCTTGCCCATCTCCTTCTTTTGCTAAGGCGAACTGCCCCATCCCCTGATAGTTACCGCTCCGTCCCCCGTCTTGCTTGAGAACGATGCCCTTTGCTGGCCGTTAGTTCCGACACAGAAACTCCTTACTATGTGAGAATAACCAGGGCATTCACAGACTCATACTGAATCGGTTAGAGGTTCAATTTGCTTGCTTCACTGGCTACCGGCTTTTGTGGTTTGGTTTGTTCGTTCAAGTCAAGCATTGCTGCTTTGGATAGATGTCTTATAATGTACCCCAGACAATGGATTGGTGTAGTTTTTGTGCTTTTGCATGTCATATTTTGTCTTCATATGGCATTTCTGGAACTAAATGTTTCTTTATTTCGTATGTCCAGTTACCCTTCACACAGACATCCAAATAGAGTGGACTGAGACTTAAATAGGAGTCTTTATCAGCATTATCATTTTTTTCCCCCTCCTTAAGTTGTAGTTGGTAACATTGTGGAGAAATTATTAGTTTGGATTTAATAATTTTCTCCTTTCATTTCCTTGTTACTTGAATTCCACAGATACGGACATTGGGAATGCTTAGATCTCGTTTCGAAGATTTGCCAAAAGTTTTCAATGCCTGTTTAATCCCACAAGAGAAGGCTGCACTGAAGAAGAAAGGATTTAAGGCGACCTTATCAAAAAGCTTTGATAAGGTGAGTCGCTATTCAGCATGGTTTCTTTCCATTCCAAATGATTGGCCTCATTTTAGTTGGGATTCAGCAGCAGTCATGTTGTTTATCTGGCTTTCCTGACAGATCCCATCAAACAAAGAGAAAGATGAAGCGAGATTTGCTCAATTGTGGAACACAATAATTAGCAGCTTCAGAGAAGAAGATCTTATTAGCAATAGGTCTTTGGTCCCTAGAATATCTTTATTATTACCATCATCTTCAACATTGTTTTCTGCTGGACTCCACTGCAATCTCTTCTACTAATAGATTATTTTCTGCTATTTTACTTTGATTAGTGATTGATATTTAATTGCTTCCGTGTTGCTTTTCCAGGGAGATGGACCTTCTGCTTGTTCCATATTGGGCTGATCGTGAACTAGAAAACATTACCCAGTGGCCTCCATTTTTACTAGCCAGCAAGGTTGGTTCACTGATATCTTCTAATTTATTCGATTTCCCCTCGCTAACATCTGCCTTACATATTATACAGATACCTATAGCACTAGACATGGCTAAAGACAGCAATGGTAAGGACCGGGAGCTCACAAAGAGAATTGAGACTGACATCTATATGTCTTGTGCTATTCGTGAATGCTATGCTCAGTTTAGAAACATCATTAGGTTTTTGGTTCAAGGAGATCGTGAGAAAAAGTAAGTCTGATTGGCAGCATTTGTTGCTACCTATTCCATAAATCTCTGTATGATGACCGAAGCCTACTGGTTCTAATGTGCCCTGTTTGATCTTCAATGCTGTGTCCCAGTGTTATTGAATCTATCTTCTCCGAAGTTCACAAACATGTAGGAGATCGCAAACTGATAATTGAATTCAAGATGAGTGCTCTTCCAAGCCTGCATGATCTTTTTGTTCAGCTCATCCAATTTCTGGTAATGATTACAATCTGTTTGTATTTGTCAAAATTTTTGGTTACTCTAGGTTTGACAATTTAAGAATCATTTTTTTTTTTAATATGTGCAGTTGGACAATAAACCTGAGGACAGGGATAAAGTTGTGATCCTTTTCCAAGATATGCTTGAAGTTGTCACCCGAGACATGATGGAAGATCCCAGGTCTGGCATCTTGGTGCAATCTTGAATGCGTTTCATGCTGGTGATACCCTTATGATGTAAATTTTATTTATTCGTTGATGAAGTAATGTTATGTTTACTTTTGTATGCAGTCTAGTTGACTCAATCCATGGTGGATCCGGGCATGAGGGAATTACTCCACTTGACCAAGAATACCAACTGTTTGCATCTGCTGGGGCTATTAGGTTTCCTATTGAACCAGCAACAGAAGCTTGGAAGGAGAAGGTGCCTTATTTTTTGGGCGGGAAATTGTGTGTATGTGGATTTTCTAGTTTGCTATAACCTGTATTATTGCATATTAAATTTGCAGATTAAGCGGCTTGATTTATTGCTTACCACAAAGGAATCTGCCATGGATGTACCTTCCAACTTGGAGGCTAGAAGGCGCATTTCCTTCTTCTCCAATTCATTGTTTATGGAAATGCCAGCTGCTCCTAAAGTTCGCAATATGCTTTCCTTTTCGTAAGGGCTTTTTCATACTCACTATTTTTTGAAGTTTTCAGAGAAAAAAGCATTCAATTTCAAGTGGTTCTAATGTGAGAGTAACCTTTCAGTATGAGTTAGCATGTTTGGTTCCTATATGAATTCAGTTTGGGACTTTTAAGGTGGTTGTAATTAAAAAAAGTGAAGGAAGATAATGCTGTTATTAATAGAAAGAATGATCTGTACTTTATGCATGCTGGTAATATACAAAAGACAAAAATGAGGTAACCTAAACTAACAATTTCCTCCAGCCCCGTGAGTATCCGCCCTGCCCTGCCTGAATGTGTAGAATAGAATCCGCAATCTGTGGGTTTTGGGGTGGAGAATGGGGCAAAGTTTTATGACCCACATGCAGGGTGGGGCGGGGGGAGGGTTCGGTCAGCCCCACCCATCTTAGGACCCCGCCCCACTTTGCAATTCTTCATTTTACATATTCCTAGTCCTAGTTTCCTTCAATGAATTGTTCGAGTCTTGGTAATATTATTTTTTTTTTGCTTCAGTTGTTTCCTATTTCAATTGTGAAGGCTTCTGATAATAATCTCTCTTTTTCTTTTTCATTATTTGCTTTGATATTATGAGAACTTTTTATTGGGTAAATAAGTCTAAAACCTGCGGATCATTTGGAGGAATCTGCTCACTGGTGCAGTTGAGGATGGGGTACATAAACTTGCTCCATATGTGGCATGAAGTGGGGATGGGGCACCTTTTTTCAGTGCAGGCTGGGATGGTGGATGCAACCCCTTAAAATGGATGTCTTTTCTGTGTTATCAAATGAATATGCTTTCTTACTGTTTCTAATGTAGTAATGAATATCAGCGTTTTGACTCCTTACTATGGGGAGGAGGTACTCTTCTCATTGCAAGACTTGGGGACACCAAACGAAGATGGTGTTTCGATCCTCTTTTACTTGCAGAAAATTTTTCCAGGTTTGTTCTGCTTTGATGCTATTTATGATATCTATTTTGATATTTTTTCTTCTTTTTCTGAGATCTGTCACCAACTTTTACAGATGAATGGACTAATTTTCTGGAGCGGGTTAAATCAAGTGAAGAGGAACTCAGACAATCTGATGAACTGGAAGAACACCTTCGTCTTTGGGCATCATATAGAGGCCAGACCTTAACTAAAACTGGTCTCTCTCTCTCTCTCTCTCTCTCTCTCTCTCTCTCTCTCTCCACACACACACACACACACACACACACACACACACACACACACAAAAAGTTAACATAAAAAATGGAAATTTCAGCTAACCATACCTGGAAAGAAATGATAAAAACAAAGAAAATTGCGGCCTTGTATGTATCTTGCGATATCAAAGAATTTATAATTATCATACTGTATTTTTAGAAAATTACACCTGCTTTATGCATTTTTTTAGCAATCAACTTGAATGAATATCTCTTTTCTTCTCTTATGAGCTTAATTCGTTCGAATAGTTCTATGTTTAAAGGAAAAAAAATTTCCAACAGCTATGGGGGTCATTTTGCACATCTTGGTTTAAGACCATTTGTTTACACTTTTTAGAAAGGCCGTATATATGGAGATATTAAAGAACACACACACACACACACACAAAAACCACCAACCCCCCCCCCAAAACCCCAAAAAAAAAAAAAATCCACTTGTGCATTTGTTATATCCTCTCCGCATGTATTTTTCTTGTCATTCAGTTGATTAAATATGCTACTGATGACAGTGAGAGGTATGATGTATTACCGAAAAGCTTTGGAGCTTCAGGCTTTTCTTGATATGGCCAAAGATGAAGGTGTGTGCCCTTTTCATGATTAGCTGTGTAAAAATTTTTGAGTTGCTTGAGACTTATGTAGTATTTAGCTGGCTTTTCAATCTTATCTGAGGGTCAGTGTCTATTTTCATATAGCTAATGCTTATTATTCCATTTGGATATTTATTCTTACATAAGAAACTGAATTTTTGGTTGTTTTGATACTGCAAATCTGCAGATTTAATGGAAGGTGTTAAGGCTGTAGCGATAAACACAGAGGAGCACTCAAGAGGTGATCGGTCACTGTGGACCCAATGTCAAGCAGTAGCCGACATGAAGTTCACATATGTAGTCTCGTGTCAGCAATATGGTACCCACAAAAGATCTGGGGATCAACGTGCACAGGATATTTTGAAGCTTATGATCGCGTATGTGTTCATTGTTGCTTGATATTTTTCATCTTTGACCTGTTGATGGCTATATTCTGGTTTGTGGTCATTTTGCAGTTACCCATCAGTCCGTGTGGCTTATATTGATGAGATCGAAGAACCTGGCAAGGACAGGCCTAAAAAGATCAACCAGAAGGCTTACTATTCAACTCTAGTGAAGGCTGCTTTGCCGAAGTCAATTGACTCTTCGGAGCCAGTTCAAAACTTGGATCAGGTGAAGCTTTCTCTCGACTAAAGTGAGAAGAAGACAAACTGCAGACAGAGTCTTGAGATTAATCTTGCTCCCATTTCGTTCCATGCAATTTTGAGAAACTTATAATCTGCAATGCTTTCCAAGTAGCATTTCGTATGCCCGTCAGAGAATGATTAGTGTCTCACAGAAGTTGAAAACAGCTGAAAATTTACATTTGATGCAACGGAAAGGACCAATTTAAACTCAGCTATTGATATATTAGACTTTCTACGTAAAGTCTTGAGAGGAAAAAATGATTCTATTTAGAATGTGTTGCAACTTGAGCCAATCTACTATTTTGTTTTATTTTTATGTGTCATTTTGTCCTAATAGAGAGATGAAAGTGCTAGTATTGATCAGAGGGCCTTAAGAAAAACAGGGCGGACAAGGAACAAAACTATAAATTTAATATATAATAAAAACAAACAAAAGGTCTTTATACTATAGAATTTGAGTGTAAATAATGTCTGATTTTGATCTGATGGTTTATGAAAAGAATGAAAGGAAAAAAAAAATGATAATGTAGTCTGCTAGGGAAACATTGGTACGAGGGAGGTTCTAACCCAGGGATCATACCCATGCCTGTGGGTTGGACTCCTCTACCAATAGTGAGCTAATCTACTTTAAAAGGATCACAAGAATGCAATGGTATGAGTGCTTGAGTGTAGTTCGATTCTTCCTATCATGTGTATCTAATGCTTGCTTCTATAAACATTGGTAGTTTGTCAGTGTTGCTTTTCGATGATTGACCATATGTTGCCATTTCATGCTGTCCTAGATCTTTATGCAGCTTAAAGTACTTGACGCTTTTTAAGTTTGGGGCAGGTTATATATAGGATAAAGCTTCCAGGACCTGCTATTTTGGGTGAAGGAAAACCTGAAAATCAGAATCATGCCATCATATTTACTCGGGGAGAAGGCTTGCA
Organism: Rhodamnia argentea; assembly: GCF_020921035.1. Taxonomy (NCBI): domain Eukaryota; kingdom Viridiplantae; phylum Streptophyta; class Magnoliopsida; order Myrtales; family Myrtaceae; genus Rhodamnia; species Rhodamnia argentea. Next base: position 26,413,318 of record NC_063157.1, on the reverse strand, counting down.
AACAATTGACATGAACCAGGTATGATGCGTTAATCCTGGAAAAAACTTATTCCCCATTCCTTGTGTTCATCACTCCATCTCCTTCATTTTTCTTAGGATAACTACATGGAAGAAGCATTGAAAATGAGGAATTTGCTGCAAGAATTTCTCAAGAAGCATGATGGTGTGAGGTATCCAACAATTCTTGGACTTCGGGAGCACATTTTCACTGGAAGGTGAGCTTTGCTGAAATTGCATCGTCTTATTTGGCTGTTGTTGATAAACACTATTATGCAATGCTGAATGTCGTTTGTAATCGCTGCAGTGTTTCATCTCTTGCTTGGTTCATGTCAAATCAGGAGACTAGTTTTGTGACTATTGGCCAAAGACTGTTGGCCAACCCCTTGAAGTAAGTTATATCTAGTTTTACCTTTGCAAAGATTTGAATATACAGTGTACCTGATGGATTTGGAGTTTGTCATTACTGTTGTAATGGAAAAGTTGTACAAGGCCAAACAAGTAAGTCGTGGGGTTTGGTTTTTCATTTGGGGTTGGGCGGGGGTTGGGGATTTCTGTGATTCATTGCCAGGTCTAAGTTCTGTTAGGGATGTTGATCGGGGATGGCAAAGATGAGAATGCGGTGCATTGACACTATGTTGATGTGCATGAACCCAAAGATGCCAGAGTTGTGTAACTTTTAATTATTTGATTCGAACTTGTGGTGCAGTCACAATTCAAGATCCCATTTGAGTCAATGAAAGATGGGTCATACAGTGAAATTGAAAATCCATTGAACGGCTTGCGTTCAATTAGCAGTTAATGATCTTTTTTAGCAAAGTGTTGAAGAGAAACAAATGCAACGGATCTGTCTTTGTGGCTGGCTCCTTTTTGTTCTTTTGGTTCGAATGACTACCTGTTTGATGAGGCTGTTTTTTCTTTTATTTTGAAAGTATCTGAATAAGGATGCTGAGGAATGAACATGATTTGTAAAGTGATGTTAGCAAACTCTTGTTGGATGTTTTGGCCAAAAAATGGCTCAAATGGCCCTTGAATATGTTTTACTTGATTAATAACCCATTTAGACTTTGTCACATGACTTTGTAAGTGCATCAATTTGAGTAACCTTATGATTGCTCTATGTATCTTATGGTATAATCTTGAATAACTGGAGAATCTTGTTTGCTTCATTTGTTGCTTGTCATGAAGGGTTCGTTTCCATTATGGTCATCCTGATGTCTTTGAGCGGCTGTTTCACCTTACTAGAGGTGGTGTCAGTAAGGCTTCAAAGGTTATCAATTTGAGTGAAGACATATTTGCTGGTATGTGGGTCTTTGCCTATTATAACTTGTTGGCTTTAGCTTTACATCTATTATCGTATTTGAATTTTCTGTCTTGCAGGCTTCAATTCTACACTCCGTGAAGGTAATGTGACTCATCATGAGTATATACAAGTTGGAAAAGGGAGGGATGTGGGTCTGAACCAGATATCTATGTTCGAGGCTAAAATAGCCAATGGAAATGGGGAGCAGACTTTGAGTAGAGATATATACCGACTTGGACATCGTTTTGATTTCTTCAGAATGTTATCATGTTATTTCACCACCATTGGCTTTTACTTCAGTACTCTGGTGAGTCCGTGTTTTCCTCCTGTTGTATTTTTCTTGTTATTTATCTCCTAATTCTGAATTGTCTTGTTAATTTTTTGTGGCAGATTACTGTGCTTACAGTATATGTCTTTCTTTATGGCCGTCTTTATTTAGTTCTTAGTGGGCTTGAAAAGGAATTGAGTACTCAGCCAGGAATTAGGGACAATAAGCCTCTCCAAGTGGCTCTTGCCTCCCAGTCATTTGTACAAATTGGATTTCTGATGGCACTACCTATGTTGATGGAAATTGGTTTGGAAAGGGGATTTCGAACTGCACTCAGTGATTTTGTGCTGATGCAATTGCAACTTGCCCCTGTTTTTTTCACGTTCTCTCTTGGAACAAAGACTCACTATTATGGAAGAACTTTACTTCACGGAGGTGCAAAATACAGGGCAACTGGTCGCGGTTTTGTTGTGTTTCATGCCAAGTTTGCAGATAATTATAGAATGTACTCCCGCAGTCACTTCGTTAAAGGATTCGAATTAATGATTTTGCTGCTGGTGTACCAAATCTTTGGTCAGTCTTATAGGAGTGCTGTTGCCTATATCCTGATCACGATATCCATGTGGTTCATGGTTGGAACTTGGCTTTTTGCCCCTTTCCTGTTTAATCCCTCTGGCTTCGAGTGGCAGAAAATTGTTGACGATTGGACAGATTGGAATAAATGGATAAGTAACCGAGGTGGAATAGGTGTACCTCCAGAAAAAAGTTGGGAATCATGGTGGGAAGAGGAACAAGAGCATCTGCGTCATTCTGGAAAGCGTGGTATCATAGCTGAGATTATATTGGCATTGCGATTTTTCATATATCAGTATGGGCTTGTATATCACTTGAACATCACGAAGCATACCAGAAGTGTTCTGGTATATTTTCCTGTGTTCTTTTTTTTTGTTTTTTGGCTCCTATATCCACTATATAATTCCTTCGTTCGTTTTTTTCCTATATCATAAGAGAAATAAACAAGAATAAGAAAGATATGAAACATAGTGGCGGCATCAAGATGTTCACCTTTCTCTTTGGCATAATTGCAGGTCTATGGTGTATCATGGCTAGTGATCTTCCTCATATTGTTTGTGATGAAGGTGAGGATACTTGTTCTGTCCTGTTTCAAAATTTTCCAAGATATCTTATCGGTGCGATAGTAGAACTAGTTATGTACAATTCTGCAACTTTACTTTGGAGTAATGAAGGCAAAAGCTTGAGCTATATGTGATCATCAAGAGACCATCAAATACCCTGACTGTATATTGAAATCCAAACTTATCCGTGTTTTTACTGTTATCACCATCATCATTGGCCACACTTACATGGTTTTAGTTGGCAGTCCAGAAGCTTCAAATTCTTGTTAGCCAGCTCCATGTCTTGTTGTTTAACTAACATGAACACCAGTGAACAACAATTTCGTGCTTCTTTTCGGAACCCAGCAATTTATCGGTTTTTGGTGGTTGGCCACTTCCAATTTTCGTCCTAGATGCTGTTCATGTCGTACATATTTATACTAATTCCATTATATTCTGGAACCACTTTGAGATGCTAGTCTTCTGAATAGTTTGAAGGAATAACTTTTTTCTTCTTAGGACGCTAGATTCTGGGTGCTGCTGTATAACGTTCTTGTTTGTATTTTGCAGACTGTTTCTGTTGGTCGACGAAAATTCAGTGCAGAATTCCAGCTTGTCTTCCGGCTTATCAAGGGATTGATATTCTTGACTTTTGTTGCCATTTTGGTTACATTGATTGCACTTCCGCACATGACATTGCAGGACATAGTTGTTTGCATCCTTGCTTTCATGCCGACGGGCTGGGGAATGCTTTTGGTTAGTGACCCTAGTCTCTTGCCCTAATTCTCCTGGACTATATATAGGTTTCACAATTTCTTTTTTCTTCTTTTAGTTTCTTAAGCTGAATGCTTGTCATTGTTACATGAATGTGGAGATTCTGCTGGTTGGTCTCATATTTTATTTTGAAAACCGCTTATGAGTATTGCATTTGCTTTCGCTACATGTTTAAGCTTCGCATATTACTTCTAATTTCATTTTTATTCCTTCTACCAAATACTTAATGGACTATGGTGATAAATGTCTTTATGTGCTTATTTTGTCCCAGATTGCGCAAGCTTGCAAACCTCTCGTTGTCGAGGCTGGAATTTGGGGATCAGTTCGGACTCTTGCCCGTGGTTATGAGATTATTATGGGTTTACTTCTGTTCACCCCAGTTGCATTCCTGGCTTGGTTTCCGTTTGTGTCAGAATTCCAGACCCGTATGCTGTTCAACCAAGCTTTCAGCAGAGGCTTGCAGATTTCGCGTATTCTCGGCGGACAAAGGAAAGACAAGGATCGGTCCTCTAACAGCAAGGAATGAAGACGAGAAGCATGATTCATGTTGTCTCAGAAACTTGTATGTGAGCATTTATCTTGATCTGTATCTCAGATTTGGTGATATCTATTCTCATTCGATGGTAAAGGAAGTGAGCTTTTCCTCCTATGTATATAGAATCGAACTTAAAAGCCGGAGCCATGTTAGGATTTCGTCCTAGGATCTTGGTCGGAGCTATCTATTCAGCCAATATTTGTTGCCGGTGATTCAGGTTGTGATTGAAGACGCGGGTTCGTTCTGTATGTAATTATACGGCAATTGCTATGGCCTTGCTCCATCTTTGATGGTCTTCAAGAAGCAATGACATCTTCTATCATCATCCTTTGGTCTGCAATGAAAGTGACTTTTCAGTAAAAATGTGTGAACACTAGCTCGCAAAATGTGATTTAAGAACTGGTTATGCTGCGGAAGAAATTTCGGTTTTGCGAGTATTTTAGGAATTTTTTGAGGATATAAAACCGGGGAATAAAATGTATCTCTTCACTTTATCTGCCATGCCCATAATATAGTAGTTCTTGAGGCTAGTTTGAATGTAATATGTCTGGTTCTGATCTTAGTTCCTGAGCCTTTGCAAATTTGTCCAACTTTTGCCTGAAAAACTGAAGAAACAATTCTCATTTTCTTTCGTCAGATTTATTGGCTTTGGATTGGCTTGGACTTCTTGACAATGTAAAAGTTTCAAGTGCGTGTTACCTGTTACAGTTTAGGCCTTGAAAAACCTAATGTTCAAAATTATGATGTGCGAAAATCTTTAGTTGGATCATAATCACTGAGATGAAGTAAAATACTGTAATGCTGAAACTTCAGTGAGGACAATTTTTTGACTACTAGTATTTTTATCCCTGTTCTTGTAAAGTCGTTACGAGGAAATGCATTTAGACGCGGGGCATTATCTATCATGGTGAAATTCTTTTTCACTTTATACATCGTCTGAAATCGTGAATTATATCGAAAGAGCAAGCGGTGTAATGCGTAAACAGTTAAAGGATAGTTAAAGGATGGGTATAATATTATCGCCGAAAATGATGTGGAAGAAGCTTTTCAATATTACATGCTTTTTGCCGCTTTTCTCTTACATAATTTTAGAAGGACATTGTCATATCTTAGGAAAGTGCAAAATATGAATAAGGTCTTCTCATCTTGTCTATTTTCTTTTTCCTTTTTCAATTATCCTCGTACGAGCAAAAAAAAAAAAAAAAAAAATTGAAAGCGCGCACAGCCAGTGTGCTGTGCGATGTGGAGTAGAATAGAAGGGCCTCAGCAAAATCAGCTGACACACAGCCAATCAACAAAATATCGCTCCTCCTCCTCTCCTTCTCTTCTCTTCAACCCTCTCAACTCACAGCAATCTCTCTCTCTCTCTCTCTCTCTCTCTCTCTGTGCGTCCATCGCCATCGGATTGCGTCTCTTTGAAATCTCCCAACACCGATACAGTCTTCACATCGCAGTCTTGGGCTACAGTAGTTTCTCCTCTAGTTCTCGTTCTATCTTAATTCACATCCGGGCCGAGAAACTCCATCTGGGTCTTCTTGCTTTTCACTTTCTTTTGCTTGTTTTGACCGTCTGGATTGATGGGTCTCACCCGAAAGAGGCTGACCAGTCTTCTTTCGTATCGGGTTAGTTTCAATCCCCTTTTATGTATGGTGTGAATTCGGTGTGAAGACGAGCTTCGTCCTGTCGTATGTTTCTGTGTTGGTGGATTTTTGGTTGATGGATATGGTGTTTGTAGCTGTAGTTGTTTGATTTTTGAAGGGCTTTTCTCGGTTGCATTAGCTTTGCTCTTGCGGAGCGAATTTCCCCTCTTGTGGATCTTCAGTTGTATGTCTTGTTTCGACTTTTGTTTGTCTTTTGAAGAGTTCTTTTCTTTTTTGGTTCTTTGCTTCGCAGCTTAATGAGTTCTTGCTTTTGCCCTTAGCTGTATCTTTTGTTTGTTGGGACTTGCTAATTGAGATGTAGAATTTCCTTAGGCATCGAGTTTCCTTGAATCGAAGACGATTTCCGTGGATGTTTGTTTGAGTGATGAGGCTGCTTCTCTTATGGATCTAGAGTGAATTCTCTAGTTTAGCGTAATTTTGTATGGTAGTTTGTTGCCTCTGCAATTTTTTCTCTATGCTTTTATCTGATTGTCAATAGTTTCAGGGTTGATTAGGTTTGGTGGTATCAATGAGCTGAGAAGTCAAATACACACTCGAATCATCTGATCACACCATATAATTTGTATCCTATATTAGGAGTTAGCTGAAGATTTTTGAGAAATAACTGTGCAATGCTTGTTTGTCTAACCCTAAATGAAGATCTTATTGCTACACTCAGTATCAACTCTGGTAGGAAGTGAATGGCTTTTGTGGTGGTTGTCTTTTAAATGGAAAATTCAATCATCCAAAGCAGCGACACGAATTTGCAATGTGGGCGAAGACCTCAGAAGAAACATCCTCATATTCCTGATTTGACTTTAATGCGGTTGAGCTTTTTGTCTGGCAGAAACATCCCGTGTTCGCATGAAATTCCTTGGTTGGAGTCTTTGAATTATGGGTAGAGGCAGAGGAAAGGGAAAGAGATCAACTTCTAGCAGTCATGAGGATCCTGGAAGTGGTGAGGAAGAGAAAATTCCAGCACAGAAGAGAAGGGGAAGGCCACAAAAGCTTTTCAAGGATGAAATTGATGAGGAAGATGTTAAAAAAGTAGATGGGGAAGATGGAGAGAATGGCAAAAACGTTATTGTAAGTAAGGAAACAACAAGTCCTGTTGCAGCAGAGAATGGGAAGAGGAGGAAACGGACTTCGCTGTCAAAAGAGAAATCAGATATCACGAAAGAGGAAAATAGCATCGGAGCTAGATCAAACATGGAAGACTCAACCAAGTCAAATGGGTTTCGGCACAATGGCAGCAGAAGGAAAAGCAAGCCTCGTCGGGCTGCCGAAGCAGGTGTCGAATGCAAATGAGCCTGCATGTGGCGTTTGATACATCCTTCTCTTTCCAGCACCCAGTGAAAAATGAAATGGGAAGTGAGACCTTAAGTGAACTTTATTTCATGTTCTGTTTTTTTCCTCCGTTTTTCTTTTGTCGGTGATTCCGCACCTTTGATCCTTTTTGATTTTGGTTAGTGCTTTTGGAACTAATTATCCTGGACATGTTATTTCTGTTAATCCCTTTTACCATTTTTCCCAACCTTTGTCTTCTATGATCATATTATGCAAATTTTCTTCTTTGTACTAGGACAACGTGGCGGCGTTTAGTTGGAATAGGACAATCATAATCAGACTTGTGGGTCCATGACACATGGTTCTGACATTCTTCTTTTTGCTTGCTTGAGAAGTCTCATGACGGTTTTCAAGCACTATATCTGTGATTTTCTTATGGTACTGGAAGTAAGTCTTGGGAGATTTGCCTTTTCATCTTTGAACCTTCGCACGTGTGCAGTGCTTATTGTCGGGATAATTGCTTCTGTGTTATTGGTTTTGCTTTGACGATGGTGCATCAACATATGCGTCAAAATGATATTGGATGCATCAGATTTTTCTTATCCATGTCCTATCCAATATATCCATATTCTAGAAAGGTGAGATGCTCTTGCTCCATATCTAGTTGGATAAGCACATGTTTCTTATTTGCTCAGTTATTAGTCTTCATGGTCCTAATGTCAGTGAACTTCGGGAGAACACGTGACCACGCAACAGAGAGATTTCTCCATTACGGATACTGTTGTTTTTGATGCCTGATCTCACTTGTGCTCGGCTTTTATGTCAGATGATCTCTTTGAGAGTTGTCAGGTTTTATCTACCTTAATCCTTCCACTCCTGACTACAATTCTTTGTGACGGTAGTTCCGACTGCCACTGATTTTACTTCCATTCCCTCTCTCATTGTACTTGTTGTCCTTGACTTTTTTGTGATCTGTCACTAAAGTTTACAATTAGTGGTTAGTGCACGTTGATTTGCTTGACATATTGCACGCGGGAACTCATTGTGCCGTTACAGATTCTGTCACTTAAAAAAACTTTGCATTTTTGATGAGCTAAACAAGTTGCTCTCTGTCTGTGCAAAGTATCTATAGTTCGTACGCTAGTCTACTGCTTCTCAGATTTGAAAGTTCAGGCTAGCATTTCAGCTGATGAATCCGCCAATTTCAATGTCTGTTTTCTCTGCTGTTGAATTGCACCCAACCCAGTACTTTTAACTGTGGTAGGACTGCAATATTCTTCGTAAGGTACAAGCAAAGTAAGATTCATTAGAAACTTCTCATCTCAACCAAAGTAAGATTCATTGGAAACTTCTCATCTCAATGCATACATTTTGATCTCTTATTGCCATCATATGCTCATTTTTTGTTCCCGCTGAAGATTCCAACTACTGTTAGTTACCATCTATTCTTTTGAGCCAATCTATTTGCGCTGAAACTGGCCAAGTGTTGGAGTTTGCCAGGCCGAGTATATACCGCGTAAAGTTAAGGAAGAACTTTCTATTTTGGAATTTAAGTCTCTGGAACTTCTTGTGACCACCAGCCGTGGGAAGTCAATTGAATTGGCTTGTCCGTATTCTTTTGGGTGTCTGTGATCTCATTCAGGCTTCGTGTGACTGCCTTAATCTCTCTAGTTCCTCAAGATGTACTTTTTATCTTCTGGAAACTTCATCGAACTTGAACGGATAAACTGTTCATCATACCACAACTCGAGATGAGGTCCCCGTGTGGTTTTCGTTATTTCTTTACGTGTGACATGCGCTTTTTAACTGGCTAAGCATAGTAAAGCTTGATCTACTGGCATAGCATGTGAAGTATGTTTAGGGTATTTTGCCTGATGCCTGTTCTATTTCCGACTTTAGATGTGCATCTTGTGATATAGTGTGTTTATACGCTTTCCGATGCGAGGGGTTTTTCATTGAAGGGTGAAGCAGAGACGTTTCTCACAGGAGAAGAATCTTGAACTTTCAAATTCTACGTTCTCCTTGAGACCAAAGAAACAGAGTAAGAACAGGGGAAAAAAAAAGTCAACAAAAGCAAGTGAAAAAGGTTGACTTGAGCCAGCAAGCAAAGAAGTTCAAGAAAAATAATAAAGATTTGCTTGAAAATAGTGAATCTTTGGGATGCCGTTCTGACCGAGGTAGAGTTGTTTCCTTCCCTGTGCTGAAAGCGCTTAAACTCGGTCAACTGCCGAAATGAAAAAAAAGCAATAATATCACTATTTTTGTTACCAAACATGTCACAGTCCTCTTCTTCTTCGTAACGGGTCGGTCCCCTCGAGCCGGGGATTACGCACGGCCCGAACCGCTCACTGCGTTCGAGTTTCGAGGAAACCCAGCCCCAACCGGACTGATCATCCTCGCATTGTTTTCCCTGATCTTTCTGCCCGAAGGTCGCGTGCATGTTCTTGTCTGAGATGATGCATTGGACTTCATAGCCGTCTGGAGGAGGACAAGTTAGTAAGGACCAAGGCCTTCGCCATTAATATAAGTGAACTTCTGCCGTTCGTGACTCGCTCTGGTCCCTCCCATCTTATGATAATGTCGCTATATTTTTGGCTCTTTTTCATCCAAATCAATCTACTGCCGACGACTTGGACCAGAAAAAAAAAAAAAAAATCTACTGCCGACTTCATATAGGACAACCGAGAAAGTCTGTATCTTGACCGTGGGAATCTTTTCTTCAGGCGAATATGGTGCTTCCAAGTGTAGCTTTGTCAGAGCAGGAATCGAAAAGGAGGTACGAGAGCAGCCAAAGGATAGTTAACGTGTAATTTCTTGAGGGGAAACCCGGTCAAAGGTTTGAACCGACTGTAGAAGAAAGTATGCTTCGGCGAATGACCATTCATGCATGTCTTGGTTAACGTGACATAACTAGTTTCGGATAAATACAGTACAGATACTTAGCATTGCTAAGCTCATCTGTGATGTGGGTGGGGGATGGGCGAGTCATGTTTTGAGTGATGCCGAAGGAGTCGGGATAGGTCAAATTATGTGGGGATGGATGTCGATGGATGAATATAAATACATGATAAAATGCGATCGTAACCAAGGCATACAGGACGCGCCACCAGTTGAGGATCAACTCTTTCCTTCTTACAAATGAGAATTCATCTCTTTGTCTAGAGGACTTATACATATACATAAGAAATAGACTAACCATTAAAGACATGAGAACTATCCAACTAATAAAGATATAAGAAATTCGTAAACACAATAAAGTCCCGAGAACCGAAAAACATCTAGTGATTTGAACTTTGACTCTTGAAACCTACAACTTAATTAAGACTCCTAAAATTAGGATTAATGACATTTGACAAATGCAAGTTATTATAATTAGACTCTATATTCGTTCACCAGCCTGGGCAAACCAATAGACACGTTGAAAGATTAACAAATAGCAAAAAAAAAATTAAAAAAAAGAATCGTTTAGAACAGCCTTCAGTTGTTAAGTAGGGATTAGTATTCTCAAGGTCGATTATGAATTTGCAAATCAACAGCTAGGTAGTCGAGCGGCAACCATGAGATCGACAACTTGTCCAATAAATTCTCTTGCACAATTGATATAGATTTCTTCAACTTGAATCGATCGACAAAGCCGGATGCTCCGCCACCAGTTTGATTGGATCCTCAATACATCAGATTTTGGCCCTCTAATTCCCAAAACATTACAAAAAGTGTTCAATCAAGGCTTTAAGCTGGCTGCAGACGGCAAATTTTTTTTTTTTTTTTGTGTGCGTAGAACGGACGTTCAATTTTTGCGAAATTAAGCATAATTTTGACAATGACAAACGAGGATTTTTTAAACACATGAATTAATCTATGTGAGGACGTTTGGAAAAGGGTTGGCGTGTCCTCATAGACCCCATCTCTTTCTCTCCGTCAATCTATATATTGACAGATACAAAGCAAAGCTTTTAACAAAAGAAAGCTCATGGTCATGATGGGTCTTCAAGGGCATATGCTCCTGACAAGCCTGATGGTGGTCGTGTTGGGATCCGCGGGCGAGAGTGGAGCGACGACAACACCCATCCATGACACAGCTTTGCTCAACAGAAGCGGCTTCCCACCTGGTTTCCTCTTTGGCACTGCCTCTGCCTCTTATCAGGTCTAGTCTCCTACATGTATACCGCAAATTCCTTCTCTTTTGGCAGTGATTTGCTGAGGCTCTTGCTTGTTTGGTCTTTGATTCTTGTCCAGTATGAAGGTGCAGCAGCTGAAGGAGGTAGAGGGCCAAGTATATGGGACACTTACACTCACAAATACCCAGGTCTCTCTCTCTCTCTCTCTCTGCATTCGTTACCCTCGTCCAGTCAGTCAACTTATACATGAATGACATGGCGCATGGAACTAATTGTACATGTTATGGAAATTGTTTGTATGATAAACGAGTTTAGCCCTTGATATCGTCACGAACTGATTGTCAAAGAGTGTTTTTTTCCCCCCCTCTCTCTCTCGTTCTTGAGGAGAAGAAGAAAGTGAATTGAAATGTTGGGAGTCTTTCGTATGGTCTGGAAATTTTCAGTTGATTTCTTCCCATCTTTCTTGGTGTGATTTTGGGAATGGAAGTTGAGAGGTGAAGGGCGTGCGCTCTTCAGTTTCTATGCGGGAAGCAGCCTTAGGTGAACCATTCTTTCCAGATGAATTAATTGTCAAAGTGGGGGGAGAGAGAGAGAGAGATGATAAATGAGACTATATTTATTTCTTTATAGTGATTCTTTTTGGACGTTTTGCAAACTTGGTATTTATTTTGTGCATAATGATAGCTTCTCTCAATGACTATAGAAAGGACCACTTTTCTTTATTTTCATCTTCTCGGAGAAAAGTGGGGTGCGATAAGCACAGCAGGAGTGCTAGAACTTTCGTACGACTCTTACTTGAATGGTGTAACTTTTTTTTTTTTGCTTGCTTAACTGCCACATTAGAGTAAAATTGATTATTTGAGTGCCATTTCTGACAAATCGTCTTACGTGTATTTTTCACTTAATTTTCCGTTTTGACGTGAAATTAAAAAAAATAAAAAAAATACAAAAATTATCCACGCAGGATAACCGGCATCTATGTCGGATTTTTCGACGAGGCAAATCGCTGATGGCATTTAAGTGATCGATTTTTTAAATTTGTGACCCTTAAGTGAACGAGAAAAAAAAAATTATGACACTCAAGTGAGCGCCGTGCTAAAATTATGATACTCTTGCTGTTTTTATCCCTCAAAGTCACCGGTATAATCCGTTAGTTGTTGTCTTGAAAGTGTTGTTCCAGGAAGCTGGATTTCTTTATTGGTCATCATATCAACTCTATAAGCAGAACTATGCCGAAGACTTTGCATTCATTGCCCAGCCCTTGCCAATGATCCCTATCTTGTTTTCCAAGTTTGAATGCTTTGGCAAAAAAAAAAAAAAGTAAGAAAGGAGGCTCGAATGCAAGAGATGAAGTACTGTTCTGTTCAAAGCTTGAATCAATTTGACATGATTGGTCTAAATATGCAAGAAATAGAACTAGGCCCTAGGCGCAGAATTATAATATTCCGTGCCTAATAATATGAATTTCTCTTTTTAGTATTGGTTAATTTTAATAAGTGTTGGTAAATATAAAAAAAAATCGTGAAAAAGGTGACCGTGATTTTTTATTTTTCAAATAGCTTGTTGGTAATCTACCATGATTTTTTTTTTAATGAAATCATCAATTTTCTTTGATAGTTTGGAAATTACCAATATATTGTATTAACTTACAAACTTTCATTGCATAAAACATCTAGTGTTAGCGAGTATATAAGCTAGTGGAATACCCGGCATTGAAGAAGAAAGATCAGATGCGCCTTATCCGCTCTTTGCATGTTTTCAGGAATCATTGGAAAAACAGCCCTAACTGTTGAGCGCTTGTTTACTTATGTTTTCTTATATGAATCTCTTATACCGACTGAGATTATATCGACTTGCTAACTTTTGTTGGACTAAGTTACTAAGTAGTTTCGGAGTACCAACATCTAATTATTTTCTTCAATATATCAACTTTTCAATTGACTTATCAACTTTTATTTGTCTCTATTAGTAACCCTTTAAATTTATTTACTATATTTAAGGATTACTGAACTAAAACTTTTTTCCATGTTAAGTTTGGGACAATAATAGCATGAGTGTGATAACTTTCGTGTGATGTTCACTTGAGTTGCATAAATCTTTTTTTACTCGTTTAAGTATCACATCGAAGTAAAATCGATCATTTGAGCGCTATTTTTGGGAAATCGTCCTATGTGGATTTTTTTCTTAATTTATCATTTTGACATGGAATTTTATAAATAACATAAAAATTAAAAGATCTAATTTTTTTTATAAATTAACAAAAATTATGCACATCGCATTCTCTCTTTTTATCCAATCTGTAATATTTGGTCAAAAATGGCAGGCAGAATAGATGATGGAAGCAATGGAGATGTTGCAGTTGACTCTTACCACCGATACAAGGTCCACTCTCTTTTGCGATTCAATTCTATTTAAAAAATAACGGTGACTTGTAAGAAAAATTGCCTTTTCTTTTTTCTTGTCACATCACATCGACTGTAAGAACAGAACCGGGTTATTAAGGGGAAGGGCTATTCATTGTAATTTATTAATTGTACAAAATAGTGTGGTGCAGGAAGACGTTGGAATCATGAAGGAAATGGGCTTAGATGCTTACAGATTCTCCATCTCCTGGTCTAGAATTTTACCAAGTAAACTTGATTAAATTATAAATGTTCCCTTCAATTTTTCTTTCTGTTCAATTGGCTCCCTTCATGGTGTAAATCAATTTCAATTTGAAATTTGTTGTAAAATGCAATAACCATCTAGATTGTTTGGATTACATCATCATTTGTTTCCCAAGTTACTAAGACCAAATTGTCGCTGGGGCAACTTTCAGAAGGAAAGCTGAGTGGGGGTGTGAACATGGAAGGTATCAAGTACTACAACAATCTTATTAATGAGCTACTAGCACAAGGTATTTGCTTGATCGCCAAAGACTATTTTTCAAGTTAATTTCACACACCCATTTGATCTTATGGTAATTGACTTATGATACATTAATGTAGGTATTCGACCCTTTGTGACCTTGTTCCATTGGGACCTTCCCCAAACCTTAGAAGACGAGTATGGCGGTTTCTTGAGTTCTCGCATCGTGTGAGTCACTCAAATTCGATCGGATTATATCTATGTCACGCAATGCATTAACGTGATATTATTATGTAATCAGTTTTCTTTTTTTCATTGTGTTCAACAAAAAACACAATTATTGCAAGACGAAAGCAATCGATTGGTTTCAAATGATACCTAAGTCAACATGTTACATGATACCACTATTGCACATAGTTCGATAAATCTTTCGGAAGTACAAGTAATTGGGTTAATTTAATATTTGAAATCAGGGAGGACTTCCAAGATTACGTGCGTGTGTGCTTCAAGGAGTTTGGCGATAGAGTGAAGCATTGGATAACACTAAACGAGCCATTCAGTTATAGCGTATTAGGCTATGGACTTGGAGTGACCGCACCTGGTCGGTGCTCCAAGTGGCAAATGATGAATTGCACGGGCGGTGATTCTGGGATCGAGCCATATTTGGTGTCTCATAACCAGCTTCTTGCTCATGCTGCTGCTGTTAAGATGTACAGGCACAAGTATCAGGTGAGCGGTCAAAAAACTATTACCATATGCATCACTACTAAAATTTACCCCATACCCGTCAATTTTGAGTTAATTGTCCACACATGTTGCTGCAAATTTGGATTTCTACCGACAAATTCTTCACTTTATGCTTTATTTCTATGTTGTGGTTCAATATCCTGTCCGAAACGGCTGTTTGTTTGTTTATTTTTTGTAAAGGTAAGTAGTATATTGACTTTAACCAAAACGTGACTATACAAGAGCCAAGGGAGCCCGACAATACAAAAAAGGTCCTGCACTGATGATGACACTAGTGAGTGTCATCAGGAGTGCAAGAGTGTCGTGGGTCCAAAAGAAGGACAAGGGTTCGCGAAACGGCTGTTTGTTTATATATTCGTGAACCAAAATTTTCGGAATCACGAAGTTATACATGATCAAATCACACTCAATGAAATATAAAGTGTCCCTGCTATATGAATAAGATATTTATTTTGAAAGAGAACCACATGCGAGATAGCTAAATTTGCTCATTCCTACTGATAATGAGTTTTCTTGTCATAAAGAATTTCCCGATAGCTAACTAAATTTGGTAAATCAATTTTTCGTAAATTATGTAATTCATTCGGCGATCGTTAAATTTATTTTTGCACATCCTTACCAAGAGACTTTTTATCTTTTTTTTTTTTTTGGTCATAACCAAGAAAAGAAACTTTTCGTCAAAATGATGAATTTATGCAGGAATCTCAGAAGGGAAAAATAGGGATAGCGCTGGTGTCTTACTGGATAGTGCCTTACTCAGATGCCAAACGCCACAAGAATGCTGCATCAAGAGCCCTAGATTTCATGCTTGGATGGTAAATGTGCCTTCTCTTTAAAGTTTTGTATTTCCTTTATATTCAGTATTGTCTGCTTGTTCAAAGTGATTGGTTTTGAAATATCTAGATCCTTCGTCCCCAATTTGATATATTTCCTCATTTTTTTGTGGTCATCATTGGTTAGTTATTAGAGGCATCTTGAAAACATCTGGGTCGAAACTTCGCCGAAAAGTCGAGCAATTTCTTGAAAACTCGCTTTCGATACGAATCTCTGAGTATTCAAAGATGCCATTGTTGTATCCAAACGATAAGACCCTTTTCTCTCCTCATAAAAAATTATGTCTTTGGCGAAAGGTAAGGGAGTAAGATGAATTTGCACGTGCCGCTTAATCCACATCACTGATTAAGCCCAGCCCACGTCGTAATCAATCACCATGGGTTTAGTGACTGGACTTAACTAAGAAAATTTACTTTCCAAAAGTTGTAACTTATATTCATGGGCTAAGTACAGGGATTCATTACATGCATCATGAATAGTATGTAACTCAACACAGATATTAACTCTATGTTAATTGGTTCATCAGGCACATGGATCCATTAACTCATGGAGACTACCCACATTCGATGCGCTCTCTTGTTGGAGAGAGACTTCCCATGTTCTCGCAAGAACAATCGGCCATGTTGAAAGGCTCGATCGACTTTCTCGGGTTGAACTATTACACTGCAAACTATGCCGCCGATGCTCCGCACTTGATGAGCCCGAGCATCTTAACAGATGCCCGTACCAATCTTTCAAGTAAGATTACTATTGCAATTAATTTCAACGAGTCTCATTATCGGTCATTGATTAAGCTTAATGAACAATTTCTTCATTTTCACCCTATGAGTTACCCTTATTTGTTGTAGCTGAGAGGAATGGCGTCCCAATTGGTCCAAAGGTGAGTGTCCGTTTTGGTAGGAATTTCCCTATTTTTGCTATGTACTTCATGACATGAAAATGAATTGAAAGAAAAGAAAGAAAAAAGTACTTGAAAAAATCAGAAAAAAAAATTCAATAGTTGCTTGAACATAGATCCACTGCTTAAGCCCTGTGTAACTTACAAACGATGTTAAGGGTCAATTTTGTCTTTTTGGTAGTTTATTTTCTAGTGGAGGAAATCCATGTACTTCAAAATAGAGGTGAATAAATATGATATTTGCTGTAATGAAATGGACAGGCTGCCTCGAATTGGTTATACGTGTATCCTAAAGGAATACGTCGTCTTCTGCTGTACGTGAAGAAGAAATACAGTGACCCTCTCATTTACATCACGGAAAACGGTAAATATATTTGCTATTTTGTTACATAGACATACATTAATTTTCACAAACAAGATAAAAAGAGAAGGGGTGTGGCCATTTCCATACCGTTTTGACTAAAACACACGCTTTTTAAGTTGATTGACCAAATTAGCCTTCAAGTTTTGTGGCCAATGGCATGTTTTGATATCTAACAAAGTACCTTTTTAGGTAATTATCATTCCCGGTTTACTTCAATTCCTTTTGAAGAGAATAATTTGCTTCTTCCTTCCAAAGGGAAAATAATAAAATAAAATGACCCATAAAGTGTGTATTTCGTTAGAAACTCAATTTTAGGATTTATTTCATGTTTCTTCGAAAAAGGTCGTGAATTACACACCCTACGAATACCACACATACATAATCTTGTTTGTATTTTTGTAAATGCTTTTATTCTGTTATCTATCTACATTGTTTGCACTCACGGTGTCTTGCATAAACGTATCTACTGCATATGTCAACAAGTTACGTGGATCCCTCGTTATAAAAGGGAAATGTGTAACGAATTTTTCAGAGTTTATCATATGTCCTTCGTCCTATAAAATTCTTATTCAGATATTTTCACATGTTTGATATTCTATCGCATGTGTATAGGCATTGATGAATTCAATAACGAGACGTTGCCTCTCGAGCAGCAGTTAGTCGACAACAAGAGAATAGATTATTATTATCGTCACCTTTCCTACGTTTTAAGAGCAATCAAGTGCGTATCTCTCTCTCTCTCTCTCTCTCTCTCTCTCTCTCTCTCTCTTAGATGAGTACTCTCTCGTTTAAAAAAATGATTTTTTTTCTTTCATGCCGGTAATCTTCCGAAAGAGTTGCCGAGTGTCTAAACTTTGCTAAATTTGAAAATACCCGCATAGACGCGGGTAATGAATTCATAAGAGAGTCAATTACTTAGAACTACTTGATATATCAATTAAATCCAAGCTAGTTATTAAAGTTGCTAACTTAAAACTAGTAGACAATTTAGTAGGAGAACAATTGACAAGTTGATCATTATTTTGGTAATTTTTAAGTAGAGTTGGTAAGTTGGGGCATTGCTGAGAAAAGCAAATAAAAGTTTGCCAATGATAAGCAAGGGTGGAAATTAAAAAAAAAAAGACTTAGAGTTGGTAATTATCCCAATATTGGATGGTAATTTCATGAAAAAAGTTGTTGAGTACACTAATCGAGGTTGGTAATCTATCAGACAAGTTAGCAAAATGAAGGTAAATGAAAGTTGGTAACTTAATAGAAAAGTTGCTAACTTAAGAGATAATTAAACTTAATTAAACTTTTGGAGTTGGTAACTAAAAATTATTTGGTAATTTAACTAGAATAAGGTTGGTAAGTCCCACTATTTCGGCAGAAAATTTCATTTAAGAGTTAGTTAATTCGAAGAGTCAAAGCATTAACCGATTATGCAAATAAAAGTTGGTAATAGTAGAAAAACTGCTGACTTGCTTATTATAACTTTTTATTTGGCAATTGTCCATAAAGACGTGGGTAAATTACCAACAAATTATCTGGATTAAAGTCATAAGCCAATTTATCACCAAAACTTATCGACACTTACTAACACCAATTGAATTTACTGGCAGAGAAACAAAACTCTATAGAGAAAGAAAATTTGGGCATAGAGCGATAGAATTCTGCGTGTGCATGAAATCCCTTATTTTCTTGACGTGATTTCTTGGTTCTTTGGTATATAGGGATGGCGTGAACGTAAAAGGGTATTTTGCATGGTCGTTACTAGACAATTTCGAGTGGGGCAACGGGTACACCGTCCGTTTCGGCATCAACTACGTGGATTACAAGAACGGGCTCAAAAGATACCCGAAGCTCTCCGCAACTTGGTTCAAAAGCTTTCTCAATAAACCTTGACAAAAGCCTCAATGTCTCTCCATCGATTGATCTTATATTTGTAATCCGCTAAACTCCCCTCTCTTCAAGTTGATTAAGTGAGATTCATACAGTTCTTATTACTTTTATCGGTCTGGATGTGAGTATATTATGTCAACCTAACATGACGTACTCAAGCGTTGATTTAGGAATGATATATTCTCACTTTATCTGAAAAAATAGAGCAAAAAAGAGGTAGTTATAAATTTATATTTTACAAAGTATTCGTAAGAAATCTACCCGAAAAAAAAAAGGATTTTCGTAGCCCTCCATTGTCGTTGGGATTTTGATTACTATATCGTTGGGATTTTGACATGGCAAAGATGACGTGGCAAGGATGACATGGCATGGATGACGTAGCATGGATGACGTGGCAATGATGAATATTTTTTTTTATATTTTCTGATGAATTAATTTCCTAAAATAGAACTATGCCAAAACAATATTTATCTTGCATATTTTAGAGTTTAAATTGACCTAAACCCTAATATATTAAGATAGATTATTTTAGGCATAAAATTCTATTTAAACATGCAATTCCTATCCTAAAACGCAATCTAATCTAATTATTTACGAAAAATATTAGATATGCAATTATCTACATGATGCTATTGTTAAAAGATATGCAATTTTTAAATATGGAAAATGGATGAATGCAAATTTTTTAGAATTTTCGAGATTACATCATGCGACGGATATATTCTAAAAAGTATGACAATCAAGCAAAATAAGGAAAGTGAATGTGCCAATCAATATCAATCAAGAAAGTGGATATATCAATCAAGTTTTGAAATATTTCACGAATATTGAGTCGATCTTTAATTCGTAATCCTACGATTAATGATTGAACCCAAATCCTTGCCTAATTAAAGATGAACTTTCTCGATCATGTGACAAGTTGCGGATTAGGAAAGGAAATTTACCTAATTTACCTGCATTTTGAAAAAGATATCCACTTTGATGCAATATAGCTAAGATATGCAAGATATGTTTAAAATATGCAAATATATTCCAAGATAAGCAATAAAATATTCAAAAGTCCAAGGTAGGAAATTTACCTTAAACAAATTGTTTTGCCAAGATTCGCTCTCCTAATTCGAACTACCGAATCTTGACGACCAAGCTTGGACCGATCCCCTAGGCCAGGAGGCACGCTCGGCTTGGGAATCCTCGAAACAACCACGAGTATGGGACTCCTTAGAACGACAACACTTCACAGCTAGGCTCGGGAATGCTCTTGCGTTCGTCCTTCAATTCGGCAACCACGAACTTGCAGATTCGTGAACAGTGATGGCTTCGAACAATCAAATCCACGAGCTGGCAAATTCCAGCAGCGCGTGAACCAAAAGAAATGTCCAAGAATGTGCCTTTTCGAGCTTATTTTGTTGCCGAACCTCACCCGGATGAACTAGCACAAGTAAGGGAAGGGTTAGACCACAAAATCACGGTGAAACAAAGGCTGGATCACCTCTAACAAGGGCTGATCAGTAGCATTTTCCGAGCTAGGCAGCAACTCAGTGCAACCGGTGTTGGCTCCGGTGGTGATGGGCGGTTTGGTTGCTGAACATGGGCGAGACACCAGGCTGCAGTGGCTGAATGGTGATCGATCAGTGAACCAGAGTGGCTGCGGAGATAGTGAAACGGCGATGGACAGCGGAGGAAAAAGGGCGGTTCAGCTCGTGGTCGTCCAAGGGGGAGGTCTCGGTCAAAGATGTGATATTGCCGAGATCTCTTAGTTCTCTCTCTTCTTGATGCGCCGGATTAGTGAAAGCTGAATGATCATCCCCCTTTCAACGTGAACACGAGTCTTATATAACGCTAGGTTTAGAGCTTCCAGCGAATATTTCATTTCCTATCTTGAGATAAAGGATATTCTCAAAGAAATCTCAAGATTTGATAATAAAATGCTGAATTATCCTCCAAGTTTTATTTTGCTAATTGGCATTATAAAAATTTTGGCTATAACAATGGGCTCAGCCGAATTTTGTGTGAACTCGGGTTCATCGCTCGTCCAATTAAGTCAATCTCGTACTGCCGATGCAGATAAATGCTAATGCAAATGAGTGAAAATAACATTGAGAAACATTAAATATGTTATGCATAAAAATTATTTTTGGCGAGAACTAAATTTAATTCTCGTTTTTATGAAATATGACTGATTTAACAAAAATTTAGGTGTCAACAATGCCGCAAGGTGGATATTTCTCCTTTGTGAAGTTTCTTCTCCTTTTTTATTTTTCCATGAGTTTTTTCCACCATTTTTAGATTGATGGGACCGTATGTTTATTTTAGACTAGAAGGCACTTTCAACTGAATCTTCATCTTGTTCCATCAGTCTTTTCTCATGTGCTTCTAGAGAGCCAATCAATTCACTTCTTGGAAGGGTCGATAAGTCCTTGGTTGCTTCTATCATTGTGACAATAGGATTGTATTTTTGGGTAAGTGACACTTGTATTTTCTCTACAACCCTCTGATCGGTAATTCTATCTCCATGGGCTCTCATTTGATTGACTAGTTCCTTTAGTTTTCCATAGTATTCTTGAACGGTCTCATTTATTTTCATTTTAGAATTCCTAAAATATTTTTTTAGATATTGAAGCCGTATAGTGCGTACCTTGTTTGATCCTTGAAATTCTTCCTGTAGCATCTTGCAAGCTTTCTTTGCCGTATTTGCTCCAATTATTCTCGGAAAAACCATTTCCGAGAGCGCTTGTTGAATAACGCATAATGCTCTTGCATCCTTCTGCAGTTTGTCCTTCGGAATAGATGCACCTTCTCCACGATGTCAAATACTTAGTCATTTTGATGCTCCGATAGTCGTAGTCATTCCCATCGAAAATGGGAATGGGAAATCAGGATGAGGCAAGGTTGGCCATGGGGTGATTTTAGGAGAGGGTGGATAGGACAAGCGTCCAAAACCAACCAAACGAGGCTCTGATGCCACTATTAGTTTTTTGGTTCATATGCTAGTTTATGATTGAGGAAAGAAACAAAGATGGGAATATGAGAGATATTGTCGGCAAGGAAGTACAAGGGAACAAGGGGAATAAAAACTTTTATTAGTTTCGTGAGTATTACAAAAGGAGAAGGAGAGTTTTTTGTTGGTTTTTCTTATTCCAAGATGGACATTTTCTAAGTCCTATTTATAGGCATATCACCGACTTTCTTTTGTTCAAGCGATAAGTTTCATTGACTTTTATCCAAACTCTAGACAATTCTATGCCTGAAGACTTGATTTTTTATTTTGCATTTCTTTTTTTGACTTTTCTTGCCACTAGCTCCACTCTTCCAGAAAATGAACTCTTCTAGAAAATGGATCATAAATCAACAGAACACCAGTTCTTGGACTTCAGAACATGTAACGCTCGGGTTGAATTTACGAAGTTCCTCTGTGTTTCAAATCAAGTTTGCTCTTTCCTTGAATCTCTTGAAAGGAGCATACTGGTGTGCACTCTGATCAAAATAAGGTCGAGACAACCTTAAAAGAAGGAGGCCACCTCTAATTGATTTGGGCTTTTCGGACCGACATAAAGTTGTTCATTTCTAGCCCATCCAGCCGAATCTGGAGAATACAGTTGTCCACAAATTAGGATGCTCACACTATCATCAGCACAAAATCATAAGAAAGGTTTTTTTTTATTTTATTTTATTATTATCATTATCTGCAGCCACCATTGCCGTCGCCATGATATGTCGTTTCCTCAAATGGAAATGCTGTATGGAACTCCCTTCCCGGTCACGCCGGGCTCAGAGAACGGCTTCAAGAGCTCATACGGCACGATCCCGGCTCCGCTCCGATTCTTAAACCTTTGGTCGTTGTTCCTCGCGTCGATGATGCCCTCAAGCTCCTTCAGCCTCCCATTGAACCTCTCGAATGCCGTGTTTACCACCGGCTCCTCCTTCCATGCCGGTTCCGGATCTTGTCCCAGGTACTCCTCATCCGGCGAGTGGTTCGACAACACGTCGAGGACTGCCATCACCTTTGTCGCCTGTATCTGCGACGGGAAGCACTTGAGGAGTGCGACCTCAGGTTTGTCCATGAAGATCTTGAGCTCTTCTTCCGACGGGTCCTCGACAGGCATCTTGGTTCGGGCGATGGTGGGCCGGTTTGGGAAGTAGCCGCCGTAGGTGTATTGGCCGAAGTTGACAGCAGCGTGGTGGCCGGAGGTGACCCAAACCATGGTGGTGATAATGTGGATGAGGTCGGACGGGCTCCTTAGGTCAGGCCACCCGGGGGAGTCTTTCTTGTCGCCGTGGCCAACGGTCCGGATCTCAGTCCACCAGGATTGGAGCTCATTGTCTGAAGCAACGCGGCTCGGGTCGGGGTAGTAGTGGTTGACATAGTCGGTGACCCACTCCTTGATGGCGTCCCACAAGAGGAGGCCGTCGTTAGCGAAGGGGTAGTCCTCGATCGCTAGCTTGAGGCCATGGGGTGCCGTCGGGTCCTCCACTGCCAGGCCCCTGGCAAGAATTGACACGATCAGAAAATTATTTTTACACTTTTCGCTTTCCTTAATTTTGTAAAAGGAAAAAAGAGATGCAATTGATGTGCAATACCTGCTGATCAAGTCATTTGGCAGGCCTTGTAAGTCGAATTGCCACTGCTTGTCGTAGGCGACGGCGCTGAGCTCCATGGAATACTTGCCAGGTGAGAAGGTGCTCTCAATGATGCCGTCGCCGTTGATGAGATTCCCACGAGCCAGAGCATTGATCTCCATCGTGTATCGGAAATGCGGGTGCAACAACTTATAGATCGGGTGCATCTCGCTTAGTTGCCGGTTCGTCGCTATTATGTAAGGTTCTGTAGCACAATGAGTCCGTAACCTGCAACGATCGAACCATATTGTTATCAATTACGCTATCAGCGTTTATGCAAATAGGTACTTCTCAAAATAATATCACATTTTATATGTAGATCACTTCACTGTAAAGACAAATTACGAAATTACCCTCATACTCAAATCTCACAATGCCTATATATATGTACACACATGTCCTACTTATTATAGATAACAATTTTTGCTCGTCGAAAAGTAATGATCGGCTTATTTTGTTACCAATGGCTAACGAGCTGGTGGTATCCAGAGTCGTGGGCGAGGACATGGGCCTTGGCAAGCCGCCAAAGCCACATGCCAGTGGAGTGGCACGGCGGGGTGAACACCTGCTTCCATTGCGGTCTTCCATCGTCGGTCGGTGGCCGCGTGAGCTCGATGGCGAGGGATTTCAATGTGTTGTCTGGGGTCAAGAAGAAGATCGTCCTCGACCCGTACAACGTTGTCCCTTTGAGCTGCCTCACTTTGTTCACGTACGGTAGGAACAGGTCGTGGTAATCTAGCATGAACAGCTTCTTTTGCTTTATGGCCTACACAAAATCGAATTGAACCGATCCGGAAAGGTAGGGTTCAGGTCATATTTCATTAAATTGGGGCTGTATGATTTAGATTTATGCTTGATCCTAGAGTGCAGGTAAGTTTGTATTAGGTGATACTTCGTCGAGGGGGTATCCTCATACCTCGTTGACTGTCATGAAGCCTTTGATTTCCCTCTCGATGATATCTATCGTAATGGCTGATTCGGATGGACCGTAGATGGTGGGGTCTAGCTCGCTCCTCAAGGGCCATTCCCGAGTACACATTTTAAAACCACTTATGTATAGAGAACATATACCCAACATGGGAATAGCAAATAATTTTGGTCTTCAAAGGAAACTAATTATTACTGAACTTAAGTAATCGTATATGAGCAAATTATATAGTTGAAAAATGCATAGATAAATATAATTTTTACCGTGATCAATTGGATCGTGCATGGGTTAATTCCAGCTAGGGTTTGACGAGCGAACTCTTCGTCACTAAACCAAAAGAATCTGTTTCCTGCGGGGTGTAACAACATGGCTAATTATCGTGCATGCGAATTCTTGGAGACAGATGAATTATCTCTGCCATATATGCCAGGTAATACACAAATTTCTATCCAAACATACTTGAATGCCATAGCATTGAAACAAAGAGAGAGGGAGAGGGAGAGAGGATTTGCTTACGGTTCATGGTTTCTGGGGTTTCGAAACGCAAGAGATCTTGGGAGGCATCGGTGATGGTTTTGACAAGTCGAGGGAAGAGGTCCTTGAGGAAGCCTTGCTTCTGCAACGGGGGCAAGTTGACCCCTTCGTTGAAGAGCTTGTCGATGGCGGTGAAGAAGGGGAACCCCAGGTTGGCGTCAACTATTGCCGTCTCTAGAGACGGCAACAGCGCGTGCATCACGGAGTACACTGTCTTCGCAGAGAAAGTTGAGTTTTTTATCGTCGAGAATTGTTCGTCTCGAGGCACATATATGCTTCTGCTTCTCGATTCCGATAGTGGATCTGCTTGATATTATACACGAATTGTTTAATTTGTTCATTATGAAGAATGGCTAATTGTTTCTGTAACTATGATTTTACGAGAGAACAATACAAAAGTTCGATTTTCCAAAGCTAAAAGGGTTGTGCCTGCTTATGGCTGATTTTTATGCAGTCTCACTTTCATGGTTCCTCCTTTTATGCACTCTACCTTTGGACTCATCTTGGAGCGCGTTTCCTCCCGAAAAGAACTTTATTCAATAATCTAAAGTTTTATTGTGTTACTCATTATTATGAAGTAAAAACAATAATTTGTCGACTCACCGGTCTTGCACTGACGGCGCCCGGTCCGACATCGTCTAGGGTACGGAAGCTCTTGTCCACCGAGCACCGGTCTCTTCTTATCCGCGTCGCTGTCCGAATTCCCGAGGTCATTGTACACATCGTAATCGTATATCCTCTCGTACGACTTCCTCTCGCCTTGGCCGTTCCCTCGCAAGATCACCAGCTCCTCCTCTCTCAGTCTCCTTAGCCCGCTCGGTGTTTCCGACGGTAAATAGCACTGCCTTGCAATAGCATGCAATGAAGACCATCATCAAGCTCCAAATTAGATCAATCTCAGTAGTACTCATAATTCAAACCGTGTGAATCGACGCTTTTTAACATGAGAAAACCCTAAGTAGGAAGCGCTGTAGCTATGGGTATGATCTAACCTTATTGGTGAAGAAGACCCTCTTTTGTGGGTTATCGTACTTGGAGTGAACCCATGATTTGCATGTGATGCTAAGAGGACCACTCTCGAGCCCGTCGAGGATGATGTCCTTGATGTACATCTCCTCGTGGTGCTCATTCTCCACGAAAATCGCCCCGACCTCCCCAAACTCCTCTCCGACCACGAACTCACACTCGTACGTCACGCCCTCCTCATTCTGGCTCGTCTCGCGCACGTACCCTTTGGTCGTCTTCTTCTCTTGTCCCGTCTCTGTAAATAAAGTTCAGGACTGTGTTTAAATCCTCAACATCGTGGACACAAGAGATCAATAATTTGAATATCAGAGCAGGAACGAAACTAAAGTTCAGGAACAACATCAAGTGGGAGGTGGAATATAGCAAGGGTAAGGATTAAAATCCATACGGTCTATGTTATGTCAAGAACTTAATATATCCATATTATCTTGATTGCACCTTTTTAAATGCAGCCTATTTCTGCCCCTACTTTTGGTTACAAGTTGTGTTAAGAACTTCAAGTTCCAAACTAAATGCTCAATACTTACTTGGGTCAAGCGCTGCACTAACAAGCTCCAAGAGGATTGTTTTCCCCACTAGATCAGTGATCTTATCGAGCCCTCTGCTTATTGCGATGTGCGAGAAGAACCCACCAATCTTGGGTTTCACAATCACTACCGCTTTAACCGACAGCGATTTCTCGACAGCGATCGGGCTGGCAACCACTTTGATATTACTCGATGCAACCCCCACCAGAACGCTTCTAGGGCTCTTTTGGAGCGCAGGTGTGGACTGTACTAGTAAAGTTGCGATGCCGCCATTGCCTTGGCTAGATGGTTTGGTTAATGGGACCAAGGTTGGGGAGGCAGATGGGGATTGATGAAGCTGTGTGTTCGACATGATGATGGTGATGGCGATCGTTTGTGGTGTGTTCTTGAAAGAGGGAATGGTTTACACAACAATTGCTGAAAACAATGGCTATCGAGACTTCGGGATGATGGGGTTTTGGAGAGTTGGTCTAAGTGGTTTTTATAGAGGGAGAGGAGGAAGAAAACTATGGCACGTGCTTTATTGTTAATATTCTCTTCTAGGCATTATTTTGCCCTAAAAGCATGTACATGGTGTAACGACTAATCCGATGAGGGCGGAGAATAATCGTCGAAGCTAGAAGGCCTAGATAAAAAGCGGTTCATGACAGATTTTTAGGATGACAAAGGGAGAGGAATGAATCGAATCGTGCACCGAACGTAAGAAGAGCAATTCTGAAATATTTATGTGAAAAATTGAAATTAACTCATGGCAATGTCTTTTGACGTAACGGCAATACTTAATTTTGAAATTCTAAAATTAAGCGTGCTTAGGTAGGAGCACTTGATAAGATGTCCTGTCAAAAGATAACATCGTGAAGCCCCGTACGATACGGGTCCAAGTGATCAAACCTCCTGTGAGTTAATCCTAGATAGCACACGTCACTGGAGCAGCAGGGAATGGAAAGACCGGAGGAGATAAAGGCAGTGGACTAGACTTGTGTTCATTCGAATTTTGACTTTACGTGACCGTACGGTATTCGTGCAAAAGATATTTCAAAGAAGAGTTCGTATTGGATCCACTCAGAAATACTTCGGCTGTACTTGACCCGACCCACCAACTGCTATTCCACCAGTTAGGTTATCGAGGCGTATGTCTTGTTCTTATCATTGGCAGAGTATTAATCGGATCATTATCCCAGTTGAGGTCGTAGCTCGTGTTTTTCTTGAATTACGATTGTCTTCTACCATTGGTTATCTTGACACAATATGCATTCTTACGCTTATTATCCATGTCGGGCATTCATTGTCGGATTAGGGGGCCAGGTGAGTCGGGGTCCTCGCTCTCAGGTTGCTAGGTGCAAGTTTTAGGTATATGTTATAATTTAGGACTTGACGTTGATAAGCCCAGAGTGTCGCAATAGCATCGACAGTTGTCGAGGTCGGTGAATCAGAGATGTGGCCGCGCGGGGCAGAGCGTAACGGTGTGTGTGGTGGCGGGCGGCAATGAAATTTTTGGGTCTGGCTCTTTTGAGGCCCGTGAATCTGATGGTGGTGTGGGTTTTGCGAAAGGAAGGTCAGAAAGTGGCATAACAGCACTCAAGAACGGTAGGTTTGACCTAACATGAATACCGGCCTTTCGCTGTTTGATCTATCACCAGTAGTGGCTTGAGTATGAACTCAACATAGATCATGATAAGATCAAAATGAGTTAGTTTAATTCCTAGTGGACTAAGTAATGGACAAAAAAATAAAAAACCTTTCCTTCCCTTTCACGTGGATGATTATTATAGTCCAAACTAGACTAGATTAGCTGTCATAAAATTAATTTATAGGAAGGCTATAAAATTTGTATGTTAAGGTTGCATGTGCTCAATAACTTTTGTCCGTATAGAGGCAAAATGTTGCCACGTAGGCTCACATATAATCTTCTGTATAATTCTTTGAAATTTGAATATTCTTATAAATTTTGGCAGGACAGTAAAGAAATAAATGTTTTGTACTTTTGTTTAAAGCCAAAC
The DNA here is from genome assembly GCF_020921035.1 of Rhodamnia argentea. NCBI lineage: Eukaryota > Viridiplantae > Streptophyta > Magnoliopsida > Myrtales > Myrtaceae > Rhodamnia > Rhodamnia argentea. The sequence continues at coordinate 26,385,078 of NC_063157.1, read as the reverse complement.
AAACATGCACGCCTTTGAAACAAATGTTCAAACAAAGTTAGTCTGTTATACTTCACCTTTTCATGAAATGCTCGTAAGTTCACGTGAGGAAAGTAAATTTCTCCTTTGTAGATATTGTGCAGGACCAATAGCCTTTGGTTTTGATTTATGCTGATGAATTATTCGTCCACATCGTTTATGACTTCGGGATTATAAAAGATTGGCACATTTTTATAGCATATTAGTAATTGCACATATAATTTAGCAGACACAATTAAAAAAACTTTAGTAAATATAAAAAAGTTCGGTAAATTTCATTAGATGATGATAATTTTTACAATGTGTATATTTAAACCGCCGATAAGTTCTTAATAAATACTGACCACTATTAATAAGTTATGGTAAATTATGCCTTTCAAATTAAGGAAAAGTGTCCAAAAAATCCTAAATATTTTGTATTGGCGCCAATTCGATCGTAAACCTTTTAATTGTGCTAATTTAGTCCTAAATCTTTTGCATTTGTGTCAATTAAGTCCATTTGGCCAATTTTGGCCAAAAATGGTTGACGTGGCTACCGATCGTCCTATGTGGGCATTCTGTTCCATTCCCCATATTTCACATGTCATTCCTTATTCGATTTGCACGTGAGAGGAGGCATCAAAATATCCCACATTGCTTGACTTTGGAGAGGGCTATTTGAGGGAGGTCGATCTACTGTTAAGAGGTCAAGAAGAAGATCAATGTCGATAGTCATAGAATGATATGTGGTCATTGGGGTTCATTTCCAATCATTGTGTTGAAGGTCATCTGCAATAATTACGTAACATCAAAAAAGTAGAACGAGTCATATTACTATGTGGTGTGCATGTGTTTTTTAATATAGGAAACTGCTAGCCTAACAATCAAATAGTACTGTCGCTTATTTCTGACCGCACGATCTTTCAATCAATGAGAGCTTTATGCAAAACATGCAGTGATAGTGTATGGATTTACAGTTGTGATTATACCGTTCTCGACGATCTTGTCCGAGTGGCATTTTCCATTAATATATTGCTTTCCTGAATGTGGATCCCGCTGTCTTTACCAGCGCCTAGCTATGCTTTTATCTTTGTTTTTGTCTCTTAAGCCCCGCAAATGGTTATCCCCAAGTGGTTTCACGAGCTCTATCGGTAACTACTTCTTGTGCATCTTTTTATTACTACAACTTGATCTAAAGTTGTCTTCCTTGCTGTCTCTACTTCCGCATGGTTGTGCTTTATCTTTGTTTTTGTCTTTTAAGCTTGAGAAAATGGTTCCACGAGCTCGATCGATTAGAAAACAACTTTCGTGCGGTGGCCAATGTAGTTACAGTTTGAGGGAGGTTGATCTACTATTAAGAGGTCAAGAAGAAGATCAATGTCGATGGTCATAGAATGATAGGTGGGTTAATTTCCAATCAATGGGTGCTTATGCAAAATATGCGGTGATGATGTGTGAATCTATAGTTAAGATTATACCTTCCCCGACAGTAATGTTAGGGTAGCATTTCTCATTAATATATTTCTTTCCTGAACGTGGATCCCGCTGTGTTTACCCGCACCTAGCTGTGCTTTTGTCATTGTTTTTGTCTCTTAAGACCCGCAAATGCGTTTCCTCAAGTGGTTTCACAAGCTCTATCGATAACTACTTGTTGTGCATCTGTTTATTACTACAACTTGATCTACAGTTGTCTTCCCCGATGTCTCTACTCGTGCATGGTTGTGCTTTATCTTTGTTTTTGTCTCGTAAGCCTGAAAAAATAGTTCCACGAGCTCTATCGATTATAAAACAACTCTCGTGCGGTGGCCAATGAAGTTACTGTCCCCCTAGGACCACTCGTCGCTTATCAAACTAAGCATATGCACCACGAAGTCCATAGGTTATCTGACAAACGTGACAACTTGACAAACACCATGAATAAATTAAAAAAACTATGACACAAATTGCTAGGTGCTGTGCATGAGTTCATTAACACATTCCTTTCCTGGACGTTGAAAGTGTCCTGTCAGCTTGCTTCCCCCCCCCCCCGCGCCCCGTGTCTCTGCTCGTGCCTTGCTGTACTTTTATCTGCGCCGAAAATGGTTTTCCAAGAATGGGTCCACGAGCTCTATCGATTAGAAAACAACTTTTGTGCAGGGGTTAATGTAGCTATTGTCCCCTTAGGACCACTCATTGCTTATCCAATTAAACATACACACCGCAAGGTCCATAAGTTATTTAACAAACTTGATAAACATATGTCAGATGAGTTCGAATTCACACTCGAATCAAATTAGGTAATTGGATAATTTTCTGCACAAGATAACGTAATCAGGAAAAAAAAAAGTTCAGCAACATTCAAAGTTTGTTTTTTGTACAATAATGTGACCATCTCTATTTTTCCTAATCTCAATGTTGGTGTACTTAAAGGTCAATTCTTCGGAGACACTATTTTCAAACTATTTTCTTGCACCCATTTTCCTCGCTTCCTCTCTCTCTCTCTCTCTCTCTCTCTCTCTCTCTCTCTCTCACACACACACACACACACACACACACACGCGGAATTGGTGCAACGAGACCGGTCAATTAATAAAATTATAAGAGAAGAGTGAGTCAAAGTATAGGTGCTGTGCATGTTTTTGTTTATTCATGTAATAATTTTGAGTTAATGGCTCAATAAGTATGTATTTAAAGTTATGACTCTTTAGATTCATGTCCTTTTACTTTTCTGCTGTGGTTTTCTTTCTCTTTAATACTGTTGTAATTATGGATCAATGCTCAACAAATGTGGGCATAACTGACACGACTCTTTAGTACATATCCTTTCAGTTTTTTCCAGCAATTTTCTTTGTCTTTACAAGGATGTGTATTTGCTCAGTTCTTGGGAGTCTTTCTTTGAAAGAAGTTGAAAAATCTTTCTTGAGTTAAAAGGAGTCGTGCTCTGGGTGTGCCGATTTTGGAAAGTGTTCAACTAAGTCTTTACTAATACAAACGGGTTCAAGGTATTATATCTCAGGAATCATAATTTGTGAAGTTGCTTGGCATCATCAGTAGGAAGTAATCGCCTTAAGGAGATTCCGTAATCCGTACCTCACCTCCCGTTCATCTAACAAATTTATACTTGGTTTGCAATTCTGCAATCTTTACTCTATATATATATCTTGGTCGTTTGTAAATCTAGTATCCCTATCTCAAAATTATTATGGTTACAACAAACATTATTCTGTTATTTCCAACAATTTCATTCCTTTCCTAGTCTCTATAATTAATATTGTTCCCAAGTCTTAACGATTAATTTTCTCGAAATTCGTCACGTGATCCCCACCCCAAAGGACGACGAAGAAAAGGACAATTTGTTTGTGTACATATACAAGCCGAAGAAAGCAAGGAAAAAATCCATTCCTTTTTACAAAAATGTGGCCTTGTTAAAACAACTGGTCCAAAATGAGAATGAACAATTCCCATAATTGGCCTTTAAAACCTTCCGAATCATAGAAATTTCAGTTTCAAAAAATTCAACCAACACTGGAGAAGAGTCCGACCCCAGTACCAATAAGCACGCTATACTCTTCTAAGGTAAGGTTGAGCTCGTGCTTACTGAACAAGAAAGTGGCAGTATTGGAGACCTAGAAATAAGCTAATGCTTGAACCAAACCAGTGCGAACTTAGATGTTGAGCAATAACAGCAACCGTCCCAATCTGCACTCCACATAAGATTGTGCCACATGATCTAGCTGGGTCAACCATTCAGCCAGATCGGCCCTAGGCATCATCACGGTGCAGATGTTGTCGTTCCCCCATTAAGTGATAGACCAATGACAATGACACACCTAATTGCCATAGACCGACTCGAAATGAGTATATGATAGTTACATGTAAAAATAATGAGCTCACAGACATACGAATGAAGTTCATGCATGCATTATTATCTTTGAGTATTATAGTTTTAAAGGGCAAACCGTACCAAGATATTTTGGCCTTATTTGGATCCCTTAAAACTTGGGAATATCAAGACTCCGCCTTGTGCCAACAAATTCTGCCCAAAGCGGGGGATTCTTAACATAATCGGAATCAAAGGCAAGGCCATCCACTCCTCATACTGAGGCCAGGAAGATTCTTTCCTTCACACCATCCTAGGCTCATCTAGCATTTTAGGTCAGATAGAATGACATGAAATTCATGCACAACAGTTAAGAATACTCAACATGGCAATCTTGCAATAAAGTAAAGCAATTAACCTCAACAATAACTCACAATCGATTAAGAGATAAATTCACAAAAATCAATGGCCTAAGTTCACAAGCATGATTTTTTTTTCGAAAATTCCAGAGCTAGCTCGATTTTTTTTCTTCTTTTCAAAAAATAAAAGTCTTTTTAAGTCTTTATTTCTTTCTGAATAAGAATTGAAAATTCAGTTAGCCCATTAATTTCCACAAAAATTAAAAAATCGGTTCCCAAATAAATCGTCAAGTTGCCGCAACCTAAAATTTTAGAAATTTTAGGGTAACGGATTATCAGGTTAATTAAATTAACTAACTTAATTTAGACTCTCCCAAGTCCTACTGAATCCCAACTTAGGTTCATTCAGTGCAAAATTTATTTAATTTGGAATCGCCACTAATCGTTTTCTATAAACTAGAGAAAATGAGTCTAGGAACTTGATTACATTAATTAGAAAAATTAATGCCTTTTTGGTATCAATTTCATGAAAACCTCTTTAAATTGATGATGTGAATTAAATGCTTTTTTTTTTTTGAAAAATGCAATGCAAATGACCATGTATTTTTTGGATTAAATTAAAGCAAAGAAAGAATGAACAAAAATAAACAAATATGCCCATAATATACTTTAAATTTTGAAAATTCCAATTTTTTATCCACAACTTACTCTTAGATTCGAGTCAATAAGCAGATATAGTATAGGATTTCATCATCCCATTCTAAGAAGGGCGGAATAGGAAATTATATATGAAATTACCGATCCGTTCCATCGAGATTGAGGTTAGGGTATGTAATTTGCATATTCCGAAGGGTCAAAGCACATAGGTGAGCATATATTATGATCATATTTATTTATTAATGTAATTTTATAACTAAACAAGACAATCACATAAAATAAACAAACATGACATAATAGATATGCAATTACTAGACCATAAGTAAAATCAGCCACCAATGTTCATAATTTTCAAAAATTATATGGGATGGCCGAAAATTCATGTGGGTCCGCATTCCCATCCGCCAAAACTCAATCTTTTCAAATTTGAGAAATTATCTCTTAGGATTTTTCAAAGTATTTTCAGATAATCCCCAAATTTAGAAAGAAGTATTCATCCAATGCAATCATGACCATAACATAAGATAAAGCCAAATAACCACATGGATAATGCAATTCACCCAACGAAAGATGCAAAAGATAATTATCGAAACAAAGATCATCCACAATAAGCAAATTTTGGCCATAAAGGAAGAGAATGCCGAAAATCCATCTCCAATTTTGCCAAAAATTCATATCCTTTTCAATTCATCCAATTTGATCTTAGAAAATGTTGATTGGTTAAAACTTTGAGTATAGACGTTTTTCCAATCTAATTCAATCAGTTCTCATAGAATCCATATAATCAATCAAGTTCATGACCAAAGTCAAATTTCCTCAGAAAAATCAGAATTTTAGTGCAAAGTCGTTCAATTTTTGGTTTTAATAGGAAAATTCGTGAATTAAATTGTTTATCAAAGAATAAAAAATTTTTGATATGCTAAGTGGTAAAATGATGCAAGTTACCAATCAAACAAGCATGAATTTGCAATCAAAATTTAAAAAATTATACCTTTTCTTGAGCAAAAATCCTGCACTTATGCAACCATCGAAAATCACCCAAAGTAATTGCCTTTTGAGCTTATTTGCAATCGAATCAAGATCCAACCCCAAGAGATTCTAGTGCCAAACAACAAGCAAGTTAGTCGTTGAATACCACTCAAAAACTGGTCTGAACCAACCTTGAATAGGGCTGAACAGTGGCGCCAAAGCTGCAGGATAGAAAGGTGGCACGGCAAACGGGTGCCGGTTCCAAATGAGCTGATAGTCAGTGGCAGATGTGGGAGCTGGAGGTCGCACGGTTGACTTGGACGGAGCTACTTGGACGGTGGCTAGGTAGGGACGACGAAGGTCACTCGACTTGGTGGAGTGGGCTCATGAGGAGCTCCGCTGGGGGAGGAAGAAGCTCGGGAAGGAGGACTGTCTCGACCGGTGGGGGAGACTCTCAAGCTCCTTAGACTTCTCAATGTGTGCTTTGAATTTTTTGAGCCAATATGAGTGAGAATGTGTATTAACTCGAGACCTAAGGTTGTTTATATATAATGAGGTTCCCTAATCCTAGTAGGAGTAGAATTTATTTTTGACCGTAGGATTAGGAAACCTAGTTAGAGTAGGATTAGATATGGACCGTAGGATTTCAAGAGACTGAATCTATTAAAACTCTTGCTCCTAGCTAAGGTAAGACTCTTAATTTAATTAAATTTTAATTTAATTCAAACTTTGAAGAGTCCAATTCTATTAAAACACCTAGAAATTTTCGGCCTCATAGGATAAACATGGGTTGGCCGAATTTCACTAGCTCTTTTGGGCTTAATTGTGCTATTCTGGACCTAATTTGAGGTTTAATTAATTAAATGAGTAATTAACTAAAGGTCTCAAATATTTAAATGAAAAAAACTGGCTGAATTAAATTTGAAAATAAGTCTTAGCCCCTTATAGAATTCGGCACACTCCCATCCAAGCCTTAGCCAAAATTTTAAATTGAATTATGGGCTCACCGGAAATTTTTGGAGTCAATTAAGGCTTTTTTCGAATAATAGACAGCTAACTAAAATCCTTTATAATTTAAATGAACTTGAATGGGCTGATTTGAGCTTGAAAATTGGCCCCAATGGCATTGTAAATTTCTGCACATGCTCTCCTATAATTGCTGAAAATTTTCCCGAGCTTGTCAAATTAAGCTCAATTCCTTCACTGTTGGTCCGAATGCAAAGCTATGCATGATTGACATAAATAAATATGCTATGCATGAAAAACTAATTATTTATTTTTGGTGAGAACTAAAATTAATTTTTATTTTTATGCAAAATAAATAGTTTAAGAAAAAAAATCAAAATTTATGTATCGCACACATAAAGGGCCGAAGGGGAAAATCCAGGAAAGAGAGCAAGAGAAGTCCACGGCTGAGGAACCCACGGTGATAGCTCTCTCTGCCAATAAATTTCATGGTCTCCCTCTGCCGATAAAGAGCTTTGATGTGGAGTCCTCCAGACCTTGTGAAACCATTGGAGCTGGGCCGACGTACCCACAGAGAGAGAGAGAGAGAGAGAGAGAGAGAGAGAAGGGAGTGTCTTTGTCTTTGATTCTCTTGCTCTGTTAGTACATCATCATGAGTATTGAGTCGCACTAATCACCATGGTTTGCCTTCTTCGTCACTCATTCACACAGGATTCTTTCACAATGCATGGCTACAATTAGAGAGGGAACAACGGAGGGAAGAAGAAGTAAGAAACACACTTCGCAGGGCGTGAGAGAGGGGATCAGAGAGAGATTGCTACAAGTTCACTAAAGACAAAAAAGCCTTGTCTTCTTCTTTTCCTGCAGGTCACACGAAGGCCACGCTAAATAGAATATTCGGCAGTTTCAGACGGCACGAGAGAGAGAGAGAGAGAGAGAGAGAGAGAGAGATTGGCGACATCCAACCACGATCAGCGGCCTCCTAGCAATTCGCAAGTCCACGACCGAGCTCCAAGACAAATCGTCGCAATCGAGAAGCCTGTCCAAGAGCCACAGCGAGTCCACCGCTACGAGCCCCGCCGAGTCCATAATCCGGGAATCTCCGTGATCCGGTGTATCGAGAATCCGTTCAAATTTGGAAACCTAATCCGTGAATTAGGTAACAATTGTGACTAACCTTTCTTGTAGATATTATTATCTATTTTTGAAAGGATGTAAATGGTAACATTGCGTTAGGGATAAAGCAATATTATCCTAAATTAGGCACATCCGTAGCTAAGGTTTTATTTTTTCCTTTTATCTTATTCATTTATGTCGTGATTGTTATTTAAGTTTGAACATTGGTAAATAATTTTGCCCATAACACATGCTCCCAATCACGCCATCCTTCGGAAAACGTGCATTAAGGCAATGTCCGATTTTGATCTTAAAGTATGATTATGCCCGTACGTGTGAATTATACATCAGATGCTCGATCTCGAGGAGCAGATTGATAATTTCTAAATAGAATTCTAAGGTTTGCCCTATGTATTTAGGGACGACGGTAATTCTATATCATATTCACTTTTTAACCCTAATCGCAAGGGATGTTGTGAATAAAATCAGATTTTCGGAGTGAAAAGATGTGTTATAGGCAAAATTGGTTATTTTTGTTCAAATTTTACCTTTTTCCTGTTTAATTAATTTCCCAAAAAATCCCAAAAAATGAAACTCAGCTTTCCCTTAAGTAAATCATGTTTTTCTATTCTTTTACACATAAAATTACATCTAGTAAAGTTTAGGACTTTGAGGAATCATTTTCTCAAATAAAATTAGATGTTATCTCACTTTAGGATAGCTTTTTATTTTCACTTTTCTTTGAATCTAAAAATGCAATAAAAAATTCAAAAATGCCATCCATGTTGCATATCATATAATTTAGATGTCATAATTATCGTATCATGCGTTTTGCCACGTCATTATGCCATGTCATTCATTTTTTCATGTCATTATGCCACATCATTCATGTGTATGGCATGTTAGGATCATCTTTTGTGTGTCTTATAGGATATAAGCTTAGGTCACTAATTTAACTTTTATGTTAGGTTAGTCGATTGCATAATTATTTGCATGTCATTTAGAATAGACTAATTTTCGAATATAGCATAATCTAGCATGATTAAGTAAATTCATTGCACGTCATGTAGATTAGTCTCATATAGATAGTTTGCATATTCATGTCGTTTAATTAGAATTGCATTGTCATCCCTTGCCATGTCATATAGGTCAGTTGCATTAGCATTGCATTTAACAAAGAGAAAATACCTAAAAATCAAATCAATTGCCCAAATCAAAAGGTTTTCATGAAAAAGTGGTACCAAAAAGGCATTGTTATCTTGATTAGCAACGCAAGTGCACATATCGAACAAGTAATAAAGTGATGAATAAAAGCATCGTTCCCATAGAGATTGTAGACAAATTAATCAAATTACTTATTAAAGGTGAACAATTCTCCAATTTATCTAACCAATTAAAAATTCAACAGAGGAATCAAAATTCTAAAGAAAAATAAATTAACCAAAGTAGCAAACCAAAATCAAAAAATAGAATGCACAAGCTAAACCTAGAAATTTTGAATATAAAGAAGCAAAGAACAACATATTTCTATTAACGATGAAAAAAAATGTTAGAGCATTCGATTTCACTTAACCAATCAAGATTAATTAACTAATCTCGTCATGCAATCAAGTTGAATTCATAGTGCGATGGCAGAACTTCTTAATTTAAATCACTATCCTTGGTCCAATATAGCAACCCTACTTGGATTTCGCAACCCACACTTGTTCCATGTCAATTTAAGTAAATCCAAACTCATTAAGATCTATGAACATTCCCAGATTCAATAAACCACCCTCGATTTACCTACCGCCGAAACCACACAAAAAACTTAAGATATCTCTATCTATGATGAATTCATGGCTATACATCATAAAGTACTCGCATGGAATCTCCTTTTGATCTCAAATATGCAACAAAAATGTTTCAAGCGGTGATCAAACACTTAAAAGCATTAAGAACATGATATATAACTCCCACATATGAATTCTAAAATTGCATAAATGAGTCTAGAAAATTAATCAATCATAGTTAAGCTACATCGTAGATCTAACAAGAAGTAGTCTAGAACATAATGAAACTTAAATTAAAAATGATGAATAAACTAAACATTATGAAAAACTAGAACAAGTTCACCAAAAATAATCAAGGGTTGACTTTAAATTCGCCTTCTTCTTCTTCACTTGCATCCAACATTGAAAAATAGAAGCAAAACCATAAACGTCGTATGATAAAAAAAAAAACGTCTTCTCTATCTACTCCTCTTCAAAATCACGTTCCTTTCTTTTTCTTTTTCTTTTTCATTTGGACATCTTCTTGTTTTCAAAAAGAAATCTTAATCACACCAGAATAGGATTGCAATAAAAAATTCTTCCCAAAGATAGACTTCTCTCAATAATAAAACTCATAATTTAGCTTGGATTTTGAATTTCTCCCCAAGATAAGCTTGATTCTCTTTGATTTCAAATTTGCATGGCCGAAGATCGGATTACCTACAAAATCAATTAAAAATAAATAAAATAGACATCAAATTCAATTAAAACTAAGCAAATATTAAGTCTAAAATAATAAATAAACTCTATATAAAATAGAGTTATCGGGCATTAATTGAAAAATTAACGTAACAAAGTTGCCGAACTCATTTAATCTCTAGTTCACGGAACTAAGATATTTCTCCTAATATCTTATCTAGGTTTTTAATCTACTTATCAAAAAATGATTAGTGGCTGCTCCTAAATTGAAAATGTTTGCACGTTAATCATCCGAACCTAAGTTGCAATTTAGTAGGGCTTGGGCGAGTCCCGATTAGGCTAGTCAAATAATTAACCTAATAACCCATTAACTTGAGAATATCAAATTTTAGGTCATGACACTAATCAAACATGTAATTGTGAAATCTGAAGAGGTAATCACAAGAACTCTTGATCCCGTTAATGTAGTTGGTAGCACGGATGCGTTGGCCAAGACGATATTTTCTTGACTTGGAAGTTCCGTGACCCAACCGCATTCACGTACCCTTGTGAGTGGAGCTGGTGGTGTCGGGCTGAAGATTGAGAGATGCGGATGGGATGATACAACCGGTTCGTGAGGGTGGCATCGAGGTGCTTTGTGCTAAGAGTTCTAGGATATAAAGATTTTGCTATTAGGAGATCTAAAGAAGGGGGTTGGCCTCTTGTGCACAAACCGATTGGGAGCTAATGTCGCTATTCTGATGAGGCCACGACGGGTCGAAACTAGTTGTTGTACTTAAGGATTCTGTGTGTCTCACTTGAAGGACTAGATATCCGAGCTAAGTTGGGTATGGTACGATCCGATACAAGGATGCTATTCGCCATACTATTCTTAGGAACAACTATAGAAGAAAGGTTGGCCTGACGTACTCGACTCACTATGTGACGCACGGGCTATTCCACAACTAAGGATCCGCCGGTCCGTGACACTATACTCTCGCTTGTTTTTGATTGGTAATGAACTTGCATCATGTTATTTTTCTTCTCCAACTGATTGGGCTATCCTAATTGGTACTCCCTTTTGCTATTCATTACATTCTAAGGAGTCGGGATAAGTACACCATGAGTGCCATAACTTATATACGTCGTTCGTTTGAGTGCCATAACTTTCAAAATGTTCACTTAAGTACCATAACTTTCAAAAATCGTTTACTTGAGCACGATGTCGGAGCAAAATCGTTCACTTGAGTGCTACAACAACTTTTTTAGCGTGCTACATCAGCTTTCCGGCATGCCACGTCATCTTTCCGACGAGTCACGTTAGCTTTCCGGTGTGCCACATCAGCTTTTCTGGTATCCACATTAACATGGCACTTAAGTGAACGATATTTAAAAGTTATGGCACTTAAGTGAACGTTTTAAAAGTTATGGCACTCAAGTGAATGCCGTACAAAAATCATGGCACTTCTAGTATACTTTTCCCCTAAGGAGTCATAAGTTTATAGGATTGTCGAAAAAATTAACCTTTCAATAAGGTAGGATCCAAGAGGTAGGTTCACTAACCATTTGAGAATCCAAATTTGCTGAGCAACCAAGGGGATCACTAGCCGCAGTTCCCGGTGATCTATCTGCTACCCCTATTCTACTCCAATAACGTCCAACCAAGCCGTTGTATCCCCGCACCATGACAACGTAGTTCAATCATGAAGCCTTACCAGCCTCTCGTCTATCATTGCTGTTGGCCACCACCACTAGCCGCCCATCATGACGTTACTTTCTCCCTTGCCATGGGACATTCGGGCTTAGGTAGAAAATTGCTGAAGCTTATTGGGCTAGCTTCAATTCATGTGAGTGGCCCACAATCCGAGAGGGGAAAATCTTTGAGTGGGACTAGATAGTGAAAGGCCATCAAAAAGTACTCTTCCTTCCTACTAGTTATATAATTATAATCCCCCGTGATTTCTTTTACATTTGCTTTGTTCATACATGTCATGAACTTTTTCTAGTTAATGAGATGAGTGTTATCAACAATCGCCAATCTCTAACCCTAGCCACTATCTCCTCTCCTCTCCCTCTCAACTCCACACAAGTTCTTTCTTATTTCTGTGGAGGAGAGTGTTTGAGCTAGATCTCTTCCTCCCCCTCCCCCCTCTTCATTAACTGATTTAGTTTTCTATTTCTTTTTCTTTCTTTCCTCCTATTTGTGGAGCTTTTTTCTTCCATTCTAGTCTAGATCTGGAAGCCTCTCTCCTATGTCGGGGAGTTTTTTAGTGTATATTTTTGAGGTTTTGCTTTCCTTGGATTTCATTAGCATACAAATCGGTTTCAAAGGAGATCAATAGAGCTTCGTGAAGATTTTACTCTCACTATCAGATTCATGCTCATTCAGCCTTTCTATTCTGTATGGCGATGGTATTGGGACGCAAAACCTAGGCACACACCACTGAAAGATAAAGCCATATCAACAGATGAAGATATCGGTGTGTGCTCATTACTGAAGACGAATTCGGTAATCGACCACTAATTTTGATTTGAAGAACTTATAGATTTGCTTTTCGAGCATGTGATTCCTAACATTGTTCTGATGATTTTTTTTTGGTCAATCAAGGGAAACATGTTTAGTGGGAACAAGAAAAATTAAATTTCTTAGTTTGTGTTTAGTATCCTTAATCATGATTTAAGTTCTTTCTAAGCATGTTTCATGCGTTTGATTCGTCGAAAATATCCAGCTAACTGAAAATCATTTTCGATAAAGAAAATATGCATAAAGTTAAGAAAATGAATTTCATGTCCCGAAAAGAGAAAAATATTTTTCTTTATCATGCAATTTTTCCAAAAATAAATTCGCCTTAAAATTTCAATCAAAAGTACAAAACTCTATTAAGACTTAAACATATACAAAATTTTGTCACTCATGTGATTGAGAAAATAAGCTTGGGAAAAAATTGGTAATTTGAAAAGAAAATTGAAAATTCCCAATTGAATCAAATTTGGACATTGGCAAAATAATTTGTATTTTTTTTATATTTATTGGGTCTTTGATCCTTTTTCACGCATTAGTGATTCACCTTTGTGCTTCTTGATTCTAGAATTTTTCTAGTTGTTGCGGAGTTGAGGCCTAACACCTTCTTTCAATTTTGATCGGGGCCTAAGCAAAAACCTAAGTGCTTAAGAATATTCTCTCAAGTTTTTCAAATAAAGTGGCCACATCATAAACGTTAAATTTCAATCTTGTCATCTCATATAGAAGAAGAGAAGCACAAAAACAGAGCATAAAGAAGATATGAAAATCGTATGTTTTGATTTACGCATACTGTGTTACAATGAATAATGACTCCTATAGATATACACTTAGAAAGAATCTCAAGAAGTAAATATCAATGGTACCCATAATTTGAATCAATCTCGGATTGCTAATCATGCGGATATTCTGATTGTGATTTGATTCTATCACGCGGATATTCCGATTGTGCTTTGATTTGGGTGCGAGCTTGAGATAACATTTGATTCCGTGTTACATACCCCCCTCCCCACGCAAGTTGATGGTGTGGAACAAATCATCAGCTTGGATCATAAAAGACGAAATCAAATAGACGACAATTCTTTAGAAGAATGTATGAAGGCTGATGGGCTGAAGAGATAAATTAAACATAAAGTTATCCGCGAGCATGATGCTCACGAACGAAGTGATAATCAATCTCCACATTTTTTGTACGGGGCATGAAAAACTGAATTCGCTGTAAGATAAATGGTAGAAAGGTTATCGCACTAGAGCGTAGGTGGATGAAGCGGCAGCGCATGGCCATCACGAAGAAGATACTCGATCCACATAACTTCGTAGGTCGTGTCGGCAAGGCACTTGTATTCTAGCTCAGCACTAAAGCGTGCCATAGTACGTTGTTTACGTGAACACCAATATATAAGATTATGGCTAAGAAAAACACAATATCCACCAAAAGAGCGATGATCATCATGATCACCAGCCCACCCAACATCAGAAAATGCATGAAGAGCCATAGAAGAAGTGCGAGCGAAAGTAAGTCCATAATGAGGAGTATCCATTAGATATCGCAAAATGCATTTCACAGCCTATTAGTACGCAGCTGTAGGAGCATGAAGACATTGACAAGCTGTATTCACCGAGTGTGCAATGTCGGGCCGGGTTAGAGTTAAGTATTGGAGGGCACCCACAATGCTGCGATAAAGTAGATGATCGGGTAAAGGTTCCCCTTGATGAACAAACAATGGTTCATCGGTGGTACATGGAGGTAGAAATAGCACGAGCATCAAACATCTTTGCACAATCTAGAATCTCATAAGTGAACTTAGATTGAAGTAGATGAAGACCGTCGGAGGTAGATTGCACCTTAACACCTAGAAAATAGTGAATAGGTTAGAGATACTTTATGGAAAATTCACCATGTAGAGCATGCAAAAGAGCTGGTAGTAGAGCATTAGGAGAGCCGGTAAGGATTATGTCATCCGCATAAACTAATAAGAATATGCTATAAGATGCAAAATGTTGAATGAACAAGGACGAGTCAGCAGTGGAGATAAGAAAACCAATGTTGACGGGATAGGAGCTAAGCCGTTCATGCCAAGATCAAGGAGCTTGTTTCGGACCATAAATAGAGTGATGAAGACGGCAGATATGATGAGGCCATTGGGGGTTGACAAAGCCCCGAGGTTGAACCGCGTAGACCTCTTCAGATAAATATCCATGGAGAAAGGCATTAGATATATCAAGTTGTCGGATAGACCATCCTTGAGAGTAAGCAAGTGCAAGAACAATACGGATGGTGACCGGTTTAGCCAATGGGCTAAATGTCTCGGTCTAGTCAATGCCATCCTGCTGATGAAATCCCTTAACAACAAGTCGGGCTTTGTATCATTCTAGTGTGTCGTCGGAGAAAAGTTTGACCTTGAAAACCCATTTACAACCAATAGGACGAGCATGAAAAGGTGGTGGAACCAGTTCCTAAGTGTTATTTTGGATAAGTGCGGTGTACTCAGCGGTCATGGCAGCTTGCCATTTAGGATCTCGTGATGCTTGAGAAAAGCAACAGGCTCAATGTGAGGATGAGCAGCGGCCATAAGAGAAAGTGTGATTTCGATTTAGCGTTCATGGAGAGATGGTGCCATCACAAAGTCAAGTAACCATATGGTAAGCGGATGCCTGTGATGATGTTACCGATGATGGTGGAGATGATGAGATGGGAACTTGAGCGGAAGATGGTGATGATGAAGCCGGGGACATTGGAGCTGGTGAAGCAGAGTCTAGTGATCATGATGGCTCGATTGGAGCAATCGACGATGACGGTTGTGGTGATTGGATTAGCAACATTGCAAGTGGTGAAGGTAGAGATGTAGATGTAGTCCGTTGAAACGGGAACACATTCTCATCAAATTCAGCACCAACAGTGATGTAGGCACGCCCGGTCCGAGGATAATAGGAGCGATAGCCTCTGTAACCCGGAGGGTAACCAAGAAAGATGGAGGCTCGAGAGCGAGGGGCTAGCTTGTGGGGGACATACTGTCATAAGTATGGACATGCTGCACAACCGAATACTTGTAAGTAAGATATATCAGGAGTGGTACAAAAAAGAACCTACCAAAGAGACAAGTTGTCTAGAATAGGAGTTGAGAGCCGATTGAGTGGGTGAACCGCCGTCTCAAACGCAAATTCCCAAAGATAAATAGGAACAGCAGCTTGGGTGATGAGAGAAAGGCCGATCTCTACTAATGTCGATGCTTGCATTCAACAGTTCCATTCTGGAAAGGAGAGTATGGACAAGAGATACGTTGATGAATATCATGGCTAAGAAGATGAGAGTGTGTAACGTAAGATAAGAACTCGGGCGCTCCATCACGCTGAATCATTTGAAGCTTGCACTAAAGTTGAGTCACCACAAATGCATGAAAGGTTTTAAAAATATTGAAAAATTGATCTTGAGATGTGAAGGGATAGAGCCAAGTGAATTGAGAAAAGTCATCAATAAAACAGACGTAATATTTATAACCGTAAAGAGAAGGAACATGGGATATACCCCAAACATCAAAATGAACTAGCTGAAGAGAAGAAGTAGGCCTAGAATGGGTAGGAGGGTTGGGGATGACGATGGCATTTACTAAGAGCACATGTTGTACATATGGTAGAGGGCGAGCATGAAAAGCATATTTTTGTTGAATTTAAAAGACAAATTACAATATCCGATGATTCATGTCCCAAACGTGATGCCATGTAGTGAGTGAACTGGTGTGAGAAGATACAAAAGCAGCTAGAGAAGTTGCCAAGCTGGAGGCCGAAATATAGTAGAGGCCAAAATCAAGGTTGCCTCGAAAAAGGATCTCACCCATATGTAAGAACACCGCAAGAAAATATGGAGGGTAAAACAAGAAAACACGGTTATTATCGAATGAAAATTGAGAAATAGATAATAACTTTTTAGTGATATTAGGAACAATTAAAACATTCTTGAGGATAAAGAAAGGAGACGTAGAAGACATCAAAATACATGTGTGAGTGATGGGAAGAGAGACACCATCACTCATAGTGAGTTGTTGTGAGCCCGCATAAGGAGTGACATTGGTAAGACCAACATTACTATCCATGACATGATGGGCAGCATCGGAATTAGGGAACTATCTAGAAGCAGCATGGGCAGATGGAGGTTGAGGCAAAGGAACCGAAGGGTATTGGATTATAGGTGGTGGTAAGGAGCTGTAATATCTATGTGGACGTGGAGAATTGGCATGATGCCGAAGTAGGTAGTAGAAGTAGAATAATGGGTATGTGGGGCATGAGCAGCATAATGAACCCGAGGAGGTGGAGTAGCCACAAATTGAGAATTACATTGTTCACAGCAGGTTGTAGCATAGTGACCCTAATAACAACAAATCTGACAAAAAGAAGCACCATAGCGACGACCCCCGCAAGACGACCGGTATGTGATTGGTTATAGTGGGGTGGGTCGTGGACCAGTAGAATTCAAGCCATAGGCTGTTGCTAGTTTGCATAGTTGTGAACCCGAAAATTGCTAATTTGGCTTGGAAGGTACAAAAGTTGGTGAGTACCATGGACAGCAAATGCAACTGGAGGTGGTTGACGAGCATCCAAAGCCAAAAGTTCTAAATGGCCCTCATGAGACAACGACAAATTGTATAGCTCATTCTTGAAAAGAGTGGAGGACTAGGTATGCGCCGAAATAATCGAGAGAATAGTCGCCGTAGTTGAGTATTCCGAACCTAAACCTTGAAAGAGGTGGGTCCGGTATTCTCCAAGAGAAATAGTTTCTCCAATAGCTAACAATTGATTGGCAATCTGGGTGGCCCCTATATATATTTAGTCACACTACTATTGCCCTTTTCTCATGTATTGGAGTTGAATACGAAGAGAATATGAACGAGCACTAGATTGAGAAGCATATGCATCAACCAGGTAGGACCAAACTGATGCAGAAGTTTTGTGGCCAGTGAGTTGTGCTACTATGGGACTTGTTGCTGTATTTAGGATCCAGTAAATAGCTGTTTGATCTCCAATGGGCCAGGCTTTGTAGGCGGAGTTAGGAATGAGTATGGTTTGGCCATTATGTTGTGGGTCTGGTTGAGAAAGATGGATAGGTGGTGCTAGTTTAGTGCCATCTATCACAGAAAGTAGTTAAGGGACTTGAAAATATGGTAGAATTCGCGTGCACCAAATCACATAATTTGTTCCATCAAGGCGTTCTCCAACAGGTGGAGAAGAGAGAAGACTAGAGATAGTAGCTGCAAGAGTTGCGGGAGCTGGAGGAGCTGTGGGAGTGGTGATATTTGAGCTTTTGCCTTTTTCTACCCTGATACTAAGATAGAAGAAGAGAAGCAGAAAAACAGAGCATAAAGAACATATGAAAATTGTATGTTTTGATTTATGAATATGTTACAATGAATAATGACTCCTATAGATATACACTTAGAAAGAATCTCAAAAAGTAAATATTGATAACAGAATTGGTAACCATAATTTGAATCAATTAATTGATAACCATAATTTGAATCAATCTCAAATTGCTAATCACGTGGATATTCTATTGTGATTTGATTCTGACATGCGGATATTCTGATTATGCTTTGATTTGGGTGCAAGCTGGAGATAACGTTTGATTCATGGTTAACAATCTCTCTCTTTTACATAGCATATTTTTGCTAAGTTTTCACAAAAATTAATTGACTTATCTCCAAATGACGAAATGTCTTTAGTCCCAAGTAAAACAGTGTTGCACAAATCGAATCGATGAATTTGTTGAACCCATAATGTTTTTACCTTGAGGTGCTAGAAAAACGTTTGTTGGTGATTTTTTTTCTCGTTTTTGAAGGAAAAAAAGTCAAATTATTCTCTCCAAGCTAGGTATAAGAAAAACTCAAAAAGGAACTTTAATTAGGCAAGTTGCGATAACTCGTAAATCATCTATGTATGCAAAAGAGCTATTAAAGCAGTTACTTGCTCTTTCTCACCTTCTTTTAAGTCAATTCTTTCTACGACGTTCTTATTTGACTGTGCATGAAGAACAGAACAAAAATACGGACGTAATTTTTATCTTCTTCCCTGAGAACGGTAGATGAACTCTTTCTCAAGGCTGCATCGGAGCATTTAATCCGTAGAAATCAAGATAAGTTGCGTTGAGTGGTGTACTTTTTTCGATCGGTGATTCATTGACTATGGTGTCCCAGCAAGCGACGGATTTGTTTTGCCATTTTTCCTACCGTTACGTTCGTCTCCTAATGGCAGCGGTTGCCACGTGGCGCTTTGCGCGCGTGAATCGAAGCCACGTGTTGTGCAGCACCGACAGCTACTGGAGGCCATCGAGAAGCGAGTGCTGACTCAGCTCCAGTCGCGTTTCTGATCTGGTCAGATTGTGGTGCAATCAGCAAACACCGTTCTCATCTTCATTTCCATTTCGTGGTCAAAGTCAGAGTGTTTTCTCGGTCAACAGAGTCGCTGGTTTAGAAGCGAAGCTCGGCGGCGGGGGATGAATCGGGTGATCGAAGCACGCGCGTCACGAGCGGGCCACGTGCTGGTCCTGTAACTCTAATTGAACGAAAAAGCCCCTGAAGAAGAACACTCAATAGACACCCTAGTCAGTAATTAACACTTGGAAACCAAATCTTGTCCCGGCTAATCAAACTAAAAGCATTTTCTAAAGGCTTACATTTAAAAAAATATGGTTAATCATTCAGTAATCATGGATTATATACAATAACGACCCGATTAATTAAGTCCCGTTGGTGATGATTCAATGGTATAGTTATGATCCCGTTTATGTCGCAAAAAAATGAACGATTTTTAAAAGAAAAAAATTCCTGAAAACAATCCTTACAAAAGTGAATGAGTAAAAATATTTTCGCCTTTGAAAATGATTAGATACAAATTATTACGGATAAAAAAAGTATTTTTCATTAACTAATAATTTCAATCAATATAAGTAATCATTGTTAAAATATATTTTTTGAGATTATTCATTTTTTCAGGAAATAAATGGAGACTTCCATTTACCATTGTTACGGCCATGTCGCTTCAAGAACGATCGCTTCTAGTGGGGTGAATTAGTCAACATTAAAAAAATTTCATCTCCTTTTTTTTAACCTTTTTTTGTCCTGAAATTGATAAATTAGCCAATCAACATAAACTTAGAGCTAGAAGCAATTAGTCTTTTAAATATTCCTACTAGATCTTCTTTGAAAATCTCATTAAATAAATTAACTCGTACGATTGCATTTCATTCAAAATTACGTAAATCATTAAATGCGCAGTGCATGCCATTATTTATATGTGTCGGACGGTTGGTCATGAAAGCATATATAACACCATAGAATTTAATCGAACTACTATATATATGATCGTGGCATCGAAGAGCAGATCTTATTAGCTTTTCTTGATGCTTAATTACTCGGGAGTCACAAACAAGACAAGATCTTAACATCACGAAGCTTCCCTCAGTAGCTACGAACAAAGCAAAACGACAACAACATAAGAGAGGACTAGCAACAAGACCCGCACAAAGTCACAGGGAGTACATATGATCCGGCAGCCTAGGCTCAGCCACAGCAACGAGTGGGATCTTCTTAGGCGTTGAGAGCCCAAAGATCTCCTCCATGTCCAAGTCCTCCTTACTCATTCCCCCGGGCAACTTCCAATTGAACCCGTGCAATAGATTGGCCAGGGTCGTCTGAATCACCTTGAGACCGAGGCTGTACCCCGGGCACATCCTCCTTCCGGACCCGAATGGTAGGAGCTCGAAGCTTTGGCCCTTCACATCAATGTCCTGCCCGAGGAACCTCTCCGGCCGGAACTCGTTTGGGGCATCCCAGATCTCAGGGTCCCTCGCGATGCTCCACACGTGGACAAGCACCTGGGTGCCCTTGGGGATGTCGTAGCCATCGATCTTGCAATCCTCCCTCGCCATCCGGGGCACAAGCATTGGCGACCTCGGGTGGAGCCTCATGGCCTCCTTGGTAATGGCGTCGATGTAGGGCAAGCTCATGATGTCCTTCTCACTCACCCACCTGTCTCTCTTGATCACCCTGTCCAGCTCCTCAATGGCCTTCTTGATGATCTTCGGCCTCTTCAGGAGCTCCGAGATCGTCCACTCCACTGTCGTGGATGAGCTCTCTGTCTCGCCCGCGAGTAGATCCTGCAAGCAATTGTAAGTCATATAGGAATATTAGAGGAAAAATTATATAAAAAAAAGTAATGTACCTATTGCAATTGTATCAATTCAATTATAAGTCTTTTTATCACCACTTGAGTTCTAAACCTTTTGTATTTGTGCCAATACAATCCATTCGGTTGATTTTGGCCTAAAATCGCTAATGTAACGTGGCCGGCGGTGATGTAGATAATTTTTAATAATAATTTAACATTATTTGAATTATATATTTATTTATTTGAATTTTATTTTAATTTTAGTTAATTTTTAATGATCTGGTGAGGCTAACCTCACCCTTGCTAGTGGCCGGCGAGGGTGAGTTTCGCCAAAGGCTCGCTAGGTTGATCTTATCGGACCTAGCCTTTGGTCGGCTATCAGCTAGAGGAAGAAGAAAAAATAAAAAGACGAAGAAAAAATGAAAAGAAAAGGAAAAAAAAAGGAAAAAATTAATAAATAAAGTGACTTTATACGGAACTATCTATCTCCACCAACTAGACTGTGCTTACTTGTTAATAACTAATGCCAAACTCATGAATCCCAGCAGCAACATAAATTGAATGCAGTCCTACTTATATGCAGCAGCATTTCCTCTCCCCTCGTTGTATAGTTACCTCCAATATTTGCGTAAATCGCCAGATTAATAAGTCCATTGAAATTGCCCTCAACACAAGTTGCCTTTTAACTAGTTTATGCTGGATTGAATCTGCAAATTAAGGAGAAGAATTGGTGCCAGCAACGGCATATATGATACCGTAATGAACGCTTTGACTCTTGTCCTATCGATCTTCACTTCGAGATTCGTATCGTTGGCGAGCTGCAAGAGCACATCTACCATGTCCTTGGGGACGAAGTTCGCGACCCCGCATCGCCTCTCGTTGTGCTCATCCAAGACGTGCTCTAGAAACTGGTTGAACTTCTTGTGCACCGCCTTCATCCTCTTGATGTAGCCCTGGAGGTCTAGGAAATCAAGCCACGGGATAGAGTCCCCGATGTTCAGCGTGCCGTTCAACACGAACAGCTCCTCGATCATCTTCTTGTACACATCCGACCGGATGATGGGGTTCTCGGTCTCCTCGGTGTACTTCTTCCCCAAGACTATCCGGCTCATCACATTGAGGGTCAGGTTGAACAGATGGTCCTTCAACGTAATTTGCGCGCCTCTAGAGAGGTACAGGTTCTTCAGGAAGGACATTAGCTCCTCCGTCCGAATGTACTCGTAGGACTCGAGGCGCTTCACGCTGACGAGCTCCATTATCAAAATCTTCCGGGCCTGACGCCAGTACGGGCCATAGGGCGACCAGGTGATGTCAGAGTAGTTGTAGGCGGTGTACTTGCCCGCAGCGGTCTTGGGCCGGTCGGCGAAGGCGACGTCGTTGGTCTTGAGGACGGCCTTAGCCCCTTCAACCGAGGAGAACACGACAACGGGGAAGGATCCGAAGCGGAGTTGCATGAGCGGGCCATAGGTCTTGGAGAGCTTGTGGAGGGATCGGTGCGGGAGGGGGCCGATGAGGTTGAGGTTCCCTATGATGGGCCAGGGTTTTGGGCCCGGGGGGAGGTTGTAGTTGCGGCGGCGGCGGAGGCAGCAGGAGAGGAGGATGAGGGCTAGGGTCGCTAGCCACGCGGCGGCATAGGCAGTCCAAGAGGGGGACTCCATCGGTGGTGGTGGTGGGACTGGTGGCGGCTGATACATTTTCGTAATCTATAAAGGTGCGGGGAGGAGACATTATTGAGTCGCTTTTTTTATTCTTTACA
Organism: Rhodamnia argentea; assembly: GCF_020921035.1. Taxonomy (NCBI): domain Eukaryota; kingdom Viridiplantae; phylum Streptophyta; class Magnoliopsida; order Myrtales; family Myrtaceae; genus Rhodamnia; species Rhodamnia argentea. Next base: position 26,362,352 of record NC_063157.1, on the reverse strand, counting down.
CGTTTGTCATGGTGTTCCGTTCTAAATACAGCAGGACAGCATGATGCTCGGATCGAGCTCGCTGTCCCTCGACAAGCGCACTCTCCGAGCAACTCCCGATAAGATTTGAACTCCCGACAATACTTGAATCCATGTTCACAGAGGAGGTGAACATGGGTTCTCATCATTATAGTCAACTCAAAATCTAGTTTATTTCATAAATCTCTCAGCTTTCCAGGAAACACCCCGTTCCCACTTTCTCTTCAGAATCGAACTGCTTGCTAATTGTATAAGCTAGGAAGCCCTAAACTTTTCACTACTTGAATCAATCCGGTTGCTGTGAGTTAGAAGGTGTAAATGATATACATGAATATCTCGCAACAAGGAGGGCAATGAGGAGGAACAGGTCAGCAATTTTTTGTCTGGGCCATTCATGGGGTTGGTGATCCTTTTCAACAGATTCTGAATAAGCAGAAGTAGTTCTAGGAGGCTATTTTCAAGGTTGCGGCGGCAATCCTTCATCTAGGAAACATTGATTTTGCCAAGAGTAAAGGAGATTGACTCTTCGGTGATAAAAGATGAGAAGTCAAGATTTCATCTTAGTACCATTGCAGAGCTTACGTGTTTCCTATTACTCCGCTGGAAATTATCAATGTGCTGCTCTTATCAAACGTGTAATGGTGACACCTGAAGAACGGAAAAATTGTCAGAAAAGTTATAACCCTATTGCACTTTTGCCAATTCAATCATAAACCTTTTAATTTTCTCAATTCAATCATAACCATTTTTATATTTGTGCTAATTCAGTCATAAACCTTTTGTATTTGTGTAAAATTAGTCCATTTGGCCAACTTTGTCCGTCCGACGTTGGTGTGGATGCCGGCCGGCGCCGACGTGAACGCCGTTGATGACGTGGATAGTTTTCCATTTTTTTTTTCCTTTTTCTATACCTTTCTTCTTTTTTTGAAAATGCAAATGGCACATGGTCGTCGGTGGCAACCGGCCAGAGGTTGAGGCCAACATCCAATGGCCGACTAGAGGAAGAAGAAAGGAAAAGTAAAAGGAAAGAGAAAAAATAAAAAAATAAAAAATAAAAGAATGCCCCTTTATCAATGAAAAATAGGCACTATGTCACTTATTGCATTGGGAAAAATTATTCTAGGGACCTCCCCTTTTTAGGGGATTATCTTGGAGAAAAGACGAATGCTTGTTCTATTATTATTTTTTAATAAAAATGGTATAAATAGGTTTGCAGGAATAAAGAGAAGCAGTTTTATTCTATATCCGATAAGTACCAATACGCAATGGGGATCAAAGAATACCTTTTTAGTTACTTTGGAAAAATTAAGAGATTTTCTAAAATTCTTACGGGGTTTTACTTCTGGCAGCAACATGCTATGGTGGTGGTTCCATTTATGGGGTCAAATCAACACATTCTAAGAAGAAATCTCATTGATCTCATAAGTATCATACCAAATCTCATCCATCGAATTACTTTTTTGAAAAAAAACAAGACATTTAAGTCACACAAGTAAAGAGATCTATTCCTTGATAAGAAAAAGAAAAAATGTGAATGGTGATTGGATTGATGATAAAATCAAATCCCGAGTCGCGAACAATGATTCGATTGATGATAAAGAAAGAGAACTATTGATTCAGTTTTCTGCCTTAATGACAGAAAAAATGATTGATTAAATTCTATTGAGTTTGACTCATAGTGATCATTTATAAAAGAATGACACATATATATATATATATATATATATATATATATATATATATATATATATATATATATCTCGTGTGTCCACGGGACAAATCCTATTTGAAATGGATGGTGTGAGTTGTCAAATACTAGACAATCCACTATATATATATATATATACTTTTTCTCGCATTTCAGGACAGCATTGGTCTAGTTTATTTTTGTTAGTTTTATTGCAAGCCATTTAAAGTTTGTTAGTAAGTCGTGATAATTTCTCTTCTCTTTATGCATATTTACTTTTTACGCATTGCTTACGAGGGTCCCATGCTGGGGTGTTGCGGCTAGACTGTGTGTTAATTTTGCCCAATGCGGCTCCGATCGTTCTTCTATTATATTTTTTTATTTTTATGGTCGGAGTTCTTATATTAGATTTAACTAAGTGTTCATTATTATTGAGTGAGTTTTATTGCTTGTGCATCGCCACACAGATTTGCCTATTTAAGAATAAAAATCGGAAAAGATAGGCAGGAAAATAACATTTTACTAAGGCTCCGTTTGTTTGGCGAAAAATATGTTTCGGGAAAATATTTTCCTTATTTTCCAGCACTTGGGTGGCCGAAAATGAGTGGTCAACGAAAGTATTTTCCGGTCAATAGAAAATATCGTTCTAAATCTGAGGAAGGAGCGGCGGGAGTACATAGGAAGAAGCAGCAGGAAGAAGGAGAAAAGACAAAAAAAAAAATTGAAAGAAAAGATAAAAAAAAAAATAAAAAAAAACAAAATATTCAAATTTTTAATAAATAAATAGAAAAGGAAAAGAAAGTAAAAAATTAATTATAAAAAAAAGAAGTGTGAAAGATAAAAAAAATTATTAAAAGGTGTGATCAATGAAAATTGATTTTCCTTACCAAACGGCGGAAAATATTTTCTGATTCTTCTTTATTTTCTATGAAGCAAACGGAGCCCCAAAGAGACAATGTATAGGTGATGAGTATTACGAATACCTGGCCTAACCAAACTTCTTTATAATAAATTAAATAATAAATGAGAAACAAGTTGCGGTCAGCAATATTTGAGAAAGTCCGTGTAAAGCGTAAACGCCACGTCGCACGTGGCTTGTGCGCTCTCGCTTAACAATTGGTTAAACCCATCACGAGATTCATCTCGAGAGCCACGCGACAAATATATGTCAAATGATTTCCAACCCGCGCTCCAATCAAGTTAGGAAATTGACAAATGAACAACTTCCTCGAAAAAAACAAAAAATAAGTAGTTGTCAAATTACCACGTGTTTCTACATGTGTTTATTAATTCCAGGGCATGGCAAGTGGCTTGTCAACTTTGCTTTAAAGTTGTGTCCCCCCACTGTCTCTTCAAAGTGGATTTCTGTTTCAAAAATGCTTTTGAAATAGGAATTCGTTTGATAATATTACTTTTAAAATAAAAATTCATTTAGTGAAAATTTTTATTTTTGAAAGAATTTTCTAATTCTGAAGTGAATTTTCACTTCTAAAATTATTTTTCTCCCAATTTAAAATTTTTTTAAAAATTATTTCTCAACTCAAGAAATAATTCTCGCCTCACCCTTTTTGCAATACACCCTCATCCTCTTTTCGACCACCCTCGCTTTCACCGCCCACCATTGACCACCGTCCATTGCCACCCGCGACCACCGCCAATCGCCGAACACCGCCGGCCACCGCCCATCCCCGATCTCCACAAGCCACGACCCAACGCCGCTCACGACCATACCCAACCGTCCACCATCACTCGCGGCTGCCCATCGTCACCTGCGGCCACCACCCAATGCCGGCAGCCGCCCATGACCGCCGCCCACCGCCAACCTCCACCGATCATTACAAGCCGTGATCGCTAGCCCCCGGCTGCCAACTACGGCCGCCGCTGACCACCACCCATCGCCCATCACTGCTCGCCACCAACTACCAACCACCTTGCCACTCGTCACTACAGTCTATTGCTGACCTTTGCCAACCGCCGCCGCTGAGTTGCCATCTCCGGCCATCGAAGTAAAAAGTAAATAACAATTTTTTATTTTAAAAAGTAAATAATAAAGAAATTTAAAAATTTTAAAAATGAAGTATAAATTTTTAGTCACCAACAATAATTTTTCATAGAAGATTTTATATTAATAATATTTCGAAAGTAGAAAATTTCAATCATTACCGAATAAATTTCTCCATCAAAAACTAATTTACGGAGCGAAAGTTAAAAAATCGACTTTTGCTTATGAGTAGAAGTAAAAAAAAATCAACTTCTAATCAAAAGTTGATTTCCGAAGCGTAAGTGTTGCCATGTACGCCCTTAAACCCCGAAAATGATTTTCCAAAAAAGGATCCACGAGCTCTATCACTTAGAAAATAAGTTTTGCGAAGGGGTCAATGTAAGTTAAAACGTATGTACCACAAGGTCCATAGTCTTTTATAATTGAAATTGTCCTCTAGCCTTAATTATTAATTTTTTCTAAATTTATCACGTAATCCCCACTCCCAAGAAAGAAGAAAAAAAATGGTTAAAAAAAAACCAAAAGAACTTAACGTAGAGGGAAAACCACGACCCCGCGCCCCCCGCGCCCCCCACGCCCCCCCAAAAAAAAAAAAAAGAGGGAATCGAATCTTTCTGGCATTAATTGAATGATGACAAAACTAATTGGTCACGTGATTCCCACCCCCAAGAAAGAAGACAGAAAAACAAGTTGCAAATTAACAAAGAAAAGAAAAATATAAAAAAAAAAAAATTCCAAACTTGTCGAGACAGAACATCCAATCCCTATTCGACACCTCACAAAGACGTAAAACAGATTGGACACATCATGCAACGGCAGAATCGTCGTTTAGCTAACTATTGCTGCATGGAACTTTCGTTTAAGTAAAAATCAATACCACTAAAAACTTCAAATTGGCATACCTATAATAAATTTACTCCAAACTAGTTTTTTGACAACAAAAATTCCAAATTAACACAGTTGTGACAAATTTACGCTAAATTGGTATAGCTGAGTTGGATGGCACATGACAATTGTCGGGTGTACGAGTTACCTCCTGTTTGTTATATGTATATCAAATTGGGATTTTTCGTAATATTAACTGAATTGCACAAAAATAATCAGAGGGTAAATTTGACACATGTGTACCGGTTTGAGATTTTTTATGATAAAAAATTAGTTTTGAGCAAATTTATCACAATTGTACCTGTTTAAGATTTTTGGTGTTCAAAAAAATAGTTTTGGATAAATTTGTCACAAGTGTACTAGTTTGAGATTTTTTATGGTAAAAAAAATATTTTCGGATAAATTTATTATAGATGTACCAGTTTGGAGTTTTTCATGGTATTAACTTTTTAAGTAACCATCTACTCTCACATTAGACGCAACAATTTGCACATCCACAGTCTTTATAGGGTTAATACCATAAAAAATTTCAAATTAGTATATCTATGATAAATTTATCCCATACTTATTTTTTGATAATAGAAAATTCCAAATTGATCAACCCGTAATAAATTTTAATATCCTTTACTTTTTGTTAAATACACGTAGCGGTTGATGGTTGTACCATTTTGGGTTTTTTCCTCCGTTTGTTACAAGTGTATCGGTTTATGATTTTTCATGGTATTAACCAATTTTACGGAAGCTAACAAATAATAAACTCGTCACATGTATTCCAATTTGTAATTTTTTGAGGTAAAACAAATTTATTTTGAGTAAATTTGTTACAAGTGTATCAATTTGAGGTTTTTCATGGTAAAAAATTAGTTCGGAATAAATTTGTAACAAATTAGGAAGTACCGATACTTTTCGAGAGTCTCCGTGTCTTGTCGGACACTCCGTGTCTTGTTGGACACTTCGACACTCTCCGACATTCGATCAACACATGGTCGGCGCTCCATATATACCAGTGAGAATCGAGTCCAAGATCCCGATATGCCATTTTGACACATATGAGGTTAATTTTAAGTATTTTCAATAAATTAAGGGTCAAAATGTAAATTCATCAAAAATATATATACTTAAGATATATGCCCATGCATCCCAAAATTAATATACACAACAAGTAAAAAAAAATTGTGAATCTTTAACAAAAGAAGAAAAATAAGCTCACCGCGATATATATATATATATATATATATATATATATGATAGTTTATTATGTTTATATAAAGATATATATTTAATATACGATTTGTTGTGTCGTATTGAGTCGCATGTCGCGTGTCGTTATTGGTTTGGGATTTTTTGTGATATTAACCATTCTTTGCATTGTTCTCGGTAGTGGTGAAAGATCGAGATATTAAAAACCCAAATTTAATTCCGGAAAACATGAGCGCATTTTCAATTAGTTGCATTCAACATATAAAAAATGAACTGAATTTGGGAATAAAAGTAGTAAGACTGCGGCGAAGAAGAGAATACTAACCGAAGATATGTTTGAATTTTTCTCGATGCAATAATTTAAATGCTATATGACAAAACTAGTGAAAGAAATGACAGCAAAATGCAGAAAACTACTAGGCGAATTTATTTAAAAAGAGTTTGCATGGTTTAAGTATGAAAACGTTGAATCTAAATAATGCTAACACACGAAAAAAATTCAATGAGACATTAGAATTGTCTAAATTCCATGCGAAAAAAAAAAATTAACGTTGAGAATGTCATACCGTTGTAATTAGATCCGACAAACGTGTGGGTTGGGTTAGATTTGGGCCAGGTCATAAATTGGTCCAACGTAAATAGACATATTTAACTCGTTTATAAAACATTTTTTGTAATGCAAATCTAGTAATGCATATCCAACTAGGCTCATATTCTTAAAACATTTCAAATTTAATACAATTTAGGAAAACTCATATACAAACAGAGATGGGAGTGCGAGATCGAGTGAGAGAGAGAGAAAATGAAAAGAGAACCATAGAAGTGGATTGAGTCTAAATAAATCGTAAGCCAATTTACGACTCATTTAACATTTATATTCTATTTAAGCCCATTTATGACTCATTTATTGAACATGGCCAATCTCTATAATAGCACAACCTCTCATATACGAATTAAGAAATTGATTTATGATTCATTTTGATGGGCCTACCTGTCATCCACGCGACCAAGTTTGAGGATGGAGGGTCACGTGAGCCTCCCGGTTCGGCCATGGGCCAAGCCTTGCACATGGAAAGCCCATGCCGTGCCTTTTGGGTCCCAAAATGGGCTTTACCTAGGTCAACGTTAGCGTTAGGTCAATGTTAGCGTAAACAGGGTCAGAGATATGATCGACGTGAGAAAAGTCCAATTTCAACATGAATTGAAGGGTTTACGAGCTCCGACCACTTCGACGAGAGTCGTTCTACATGCAACGTCAATGATCATGATCTAAAATGTCCCTAATTGCTAAGGTGAGAAAGTGCAATGAAGAATTCTAATGCGGAAACATGCAACATGTGTTTTATTTTTGTTTTATAGAGTTAAGTTCCGACGTTTTTGTTGCTCACCATACCAAATTTTCATGAATGCGGATGAGACAATTGGGGTGGAAAATCTAGGTGTCAACTCGACAGACTAATTGATATAAGATGCTAAGTGAGTCAAGGTCGAAGATGTTCATGATTTTTCTAATTACACGATGCGTGTTTGGTGTTTCTAACGGTCCGAAGATATGTAGTTGTTAATCAAAGAAGAGACGTATGATTCCCCGCACCCAATAAATAAATAAATAAATAAAAGAGGATTCATTTCCGTTGTCTCTTTATTATAGAGGATTATTTAAATGGTTTTGTTTGATATAGGGGACTCAAAACTTGATTGACGGTTGTTTAACCTTTTTAAGTGCGAAGAATTAAAATATAAGTTTCTGTTTGTAATGCTATCAATGTGCACGTTATTCAGACTCTGATTGTTTCTCGAAAAATAAGTGACTTGAAAAATATTTACCTAACATAATCGCTTATATCGGTTGAAATAATTAGTTAACAAGAATTCATTTAAATTTTTTAGAACAATTTATGTCTCAAAATTTTCTTGGTTCATGAAAATATTTTTTTCTTAGTTCATTTTTGTAGGCGACATATGTAGTAATTTTTACAAAAATAAACGTTATGGTAGGCTTTTCAAAAACCAAAACATATTGCACAGATAGGAAGTGAAATAAAGGCATAAAGGAGTGCACGAGAAGGGAGAGAGGGAGAAACGCTCGACAGAGAGAGAAAAGAGAGAAAAGAACAACAAGAAGGACGAAAAGAGAAGGCGTTCACGATCCGAACACCTCGACAAGCCGAAACGCCTAGTAAGTAATCAAAGCCTCTATTCGTTTATTCAAAGGAATTCCGAAATTAGGGTGTAAATTCGGATCTATATGTTTCTGAGTTGCTGCGTTCAATGGAGGGGGTTTTCGGGCTGCATATGTATATAAGAATGAAATATTAGGGTGCTTTGGAGCCATGAGGGTTGACGGAAATTTCAAAACACCATATTTGACAAGTTTTAAGACTCGATTACATCTTTTGCAAGTTTTGAGACTCAATTTCACTTTCACGACGAGTTTTAGGACTTCTAGCGACCATATCCTTAAAATGTTTAGGACTTTATTGGCACAATTACAATAATTTATGACCTTTTATGTAATTTTTTGAAGAAACGTCTATAAAGTCATGTTGAAATAGCTTGTTATCTATGAATAGTTAAGAGAAAATATTGACATAAAAAGAAGTGATTATTTGATATGAAAATAAGTGATTATTGACCAGAAGAGGAGATAGTTGATTACGAAAAGTGGCAATCCTTCCAATATAATACTCAAGAGTGTGTTGTTTAGTTGTTTATAAATAGGACGGACCAAATCGCGTTCTTTTCTTCGTAACTCTCTTCCTCACAAAATTTTCTTTCTTCTCTTTTCTCACACGAGTCCGAAAATACATTTAAGGTGAAATTTCGATAGAGGAATCTAGTAATTGACAATATCTTCCTGCGTTACTCTAGTCTATTGTATATCTTGGAGGAGGTATTTTTGTTTTAAACCCGGAATGAATCGTAGTGGGGAAATATTATATAGTCATCACGCGCCAAGGCATCAAAGAACTATACTCGTATCTTCATCAGCAATTAAATTTTCTTAACAATTCCCATGCAACATCCTTGTATTGGTGTCTTTGAATCAATTTCTAGCATTCGCGAGGTTTTGCCTGTCAATTTCTCTCTCACAGAGCTCTCGGCGCCTCTCTCTCTTTTCTTTGCGAGCACTCTCTTATCTCTCACCTCCGGCCTTCACCCTTATCTAGCTCCAGGGCTTCTTGGCCGTGGAAAGGACGAGCGGATAGGGAGGGAGCATAGCTGAAACTCGCCGGCGAGCGGTCTGCTGCAACTCGGGGAGAGAGAGAGAGAGAGAGAGAGAGAGAGAGAGAGAGAGAGAGATGAGAGAGGGGATGGGCCGTGGGCTTGAGCTTCTTGAGCACAGGAAAGAACAGGAGGGAGTGGGCCTACACTTGGCCCACTCCATGAAGAAAGGAAAGAAAAGCAGGCCTACTCTGTGCAAGCCTGCATGAGGGAGAAAAGAAATTCGTGGGCCGGGTCAACCCGGCCCGATCCGATTCGAATTTCTTTCATTTTCATTTTTAGAAAAAAATTAAACCTACTTTGTATTCTCCAACTTTTGCGACAAAAAAAGAAATACGCAGATTTCAATTTTGACCTTTTCTAATTTTGAGCCTTAAAGGAAGAACAAATTAAATTAAAAAACGACGTCGTTTTGGTTTGAATATAATTTTTATTTAATTTAAATTAGCAATAAGCTAAATTTAAAAAAAAAGACAATCCGACAAAAAAAAAAAAAAAAAAGAAGAAGAAAACACCACTAGAACCAGCAGCCTTCGCCGCCCCACCACCATCGGAAAGGGCTGGCAATGGTGGTGAACCGATTTGTGCAATTGTCGTTCAAACTAGTAGATTTAAAATTAGAGGAATTCTATAGGGACCAGAATTTGGAGATGTGTTTGTATGCAGTGATCGATTACAAGTTCGATTCTAATATGTGGAAGTTTACTCGATCAAAATGAGAAAAAATTGCGTTTTTTTTTTTCTGGTGCTAGATTTACTACGTGGTACGTCGAGTCGCAACACTCTTGAAAACGAGATACACAGCGCTTACATGGCACTTTCGATGTCAACGTCAGCGATTTCCGACTAAATTGATCAGATAGACTTAACTGATAAATTTCCTAAAAGTTTAGGATTCAAATGGGCCAAACTACAATAAATTTATGACTTATTGGACATATTTCCGTCTTAAAACAGGGATGACAATTTCGAGCGCCCGCAGGCAAGCGAGGGTGGGGATAGGTATGGTCAGCCCCACCCTACTCGACGACCCTGCCCCATTTTGCATATTCCTCGTCCTAATTTCCTTAAACGAATTGCTTGACTTTTTTGTAATATCATTTCATTATTTTTTTTTTCAATTGTGAAGACTTTTATTCATAGACACTTTTTTTTTTCCATCAACTATTTTATTGTAAGGATTCTTTATTGGACAAAAAAAAGTGTGAAACCCATGGGGTTATGTGGAAAAATTTGGACACCGCAAAAGTCAGGGATGGGGTTGTATAAAGTTGCCCCACATGGAGAATGGAGCGGGGATGGGGCACCTCCACTAATCACGGGGCCGGGCCAGGCCGAGCAAAGGGAACCACCTTAATCAGATCAAATTAATCGATTTTGATCGGTTTCGGGTTTCATAATGTTGAAATCAGAATATTAGTCCGATTCCCAATTTCAGGTATGAATTCACACATCGGACTATCGGACCGGACCGAACCAAAATATCATTTTGCTCATACCATGAGTCTATGGAGAGAGAGAAGAAGGTGGAGATAGAGAGCAGAGAGGGAGAAAATGAGCGTGATCCTCATCCATGAATCTGGAGATCGAGGAGCAGTGGGGGGACGTCCTTCGAGATGAGCATGATTGAGGGATGGAAAGTGACTGAGACGGGGAATTTGAAACCCTTTATGCACACTTGCCTAGGGAAAAAGTTATCTTTTTTTTGTTAATAATAGAAAGGAAATGGAGCAAAAAAATTATTGCAAAACTGACGCTTGCCTGGAGAAAATGTTTTTATGGCTCCATGAAGATTTCAAAGGAAGCAGAGGGGCCTCAGTTTCCAACCTTTTTCTTGAATAGATTAATAAAATATTTAAAGAAGAAATGAAAAGGTTGTGAACAGCCGTAGTCCGATCGATCCGATTCTCGATTCCAATGTTTAAGAACTGGAAGCCACATGGTCGGTTTCCGTTTCCAGGCCGAGAATTCAAGAACCAGCCCACCCAAAAATTGATCGCCCCCGCGGCTGCAACCCTTCTCCTACCCCTTCCTATTTGCTGTCCCCATCTCAAAAATTTGCGTCCACTGACAGCAGAAGTTAACAGAGAAAGATTTGCCCAAAAATTTCTAAACCTTCTATAGTAAAGATAGTCGCATGTAATGACAGGTCACAGCCATATAATTAAAAGCTTGTTATAAAAATGGGTTTCTATTGAACTTTTGCGAATTCAATTATAAATATTTTTATTGTGTCCATAAAGTTCTAAATTTTTTCACATTTTATCTATCGAGTCAATTTCGCCAATTCTAAGTGGAAGTTGCTAATGTGGACGTATGTCTTCGCCGCTAACATGTATACTTTTTTTTTAATTTTAATATTTTCAAATATTTTTCATTTTTTAATCTTTTCTTTTCTTTTCTTTTTTTTTTACATTGGCCGGCGATGGTTACAAAGCTCACAAATGTTTTTGAGGAAGGTATGGATGCCAAGGTAAGAGTTGTTTCCTTTCCTGTGTCAACCGCTAGGCTTATTCAACTGCAGGAAAAAAAAAAAAAAAGGGCAACAATATCACTATTTTTGTTTCATCATGTACCAAACACATCGCATTGCTTTTCTTACTTTTAACGGGTCGGTGCCCTCAAATTGGGGATTACGTACCGCGCGACCTGTTCGACGCATACGAGTTTCAGGGAAACCAACCCGGACGGACCGGACCGGACCGATCATCCTTGCTTTGTTTTTTGCTTATCTTCTGCCCGATAACGCATGCGCGTTTCTTGGCTAAGTAGATGCACTGGACTTCACTGCCGTCTAGAGCAGGACAAGTCGTGAACTTGGCCGATCGTGACTCGCTCTGGTCCTCAGGTTTTTAATGATAACATCGCCCCATTTTGGGCTCTTTGGATGATCAATGTACTGCCGATTTTCAAAAGACAACCGAGAAAGTCTGTATCCTGACCTTGGGATTCTTTTCTTTCAGCGAATATTGTGCTTCCTATTGTAGCTTCGTCAGAAATAAGGTCGATGATTTTCTTGTTTGAAAAGTAATATTGCCAAAATGCCATGACTTGGTTACATTACGCGCAGGATTTGAAAGGAAGTTGCTAACGCGATAGATTAACTGTACTGTCAGATATTTATGACCACACGATCTCCGAATCAATGAGAGCTTAGCGCAAAACACGCAATGATGATGCGTGCATCGACGATTGAGATTGTACTGTAACCGAGAGTACTGTCGGTAAAGCATTTTCCAAATTGAAAAGGGAAGAGGTCCTATATCTATGTTAGGGAAAAAAAATTCCTAATCTTGTTGTATATGTATCTATTGAGTCTAAGCAATTTAATTGGACCAATGTAATTCTAGATCTTTTTGTATTGATACCAATTCAGTCCGTTCGGTCAATTTTAGCAGAAAATCACCGACGTGGATACCGGTCATCCGACGTGGAGCGGTTGTTACAGATGTGCGCATTTCTTTTTTTTTTTTTTTTTTTCACATTAGCCAGTAGGGCCGTGAGGGCCCAAGGCAAGGGCCTTTGCAGCCTCTCGGGCCCTCAACCGGTGGCTGGCGAGGGTTGCCGGCAACCTTCGCCGACCAATGTGAAAGAACAAAAAGGAATGAAAAAAAGGAAAATATAATTCGAAATCTATTTTTTAAAAAATTATTAAATGTCTACATTAGTGCTAGTCGTGCCCCGCAAGATGTCCGGCGTCTACGTTAGCAAATTTCGCCCTAAATTGATCGAATCGACTGAATTAGTATCAATACAAAAATGATTAGGACTAAATTGATCCAATTAAAAAGTTTAGAATTGAATTTATATTGACACAATAAGTTTATGATTTTTTTGATTTTTTTTTCTGAAAAAAGGTTTGCGCGTCCCTCTCTCTCTCAAACAGACAGATACATAAATGGACAGATACAAAGCAAAGCCTTGACAAAAGAAAGCTCATGATCATGATGTGTCTTCAAGGGTATATGCTCCTGACAAGCTTGATGGTGGTTGCGTTGGGTTGGGTGAGCGAGAGTGGAGCCACGACAACACCCATCCATGGCACAGCTTTGCTCAACAGAAGCAGCTTCCCACGTGGTTTCCTCTTTGGCACTGCCTCTGCCTCTTATCAGGTCTGATCTCCTTTATATAAGCACCAAATTTCCTCTCTTCTGAATAGGGAAAGGTGAAAAATCCGATTTTGGCAGTGATTTTTCTGATGCTTTTGCTTGCTGTTCTTTGGTTCTTGTTCAGTATGAAGGTGCAGCAAATGAAGGGGGTAGATGGCCAAGTATATGGGACACTTACACTCACAAATACCCAGGTCTCTCTCTCTCTCTCTCTCTCTCTCTCAACATTCGATATCCTGGCCTAGTCGGTTATTTTATGTATGAATGACACGGTGAATGGAACTAATTGTCCATGCCGTGGAAATTGTCGGTACCATAGACGAGTTTTAGACCTTGATTATCGTCGAACTGATCGTCAAGTCTCGTCCTGGAGGAGAAGGAGGAGGAGGAGGAGGAGAAAAAAGAGAAAGAGAAAGAGAAAGAGAAATGAGTTGGTGGGAGTCTTTCTTTTGCTCTGGAAACTGTCTTACTGATCTTGAGAATTGGAAGTTGAGAGGTGGAGGACGTGCGCTCTTCAGTTTCTATGCAGAAAGCAGCCTTAGGTGAACCATTCTTTCTAGATGAACTAATTGTCAAAGCCGGGGGGCAAAAAGAGAGAGATATGATAAACGAGACCATGTTTATTTATTTCCCTTCCTCGTGGACACAAATCACATTGGGGAAAAGTGTAAAAAAGTCCTAAACCTATTACATTAGTGCAAATTCAGTCTTAAACTTTTTTTTTGTACCAATTCAGTCCTAAACCTTTTATTAGTGTCAATTCAGTTCTAAACTTTTTACAATAGTGTCAATTTAGTCCTAAAAATTTTGCATTTATGCCAATTAAGTTAATTCGGCCAATTTCAATTGGAAATCACTAGCATGGACGTCAATTATCCTACGTGGCATGGTTGGCGCGAACGCAGATATTTTTTTGATATTTTAAATAATTTTTTAAAAAATAAAAAAATACTTAAAAAATTATTTAAAATATTAAAATAATATTAAAAAATATACAAGTTAGCGTTAGCCGTGCCAAGTAGGACAATCGATATTCACGCTAGCGATTTTCGGTCAAAATTGACCGGATTAACTCAATTGGTATAAATATAAAAGATTTAGAACTGAATTGGCAATAATACTGAAGGTTTAGGACTAAATTAACACCAATAAAATGTTTAGGGCTTAATTGACACAAATGTAAAAGGTTTAGGATTGAATTGACACAAAAAAAAATTGTTTATGACTGAATTAGCACTAATGCAATAGGTTTATGATTTTTTTGACACATCTTCCAATCGCATTGCCCATGACATTTCAATAATCACACATGTATATGTCCATATTCGTTTAGTTTTAGGCAAGTGGCACCGACTGTAACATAATAAGTAGCGTTGAATGATTTCATTTCGCCCTGTCGCATTATCTGTTTTTGTCTGATCTCATGAGGTTTGGTCAACAATGGCAGGTAAAATTGATGATGGAAGCAATGGAGATGTTGCGGTTGACTCGTACCACCGATACAAGGTCCACTCTCTTTTGCACTCAAATTTCTATTTAAACAAATGTTAGTGCCCATTTTTTTTTTTCTTGTCACGTCACGTCATATCAAATGTAAGAGCAGAAAAAGGGTTATCAAGGGCAATTAAGTATATTTTATTAATTGTACAAATTAGTGTTGTGCAGGAAGACGTTGGAATCATGAAGGAAATGGGCTTAGATGCTTACAGATTCTCCATCTCCTGGTCCAGAATTTTGCCGAGTAAGCTTGATTAAATTCTAAATGTTCCCTTCAATTTTTCTTTCTGTTCAATTGGCCCCCTTCATGACGTAAATTAATGGACCCATCAATTAAATTTTGGAAATTTATTGTAAGATGCAATAGCCATGTAGATGGTTTTGGATTATGTTATCCTTTGTTTCCCAAGTTAATAAGACGATATAAATGGTATATTCACCAAATTGCCATTGGGGCAACTTTCAGAAGGAAAGCTGAGTGGGGGTGTGAACATGGAAGGTATCAACTACTACAACAACCTAATTAATGAGCTACTAGCACAAGGTATTTGATTATTTCTCAATTAATTTCGCACACCCAATGGATCGTATGATGATTTACTTCTGATATATTAATGTAGGTATTCGACCCTTTGTGACCTTATTCCATTGGGACCTTCCCCAAACCTTAGAAGATGAGTACGACGGTTTCTTGAGTCCTCACATCGTGTGAGTCCCCCAAATTCGATAACATTAACATGATATTATCATGTAATTAGTTTTCTTTTATTCATTGTGCTTGATAACGAGCGCACAAATTGTAAGACGAGAGCAATCAATCGATTTCAAACGATACCATGATAATATGTTACACGATACCGCTGTTATACATAGTTCGATAAATCTTTCATAAGTACGAGCAGTTGGGTTAATTTAACATTTGAAATCAGGGATGACTTCCAAGATTACGTGGGTGTGTGCTTCGAGGAATTTGGCGATAGAGTGAAGCACTGGATAACGCTCAACGAGCCATTCAGTTATAGCGTAGGAGGCTATGCCATTGGATTGACCGCACCTGGTCGATGCTCTAAGTGGCAAAGGTTGAATTGCACGGGCGGTGATTCTGGGATCGAGCCATACTTGGTGTCTCATAACCTGCTTCTTGCTCATGCTGCGGCGGTTAAGTTGTACAGGGATAAGTATCAGGTGAGCGGTCAAGATTCCTGCTATCATGTACCCGTCTATTTTGAGTCAATTGTGTACACATGTTGCTGCAAATTCAGATTTCTACCGACAAATTCTTCACCTTGATGCTTTGTCACTGAGTTGTGCTCGACCGTTCGTAGATTTAATGAGCTTTCTTGTCATAAAAGAATTTCTTGATAGCTAACTAAATTTGGCCCTTTAATTTTTAGTAAATTAGGTAATTTTTCTTTTTGCACATCCTTACCAAGAAACTTTTAACCAAAACATTGGAACTTATGCAGGAATCTCAAAAAGGGAAAATAGGGATAACGTTAGTGTCTCCATGGATATTGCCTTACTCAGATGCCAAACACCACAAGAACGCTGCATCAAGAGCCCTAGATTTCATTCTTGGATGGTAAGTGTGCCATCCTTTTGAATTTTTTTTTTATTTCCTTTATATTCAATATTGTATGATTGTTCAAAGTGATTATTAGAGATTTTATTATGTCTAGATCCTTGATCCTAAAAAAATCTAACTAGTAAGATGAATTTGCACGTGCCACTTAATCCACATTACTAGTTAAGCCCAGCCTACTTCGTAATCAACCACCATATGTTTAGGAAATGGACTGAGCTAAGAAAATTTGCTTTCCAAAAGTTGCAAATTATATTCATGGCATAATTACATAGATTCGTTACATATATCGGTAGAACGTGTAACATAGAAAATAACTCTATGTTAGTTGGTTCATCAGGTACTTGGACCCATTATCTCGTGGAGACTATCCACATTCTATGCGCTCTCTTGTTGGAGAGAGACTTCCCAAGTTCTCGCTACTGCAATCGGCCATGTTGAAAGGCTCGATCGACTTTCTCGGATTGAACTATTACACCGCAAACTATGCCGCCTACTCTCCGCACATGATAGGCCCAAGTCCAAGCTACTTAACAGATGCCCATACCAATCTTTCGAGTAAGATTACTATTGCAATTGATTTCAACGAGTTTCATTTTCGGTCATTGACCGAGTCTAATGAACAATTTCTTCTTTCTAACCGTATGGGTTACTCTTATTTGTTGTAGCTATGAGGAATGGCATCCCAATTGGTCCAAAGGTGAGTGTCCGTTATGGTAGGTATTTCCCTATTTTGCTATTTACTTCATGACACGAAAAATGAAATGAGAGAAAAAGAAAGGAAAGAAAAAGGAAAAAACAAGGAAAAAAAAAAATACACTAGTTGCTTGAACATGGATCATACACTATGCTTAGACCCTGTGTAACTTGCAAACTATATAAGCGGTGAATTTTGTCTTTTTTATTGTCTTCTAGTTGATGAAATCCATGTACTTCAAAGTAGTGGTGAATAAATCTGATATTTATTTCAATGAAATGTACAGGCTGCGTCGGATTGGTTGTACGTGTATCCTAAAGGAATACGACGTCTTCTGTTGTACGTGAAGAAGAAATACAACGACCCTCTCATTTACATCACGGAAAACGGTAAAAAAACATTTGCTATTTTGTTACATAGACAAAGATTAATTTCCACAAACAAGATAAAAAGAGAAGTGGTGTGGCTAGTTCCAAACTATTTTGACTAAACAGACACGCTTTTAAGTTGATTGACCAAATTAGCCTTCAACTTTAGCTAAGCATGTGTTCATACTTTTTTCGTGGCCAATGGCATGTTTCGATATCTAACAATATAATTTTTTTTAGGTGACACTCATCCATTAGTAACCACTTTCTATCTCGGTATACTCAATTCCTGTTGAAGAGAATAATTTACTTCTTCCCTCAAAACCAAGAAAGAGAAAAAGACAAAGAAAAAGAAGACCATAAAATGCGAATTTAGTTAGAAACCCAACCTTAGGATTTATTTAATATGTTTAATCGAGAAAGGTTGTGGAAATAGCCACACCACGAATACCACACAGATATAATCTTGTTTCTAATGTAATAGATCTGTATAGGTTGCTAGTTTCAAATATTTTCGCACTCGCCGGTGTCTTGCACAAGAGTATGCACTGCATACGCCATTCAAACAAGTAACATGGATTCATCGAAATAAAAGGGAAATGTATTATGAATTTTTCTCATTTATCATGCATGTCTCCTTACTCCTATAAAATTCTCATTCAGATATTTTTGTATGCATGCGTACAGGCATTGATGAGTTCAACAACGAGACGCTACCGCTCGAGCAACAACTGGTCGACAACATGAGAATAGATTATTATTATCGTCATCTTTGCTACGTTTTAAGAGCAATCAAGTGCGTCTCTCTCTCTCTCTCTCTCTCTCTCTCTCTCTCTCATAGACAATTCCACTCCCCCATTTCCGAAAAAAATGATTTTTTTCCCTATGCTGCCGAGTGTCTAAAATTTGCTAAATTTGGAAAAATCACATAGATGGCGGTAATTAATTCAAATGAGAGTTGATTACTTAGAATTACTTGATGTATCACTTAAATTCAAGCTAGTTATTGAAGTTGGTTATGAAAAACCAGTGGACAACTTAATCGGAGAACGATTGATAAGCTGATTAATATTTTGGCAATTTTTAAAAGGAGTTGGTAAGTTAGAGCATCACTGACAAATGAAAATAGAAGTTTGCAAATAATAAGCAAGGTTGGATATCATAAACAAAAAAAAAAAAATACATATCTGTAAATAACACAAAGGATAGTCGACAATTATCCTAACACTGGATGGTAATTTCATTTGAAAAGTTGGTGAGTATGTTATTTTAAGTTGGTAATCTATGAAAATAGTGAGCAAGTGAAATGAGTTGCTAATGAAAGTTGGTAACTCGATAGAAAATTTGGTAACTGAAAAGATAATTAAACTTTCGGAGTTGGTAACAAAAAATAGTTGATAATTGAACTAGATAAAAGTTGGTAAGTCACTCTAATTAGGCAAAAAATTTCATATAAGACTTCGTTCGTTCGTTCGTTCATTCAAAAGTCAGAGCATTAATGAATCATGCAAACAAAAGTTGGTACGTGAGAATAAAAATTACTAACTTGCTAATTATAAAAAAAAATTGCAATTTTCATAAAGACGTCGGTAAATTACCGACAAGGTACTTGGAATAAAGTCACAAGTCATTTTTTTTTAACCTAACAACTTATTGACACTTACCAACATGGATTGAAATTTACTGGCACTGAAATCTCTTATTTTCTGGACATGATTTATTGGTTCTTTGGTATGTAGGGATGGTGTGAACGTGAAAGGGTATTTTGCATGGTCGTTGCTAGACAATTTCGAGTGGAACAACGGGTATACCGTCCGGTTCGGCATCAACTACGTGGATTACAAGAATGGGCTCAAGAGACACCCAAAGCTCTCCGCCTCTTGGTTCAGAAGCTTTCTCAATACACCCTAAAAAAAAAAAGTCCCCCATTTCTCTCCGCCGATTGATCTTCTATTTCTTTTCAACCTAACATGACGTACCCAAGCGTCGAGTTAAGAATGATATATTCTCAATTTATCTTGAAAAAGAGAGAAAAAAGCAGAGTTACAGATTTACATTATACAAATTGTTCATAAGAATACCAGCCGGCAAAAAAAAAGAAGAGAGGATCTTCGTCGCGCTCCATTGTCGGTGGGATTTTTTAGATGCATATGTCGGCTTCAAACTAGATTGATCTCCCTTTGGATGGGATCTTTGCGCACCAGAAACAATGAAGTCTCGTAGGATTTTACTCAATAGGACCTTCCAGTACTTAAAGTGACTAAGGTTTTGACAAAGAAGAGAGAAGAAATGTCTAGGCTGGAGAATTTTAGGTGTAAAAATGAGGGGTTTAGTTATGTATTGACTTGCCTGATTTGAGGGGGAAATTATTAAAAAAGTCCTAAATCTATTGTACTTGTGCCGATTTAATCATAAACCTCTCGCTTTAGCCAATCTAGTCCTGCATATTTTTACGATTCGCCAATTTAATCTTAAATTTTTCACAAATTTGGTCCTAAATCTTTGGAAGATTTGCCAATTTAGCCTTAAACTTTTTAACGATTTGTCAATTTATTCCTCTCAACTAATTTTGACTGGTAAAAGTTGATGTGACAATCTAGTCAATGCCGTCGTCCCACTGGGCATGACCGATATTGACGTGGACAATTTTTGTGATTTATGAATTCTTCTTTTTTTTTTTTATTTATTTTTCCTTTTTCCCTTTACAGGCCATCCCCGGAATTGTAAAATTGTCCACGTCGGTGTTGACTTGGCCACATAAGATGACCGACGCTGAGTAGACTGCCACATTAAAGATTTTCGGTCAAAATTAGTTAGAAGAATTAAATTGGCAAAATGTTGAAAGGATTATGACTAAATTGGCAAATCATAAAAATGTTTGGATTAAATTGGCTAAATTAAAATATTTGAAACTGAATTAGCACAAATGCAATTAGTTTAAGACTTTTTGGTAATTTTCCCCAAATTAGAGGCACCGAATTTGTATTCATAGTTGTCAAACTCTAGTCTGACCGCCTTTGACCTCCACGAGACGTAACATACTTTACGTACAGCTACAAGCAATTAATTTGGAAGTGGTATATTACCTGTCACTTGCAATTTATACGTGAGAAATAAGTCATAGCTGAATGGAAGGTCCAGTTTCAGTGTGGTGGTACTCGATCTTCTGAATATGAACATCGGAGCTCGGAGCATCGACTTCAGAACATGCAATTCTCAGGTTAACTTTATGAAGTTCCTCCTAAGTTCAGATCAAGTTTGCCCTTTCCTTAAATCTCCAGAAAGCAGAGACTATGGTACTAGCGATAATAACTCCCATCTAATCTATTTATTTTTATGCCCTCGTTGATTTGATGGCAGGAAGGGGGAAATTGTCAAAAAAAAGTCTTAAACCTATTATACTTTTGCCAATTCAGTTCTCAACCGTTTAATTTTTGCTAATTTAATCGTAAACCTTTTAATTTGTACCATTTTAGTCATAAACCTTTTTTTGTGCCAAATTAGCCATAAACCTTTTTTGTACCAAATTAGCCATAAACCTTTTTTATTTATCCCAATTTAGTCCATTCGGCAAACTCTGACCGGCTGGCCTTGACGTGTCGTCGGCGTCGTGATTTTTAATAATATTTTATTCAATATTTTATTTTTATTTTTTCTCTTTTCTTTATTTTTCTTTTTTGTTTTGGGTCTTTTCCTTCCTTTAGCTATGGCTGAACTTGCAAACCAGTGGAGGATATAGCCGACGGGCCACTAGAGCTAGCGACGCCCGTTGACACCTAAATTTTGACTAAACTTTTCAATCATTTTTGCATAGAAAATTAGAGCTAATCTTTTAGTTCTAGACAAAAATAATTAAGTCATTTTTCATTCATGCATTGCATCAGCATTTATCCGGATCGGCGGTGCGAGATCGAGCTTAATTTGTCAGACGATTTGGACTTAAACCGATGGGCAAATTTTTTAGCAATTCATGGACATATGTGCCGAAAATTTAAAACTATTTTGGAGCTTATATTTTAGGAAAAAGGCTTTATTTAAAATGCCAATTATTTGGAAAAAAGCCTAATTAAGCTCACAATTGACATGAAAAATCGACTAGCCCATCTATATGGCTAGGTCAAAATTTTCAGCTCATTCAAGGATCAATTTGTGCAATTACACCCTTGGGGACTTAATTTAAGTTATATCTTGACCCCGGGTTTATTTTATAAAAATTAAGAAACTTTAGGTACTTGATTTGGAACACTTTTATCTATAAATACAAGTGTTATGCCTAGGGTTGGGGGGGCCAAACATTATACACATACGGCCAGAGAGAGAATCATGGTCTCTTTTCTTCTTGGTGGAAAACTCACAGAGGAGGAAGCCAAAGAAGACGTCTACGGAGGAGGGAGCTCGACATCAATCACGTTCAGAAAGATTCAGAAAATACACACACGAGACATAGGATTCTAAGAGAGAGAGAGAGGTCTTCCTTTCTCTGATTGGTCGATACAAGTCCATCATAGAAACGTCCAAGAGAGACTTCACCATGAGAGCGCAAGGATGACGACAGGAAGAGAAGTTTTTCTTTCCTCGGTTTCTTTTTCCCTTCTGTTTTGATTATTTGTTGTGCAAACCCACTCAGAAAGACTCTCCTTTTGCTCTTTATTTGCAATGTCCAGAAAAAAAATTATTCAAGATTCAAGGTCATTAAGTCACTTCACGTCCATTTACTAGGGAGAAAAGAATAAAAAATAAAAGGAAAACCAAAGCCTTCTTCTCCATCGCTTGAAGTCTGCAACTCCGAAGAACACCCAATGAAGGTCCAGCATCGACGTTGTTTGAGCCGTGCCTAGATACGCACACACAGCTTAGTATGATTGCCCATCAACTAGAGTCCGCTGCTAATTCTCCCTGACGAACCAGCTTCTGTGCCGTCTTGTCTCGAGACCAACTATCAGCAACCGACGATACTTCTATATGGTTTTCTTGATGAATCTTTGTTGCCGAGTGTGCAGCGATCCGGGCTGTTATGCAGCCAAATCATGCCTGAACTGTGCCCAAAGAACAAGGCCGGTTGTTGTTTACTAGGTCCATGCCGTGACTGATCATTCTTGAAAAACACCAAAGCAAGTGTCTGCGAGACAAAGGATCCATGCATGAGCCCATGATTTATTCTCTCTCCATAATTCTTTGTGATTGCCAAGTGTGCAGGTCAATGCTATCATATTATTATTATTTTTCCAGATTTGGTCATTAGATTTCCAGAGGAGGGAGTGCACTTGTGAAGGGAAGGCAAACAAAGGTAGATCACTACACTGGTGGGACGTGTGCAGATTTTTGGAGGATTCCACTCAAGCATGACAAAATTGTCTTTGCCGAAGTCCTTAACGCGTGCGGAATTCTCTAGATCAAGCCAAATCATCCGAGCTTGGTGCGCAATTTTCGAGCAAGGTTTGAATTCAGATATTCCAATTCGCAAGATAAGGTAAAATTCTACTATTAGATATCAAAGTTATCTTGTTTGAATTTGTCCGGATTACTTGACATTATCCGTAAGGATTTTTGTTTAAATTGGAAAATTGGAATCTTGAGCAAATCTTGTGGATATTATGCCTATCTCTAGAATATTTGACATCTTTTGTTGCTCTATTTAAAATATCCGAATCCTAAGCATATCGGATAAGATCCGTATCTCGGTTGGGAATTCTGAATATATCTTTAAAATTCGAGGAATTATCTAAAAAATTTAGATCTCGAGAGATAAGTTTTCTTGAATTAAAAGATATCAATCATTTGTGGATAGGAGCTTATCTCCTTGAAAATTCTGGAATCCCCTAAGGATTTCCAAAAATTCAATAAATATTTGAATATTTTTAAACAAAATTGCCTATAATATATGCTCCCTTGTGCCCGACCCTTCGGAATATTAAATTGCAAGCCTTAACCATGATCTTATGAGGTGGGACGGCAATTTGGTAAAAGATTTCGTATTCCGCCCTTTGGCGAGAAGGGACGTTGATATCTTATACCACTATCTGCATACTAGCTCGAATCCTCGAGAATGTAGTGAATAAAATCTTGCTCTAGCCCCGATCTTCGGGAATGGGAAGATTTATCGAAAAATCGGATTTAAAGGTATATTATGGGCATTTTTGTTTAGTTTTGTTCAAATTCGTCTGTTTCAATTCAAAAATTCAAAAAAATAAAAAAATGGAAAATCCAAAAAAAAAAAAAATGAAAAAAATCCGAAAAAAAAAAAGAAATCAAAATCACAAATCATCAATCAGGAAAATGCATTTTCATGAAATTTGGTACCGAAAGGGTATTAATTAAAAATTAACATAATCAAGTCCCCGAACCCTAAATCTCCGGTTAGCAGAAAATAAAGTATTTTCCCGTACTTTATTTAGGTATCTAATCTACCTACCAAAAAAGATTAGTGGCGGCTCCTAAATTAAAAATCAAACCTAAGTTGCGAATTGGTAGGGCTTGGGAGAGTCCGTATTAGGTTAGTTAATTCATCTAATTAACCTAATAATCCATTAACCTAAATTAATTTTTAGGTCACGACAACGCCGGCACCGGGCAAGGTCAAGCTCACCCAGCCATGGCGTCGCCATTGCTGTCACCGCAACATAATGGCTGTGTGAGCTCGGCCTCGCCATCGATTAGCCATGGCGACACGTACGAATTAGAGAGAGAGAGAGAGAGAGAGAGAGAGAGAGAGAGCGAGCATGGTGGCCAGCTTGGGAACAAGATGAGAGATTTGAAGGGTTCGAGTAGGAGGAAGGAATTAGAACGGCAACGCCATGGCTGGGCGATGGTGAGGCTAGACCTCACTCAGCCTTGGCATGGCTTGGCCTCGCCCAATGGCATTGGCTTTGGCCTCGCCCAGCGGATGTGGCACCGGCGCAAGTGGCCTGCTAGTTATGTTCTCGATTGGTCTGCAGCTTCAGCCATGGCTGAAGGAAGGAGAAGACCCAAAACAAAAAAGAAAAATAAAGAAAAGAAAAAAATTGAAAAAAATTAAAACATCATTAAAAATTGCCACATTAGCACCGGTCAGCCAAAATTTATCGGATAGACTAAATTGACAAAAATACAAAAGGTTTAGGACTGAAATTGACATTAAAAAAAGTTTAGGACTAACTTGGCACAAAATTAAAAGGTTTATGACTGAATTGGCGAAAGTATAATAGGTTGAAGACTTTTTTGATAATTCTCCTTAGCAGGAAGTGTATGCTCTGGTGTCTCACTTGTGGGTAAGTAGCATGTTTAGCAAATCTACCGAACTAACCATTTACCCAAGTTTTTAGATTCTGCATTAGTATGCAACAGTAGTGGAAGATGGTATTTATGAAGAAGATAGATGTAGTCAACATTAGATTTTTCGACCAAAAACTAGAACTGAAATTAATCTTTTGATCATAATTACTTACATGTCGGTGTCAAATGACAAATTAGATCATAAAAAGAGTTAAGGTTGTCCACAAATTAGGATGATCACACTACCATCGGCATATCCCAACACCCCTCTTATTCTACAAAATAAAAAGAAAGGTTATTTATTTATTTATCTGCGACCACCATTGCCGTCGCCACGAAATGTCCTATCCTCAAATGGAAATGCTGTATGGAACTCCCTTCCCGGTCACACCGGGCTCAGAGAACGGCTTCAAGAGCTCATATGGCACACCATGGCATATTTCTTCCAAGAGATAGTCTGTCTCTCTCCCTCTCTCTCTCACCTTAAGTGGAAGGTCGAGTATAGCAAGGGTAAAAAGTAGAATCCATATGGTCTATAATATGTCAAGAACTTGATATGTACATATTATCTTGATTGCGCCTTTTTAAAAATGTTAAGAATTTCATTAACCAAAATAAAAAGTTAAGAGTTCAATTGATGAACGAACGAAACGCCAATGACCAATTCTAAACCTATTCCTCAAGAAAACATCATGTTACATCATATATTGAAGATTTATATACCAACTTGGCTTGATAATTATAGAAGAGCTTCTCCAAGTCATAGATTATACAAGAGCACGCCCCGCGCGCGCACATATATAGATATATAGTCTAGCTATGGGGCTTAAGAACAAGACAAGAAAATTGTACCTCTCACATATAGTACTAAGTAGATTAACATGCACCATATCGTTTAAAACAAACCTTAATCTAACATCCTTGTTTGTTGCAAACTGTGACTTCTTCTCCAAGCCTAAAAATAGGTATTTGAGTCTGTAAATATTGGTAAAAATACGTATATAATTCTATCGCTGTTTTGGTACTTTGGAAAACTTCAAATGTTCCACTCAAATAAAAGTCAAATAGTGAACGTGGTAAAAATCTCCAAAAAGTAAAAGACAACGTTTCAATCAAATTCAACCGATTTTTGCCCCCGCTTTCTGTTGCAAGTTTGGGTTAACTATTACAAGGTAAAATTGAATGCTCAATACTTACTGGGGTCAATCTCTGCACTAACAAGCTCCAAGAGGAGTGTTCTCCCCACCAGATCAGTAATCATATCAAGCCCTCCGAGTATCCCGATTTCCGAGAACAACCCACCGGCGCTGGATTTCACGGTCACTACCGCTTTGACGGACAGCGACTTCTTGATAGCGGCCGGGCTGGCAACCTCTTTGATCTCACCGCCATTGCCTTGGCTAGATGGCTTGGTTAATGGGACCAAGGTTGGGGAGGCAGGTGGGGATTGAGGAAGCTGTGGCTCCAACATGATGATGGTGGTGGTGATCGTTTCTGGTTTGCTCTTGAAAGAGAGAATGGTGCGGACAACAAGTGCTTAAAAACAATGGTTATCGGGACTTTGGTATGATGGGGCTTTGGAGAGTTGTCCTAGTGGTATTTATAGAGGGAGAGGAAGAAGAAAAGTCGGGGCACGCGCTTTATTTTGCCCTAAATGCATGGACATGGCATGCGAAGATGAAGCAGGGAATTGGAAGGGACGAGGAAACAAGGTGGTGGACTAGACTTGTATTCATTTGAAATTTGACTTTATGTGACTGTACGGATTTCGCGCAAAGATCTTTCAAAGGCTTGGAAAAAATCAAAGTATCATATGTGAAGGAAGAGCTCGTATTGGATCCGCCCGGAAAAATCCAGCTGTACTTGACCCGACCCGCCAACTACTAGTCCCACCAGTTAAATCATCAAGGCATATTGCCTTTTCTTATGTTTGACAGAGTATTAATCGGCTCATTATCTTTGTTGAGGTCATACCGCGTGTCTTTCTTGAATTATTGCTCGTCCTCCGTTGGTTATCTTGACGCAACATGCGTTCTTACGCTCGTCATAGATGGCGTGCGCTTATTGTCTGATTAGAGGGTGAGGTTAGCAAGGGTTGTCGCTCTTAAGTTGCTCGGTGCAATTTTTAGTGATGTGTTATGATTTACGATATTTCGCGTAAATCTTTGTCGCCTCATCCTCCCGAAGCTACATTTTTTTTTTTTTTTGTGTCTCGTTTTTCTTCGATTAAGTTTCTGAACATGAATCTAGGCATTCTTGTATATCCTCTGGGTCGTGACATGGATAGGGTTTCCAACTATAGACTCTTATAGAAGGGTCCAACTAATTGACTGGCTCTACTTGTTCTTGAGAATAAGACCAGTGGTTGAGAATTTTAGAAGTGGACTCGCAATAGAACTTCAAATGAATTCTCTTCTGATGGGGGTTTCTCTTTTGAACTTGTGCGTTATCCACTCTTTGCTGTTCATAGGACGACGACCCGTTCCAATGTCCACTACCAGCAAAATCATGGTGGACGATCTCCGGAGGAAAGTTCAAAGCCGTACCAACTCTTGCAATTTAACCTCGGCTTTCTAATATTTATAAACAAGTTTTTTCGCCTGTTGGTTTCGGGAATCGTGTAAACTTCATCTTTAACACAATTTAATCATGCACGCAGATTACTGACTTGACAATTTTTCAAGTACATTCTTCAATATGATTTCATATTCGTAATTTAGATGGGGGAGTTTTGTGACATAATAAGTCTCACATCTAATCGGAGAGGTTTTCTCGAGTGATTTATAAGTAAAGACCCATCCGTAAATATGGAGAATATCTTATATGGTGATCCACATGGATCGGAGCCATTAATGTTTTTAGTCATGTGAGCATGTAAGAAATGATATTAAATAGGCTATGATGGGTAGTGTTAGGGTTTTTTAGCAGGTATGTTGTTAAGTTAGAGAATAATATTATAATTTGTGTCCAAATATTTTTGTGAATGATGAAAATATTTTTCATTCATTCATTTATATAAATAATACAACCAATAATTTTTAGAAAAATATTTCTGAAGTTAATTATTTTACGCAAGATAAATCGATCATTTTCATGATCATTTACACAAGTTTTGTCGGTTCCCCACGCAATGCACGACATAAATGAGAATTCCAATGTCAAATTAGGGTATGCTGACACGTTTTAGATGAAGGACAACGCCATACACGCATGCCTCCTTCAACCTTTCAATATTTCATTGAGAGCTTAGCATTTTGCTAGGCTTTATAGAGGTGCGTGCTTTGTTGGGAAAATTACTGATTGAATCGTAAATTTTACAGTGCTAAATCTTTTGATTGTTCCAATAACATTTTAAATTTTTGTATGGATTTTAATGTGGTCATTCCCACTAATTTTTATTTGAAATTGTTAATGTTCGGTTCAATTTTCGCTGGTCATCCACGTGACGTGCCGCTGATCCGATGAATGAAGTCACTCGAAATGACATCGTTTTGGGTGACTTTGTGAATAGGTTTAAGATTTAGGGAAGATGCTGTGCCGGGTCCAAGATTATCCATCAATGGCATTTAACATGAAGTGTATGCATTTGGAGTTACCAATTTGTCAAGGTACCGAACTTTTTGTGGGGGAAAATCTTTAGTTTAAAGAAAATTCATCAATTGATCATGTAAAACGTGTGGGACATCCCCTTGTTCCAACTTTTGGAAATATTATTTCTAACTGCTTTATACAAAGTAAATGGCATGTACCTATAAGACGACTCAATAAAAAGTGTTGCAATACATGAGGTAATGCTAATGAGAGTACTGAATTGATCAAGTCATTCGATAGGTCGGTTCGATCGCCGTTAGACGGATGACATGTAATGGAACATTTGTAATATTGAACGATCGATTTTTTTTTTGTTGTTGCTCAGTTTCATTTTTATGTTAAGCAAGGAGAAGGGGATTCTCCATAAATTCCTTAATGCATGGGACATTTCTATCAGCATATCATCCATTTCATCATAATGAGTGTAGAAGGTTCTACCTCATCATCTTCTGATTCTTTGTCAGCCATCAAGCATAGGGGAAGCCTTTTCTTAAAAAAAAATCTTTCCCTTTCTTTTTTTACCTTTAATATTCATTTTCTTCTTCTTACAGTCTTTACTATTGCTTCACCAAGTAGTGAGATTTTACCAAAATGGTGAAAAATCCTTCACCAAAAAGTTAGTTCTTGGTTTTTCATATGTAAATTTTGTTACGTGGAACCAAGTGATTAAAAAATAAATAGATAGAATAAGAAAATAAATCGGATACCAGATGTACGTGGTTCGATCATAGAGACCTACATTCACGGGGAGAGCAGTAACGAATTCCACTATAAAACAAGCGATACAATTTGAAGACTACAAACTACACTTGAGTCGCTAAAACACTCTCGGTGTTTCCCAAGCCCCAATTACATTCAATAACGCACATAGTATTTAGCCCCTAACTCGTAGCCAAATAATCTCTCAATCTCGCAAAGAAGTTAAACACAAATTCTTACCACAAGAATTTCTCGACTAGAACACAAAATTGCTGATACAATTTCACAAATAAACCCACGCCAATCACTCGTTTAAGGACGGTGCTTCAAGACTTCGTTGGTTGCACTAGTCCAAGTCTCCGTAAGAAACATCCCCTGATATATACTCTATATACATGCATGAAGGAAACGAACCTGACTTGAACAAGGAAACGTTGAAGTCAACTCAAACCCATACACGGATATTCACGCCTATCGGTTCACGGGATATCATTCAGAATCTTTTTTTTTTTTGGGTCCTTGGATGACTTTAATAGCTCAAAGGGATAAACATCCGTGGATAACAAAACAGATTTTGTTCAAATCTTGATCTCTTCTTCAACGTAGAAATAATTTGTTATCTTTCATGATCAAGATATATTTATATTTGAAATTTGGATTTTCGCGAGCTCAAACTTGAGACATATTTTAACAAATTTTATACAATATTATGATGTATGCGTGTCAGACATGTTGCTCTAGCCCATTGATATTTCTTGTCATATTCGAACTTGTTGCGCGACTACTGTAAGGAGCTCCTTTGCTGTTTAAAATTTGAATCGTATGATAGTCACCAATTAATTAATGGAGGTTGTCTCTGTTTATGCATTTGTGCTTTTTTTTTTTTTTTTTTTAGTGAATTGTGAGAGATATTTACAATCTCCTCTTGTACATTTTTAGGTTCATTTACATTGGCATGCTGTTCATTCCAAATTGTTGGACATAATAGGATATAAAAATATTCGGCTTTATAATTAGGATTCACCGAATTGTGGATAGGATATAACAAAATGACTATATGTCATATCATATCATATCATATCATATTTAATCTTATCATAACTAGAAATTCAGATGACTAGACCTAATCTTAGAGTGTCCTTCTGCCATAAGGAGAACTCAACTCTGATGGGTGTCTTATGCTATATCTTCTATTGACTTCCCGATTACTATTATACCTAAAATTACAAGTTATAGAGGATATTTTGCTGCCTCCGAGCAAGGATTTAGCAAATGTTATTGGATATGGAATTTGGTGAGAGATGACAATCCGCGGTTAGTTTTTGAATCACTGATTCTTGAAGAACTTCTAGATCTCCATGTCAAGAGCTATTAGGTTCTTGAATTGTCGATGTGAGAGTTATTAGGTTCTTGAATTATTGCTTGATTGGCTTTGCCCGTTATTTATCTTGACATAACATGTGTTCTTAAGCTTATTTATCCGACGTGTTGCTGATGTGGTGATTTTTAATAATATTTTATTTATTTATTTTTAATTATTTCTCTTTTCTTTTTTTTTTTTTTTGTTTTGGGTCTTTTCCTTCCTTCAACAATGGATGAACTTGCAAACCAATGGAGGATATAGCCGACGGGCCACTAGAGCTGGCGACGCCGCCGCCGGGCAAGGTCAAGCTCACCTAGCCATGGCATCGCCATTGTCGTTGTTGTGACACCATGGTTGGGCGAGCTCAGCCTTGCCATCGATTAGCCATGGCAACATGTATGAATCAGAGAGAGAGAGAGAGAGAGAGAGAGAGAGAGAGAGAGAGAGAGAGAGAGAGAGAGAGAGAGAGAGAGAGAGAGAGAGAGAGAGAGAGAGAGAGAGAGAGAGTTGAAGGATTCGAGTAGGAGGAAGGAATCAGAATGGTAATGCCATGGTTGGGCTATGGTGAGGTTGGACCTCACCCAGCCATGGCATGGCTCGACGCTAGCCTCACATAGTGGATGCGGCGCCGGCGCCGATGGCCTGCCGCTTATGTCCTCCACTGGTCCGCAACTTTAGCCATGGCTAAAGGAAGGAGAAGACCCAAAACAAAAAAGAAAAATAAAGAAAAGAGAAAAAAAATTAAAATATCATTAAAAATCGCCACGTTTGAGCCGGCCAGCCAAAGTTTATTAGATAGACTGAATTGTCAAAAATACAAAAGGTTTATAACTGAAATTGGCATAAAAAAAAGTTTAAGATTGACTTGGCACAAAATTAAAAGGTTTAGGATTGTACTGGTAAATGTGTAATAGGTTGGGGACTTTTTTGATAATTTTCCTTGGCAGGAAGTGTATGCTCTAGTCTCTCACTTGTGGGGTAAGTAGCATGTTTAGCAAATCTACCGAACTAACCATTTACCCAAGTTTTTAGATTCTGCATTAGTATGCAACAGTAGTGGAAGATGGTATTTATGAAGAAGACAGATGTAGTCAACATTAGATTTTTCGACCAAAAACTAGAACTGAAATTAATCTTTTGATCATAATTACTTACATATTGGTGTCAAATGACAAATTAGATCATAAAAAGAATTAAGGTTGTCCACAAATTAGGATGATCACACTACCATCGTCATATCCCAACACCCCTCTTATTCTACAAAATAAAAAGAACGGTTATTTATTTATTTATCTGCGACCACCATTGCCGTCGCCACGAGATGTTCTATCCTCAAATGGAAATGCTGTATGGAACTCCCTTCCCGGTCACACCAGGCTCAGAGAACGGCTTCAAGAGCTCATATGGCACGATCCCAGCTCCGTTCCGATTCTTAAAACTTTGGTCAGTGTTCCTCGCATCGATGATGCCGTCAAACTCCTTCAGCCTCTCATTGAACCTCTCGAATGCCACGTTTATCGCCGGCTCCTCCTTCCATGCCAGTTCTGGATATTGTCCCAGGTACTCCTCATCCGGTGAATGGTTCGACAGAACGTCGAGGACTGCCATCACCTTTGTCGCCTGTATCTGCGATGGGAAGCAATGGAGGAGCGTGTCCTCAGGCTTATCCCTGAAGATCTTGAGCTCTTCTTCGGTCGGGTCCTCGACGGGCATCTTGGTTCGGGCAATGGTGGGGCGGTTCGGGAAGTAGCCGGCATAGGTGTACTGGCCGAAGTTGACGGCAGCATGATGGCCGGAGGCGACCCAAACGATGGTGGTGATAATGTGGATGAGGTCAGATGGGCTCTTGAGGTCGGGCCACCCGAGGGAGTCTTTCTTGTCACCGTGGCCAACGGTCCGGATCTCGGTCCACCAAGATTGGAGCTCCATGTCCGACACAATACGGGTCGGGTTGGGGTAGTAGTGGTTGACGTAGCCCGTGACCCACTCATTGATGATGTCCCACAAGAGGAGGCCGTCGTTAGCGAAGGGGTAGTCTTCGATCGCTAGCTTGAGGCCGTGAGGTGCCGTCGGGTCCTCCATCGCCAACCCCCTGGCAAGAATTGACACGATCAGAAACGGAATGGCACGTGTGACGATTTCAGTTACCATAAAGATGCAATTGATGTGCAATACCTGCTGATCAAGTCATTTGGCAAGCCTTGTAAGTCGAATTGCCACTGCTTGTCGTAGGCGACAGCGCTGAGCTCCATGGAATACTTGCCGGGAGAGAAGGTGGTCTCGATAATGCCGTCGCCGTTGATGAGATTCCCACGAGCCAGAGCATTGATCTCCATCGTGTACCGGAAGTGCGGTTGCAACAACTTGTAGATCGGGTGCATCTCGCTCAATTGCCGGTTTGTCGCTATTATGTAGGGTTCCGTAGCACAATGAGTCCGTAACCTGCGACGATCGAAACCGTGGAAACATCAATTTTTAACAAATATATTCTTCGTTACAACTTTTCACAGTATATTTCGATGTAATAGATCTATGATTTATCTTTTTGCTCGTTGAAAAGTAATGCTTGGCTTAGTTTGTTACCAGTGGCTGACGAGCTGATGGTATCCAGAGTCGTGGGCGAGGACATGGGCCTTGGCGAGCCGCCAAAGCCACATGCCAGTGGAGTGGCATGATGGGGTGAACACCTGCTTCCATTGCGGCTTCCCGTCGTCGGTGGGCGGCCGTGTGAGCTCGATGGCGAGTGGCTTCAACGTCTCATCCGGGGTCAAGAAGAAGAGAGTCCTCGACCCATAGAGGGTTGTCCCCTTGAGCTGCCTCACTTTGTTCACGTATGGTAGGAGCAGGTCGTGGTAGTCTAGCATGAACAGCTTCTTTTGCTTTATGGCCTGGATGGAATCAAATTGAACCGAACCGAAAAAGTCGGGTTGAGGTAAAAATTTCAAAAATTTTGGGGGGGGTGAGGGGGTGTTTAGGATTTAGGTTTATGCTCGACCCTAGAGTGCGAGAAGGTTCTATCAAGTGATACTTTGTCGAGAGAGTATCTTCCTACCTCATCAACTGTCATGAAGCCTTTGATTTCCCTTTCGATGATTTCTGTCGTGATGACCGATTCGGGTGGACCGTAGATCTTAGGGTCGAGCTCGCTTCTCAAGGGCCATTCCCGAGTACACATTGTACTACCACTTATGAATAGAAAGTATATGCCCAACATGGTGAGATCAAATAATTTTAATCTTCTAAGAGATTAACTATCAATGGACTAAAATTAGTTGAATCAGAGCAAACTATAAAGTTGAACTATGTGCATATACACATAATTATTACCGTGACCAACTGGATTGTGTAAGGGTTAATTCCTGCTAGGGTTTGACGAGCGAACTCTTCATCACTAAACCAAAAGAATTTGTCTCCTGCAGGGTGAAACAACACGGATAATTACTATGCATGATAAATCTTGGAGACATATAGTTATCTCTTCCATATATGATAACTACTACATTGACTTTTGTCTTGTGATTGACTAATAATGTATTTTCCTAAAGAGAGAATGAGCGATGATCATGTTACCTTATGTGAGACAGCTATCCAAAAATACTTGGATAGGGACATAAAATCTTACTAAAGAGAGAGGGAGAGGGAGAGAGAGTTTGCTTACGCTTCATGGTTTCAGGGGTTTCGAAGCGCAAGACATCTTCGGTGGCATCGGCGACGGTCTTGACCAGCCGAGGGAAGAGGTCCTTGAGGAAGCCTTGCTTCGTCAACATGGGCACGTCGCCAACTTCATTGAAGAGCTTATCAATGGCGGTGAAGTTGGGGAACCCCAGGTCGGTGTCGACTATTGCCGTCTCTAGCGACGGCAACACCGCATGCACCACCGAATACACCGTCTTCGCCGAGAACGTCAATTCCTTTATTGTAGAGAACTCTTCATCTCGAGGCACGTATATGCTACTGCTCTTCGATTCCGATTGTGGATCCGCTTGATAATATATGCGCATGTTTAAGGACTTGTTATTTTTGGACGGCACTTCCCGCCCGTAAAGAACTTTATTCAATAATCTAAAGTATTGTTTTTTTTTTGGGTAAGGTATAATCTAAAGTATCATTGTGTTAGTCATTATTGATAAAAAATAAAAATAAAGAAACATTTCTCGACTCACCGGTCTTGCACCGAGGGCGCCCGGTCCGGCACCTTCTAGGGTACGGAAGCTCTTGGCCACCAAGCACCGGTCTCTTCTTATCCACGCCGCTGTCCGGATCTCCGAGGTCGTTGTACACATCGTAATCGTATATCCTCTCGTACGACTTTCTCTCGCCTTGGCCGTCCCCACGCAGGATCACCAGCTCTTCCTCTCTCAGTCTCCTTAGCCCGCTCGGCGTTTCCGTCGGTAAATAGCACTGCCCCACAATAGCCACCAATAAAAGCCATCAGGCTCCGGATAAAATCAACCTAAGTAATACATTACGGTGATAATCGACTTTCTCTCTAATTAATTGTCTGATTTGAATTGATTTTTTTTTTCAAGTTTTGGTGTGAATAGGTCAAAGATAGGGCAAGCTGTTTTTTTTGTATTATTATTATTCTTTTGATTCCTTTTGCGTCAACATTGAAAAAGACACTGTGAGGACTAGAGAGTCAAAATATTTATATGAACATAGACGCTTTTCATGCATGCATTGTACCTTAGTTTCACCAGTCAGCTTTTGGTTCAATTCGAGAATCATAAACCAAAGAAAGTAACGTTTAAACAATTGTGGAGTGTGTAATACTCTTTGGAAATTATAGCTAATTAATCAAGATTCAAACTTGCATTTCGTGAAACATAAGCTAATTGATTCGCTCGCTTTCGGCACAACCAATCTTGTTTTTAATAATCCTCTCCTCGTAAAGCGCCCTTCAAGTGCATCAACACAAATATATACGTGCGTAAAAACCCTAATTTTCACGTAACACACACACACATATTATACACACACACACATATCTATATAAGTCACATCCTAAATGATCTGGATCTTTTGATATGTGTAAGAAGCCTCGTGTAAAATGAGGAGAAAACCCATAAGTGAAGAAGAGCCTCTTATGTAGCTATGGGTATGATCTAACCTTATTGGTGAAGAAGACCCTCTTCTGTGGGTTGTCAAACTTGGAGTGAACCCATGAGTTGCATGTGATGTTAACTGGACCGCCTACGAACCCTTCGAGGACGATGTCCTTGAGGTACATCTCCTTGTGGTGCTTATTCTCAACGAGAATCGCCCCGACCTCCCCGAACTCCTCTCCGACCTCGAACTTGTGCTCGTATGTCGCCTCCTCCGTACTTTGGCTCTTCTTGTGCGCGTACCCTTTGATTGTGCCCTTCTCTTGTCCCGTCTCTGCAAATAAAGTTCCGGACTGTGTTTAAATCTTCAATCTAACATCCTTGTTTGTTGCAAACTGTGACTTCTTCTCCAAGCCTAAAACTAGGTATTTGAGTCCGTAAATATTGGTAAAAATACGTATATAATTCTAAATATCGCTGTTTTGGTACTTTGAAAAACTTCAAATGTTCCACTCAAATAAAAGTCAAATTGTGAACGTGGTAAAAATCTCCAAAAAGTAAAAGACTACGTTTCAATCAAATTAGGCCAATTTCTGCCCCTGCTTTCTGTTGCAAGTTTGGGTTAACTCTTTGAAGGTAAAACTGAATGCTCAATACTTACTAGGGTCAACCTCTGCACTAACAAGCTCCAAGAGGAGTGTTCTCCTCACCAGATCAGTAATCATATCGAGCCCTCCGAGTATCCCGATTTCCGAGAACAACCCACCGGCGCTGGATTTCACGGTCACTACCGCTTTGACGGACAACGACTTCTCCATAGTGGCAGGGCTGGCAACCTCTTTGATCTCACCCGGTCGAGCGCTTCTAGGGCTCTTTTGGGGTGCGGGAGCGGCCAGGCTAGCAACCTCTTTGATCTCACCGCCATTGCCTTGGCTAGATGGCTTGGTTAATGGGACCAAGGTTGGGGAGGCAGGTGGGGATTGAGGAAGCTGTGGCTCCAACATGATGATGGTGGTGGTGATCGTTTCTGGTTTGCTCTTGAAAGAGAGAATGGTGCGGACAACAAGTGCTTAAAAGCAATGGTTATCGGGACTTTGGTATGATGGGGCTTTGGAGAGTTGTCCTAGCGGTATTTATAGAGGGAGAGGAAGAAGAAAAGTCGGGGCACGTGCTTTATTTTGCCCTAAATGCGTGGACGTGGCATGCGAAGATGAAGCAGGGAATTGGAAGGGACGAGGAAACAAGGTGGTGTACTAGACTTGTATTCATTTGAAATTTGACTTTATGTGACTGTACGGTTTTGGCGCAAAGATCTTTCAAAGGCTTGGAAAAAATCAAAGTATCATATGTGAAGGAAGAGCTCGTATTGGATCCGCCTGGAAAAATCCAGCTGTACTTGACCCGACCCGCCAACTACTAGTCCCACCAGCTAAATCATCAAGGCATATTGCCTTTTCTTATGTTTGACAGAGTATTACTCGGCTCATTATCTTTGTTGAGGTCGTACCGTGTGTCTTTCTTGAATTATTGCTCTTCCTCCGTTGGTTATCTTGACGCAACATGCGTTCTTACGCTTGTCATAGATGGCGTGCGCTTATTGTCTGATTAGAGGGTGAGGTTAGCAAGGGTTGTCGCTCTTAAGTTGCTCGGTGCAATTTTTAGTAATGTGTTATGATTTACGATATTTCACGTAAATCTTTGTCGCCTCACCCTCCTGAAACTACAGTTTTTTTTTTTTTTTTGTCTCGTTTTTCTTCAATTAAGTTTCTGAACATGAATCTAGTGGTTGAGAATTTTAGAAGTGACATGGATAGGGTTTCCAACTATAGACTCTTATAGAAGGGTCCAACTAATTGACTGGCTCTACTTGTTCTTGAGAATAAGACTAGTGGTTGAGAATTTTAGAAGTGGACTCGCAATAGAACTTCAAATGAATTCTCTTCTGATGGGGTTTCTCTT
The DNA here is from genome assembly GCF_020921035.1 of Rhodamnia argentea. NCBI lineage: Eukaryota > Viridiplantae > Streptophyta > Magnoliopsida > Myrtales > Myrtaceae > Rhodamnia > Rhodamnia argentea. The sequence goes on along the minus strand of NC_063157.1, from coordinate 26,325,174 downwards.
TTGAACTCGTGCGTTATCAACTCTTTGCTGTTCATAGGACGACGACCCGTTCCAATGTCCACTACCAGCAACATCATGGTGGACGATCTCCGGAGAAAAGTTCAAAGCCGTACCAACTCTTGCGATTTAACCTCGGCTTTCTAATATTTATAAACAAGTTTTTTCGCCTGTTGGTTTCGGGAATCGTGTAAACTTCATCTTTAACACAATTTAATCATGCACGCAGATTACAGACTTGACAATTTAACCTCAGCTTTCTAATATTTATAAACAAGTTTTTTCGCCAATCGGTTTCGGGGAATCGTGTAAACTTCATCTTTAACATAGTTTAATCATGCACGCACGATTACTGACTTGACAACTTTTCAAGTACATTCTTCAATATGATTTCATATTCTTAATTTAGATGAGGGAGCTTTGTGATATCATAAGTCCCACATCAAATCGAAGAGATTTTCTCGAGTATTTTATAAGTAAAGACCCATCCATAAATATGGGGAATATCTTATATGGTGATCCACATGGATCGGAGCCATTAATATTTTTAATCATGTGAGCATGTAAGAAATGATATTAGATGGGCTATGATGGGTAGTGTTAGGGTTTTTTAGCGGGCATGTTGTTAAGTTAGAGAATAATATTATAATTTGTGTCCAAATATTTTCGTGAACGTTGAAAAAAATTTTCATTCATTTATTTATATAAGCGATACAACCAATAATTTAAAAATATATATATTTCTGAAGTTAATTATTTTACGCAAGATAAATCGGTCATTTTCATGACCATTTACGCAAGTTTTGTGGGTCCCCCACTCAACGCACGACATAAATGAGAATTCCAATGTCAAATTAGGGTTTGCTGACACGTTTTAGACGAAGGACAACGCCATACACGCATGCCTCCTTCAACCTTTCAATATTTCATTGAGAGCTTTGCATTTTGCTAGGCTTTATAGAGGTGTGTGCTTTGATGGAAAAATTACTGATTCAATCGTAAATTTTATAGTGCTAAATCTTTCGATTGTTCCGCTAACATTTTAAATTTTTGTATGGATTTTAATGTAGTCATTCCTATTAATTTTTGTTTGAAATTGTTAACGTTTGGTTCAATTTTCCCCAGTTATCTACGTGACGTGCCGCTGATCCGACGAATGAAGTTACTCAAAATGACATCATTTTGGGTGATTTTGTGAATAGGTTTAAGATTTAGGGAAAATGTTGTGCCGAGTCCAAGATTATCCATCAATGGCATTTAACATGAGGTGCATGCATTTGGAGTCACCAATTTGACAATGTACGGAACTTTTTTTTTTTTGGTAAGGACAATGTACCGAACTTTTGTGGGGGCAAATCTTTAGTTTGAAAGAAAATTCATCAATTGATCATGTAAAACGTGTGGGACATCCCCTTGTTCCAACTTTTGGAAATATTATTTCTAACCGCTTTATACAAAGTAAATGGCATGTACCTATAAGACGACTTAATAAAAAGTGTCGCAATACATCAGGTAATGCTAATGAGAGTAGTGAATTGATCGAGTCGTTCGATAGGTCGGTTCGATCGCTGTTAGATGGATGACATGTCTTGCAAATAGATTATGCACTAGTAATTTAACATTTGTAATATTGAAGGATCGATTTTTTTTTTGCTCAGTTTCATTTTCATGTCAAGCAAGGAGAAGAGGATTCTCCATAAATTCCTAAATGCATGGGACATTTCTATCAGCATATCATCCATTTCATCATAATGAGTTTACAAGGTTCTACCTCATCATCTTCTGATTCGTTATCAGCCATCAAGCATAGGGGAAGCTTTTAAAAAAAAAAAAAAAATCTTTCCCTTTCTTTTTTTACCTTTAATATTCATTTTCTTCTTCTTACAGTCTTTACTATTGCTTCACTAAGAAGTGAGATTTTACCAAAATGGTGAAAAATCCTTCACCAAAAAGTTAGTTCTTGGCTTTTCATACGTAAATTTTGTTGGGCGGAACCAAGCGATCGAATAATAAATAAACAGAACAAGAAAATAAATCGGATACCGGATATACGTGGTTCGGTCGTAGAGATCTACATTCACGGGCAGACCAATAACGAATTCCACTATAAAACAAGCGATACAATTCGGCGATTACAAACCACACTCTCGTCACTCAAACACTCTCAGTGTTTTTCAAGCCCAAATTATATTCAATAACGCACACAGTGTTTAGCTCCCAACTCCTAACCAAATAATCTCTCAATCTCGCAAAGAATAAACCCACGCCAAACACTCGTTTAAGGACGAGGTTCAAGACTTCGTTGGTTGCACTAGTCCAAGTCTCCGTAAGAAATGTCCCCTGATATATACTCTATATATATGCATGAAGGAAACCAACTGGACTTGAACAAGGAAACGTTGAAGTCAACTCAAACCCGTACACGGATATTCACGCCTTTTGGTTCAGTGGATATCATTCAGAATCTTTTTTTTTCCCTTGGACGACTCTAATAGCTCAAAGGGATAAATATCCGTGGACAACAAAACAGATTTTGTTCAAATCTTGATCGCTTCTTCAACGTTGAAATAATCTGTTATCTTTCATGATCAAGATATTTTTATATTCGAAATTTGGATTTTCGCTTTGGGCTCAAACTCGAGACATATTTTAATAAATTTTATACAATATTGAGATGTATACGTATTAGACATGTTGCTCTAGCCCATTGATATTTCTTGTCATATTCGAACTTGTTGCTCGACTACTGTAAGGAGTTCCTCTGTGTTTAAAATTTGAATCATATGATAGTCACCAATTAATTAATGGAGGTTGTCTCTATTTATGCATTTGTGCTTTTTTTTTTTTTTTGGCAGTGAATTGTGAGAGATATTTACAATCTCCTCTTGTACTTTTTTAGGTTCATTTACATTGGCATGCCATTTATTCCAAACGGTGGACGTAATAGGATATAAAAATATTCGGCTTTATGATTGGGATTCACCGAATTGTGGATAGGATATAACAAAATGATTATATATCATATTTAATCTTATCATGACCAGAAATTCATACGATTAGACCTAATCTTAGGGTGTCCTTCTACCATAAGGAGAACTCAACTCCGATGAGTTTCTTATGCTATATCTTCTATTGAATTCCCGGTTGCTATAATACCCAAAATTACAAGTTATAGAGGATATTTTGCTGCCTCCGAGCAAGGATTTAGCGAATGTTATTGGATATGGAATTTGGTGAGAGATGACAATCCGCGGTTAGTTTTTGAATGACTGATTCTTGAAAAACTTCTAGATCTCCATGTCAAGAGCAATTAGGTTCTTCAATTGTCAATGTGAGAGTTATTAGGTTCTTGAATTATTGCTTGGTTGTCTTTGCCGGTTATTTATCTTGACATAACATGTGTTCTTAAGCTTATTAAAGTCGTTATGCATTCAATATCGGACTTGGTGCCAGGTTAGTAAGAGTCGTCACTCTCGGGTTGCTTGATATAATCTGTAGACATACGTTGTAATTTACGAAATTTCCATGAAAGTTTTGCAATCTCACCCTCCGAAGTCAGGTTTTTTGGCACAAAATTCTATATCTCGACTTTCTTCAACTGAGTTTTTGAGCGGCAGTACACGAATCTAGACCAATTTTGCACAATTTTGTGGGACACGATATTGATAGGGTTTCCATCAAGGGACTCTTGTATAACGGTCAAAAAAGTTGACCGGCTCTACGCGAGACCTGCATGCGTTCCAATTAACAAGACTAGTGGTTGAGAATTTCATAAGCGGTCTCGCATGGAAGCTTCAGATGAATTCCCTTTCACTTGGGGAAGAAACAAAAAAATTGGCTTAAATGCTCATCGTACGACGCAGCGACTTACAACCTCATAGTGAACAATTTGAAGGAAGTTGAAGACTTTTCCAACTTATGCAATTTAAACTAATCTCTACAATCATGTCTTTTAGCTTTTTGATTTTGTGGAATCGTGTAACTTCCTCATCAACATAATTAATCATGCGGGCGTGATTGGTACGACAACTTTTTTATATTAAAAATGTGTACAAGAGAGAGAAGTTATTTTAGAAAAAACAGAAGAAAAAAAATTGTATAAGAAATAGTTGCACAATATATGTAGGTATATACATGAATATACATTTATATGTACACATTGAGAGATATCATAGTGTTAGGAACGCGAATCTTTGAAAAGAAAAAATAAATAAGAAGACAATCTAATTTTTACATGAAAAATCATCTTCCAAATTAGAAAAGAAAAACTACGGTGCCGCACTTGGAAATCTCTTCACTATCTGTAACAATATTAGAGTTACAAGCTTCAGTGTTTTTTTTTTAAGCTTCACCTTTACAAACTTCAGCATTTTTTTTTTTAAACCTCAACATTACAATTACAAAAGATGTCATCTCAATATATAGCAAGAGTCTAGGGCATACACAATTATAATGGAAATTACAAGTATATATTAGCAGTAAAAGATCTATGGTTTAACATTACTTTTCTCTATCAGACTCTACAGCTCCATTAATCTCCTACTTGGAGACTGATCTTCAAAACAACAAAAATCTATCATATACTTTGCTTGTCTTTATAGCCCAAATTGTCCCAGTGCTATGGTCCCCCTCATCACTAACCATGGAGGCCAACTAAGGCAGTGCACAACCTCGGTTTCTTAGTGGTGATAACATTTGTTAACATATATGTTGGATTTTCTACACCAAGAATCTTTTTCAATGACAATATCCTATTATCTATCTGCTGACATATATGATGGTGTTTTGTCTTTGAATGAAATATCGAATTCTTTGCAACACAAATAGCAGTCCGACTATCACCGAAAAGAACACTTCTATTCCTCTCTTTGCTTAACTCCTTTAGAAAAATTTGCAACCAATTCATCTCCTTACTTGCTTCAGATATTGCAACGTACTCTATCTCAGTGGTTGAGAGAGAGAGACACATATCTAAATCTAGACATCCAACTTATTGCTGTGTCACCTAAGGTAAAAACATAGCCCAATTTGCTCTTCTTGTTGTCTAAGTCACCATCGAGATCCGCATCAAGAAAACCTTATAAAGTTACACCCTTTTAATAAAACATAATAACATATCTAAAGTGCCTCTCACGTATCGTAATAGCCACTTTATAGCTTCACAATATTTTTTTCTAGATTAGCCATGTATCTACTCACAACTCCCATAGCATGAGCTATGTCTAGTTTGGTACATACCATAGCATATATTAAACTACCAACAGCTAATGCATAAGGCACCTTAGCCATGTACTCCAGCTCTTCATTTGCCTTTGGTGACTACTTCTTTGAGAGCTTGAAGTGACTTCCTAAAGATTTATAGTTTTTGCATTGTGAATTTTGAATCTTTCCAGCACCTTTTCGATGCACTTTTCTCCAAGTAACTTTAGAATTCCTTCGGATCTATCTTAGGTGATCCTCAACCCAAGACACCGATTCGCTACTCCCAAGTCCTTCATCTCAAGCTCTTTTGACAATTACCGCTACAGTATGTTGATCTCCCTCATGCTAGATCGTACAATGAACGTATCATCCATATATAACAGTAAAATAATATAACAGTCATCAAATTTCCTGAAGTAACAGTAGTGATGTATTTCACTTCCGGTGAGCCTGTTAGCACACATAAATGTGTCAAATTTCTTGTACCATTGTTTAGGAGCCTATTTCAAGCCATACAAACTCTTCTTTAGCTTGTAGACATAATTTTCTTTCCTAACAACGGGAAAAATTTTGGTTGTACCATGTAGATAGCCTCGTCTAACTTACCATGGAGGAATGCAACTTAATATCTAACTGCTCCGGATGTAAATCCTCAGCAACAACAATACTTAACACTAGGCTGGTAGTTATCAATTTCACAACTAGAGAGAAAATCTCTCTATAGTCAATCACTTTCTTTTGCTAAAAGTTTTTTACTACTAACCTTGCTTTGTACTTCTTTTAGCCATGAGGTTCTTTTTTGACCTAGTACACCCACTTATTCTGCAACACCTTCTTCTCATTTGGTATCTAAGTTAATACCCAAGCTTTGTTTTGTTGGGGGCTAGTTTTATCACCTAGAAGGGAGTGAATAGGTGATTACAATGAACTTTAGAAATCAATGCGAAATTTAAGCAAGTAAACTCGGAGTTTAATTCAGAGTCTCGGTGAGAGCAAGATCCGAGATGTTTTCGGAGTTAGTAACATGCATAATTCAACTGTCAAACTAAAATGACAAGGAGTTCAAGGAATAGAGAATTTGCACATAAATTTATAATGGTTCAGCTTTGTTTAAACCTACGTCCACTTCTTCACGCCGGTAGCCAATCTACTGGATTCCATTAGTGAATAGCTTAAAGGTTATAACTTCGTGATGATTTTCAAGTCAATAGACTTCCCGTCTATTACTCACACACTTGAATGAAATCCTCTAAATTTTACAGTGTTTGGATAAAAAATTGAAGGATGTGAAACTCTCTTGAACTTTGGAATTTAAGATTTTGGACTCTTATACCCTCTTCAGCCTTGAGATCTTCTTTTATGGTTCACCTTCAAACTAGCCGTTGCAAAGTCTTTAGACTTCTCGTTTGGATGAAATTGTATACAAATGATTTCATAGCCATTGAATATTAAAAGAAATAATCCCCTATTTGATCAGATCACTCATACAATCGTGATCAAAGTTTCCCAAGATGGAGTTCTTCCTATGGTAAGCAATCCCGATCTTCCTTAATCTACACCTTTGAATGATCTTCGTGATTAATAATCTTCAAGAATGAATCCAGCTTGATTTGCTAGCCGTTGTGATGATATAATATCTCAATTACATCATCTTAATTGTATCGCATGATAATCCGATTGTTGCATATGAAATATTCTCTTAGAGCTTGAGCTTTGCAACAAAGTTTGAGCTCCTCAAAACAATGTTTGAGCTCCTTAAGCAGATTCAATCTCGTGTAACTATTCTATTAACAATAGAATATACTTTAGGATATTCTACAAAATAATATTTTATTGCATTAACTCAGACATTAGAGAATATAGGATTGTTTTGTCAAGTTCAAAACAATTAGGGGTTTTTTTTTCGACAATCTCTCAATTTTTTATAATGACAAAACTATCCACACAAATATAAATATTTTGGATAAGAGTTATAAATAATCATAGTCAATTGCTTCTCAATGATATATCATTTAGTACATTAGCAAGAGAAAGTTCTGAGTTATAGAATGGTGAATTCAAAGTTTGAATTCGTTCTCGGAATCTAGTTCAATTTCTCCTTCAGAGCTTGTAGAACCTGTATTGGAGTTGAACAAGTTTCATTTGTTCTTAGCACTAGGTTTGGCTTCATCCTAAAAAAATCTAACTAGTAAGATGAATTTGCACGTGCCACTTAATCCACATTACTAGTTAAGCCTAGCCTACTTCGTAATCAACCACCACATGTTTAGTAAATGGACTGAGCTAAGAAAATTTTCTTTCCAAAAGTTGTAAATTATATTCATGGCATAATTACAGAGATTCGTTACATATATAGGCAGTACGTGTAACATAGATAATAACTCTTTGTTAATTAGTTCATCAGGTACGTGGATCCATTATCTCATGGAGATCATCCGCATTTGATGCGCTCTCTTGTTGGAGAGAGACTTCCCAAGTTCTCGCAAGAGCAATCGACCATGTTGAAAGGCTCGATCGACTTTCTCAGATTGAACTATTACACGACAAACTATACTGCCTACTCTCCACACATGATGGGCCCGAGTCCGAGCTGCTTAACAGATGCCCGTACCAATCTTTTGAGTAAGATTACTATTGCAATTGATTTCAACGAGTTTCATTTTCGGTCATTGACTAAGTTTAATGAACAATTTCTTCTTTCTCACCGTATAGGTTACTCTTATTTGTTGTAGCTGAGAGGAATGGCATCCCAATTGGTCCAAAGGTGATTGTCCGTTATGGTAGGAATTTCCCGATTTTGCTATTTACTTCATGACACGAAAAATGAAACGCTAGAAAAAGCAAGAAAAAAAAAAAGAAAAAAACATGGAAAAAAATTACACTAGTTGCTTGAACATAGATCATACACTATGCCTAGGCCCTGTGTAACTTGCAAACTACATTAGCGCTCAATTTTGCTTTTTTTTTTTTAATCTTCATGTTGATGAAATCCATGTACTTCAAAGTAGTGGTGAATAAATCTGATATTTATTTCAATGAAATGTACAGGCTGCGTCGGATTGGTTGTACGTGTATCCTAAAGGAATACGACTTCTTCCGTTGTACGCGAAGAAGAAATACAACGACCCTCTCATTTACATCACGGAAAACGGTAAAAAACCTTTGCTATTTTGTTACATAGACAAAGATTAATTTTCACAAACAAGATAAAAAGAGAGGTGGTGTGGCTATTTCGAAACTATTTTGACTAAACAGACACGCTTTTAAGTTGATTGACCAAATTAGCCTTCAACTTTAGTTAAGCATGGCCAATGGCATGTTTCGATATCTAACAATACAATTTTTTTTAGGTGACAATCATCCATTAATAGCCAGTTTCTATCTCGGTATACTCAATTCCTGTTGAAGAGAATAATTTACTTCTTCCCTCAAAACCAAGAAAGAGGAAAAGACAGAGAAAAAGAAGACCATATAATGCGCATTAAGTTAGAAACCCAACTTTAGGATTTATTTAATATGTTTCATCGAGAAAGGTTGTGGAAATAGCCACCCCACGAATACCACACAGATATAATCTTGTTTCTAATGTAATAGATCTGTATAGGTTGCTAGTTTCAAATATTTTCGTACTCACCGGTGTCTTGCACAAAAGTGTGTACTGCATACGCCCTTCAAACAAGTAACATGGATTCCTCGTAATAAAAGGGGAATGTATTGTGAATTTTTTTGATTCATCGTGCATGTCTCCTTAGTCCTGTAAAATTCTTATTCAGATCTTTTCACATGCATGCGTGCAGGCATTGATGAGTTGAACAACGAGACGCTGCCGCTCGAGCAACAACTAGTTGACAACATGAGAATAGATTATTATCATCATCTTTCCTATGTTTTAAGAGCAATCAAGTGCGTCTCTCTCTCTCTCTCTCTCTCTCTCTCTCAATTCCACTCCCCTGTTTCCAAAAAAATGATTGTTTTTTCTTCCATCTCGCCGAGTGTCTAAAATTTGCTAAATTTGGAAAAACCACATAGATGGCGGTAGTTAATTCAACTGAGAGTTGATTACTTAGAATTACTTGATGTATCACTTAAATTCAACCTAGTAATTGAAGTTGGTTATGAAAAACCAGTTGACAACTTAATCGAAGAACGATTGATAAGCTGATCAATATTTTGGCAATTTTTAAATGGAGTTGGTAAGTTAGAGCATCGCTGACAAATGAAAATAGAAGTTTGCAAATAATAAGCAAGGTTGGATATCATAAAACAAAACAAAAAAATACATATCTGTAAATAACACAAAGGATAGTCGACAATTATCCTAATACTGGATGGTAATTTCGTGAAAAAAGTTGGTGAGTATGTTATTTTAAGTTGGTAATCAATGAAAATAGTGAGCAAGTGAAATGAGTTGCCAATGAAAGTTGGTAACTCAATAGAAAAGTTGGTAACTGAAAAGATAATTAAACTTTCGGAGTTGGTAACAAAAAATAGTTGGTAATTGAACTAGATTAAAGTTGGTAAGTCATTCTAATTAGGCGAAAATTTTCATATAAGAGTTCGTTCGTTTGTTCATTCAAAGCGTCAGAGTGTTTAATGAATCATATAAGAGTTCGTTCGTTTTTTTAGATGCATATGTCGCCTTCAAACTAGATTGATCTCCCTTTGGATGGGATCTTTGCGCACCAGAAACAAGGCAGTCTCATAGGATTTTACTCAATAGCACCTTCCAGTACTTAAGTGACTAAGGGTTTGACAAAGAAGAGAGAAGAAATGTCTAGGCTGGAGAATTTTAGGTGTAAAAATGTGGGGTTTAGTTATGTATTGACTTGTCTGATTTGAGGGGGAAATTATTAAAAAAAGTCCTAAATCTATTGCACTTGTGCCGATTTAATCATAAACCTCTCAGTTTAGCCAATCTAGTCCTGCATATTTTTACGATTTGTCAATTTAATCTTAAAATTTTCAACTGTGCAAATTTGGCCTTAAATCTTTTGAAGATTTACCAATTTAGCCTTAAACTTTTTAACGATTTGTCAATTTATTCCCCCTGACTAATTTTGACCGGTAAAAGTTGACGTGACCATCTAGTCAATGTTGTTCGTTCTACTTGGCATGACCAATGTTGACGTGGACAATTTTTGTGATTTCTGAATTCTTCTTTTTTCTTTTTACTTGTTTTTTTCCTTTTTCCCTCCACGGGCCATCGTCGGGATTGTAAAATTGTCTACGTCAATGTCGACTTGGCCGCATAAGATGGCCGACGCTGACTAGACCGCCACGTTAACTATTTTCAGTCAAAATTAGTTAGAAGAATTAAATTGGTAAATTGTTAAAAGGCTAAATTGGCAAATTATCAAAATGTTTGGACTAAACTGGCAAAATTAAAATATTTAGAACTGAATTAGTACAAGTACAATAAGTTTAAAAACTTTTTGGTAATTTTCCCCTCATTAGAGGCATCGAATTTATATTCATAGTTGTCAAACTCTAGTCTGACCGCCTTTGACCTCCACGAGACGTAACGTACTTTACGTACAGCTACAAGCAATTAATTTGGAAGTGGTATATTACCCGTCACTTGCAATTTGTACGTGAGAAATAAGTCATAGCTGAATGGAAGATCTAGTTTCAGTGTGGTGGTACTCGATCTTCTGAATATGAACATCGGAGCTCGGAGCATCGACTTCGGAACAAGCAATTCTCAGGTTAAATTTATGAAGTTCCTCCTAAGTTCAGATCAAGTTTGCCCTTTCCTTAAATCTCCAGAAAGCAGAGACTAAAGATTTACGCACTCGCGATGCTAGCGATAATGACTCCCATGTAATCTATTTATTTTTATGCCCTCGTTGATTTGATGGCAGGAAGGGGGAAATTGTCAAAAAAAATCCTAAACCTATTATATACTTTTCCCAATTCAGTTCTCAACCATTTAATTTTTGATAATTCAATTCTAAACCTTTTAATTTATACAATTTCAGTCCTAAACCTTTTTTTGTGCCACATTAGCCATAAACCTTTTTTTTTATTTATGCCAATTTATTCCATTCAGCAAACTCGACCGGGCTGGCCTTGACGTGTTGATGGCGTGGTGATTTTTAATAATATTTTATTCAATTTTGTTATTTTTATTTTTTCTCTTTTCTTTATTATTATTATTATTATTATTGTTTTGGGTCTTTTCCTTCCTTTAGCTATAGCTGAACTTGCAGACTAGTGGAGGATATAGCCGATGGGCCATTAGAGCCGGCGACGCCGGCGCTAGGCAAGGTCAAGCTCACCCGGCCATGATGTCGCCATTGCTGTTGTTGCAACACCATGGCTGTGCGAGCTCGGCCTCGCCATCGATTAGCCATGATGACACATACGAGAGAGAGAGAGAGAGAGAGAGAGAGAGAGAGAGAGAGAGAGAGAGAGAGAGAGAGAGAGAGAAATGGTGGCTAGATTGGGAACAAGTTGAGATTTGAAGGGTTCGAGTAGGAGGAAGGAATTAGAACGGCAACGCCATGGCTGGGTGATGGCGAGGCTAGACCTCACCCAGCTTTGGCATGGCTTGGCCTCGCCTAGTGGCACCGGCATTGGCCTCACCTAGCGCATGCGGCACAGGCGCCAGTGGCCTGTGGCCTACCAGTTATCTCCTCCATTGGTCCGCAACTTCAGCCATGGCTGAAGGAAGGAGAAGATCCAAAACAAAAAAGAAAAATAAAGAAAAGAGAAAAAATTTAAAAAAATTAAAATATCATTAAAAATCGTCATGTTAGCGCCAGACAGCCAAAATTTATCGGATGGACTGAATTGACAAAAATGCAAAAGGTTTAGGACTGAAATTGACACAAAAAAAAAAAAAGTTTAGAATTAACTTGGCATAAAATTAAAAGGTTTATGACTGAACTAGCAAAAGTACAATAGATTGAGGACTTTTTCGATAATTCTTCTTAGCAGGAAGTGTATGCTTTAGTGTCTCACTTGTGGGTTAGTAGCATGTTTAGCAAATCTATCGAACTAACCATTTACCCAAGTTTTTACATTCTGCATTAGTATGCAACGGTAGTGGAAGATGGTATTTATGAAGAAGATAGATGAAGTCAACATTAGATTTTTCGACCAAAAACTAGAACTAAAATTAATCTTTTGATCATAATTACTTACATGTCGGTGTCAAATGACAAATTAGATCATAAAAAGAATTAAGGTTGTCCACAAATTAGGATGATCACACTACCATCGGCATATCCCAACACCCCTCTTATTCTACAAAATAAAAAGAACCGTTATTTATTTATTTATCTGCGACCACCATTGCCGTCGCCACGAAATGTCCTATCCTCAAATGGAAATGCTGTATGGAACTCCCTTCCCGGTCACACCAGGCTCAGAGAACGGCTTCAAGAGCTCATATGGCACGATCCCAGCTCCGTTCCGATTCTTAAAACTTTGGTCAGTGTTCCTCGCATCGATGATGCCGTCAAACTCCTTCAGCCTCTCATTGAACCTCTCGAATGCCACGTTTATCGCCGGCTCCTCCGTCCATGCCAGTTCTGGATATTGTCCCAGGTACTCCTCATCCGGTGAATGGTTCGACAGAACGTCGAGGACTGCCATCACCTTTGTCGCCTGTATCTGCGATGGGAAGCAATGGAGGAGCGTGTCCTCAGGCTTATCCCAGAAGATCTTGAGCTCTTCTTCCGTCGGGTCCTCGACGGGCATCTTGGTTCGGGCAATGGTGGGGCGGTTCGGGAAGTAGCCGGCATAGGTGTACTGGCCGAAGTTGACGGCAGCATGATGGCCGGAGGCGACCCAAACGATGGTGGTGATAATGTGGATGAGGTCAGATGGGCTCTTGAGGTCGGGCCACCCGAGGGAGTCTTTCTTGTCACCGTGGCCAACGGTCCGGATCTCGGTCCACCAAGATTGGAGCTCCATGTCCGACACGATACGGGTCGAGTCGGGGTAGTAGTGGTTGACGTAGCCGGTGACCCACTCATTGATAATGTCCCACAAGAGGAGGCCGTCGTTAGCGAAGGGGTAGTCTTCGATCGCTAGCTTGAGGCCGTGAGGTTCCGTCGGGTCCTCCATCGCCAACCCCCTGGCAAGAATTGACACGATCAGAAAAGGAATGGCACACGTGACGATTTCAGTTACCATAAAGATGCAATTGATGTGCAATACCTGCTGATCAAGTCATTGGGCAAGCCTTGTAAGTCGAATTGCCACTGCTTGTCGTAGGCGACAGCGCTGAGCTCCATGGAATACTTGCCGGGAGAGAAGGTGGTCTCAATAATGCCGTCGCCGTTGATGAGATTCCCACGAGCCAGAGCATTGATCTCCATCGTGTACCGGAAGTGCGGTTGCAACAACTTGTAGATCGGGTGCATCTCGCTCAATTGCCGGTTTGTCGCTATTATGTAGGGTTCCGTAGCACAATGAGTCCGTAACCTGCGACGATCGAAACCGTGGAAACATCAATTTTTAACAAATATATTCTTCGTTACAACTTTTCACAGTATATTTCGATGTAATAAATCTATGATTTAGCTTTTTGCTCGTCAAAAAGTAATGCTTGGCTTAGTTTGTTACCAGTGGCTGACGAGCTGATGGTATCCAGAGTCGTGGGCGAGGACATGGGCCTTGGCGAGCCGCCAAAGCCACATGCCGGTGGAGTGGCATGATGGGGTGAACACCTGCTTCCATTGCGGCTTCCCGTCGACGGTGGGCGGCCGTGTGAGCTCGATGGCGAGTGGCTTCAACGTCTCATCCGGGGTCAAGAAGAAGAGTGTCCTCGACCCATAGAGGGTTGTCCCCTTGAGCTGCCTCACTTTGTTCACGTACGGTAGGAGCAGGTCGTGGTAGTCTAGCATGAACATCTTCTTTTGCTTTATGGCCTGCACGGAATCAAATTGAACCGAACCGAAAAAGTCGGGTTCAGGTCAAAATTTCAAAAAATTAGGGGGGGTTTAGGATTTGGGTTTATGCTCAACCCTAGAGTGCGAGGAGGTTCTATCGGGTGATACTTTGTCGAGGGAGTATCTTCCTACCTCGTCAACTGTCATGAAGCCTTTGATTTCCCTTTCGATGATTTCTGTCGTGATGACCGATTCGGGCGGACCGTAGATCTTAGGGTCGAGCTCGCTTCTCAAGGGCCATTCCCGAGTACACATTGTACTACCACTTATGAATAGAAAGTATATGCCCAACATGGTGATATCAAATAATTTTAATCTTCTAAGAGATTAATTATCAATGGACTAAAATTAGTTGAATCAGAGCAAACTATATACTTGAACTGTGTGCATATACATATAATTATTACCGTGACCAACTGGATTGTGTAAGGGTTAATTCCTGCTAGGGTTTGACGAGCGAACTCTTCATCACTAAACCAAAAGAATTTGTCTCCTGCAGGGTGAAACAACACGGATAATTACTATACATGAGAAATCTTGGAGACATATAGTTATCTCTTCCATATATGATAACTACTACATTGACTTTTGTCTTGTGATTGACTAATAATGTATTTTCCTAAAGAGAGAATGAGCGATGATCATGTTACCTTATGTGAGACAGCTATCCAAACAGACTTGGATAGGGACATAAAATCTTACTAAAGAGAGAGGGAGAGGGAGAGAGAGTTTGCTTACGCTTCATGGTTTCAGGGGTTTCGAAGCGCAAGACATCTTCGGTGGCATCGGCGACGGTCTTGACCAGCCGAGGGAAGAGGTCCTTGAGGAAGCCTTGCTTCGTCAACATGGGCACGTCGCCAACTTCATTGAAGAGCTCATCGATGGCGGTGAAGTTGGGGAACCCCAGGTCGGTGTCGACTATTGCCGTCTCTAGCGACGGCAACACCGCATGCACCACCGAATACACCGTCTTCGCCGAGAACGTCAATTCCTTTATTGTAGAGAACTCTTCATCTCGAGGCACGTATATGCTACTGCTCTTCGATTCCGATTGTGGATCCGCTTGATAATATATGTGCATGTTTAAGGACTTGCTATTTTTGGACGGCACTTCCCGCCCGTAAAGAACTTTATTCAATAATCTAAAGTATTGTTTTTTTTTTTTGGGATAAGGTATAATCTAAAGTATCGTTGTGTTAGTCATTATTGATAAAAAATAAAAATAAAGAAACATTTCTCGACTCACCGGTCTTGCACCGAGGGCGCCCGGTCCGGCACCTTCTAGGGTACGGAAGCTCTTGGCCACCAAGCACCGGTCTCTTCTTATCCACGCCGCTGTCCGGATCTCCGAGGTCGTTGTACACATCGTAATCGTATATCCTCTCGTACGACTTTCTCTCGCCTTGGCCGTCCCCACGCAGGATCACCAGCTCTTCCTCTCTCAGTCTCCTTAGCCCGCTCGGCGTTTCCGTCGGTAAATAGCACTGCCCCACAATAGCCACCAATAAAAGCCATCAGGCTCCGGATAAAATCAACCTAAGTAATACATTACGGTGATAATCGACTTTCTCTCTAATTAATTGTCTGATTTGAATTGATTTTTTTTTCAAGTTTTGGTGTGAATAGGTCAAAGATAGGGCAAGCTGTTTTTTTTGTATTATTATTATTCTTTTGATTCCTTTTGCGTCAACATTGAAAAGGACACTGTGAGGGCTAGAGAGCCAAAATATTTATATGAACATAGACGCTTTTCATGCGCATGCATTGTACCTTAGTTTCACCAGTCAGCTTTCGGTTCAATTCGAGAATCATAAACCAAAGGAAGTAACAATTAAACAATTGTGGAGTGTGTGATACTCTTTGGAGATTATAGCTAATTAATCGAGATTCAAACTTGCATTTCGTGAAACATAAGCTAATTGATTCGCTCGCTCTCGGCACAACCAATCTTGTTTTTAATAATCCTCTCCTCGTAAAGCGCCCTTCAAGTGCGTCAACACAAATATATACGTGCATCAAAACCCTAATTTTCGCGTAACACATATTTACATACTATCTATGTAAGTCATATATCCTAAATGATCTGGATCTTTTGATATGTGTAAGAAGCCTAGTGTAAAATGAGGAAAAAACTCCATAAGTGAAGAAGAGCCTCTTATGTAGCTATGGGTATGATCTGACCTTATTGGTGAAGAAGACCCTCTTCTGTGGGTTGTCGAACTTGGAATGAACCCATGAGTTGCATGTGATGTTAACTGGACCGCCTACGAACCCTTCGAGGACGATGTCCTTGAGGTACATCTCCTTGTGGTGCTCATTCTCCACGAGAATCGCCCCGACCTCCCCGAACTCCTCTCCGACCTCGAACTCGTGCTCGTATGTCGCCTCCTCCGTGCTTTGGCTCTTCTTGTGCGCGTACCCTTTGATTGTGCCCTTCTCTTGTCCCGTCTCTGCAAATAAAGTTCAGGACTGTGTTTAAATCTTCAACATCGTGGATACAAGAGATCAATCCTCTGTATATCATAGCAGGAACGAAACTACAGTCGGCTCTCGCACACCATGGCATATTTCTTCCAAGAGATAGTCTCTCTCTCTCCCTCTCTCTCTCACCTTAAGTGGAAGGTCGAGTATAGCAAGGGTAAAAAGTAGAATCCATATGGTCTATAATATGTCAAGAACTTGATATGTACATATTATCTTGATAGCGCCTTTTTAAAAACGTTAAGAATTTCATTAACCAAAATAAAAAGTCAAGAGCTCAATTGATGAACGATCGAAACGTCAATGACCAATTCTAAGCCTATTCCCCAAGAAAACATCACGTTACATCATATATTGAAGATGTATATACCAACTTGGCTTGATAATTATAGAAGAGCTTCTCCAAGTCATATATTAGTCGTAGATAAATTTCTAGACTACACAAGAGCATGCCCACACGCGCAGATATATAGATATATAGTCTAGCTGTGGGGCTTAAGAACAAGACAAGAAAATTGTACCTCTCACATATAGTACTAAGTAGATTAACATGCATCATATCTTTTAAAACAAACCTTAATCTAACATCCTTGTTTGTTGCAAATTGTGACTTCTTCTCCAAGCCTAAAAATAGGTATTTGAGTTTGTAAATATTGGTAAAAATACGTATATAATTCTAAATATCGCTGTTTTGGTACTTTGAAAAACTTCAAATGTTCCACTCAAATAAAAGTCAAATTGTGAACGTGGTAAAAATCTCCAAAAAGTAAAAGACTACGTTTCAATCAAATTCAGCCAATTTCTGCCCCCGCTTTCTATTGCAAGTTTGGGTTAACTATTTCAAGGTAAAACTGAATGCTCAATACTTACTGGGGTCAACCTCTGCACTAACAAGCTCCAACAAGAGTGTTCTTCCCACCAGATCAGTAATCATATTGACCCCTCCGAGTATCCCGATTTCCGAGAACAACCCACCGGCGCTGGATTTCACGGTCACTACCGCTTTGACGGACAGCGACTTCTCGATAGCGGCCGGGCTGGCAACCTCTTTGATCTCACCGCCATTGCCTTGGCTAGATGGCTTGGCTAATGGGACCAAGGTTGGGGAGGCAGGTGGGGATTGAGGAAGCTGTGGCTTCAACATGATGATGGTGGTGGCGATCGTTTCTGGTTTGCTCTTGAAAGAGAGAATGGTGCAGACAACAAGTGCTTAAAAACAATGCTTATCGGGACTTTGGTATGATGGGGTTTTGGAGAGTTGTCCTAGTAGTATTTATAGAGGGAGAGGAAGAAGAAAAGTAGGGGCACTTGCCTTATTGTGCCCTAAATGCATGGACATGGCATGTGAAGATGAAGCAGGGAATTGGAAGGGACGAGGAAACAAGGTGGTGGACAAGACTTGTATTCATTTGAAATTTGACTTTATGTGACTGTACGGTTTTGGCGCAAAGATCTTTCAAATGCTTGGAAAAAATCAAAGTATCATATGTGAAGGAAGAGCTCGTATTGGATCCGCCCGGAAAAATCCAGCTGTACTTGACCCGACCCGCCAACTACTAGTCCACCAGCTAAATCGTCGAGGCATATTGCCTTTTCTTATGTTTGACAGAGTATTAATCGGCTCATTATCTTTGTTGAGGTCGTACCGCGTCTTTCTTGAATTATTGCTCGTCCTCCGTTGGTTATCTTGACGCAACATGCATTCTTACGCTCGTCATAGATGGCGTGCGTTTATTGTCTGATTGGAGGGTCAAGTTAGCAAGGGTTATCGCTCTCAGGTTGCTCGGTGCAATTTTTAGTAATGTATTATGATTTACGATATTTCACGTAAATCTTTGTCGCCTCACCCTCCCGAAACTACAGTTTTTTTTTTTTCTCGTTTTTCTTCAATTAAGTTTCTGAACATGAATCTAGTGGTTGAGAATTTTAGAAGTGACATGAATAGGGTTTCCAACTATAGACTCTTATAGAAGGGTCCAACTAATTGTCTGGCTCTACTTGTTCTTGAGAATAAGACTAGTGGTTGAGAATTTTAGAAGTGGGACTCGCAATAGAACTTCAAATGAATTCTCTTCTCTGATAGGGTTTTTCTTTTGAACTCGTGCATTATCCACTCTTTGCTGTTCATAGGACGACGACCCGTTCCAATGTCCACCACCAGCAACATCATGGTGGACGATATCCGAAGAAAGTTCAAAGCCGTACCAACTCTTGCAATTTAACCTCGGCTTTCTAATATTTATGAACAAGTTTTTTCGCCTGTCGGTTTCGGGGAATCGTGTAAACTTCATCTTTAACATAATTTAATCATGCACGCACGATTACTGACTTGACAACTTTTCAAGTACATTCTTCAATATAATTTCATATTCGTAATTTAGATGAGCGAGCTTTGTGATATCATAAGTCCCACGTCAAATCGAAGAGATTTTCTCGAGTGATTTATAAGTAAAGACCCATCCATAAATATAAGGAATATCTTATATGGTGATCCACATGGATAGGAGCCATTAATATTTTTAATCATGTGAGCATGTAAGAGATGACATTAAATGGGCTATGATGGGTAGTGTTAGGGTTTTTTAGCGGGTATGTTGTTAAGTTAGAAAATAATATTATAATTTGTATTCAAATATTTTCGTGAACGTTGAAAATGTTTTTCATTCATTTATTTATATAAGCAATACAACCAATAATTTTTTTAAAAAAATATTTCTGAAGTTAATTATTTTACGCAAGATAAATCGATCATTTTCTTGACCATTTACGCAAGTTTTGTGGGTCCCCCACTCAACGCACAACATAAATGAGAATTCCAATGTCAAATTAGGGTTTGCTGACACGTTTTTGCTGAAGGACAACGCCATACACGCATGCCTCCTTCAACCTTTCAATATTTCATTGAGAGCTTTGCATTTTGCTAGGCTTTATAGAGGTGTGTGCTTTGATGGAAAAATTACTGATTCAATCTTAAATTTTATAGTGCTAAATCTTTTGATTGTTCCAAAAACATTTTAAATTTTTGCATGGATTTTAATTTAATGATTCAATTTTTATTTGAAATTGTTAACGTTCAGTTCAATTTTCGCCGGTCATCTACGTGACATGCCGCCGATCCGACGAATGAAGTTACTCGAAATGACATCGTTTTGGGTGACTTTGTGAATAGGTTTAAGATTTAGGGAAGATGCTGTGCCGGGTCCAAGATTATCCATCAATGGCATTTAACATGAGGTGCATGCATTTGGAGTCACCAATTTGTCAATGTACCGACCTTTTTGTGGGGGAAAATCTTTAGTTTGAAAGAAAATTCATCAATTGATCATGTAAAACATGTGGGACATCCCCTTGTTCCAACTTTTGGAAATATTATTTCTAACCGCTTGATACAAAGTAAATGGCATGTACCTATAAGACGGCTTAATAAAAAGTGTCGCATTACATCAGGTAATGCTAATGAGAGTAGTGGATTGATTGAGTCGTTTGATGGGTCGGTTCGATCTCTGTTAGATGGATGACATGTCTTACAAATAGATTATGCACTAGTAATTTAACATTTGTAATATTGAAGGATCGATTTTTTTTTTTTTTGTTTGCTCAGTTTCATTTTCAAGTCAACCAAGGAGAAGGGGATTCTCCATAAATTCCTTAACGCATGGGACATTTCTATCAGCATATCATCCATTTCATCATAATGAGTGTAGAAGGTTCTACCTCATTATCTTCTGATTCTTTATTGGCCATCAAGCATAGGGGAAGCTTTTTTTTTTTTGTTTTGTTTAAGTCTTTCCCTTTCTTTTTTAACCTTTAATATTCATTTTCTTCTTCTTACAGTCTTTGCTATTGCTTCACCAAGAAGTGAGATTTTACCAAAATGGTGAAAAATCCTTCACCAAAAAGTTAGTTCTTGGTTTTTCATATGTAAATTTTATTGCGCGGAACCAAGCGATCGAACAATAAATAAACAGAACAAAAAAATAAATCAGATACCGGATATACGTGGGTTGGTCGTAGAGACCTACGTCCATGGGCGACCAAGAACTGAATTCCACTATAAAACAAGCGATACAATTCGGAGATTACAAACCACACTCTCGTCGCTCAAGCACTCTCGGTGTTTCCCAAGCCCCAATTACATTCAATAGTGCACACAGTTGTTTAGCTCCCAACTCCTAGCCAAATAATGTCTCAACCTCGCAAATGAGTTAAACATAAATTCTTACCACAAGAATTTCTCGACTAGAACACAAAATTATTGATGCAATTTCACGGATAAACCCACGCCAAGCACTCGTTCAAGGACAGCGCTTCAAGACTTCGTTGGTTGCACTAGTCCAAGTCTCCGTAAGAAATGTCTCCTGATATATACTCTATATATATGCATGAAGGAAACCAACCTGACTTGAACAAGGAAATGTTGAAGTCAACTCAAACCCATACACGGATATTCACGCCTTTTGGTTCAGTGGATATCATTCAGAATCTTTTTTTTTTCCTTGGACGACTCTAATAGCTCAAAGGGATAAACATCCGTGGATAACAAAACAGAGTTTGTTCAAATCTTGATCGCTTCTTCAATGTAGAAATAATGTGTTATCTTTCATGATCAAGACATATTTTTATTCAAAATTTGGATTTTCGTTTCGGCCTGAAACTTGAGACATATTTTAATAAATTTTATACAATATTGAGATGTATACGTATTAGACATGTTGCTCTAGCCCATTGATATTTCTTGTCATATTCGAACTTGTTGCTCGACTACTGTAAGGAGCTTCTTTGCTGTTTAAAATTTGAATCGTATGATAGTCACCAATTAATTAATGGAGGTTGTCTCTGTTTATGCATTTGTGCTTTTTTTTTTTTGTAGTGAATTGTGAGAGATATTTACAATCTCCTCTTGTACATTTTTAGGTTAATTTACATTGGCATGCCATTCATCCCAAATGGTGGACATAATAGGATATAAAAATATTCGGCTTTATAATTGGGATTCACCGAATTGTGAATAGGATATAACAAAATGATTATATGTCATATCATATCATATTTAATCTTATCTTAACTAAAAATTCAGACGACTAGACCTAATCTTAGAGTGTCCTTCTGCCATAAGGAGAACTCAACGCTGATGAGTGGCTCATGCTATATCTTCTATTGACTTCCTGATTACTATAATACCTAAAATTACAAGTTATAGAGGATATTTTGCTGCCTCCGAGCAAGGATTTAGCGAATGTTATTGGATATGGAATTTGGTGAGAGATGACAATCCGCGGTTAGTTTTTGAATCACTGATTCTTGAAGAACTTCTAGATCTCCATGTCAAGAGCTATTAGGTTCTGGAATTGTCGATGTGAGAGTCATTAGGTTCTAGAATTATTGCTTGGTTGTCTTCGCCCGTTAGTTATCTTGACATAACATGTGTTCTTAAGCTTATTAAAGTCATTATGCATTTAATGTTGGACTTGATGCCAGGTTAGTAAGAGTCGTCGCTCTCGGGTCGCTCGATATAATCTGTAGACATACGTTGTAATTTACGAAATTTCCACGAAATTTTTGCAGTCTCACCCTTCCGAAGTCAGGTTTTTTGGCACAAAATTCTATATCTCGACTTCCTTCAACTGAGTTTTTGAGCGCCAGTACACGAATCTAGACCACTTTTGCACAATTTCGTGGCACACGATATTGATAGGGTTTCCATCAAGGGACTCTTGTATAACGGTCAAAAAAGTTGACCGGCTCTACGTGAGACCTGTATGCGTTCCAATTAACAAGACTAGTGGTTGAGAATTACATAAGCGGTCTCGCACGGAAGCTTCAGATGAATTCTCTTTCGCTTGGGGAAGAAACTAAAAAATTGGCTTAAATGCTCATCGCACGACGCAGCGACTCCCAACCTCATAGTGGACAATTTGAAGGGAGTTAGAAGACTTCCAACTTATGCAATTTAAACTAATCTCTACAATCATGTCTTTTAGCTTTTTGATTTTGTGGAATCATGTAACTTCCTCATCAACATAATTAATCATGCGGACGTGATTGGTACGACAACTTTTTTATATTAAAAATGTGTACAAAAGAGAGAAGTTATTCGAAAATACGGAAGCAAAAAAAATTGTATAAGAAATACTTGCACAATATATTTAGGTATATAAATGAATATACATATATGTACACATTGAGAGATATCATAGTGTCAAGAATGCGAATCTTTGAAAAGAAAAAATAAATAAGAAGGCAATCTAATTTTTACATGACAAATCATTTTCCAAATTAGAAAGGGAAAATTACGGTGCCGCACTTGGAAATCTCTTCACTATCTATAACAATATTAGAGTTACAAGCTTCAATGTTTTTTTTTTAAGCTTCACCATTACAAGCTTCAGCGTTTTTTTTTTTAAACCTCAACATTACAATTACAAAAGATGTCGTCTCAATATATAACAAGAGTCCGGGGCATACACAATTATAATGGAAATTACAAGTATATATTAGCAGTAAAAGATCTATGGTTTAACATTACTTTTCTCTATCAGACTCTACAGCTCCATTAATCTCCTACTTGGAGACCGATCTTCAAAACAACAATAATCTATCATATACTTTGCTCGTCTTTATAGCCCAAATTGTTCTAGTGCCGTGGTCCCCCTCATCACTAACCATGGAGGCCAACCGAGGCAATGCACAACCTCGGTTTCTCGGTGGTGATAACATTTGTTAACATATCTGTTGGATTTTCTACACCAAGAATCTTTTTCAATGACAATGTCCTATTATCTATCTGCTGACAGATATGATGATACTTTAATTCAATGTGTTTTTTCTTTGAATGAAATATCGAATTCTTTGCAACACAAATAGCAATCTGACTATCGCTGAAAAGAACACTTCTATTCCTCTCTTTGCTTAACTCCTTTAGAAAAATTTGCAACCAAATCATCTCCTTACTTGCTTCATATATTGCAACATACTCTATCTCGGTGGTTGAGAGAGAGACACATATCTAAATCTAGACATCCAACTTATTGCTGTGTCACCTAAGGTAAAAACATAGCCTAATTTGCTTTTCCCGTTGTCTAAGTCACCACCAAGATCTGCATCAACAAAACCTTATAAAGTTACACCCTTTTTCATGAAACATAATAACATATCTGAAGTGCCTCTCACGTATCTTAATAGCCACTTTATAGCTTCACAATATTTTTTTCTAGATTAGCCATGTATCTACTCACAACTCCTACCACATGAGCTATGTCTAGTTTGGTACATACCATAGCGTATATTAAACTGCCAATAGCGAATGCATAAGGCACCTTAGCCATGTACTCCAGCTCTTCATTTGCCTTTGGTGACTACTTCTTTGAGAGCTTGAAGTGACTTCCTAAAGAAGTTATGGTTTTTGCATTGTGAATTTTGAATCTTTCCAGCACCTTTTTGATGCACTTTTCTCGAGGTAACTTTAGAATTCCTTCGGATCTATCGTAGGTGATCCTCAACCCAAGAAACCGATTCGCTACTCCCAAGTCCTTCATCTCAAGCTCTTTTGACAATTATTGCTTCAATATGTTGATATCCCTCATGCTAGATCCTACAATGAGCGTATCATCCATATATAATAGTAAAATAATATAACGGTCATCAAATTTCTTGAAGTAACAGTAGTGATGTATTTCACTTTTGGTGAGCTCGTTAGCACACATAAATGTGTCAAATTTCTTGTATCATTGTTTAGGAGCCTATTTCAAGCCATACAGACTCTTCTTTAGCTTGTAGACATAATTTTCTTTCCTAACAACGGGAAAAAATTTTGGTTGTACCATGTAGATAGCCTCGTCTAACTTACCATGGAAGAATGCAGGTTAATATCTAATTGCTCCAGATGTAAATCCTCAACAACAACATACTTAACACTAGGCTGATAGTTGTCAATTTCGCAACTAGAGAGAAAATCTCTCTATAGCCAATCACTTTCTTTTGCTAAAAATTTTTTACTACTAACCTTGCTTTGTACCTCTTTTAGCCATGAGGTTCTTTTTTGACCTAGTACACCTACTTATTCTGCAACACGTTCTTCTCATTTGGTATCTAAGTTAATATCCAAGCTTTGTTTTGTTGGGGGCTAGTTTTATCACCTAGAAGGGAGTGAATAGGTGATTACAATGAACTTTAGAAATCAATACGAAATTTAAGCAAGTAAACTCAGAGTTTAATTTAGAATCCGAGTGAGAGCAAGATCTGAGATGTTTTAGAGTTAGTAACATGCATAATTCAACTATCAAATTAAAATGACAAGGAGTTCAAGAAATGGAGAATTTGCACATAAAATTTATAGTGGTTCAGCTTTGTTCAAGTTTACGTCCATTTCTTCACGCTGGTAGCCAATCTCTTGGATTCCACTAGTGAATAGCTTAAAGGTTATAACATCTTGATGATTTTCAAGTCAATAGACTTCCCATCTATTACAGAAACACTTGAATGAAATCCTCTAAATTTTACAATGTTTGGATAAAAAATTGAAGGATGTGAAACTCTCTTGAACTTTGGAATTTAAGATTTTGGACTCTCGTACCCTCTTCAGCCTTGAGATATTCTTTTATGGTTCACCTTCAAACTAGCCGTTGCAAAGTTTCTAGAGTTCTCGTTTGGATGAAATTGTATACAAAGGATTTCGTAGCCGTTGAATATTAAAAGAAATAATCCCCTATTTGATCGGATCACTCATACAATCGTGGTCAAAGTTTCCCAAGATGGAGTTCTTCCCGTGGTAAGCAATCCCGATCTTCCTTAATCCACACCCTTGAATGATCTTCGTGATTAATAATCTTCAAGAATGAATCTAGCTTGATTTGCTCGCCGTTGTGATGGTATAATATCTCAATTATATCATCTTAATTGTATTGTATGATAATATGATCGTTGCACATGAAATATTCTCTCAGAACTTAAGCTTTACAACAGAGTTTGAGCTCCTTAAGCAGATTCAATCTCGTGTAATTATTCTATCAACAATAGAATATATTTTAGGATATTCTACAAAATAATATTTCATTGCATTAACTCAGACATTAGAGAATATAGGATTGTTTTGTCAATTTCAAAACAATTAGGGTTTTTTCCAACAATCTCTCAATTTTTTATGATGACAAAACTATCCACACAAATATAAATATTTTGGATAAGAGTTGTAAATAATGACAGTCAATTGCTTCTCAATGATATATCATTTAGTACATTAGCAAGAGAAAGTTATGAGTTATAGAATGGTGAATTCAAGGTTTGAATTCCTTCTTAGAATCTAGTTCAGTTTCTCCTTTAGAGCCTATAGAACTCGTATTGGAGTTGAATAAGTTTCATTTGTTCTTAGCATTAGGTTTGACTATGAACTTTAAAACATGTCAAGTATTTATAAGAGCATGAACAAATTCCATTTGTTCTCAATGGTAGGTTTAATTTCAACCTACAAAACCTATATAATCTCTACGTCATTTAGAACCTATATTTTCATAGCACACTCAAAACCTTTACTTGCATAGTCTTCTTAGATAGTATTTGAATTTGCAAGAAGTGCAAGGTTAGCAATATTAGTCTGTATATGAGAGTATTTCACTCTTCTCTTATGTCATCAGCACAAAAGAAAAGATCAAACCAACATATTTATTAAACCAAAATACTTCAATCAAAGTAGTTCAATCAAACCACCATAGTACTTGTGCAGTAAAGCAACTAAACATCTAAACATTGAACTCAAAACATCCAACTTTAAATAATAGAACCAAATTTCATAAAATAAGCGATTGAAAATAGTTCTATTTAGGAGGATTTGGAGCTACAATTGATGTCGATGGACTTGAGTTTATGTGGAAGGTGCAATGTTGGAAGGGAGTTGAACTAAGGCAAATTTTGTAAACTATTCCAACTTCTGATCGAGTGCATCTCCTATTCTATCCATCTTCTTTCCCATTTGAGACATCTCCAAAACAACTAAATTGGCATTGGAAGACATTTCCTTTCTTAGCTTCTGAAACTGGAATGCCATGTTGTCTTTCATCTCATCAATTTCCATACAAACTGTCTTCCACATACCTCGGATATGCTCTTTCAATTCACCCTATCTATACAGAATTTATTTGACCAATTTAGAGTCTATAGCTTCATTTCGTTCTTCATCTTGAGTCTAAGTTCCAGCATGAGATGACTTCCCCTAAGTCTTAGCTTGCTTCTTGATTGAGGACATTGGAGTGTCCTTTAGAGTAGCATCCAAATTGGTCTTGAGTAAGGTATCTTGTGCATCAGTAGTATCCATGTTCATTTATTCAGTATGCTCCCCCTCAAACTAAACTTCCTTCCGGTGAGTAAGCTTTGGGACGTTAGCCTATTCATCTATACCATCTTCCTTGTTCTCATCAAGGATAGCCCGATACCTATCTTCCTTGTCATCATTGAGGGCAATCTCCTGTGGATTCTCCTCTTCTTCCTTTTCCCTCTCTTATATTTCTTTCTCTTCTTGTTCAAACCGAGCTACGGTAGCCTTTTCAGAAACTATTCTCACAAAAGTTTGGATATCCCGCTCTATCTCTTCATCCGCTACCATCATCCTTTCTAACTTAACCCTTGTAGTAGTAACCCTTTCTTGATGAATTTTCTATCTAAATTCCTCAACACTGAGATTCCCTTCACACTCTATATCATTCTTAGTGTGCTTGCCCGAATTCTTTGAAATGTCCATGTCGGACTCATTGAGGATTATTCCAAGTAGCCTCTAAGCAAGTAGCCTTCTACTTTGTCCTGGTTTGGTGTATTTGTGGGTAATCATTTTTAGTCTTCTCTTTCTTGTGGATTGAGATGAATGTCCTTGAGAAGGTTTAGTCGATTGTTCAGCATTTGCAGCTGCTAATGTAGGAAGATCAAATAGCGCGGCAAATTTTTGCCTTTCTTTCCACTATCTATCTAAGAATTTGTATCCCATCTTGTTCATCATTTGCCCACCAGTGACAAGTTGAGGTAGTTGGAAGAGTTCTGAGCTTGGCGGGAATGTCAATTTTCAAGTACTTGAAGATTCTAGTGATTTCATAACCATAAGGCAACTAACCCTTATTTTTCCTTACTATTCTAAACATATGAAGGATTATAATGCGAGGCAAAGAAAAGGGTTTGCCATTTAATATGGCCAAGATGATCTTGGCTTTCATAATGAGAGACATCCGTTCCGGATGAGCCTTTGGGTCCGAGGCGCTTAATGACTACATTGTGCAGAACAATACATTTCAAAGGGAAATGATTGTGAATAACATGAGGCTTATTTGCTTTGGTGAAATGAGGATTACCCGATAGAGCTTTATAGGCATTTCATCTAAGATAGGGATATGAGTGAAAGTGCGCTTTTCAGAACTTAGAATTTCAGCAAGTTCTCAAACACTCAAGTGTTGTTTTGATCATCAAAGAGAGATAACCGAAAAGCATTTGGACTGAGCATAGAAAAGTTTGAATAGAAATATGCAGTCAGTTCAAGATAACAAGGGGCGTTTAAAGTGAAGAATTCAAGCAAATGCATATTAGAAAGCAACGCTTGAATTTGAAAGCCAGCCTTCTCAAAATAGGCATTTCATCTAAGATAGGGATATGAGTGAAAGTGCGCTTTTCGGAACTTAGAATTTCAGCAAGTTCTCAAACACTCAAATGTTGTTTTGATCATCAAAGAGAGATAACTGAAAAGCATTTGGGCTGAGCATAGAAAAGTTTGAATAGAAATATGCAGTCAGTTCAAGATAACAAGGGGCATTTAAAGTGAAGAATTCAAGCAAATGCATATTAGAAAGCAGCGCTTGAATTTGAAAGCCAGCCTTCTCAAAATAGGCATTTCATCTAAGATAGGGATATGAGTGAAAGTGCGCTTTTCAGAACTTAGAATTTCAGCAAGTTCTCAAACACTCAAATGTTGTTTTGATCATCAAAGAGAGATAACTGAAAAGCATTTGGGCTGAGCATAGAAAAGTTTGAATAGAAATATGCGATCGGTTCAAGATAACAAGGGGCGTTTAAAGTGAAGAATTCAAGCAAATGCATATTAGAAAGCAGCGCTTGAATTTGAAAGCCAGCCTTCTCAAAATACTCAAGATCAATTGGTCTATTATTCATGACAGTTCTAGCAAGCAGAGATTTATAATACTCATAATGAGCCTTAGATCAGAACAACTTGTCCTTTTGACCCTGTTCAGCCACAACATGATGCTCATTTCCTTGAACCGAGACAAAAAAATTTCATCGTTATCTTCTCTCACATTATCAGCATGAGAGTCAATATTTTCTCCTTTAGATCTTTCCTTTGTTTCAACTTCTGAAACTTCCTTAGCCATGGAAGATTCCCTACCTTTTTTTTTATTTTTTATTTTTCTAGAAGTCACATACTTAGCCATCTTGGCATCGGCTTTATCGACCAATCCTTTAGCATTTCTAGCTTCTCTACAAGTCTCTTTCATTTATAAAGCTATTTTGTTTAATTGAGAAATTAATAGTCTCTTCTCTTCCACCTTGCATTCTCATAGTCCGAATCGTTCTTGTGATTTTCCTAGCCAACCAAATTCTTCTTTCTAAAGGAAGAGCAGCCTATTCAACAGGTGTAGGTACCTGACTCACGAATCGATCAATTAGCTATTGTATCTTTTTGGCTTTGGTCAAGATAGAGGATAAAGTTGTAGTAGCACACTCTATTTGTGGAGCATTACTGGAATCCTTAGGTCTTTGTTCTTCCCGACCTTCGTCTGACGATCCAATAAAATCGCGGTGAGAAGGAGTATCGATTGTAGCATTAGATTCTACTCCAACGACTTAAGGCTCCAATCGATGCTCCTTCTC
Source organism: Rhodamnia argentea (assembly GCF_020921035.1). Taxonomy (NCBI): domain Eukaryota; kingdom Viridiplantae; phylum Streptophyta; class Magnoliopsida; order Myrtales; family Myrtaceae; genus Rhodamnia; species Rhodamnia argentea. Next base: position 26,295,739 of record NC_063157.1, on the reverse strand, counting down.
ACTACAATCTTACCGGATCATCGGATAAAGGTCGGGAAGAACAAAGATATGAGGATTCCAGCAACGCTCCTCAAATAGAGTTTGCTACAACAACTCCATACTTTGCTAAGACCAAGGCTCGTAAGATGCCACAGATGATTGATCAACTCGCAAATAATGTGCCTATACCGCTAAATAGGCTACTTGGTCCTTTAGGAAGAAAAATTAAGTTCACTAGGAGAATCACACAAACGATTCGTAGTATGAAAATGAAAGTTAGTAGTGAAGAAACTATTGGTTTCTTGATTAAACAAAATGGATTCCTGGATGAAGGAGAGTTACAAAGTTTTGACTCAATATTGATTGGGATGGAAATTAGGTTGCTAGAGAATTGGCTAAAAAAGCTGAGGCAGAGATGGCAAAATCTAGATCATCTAGAAAAGGAAAAGGAAAGGTTGGGGAACCCGCCATGTCTAAGGAGGTTCGAGAAGTTAAAATAAAGGAAAGATATGAATGAGAAAAGGTTGATCCTCTTGTTGATAATGTGAGAGAAGATTTTCCTTATGTTCAAGGAAATGAAGATGAAGTTTATGGCTGAATAGGGCCGGAAGGACAAGTTGTTCAGATCTAATGGTCGTCATGAGTATTATAAATCCATGCTTGCTAAAACTGTCTTGAATAACACACCGGTTGATATTGAGTCTTTTAAGAAGGTTGGCTTTCATATCCTACCCTGCTCTCTAAATTGCATTTGCAAGAACTCTGCACTTTAAACTTTCCTTATTATCCCGAACCGACTGCATATTTCTTTTAAACTTTTATAAGCCCAGTCCAAATGCTATTTAGTTCTCTCTCTTTGATGAAAATTACATTCCGAGTATTTCAGAACTTGTTGAAATTCTAAATTCTAAGAATTACACTTTCGCTCCTATCCCTCTATCAGATGAAAATGCCTACAAAGCTCTATCTGGTAATCCTCATTTCACTATGGCAAATAAACCTCATGTTATTTACAATCATTTCCTTCTAAAATGTATTGCTATGCACAAGGTAGACATTAACCGCCTCGGACCCAAAGGCTCATCCAAAACAAATATCTCTTGTTATGAAGCCACAATCATCCGGGCCATATTAAATGGCAAATCCTTTTCCCCGCCTCACATTATATTCCTTCATACGTTCAAATTTTTTAGAAAAAATAAGGTTTGCTTCCTTATGGCTTTGTGATAACCAGAATCTTCGAGTATTTGAAGATTGATATTCTAGCCAAGCTCAGAACTCTTCAACTATCTCAAATTGTCACCAACGAGAAAATGATGAACAAGATGGAATACAAATTCTCGGATGCATAGTGGAAAGATAGGAAGAACTTTGTGGTGATAGTTGATCTTCCCGCATTAGCAACTGTAGAGGCTGAACAGGTCATCGAAACTTTACTTGGACAATCATCTCTGTCCATGCGAAAAAGGAGACTGAAAAAGATAGCCTACAAATCTACCAACTCGGGATAAAGGAGAAGGCTACTTGCTCATAGGTTACTTGAAAGAATCCTCAATAAATTTGAGATAGAGAAATCCAAATGATGAGTAACTTAGCTATGATAAATTCAAATGGAAATATCATGAACAAAGGGTAGCTACTGCAAGAGCCGAGTAAGAAAGAATGGAGATGGAAGACAAAGAGCTAGAGCAGGACATCCAGACTATTATGAAAATAGTTTTTGAAGACACTATTGTAGCTCGGTTTGAGCAAGAAGAGAAAGAATAGGAGATTCCACAAGAGGTGGAAGGATACCAGATCGCCCTCGATGAAGACAAGGAAGATAAGTACCAGGTTGTCATTAATGAGAACGAGGAAGATGGTACGGGTGAATATGCTAATGTTCCCAAGCTTACTCAACAAAAGGAAGCTAAGAAGGATGCTTAGAAGGAAGCTCGGTTTGAGGATGGCCGTCTTGAACAAATGAATATGGATGATGTTGATGTACAAAAAAACCAACCGAAGACCGCCTTAAATGCTACTCTAAAGGGCTCTCCAATGTTCTTAATTAAGAAGCAAGCTAAGACTCGGGAGGAGTTATCTCATGCCGGAACTCGGACTCGGGATGAAGAATGGCATGAAGCTACAAACTTTGAACTGCTCAACGAAACTCTATATAGATAGGTTGAATTGAAAAAGAATATTCAAGACATGTGGAAAGCATTTTATGTCGAGACTAATGGGATGAAAGAGCAAATGGCATTCGAATTTTAGAAGCTGAGGAGAGATATGAACTCTAATGCTAGTTTAACTTTTCTAGAGATGAAACAAATGGATGAGAGATGAACTCGATTAGAAGTTAGAACAATTCTCAAAATTAGCTTTAGTTCAACTCCCTTCCAACATTTAACCTCCCACATCAACTCAAGCTCCATCCCTATCAATTTCAACTCCAAACCCTCCCAAATAGTAGGGGTGTCAATACCGAACCGAAAAACCGAACCGAACCGAACCGAAAATCTCGCACATTTCAGTTCGGTTCGGTTTTTGATACATATAATGAAAAATAACCATCCTTTCTTTTTTAATTCGGGTTATTTTGGTTGGTTCGGTTAACCGAGCCGGGAATCGAAATGTGTTCTTTCTTTTTAACAGTTAAGATTAGCTATTTGGAAGAAATAATCATTTTTTTCATTTTTCCTTTTTTTCCCCTCTTTATTGCAAGCTGCAAATGGTTAGGGGCCGCCGGCCACACCGGCTAAGGGCCGGCAGCCGGTGACCCTCGCCGGCCATGGACGAGGGATCGCGGCCCCTCACCGAAGGCGGCGAGGCCGTCCCGAACTCTCACCGGCCATAGCGAAGCAAGGGCATTGGGGCCTTCGCCTCCCCAGATTTGGCGTTGGAGATGGCGTAGATGAACCAGCTTAGGAGGGAGCCGACGAGGAAGTGTTGGGCGAACGGATCTCATGTCATGGCTTCCGGGTAGAGACTCGGATCGGAAGGTGATGGTGTAGAGCTTCTCGGCATGTGTGAGTTGAGTTGATGAAGACGAGGATGAAGCGTAAACGGCAACAAGATTGAGAGAGTCGGGACTAGGGTTGGCAGTAATGTACATGTACAAGGAAATTCATCAACCCTCACACACTATCAAGATTTCTTTAATTTTGGGCCCCTCCTCAGCTCGGGTGGTCCACTCATGGGCCATGAATTGGACTTGGGGCCGACGAAGGGCTTTTCAAAGAATCTAGCATATGCAACTTGGTCCTCCACGAGTGACAACGCCCGATCCGAAACGAAGAAGGGGAAAAAAAAAGGAAAATCGAAAAACCGAACCGAACCAAACCAAACCGAATTAGATTTTCGGTTTGATTCGTATTTGGTTTGGTTTGCGATTCAATTCGGTTTATCTGCTCATCTGAATGGTTCGGCTCGGTTCGGTTTTTTCGAAAAACCGAATCGAACCGAACCGTTGACACCCATACCAAATAGAACTATTTTCATTCGCTTATTTTATCAAATCTGGTTCTCTTTCTTGAAGTTAGATGTTTTTGAGTTGAATGTTTAGATGTTTGTTCTACACAAATGATGGTTTGATTGAATTACTTTGATTGAAATATTTCGATTCAATAAATATGCTGGATTGATTATGTCTTTTGTGCTAGCGACAAAAAGGAGAGAGTGAAATATATAGACATATAGATTAATATTGCTAAACTTGCACTTCTTATAGATTCAAATACTATTTAAAACTATTGTCGAAGTATAGGTTTTAAGTTGGCTAGAAAATATAGGTTTCGAAGTTCGGAACTGAACCTACCAATGAGACTAAATGAAATTTTTTCATGTCTAACAAATACTCGACAGGTTCTAAAGTTCGAAGCCAAACCTAGTGCAAAGAACAAACGAAACTTGTTCAAACTCTTATACAAGGTCTACATATTTTGAAAGAGAAACTGAATCAGATTCCGAGAATGAATTCAAACTTCGAATTTACTAATCTATAACTCAAAACTTTCTTTTGCTAACATACTAAATGATATATCATTGAGAAGTAATTGACTGTGATTATTTACAACTCTTATCCAAAATTATTATTTTTGTATAGATAGTTTTGTCATTATTAAAAAGAGAGGAGATTGTTGACAAAAATCCCTAATCAATTTTGAACTTGACAAAACAATCATTATTCTCTAAAATCTGAGTTAATGCAATAAAATATTATTTTGCAGATTACCCTAAAGTACATTATATTATTAAAGAATAGTTACACAAGATTGAATTTTTTTAAGGAGCTCTGACGCTGATTGAGGAGCCCGGACATTGTCGCAAAACTCAAGCTCTGAGGGAGTATTTTATGGGCAATGATCATACCATCATGAGATACATTTGAGATTATATTATATTATCACAATAGCTAGCAAATCAAGATGGATTCATTCTTGAAGATTATCAATCATGAGGATCATCCAAGGGCATGGATTAAGGAAGATGATGATGGCTTACCATATGAACAACTCCGCCTTGAAAAACCCTGATCAATTTTGTATGAACGATCCGATTAAATGGGAGATTCTTTCTTTGGCATTCTTAACGGCTATGAAATCCTTTATATACAATCTCATCCAAACGGGAAATTTGGAGAGTGATCCTTTGGCGACCTCGCTATGGCTAATTTGAAGGTAAATGAGTATAAAATGAGACCTCAAGGCTAAAGAGAGAGTACAAGAATCCAAAATAAAAAATTTCAAAGATCAAGAGAGCTTCACATCCTTCACATTTTCTTGATCCAAATACTGTAAGATATTTGACCAAGTAATCCCACTCACTAGCTTGAACTATCCAAATTCCCCAACATCGTATGCTATTGTTGACAAATCTCGCCGCTTCACTATTATTCATTCATTGAGTGCCTAGTTTGATCTTTTTTCCCTCTCCGCTTGTGCGTGCATTGTACATTTAGAGAATTCTAAATGATGAGACTCTAGATGAGACCGTAGGGCTCGCCGTAGGGAGGGTTGCTTGGTAGGGATTGGAAACAGCCGCAAGCTCGACATGTAAAAAAGCAAAGCAATATCAGCATAGCAAAGAGGTGATCGCATGTCAGACAAGGAAGCTCACGGCAAGTACTGGTCTGGTGCGATGGTGTCACTAGAATTGATGATTGATGGACCCATCCGCTAGGGTGAAAACCCTTTCATGGTTCACTAGGAAAACCTCCAAAACAAATAGACCAAGAGCTCAAGGAGTTCATCAAGACTACAAGGACCTCATCGAGATATTGAGGGCGGTGGCGTCGGTGCTAGATGGCTTGGTAAGAAGCTGATTTGGCTCGGTGAGCATGACCGCTATCAACGGGAAGGACGTTAAGACTAGGAAACCGCTTGCTGGGAAATCACCACACGGGATCGCTTGACTTCTCACTATGTATGATATGTGAGCCCCTCTATCTCTCTTCTTGAACCGTGGCCGGACTCTCACGATTTCCCTTTTCTCTTTTTCACCCTAAAGTCGCTATTTATAAGATCTAACCCTAGGGTTATTTTACAAGAGCCAATATATCTTATTTCCTAATTATGATATTCGACTTAGTCGATGTTCTTTTGATATTCAACTTAGGCAATGGGAAAAAGCACTATAAAAGTTCTAAATCTATTATATTAGTACCAATATAGCCCTAAATATTTCAATTGGACCAATTTAATCATAAACATTTTGCATTGACACCAATTCAGTCCATCCGGCTAATTTTGGCGTGAAATCGTTGGCGTGGACACCAACGGTGCCGTGTAGGATGATCAATGCTGACATTGACATATTTTAATAATATTTTTAATTATTTGTTCTTTTTTTATTTTCATTAATCTCCTTTTCAAGAAGTTGTCTGTCTTCTTCCTTGAACGTTAGTTTTGACCGGTGAGGGGTCGTCGACATCCCTCGCCGGCCCCGAAGAGGGTCGGCTAGCCCTCTTTGGCCGGCGGCGAGGGCAGCCAGCCTAGCAAGATCTAGGTGAAGGCTGCTTCGCCAATCGCACATTAGCTATTCAAAGGAGCAGGCGATTGCACGAATGCTTAATACATACGCCATTCTTGTCTTTGATCAAATTAGCCCTATTAAGGTCAATATCAGAGTTGGGACTAGAACCGATTAGGGTTTTCTTTTGTGGGTTGCATGAAACATACTGGAGATAGAAACTAAGAGGAGTGGAGGAAGGCACGACATCGAGAGTAATCGAAGATGAAGACAGGGTCGGAGATGAGGTGGTGCCATCGCCCGTGCACGAGCTTGCACCTTAGTAGCGTCTTCGGCGGGAGGCGGACCAAGATGCTGACCAGCACGTCGTCCACCTCTCCGATCCCCAGCGCGATGGACAATTGATGTCATTCCGGCCTGAACTAGACCAGACCACACACGGTTTTATGCACAGAGGTGATCGAGAGAGAGAGAGAGAGAGAGAGAGAGAGAGAGAGAGAGGGGGGGGTGGAGAGATCGGGTCAGGTATAATGAGGTGAAAAAGAAGACGAAGATGATGACTCAACGACAAGGAGATGGTGCGTCTTCGTTAAAGAAAAAAAAAGGAAAAAAGGAAAAAGGAAAAATAATTCTTTTTAAAAAAATATTATTAAAACATATCCACGTCAACGTCGATCATCCTACCCGACACCGTTGGTGTCCACGTTAGTGAGTTTGACCAAAATTGGCTGGATGAACTAAATTTGTACCAATGTAAAATGGTTTAGGATTAAATTTGTCCAACTGAAAGGTTAAGGACTGAATTGGTACCAAAGCAATAGGTTTAGGACTTTGTTATACTTTTCCCTAGGCAATGTTCTGATTATTTTCTCTAGTTGGATATCCAAAATATTTGAATTATCTTCCAAGTTTACCATTTAATAATTTCATTCTTCCAACTTTGCTTTATTATTGTGCAATTTTCGGTCATTAAGATTTTAAAGGGGCTTGACCGAAATTACATGCTTCCATGGGCTAAATTCATTTTATCAATTAAGTTCAAAACCATTCACTTGAACCATTCATCGCCAATCCAATTAACATGCAAATTATATTGGCTTAATTAACTACTAATGCAAATAATCGCAATATTTATATCTTATTTAATTACTATTTTTGTTTAGGAGCTAAGTCATCCCTAATTTTCTATACAATAAATGACTAACTAGGCCATCAAAATTTAGGTGTCAACATAGCGATGCTAGTCGACTTGACCTTCTTCTAGGGATTAATGCGCTATTACTACATTTTGGGTGCTTGCATTAATATTCGAAAGATGGATATTTGTTAGAAATATGTTTCGAGTTTGAGCCCAACATGAAACTGTGAATATTTCAAATTGAATATTTTACGAACATCCAAAATCAAGCAAACTATAATATCTTGTGTTGAATATCTTTTGGCAAGATTGGATAAAGTTTGAAATCTACTAAACCTATTGCACATTGAAATCCATGGTTTGACCGTGAAAAAGAAAGGAAAAACAAAAGGGAATCTACGTTGGAGAGTTGGGCAATTTTGAAAAGTCCAGTGTGGACTTGGTCAAAGAAGGAAACGGATAAGTCGAAGCCTTGAAGTGATTGACCGAATATTACTTGAAGTTTTCTTTTCTAGTTTCATGTGGTCCAAGAATTGACATATATATGCTCGTGGTTGGAGGATGATTTTGGCCGTGCAGAGAATTCTCCGTGAGTTGTACGCCGTTGTTGATTGTACGAAGTCTTGAAGCGTCGGTTTATGATCGAGTGCTTGGCAAGGGTTTTCTTCATGGGTTTTGATCGCAAAATTGCATCAAGAATTCAAGTGTCGAAACCGATTAAATCTTGAGGTTAGATTTGTGTAATTCTTTTGCGAGATTGAGAGATTATTTCGTTAGGAATTGAAAGCTAAACACTATGTGCGTTGTTGGATGTAATTGGGGCTTGGGAAATACTGAGAGTGTTTGAGTAACTCGAGTGTGGTTTGTAATCTCCGTGTATCGCTTGATCTATAGTGAAATTCGATGTTGCTCTCACCATAGACGTAGGTCTCTATGATCGAACCACGAACATATGATGTCCGATTTATTTTCATGTTCTGTCTATTTTATCGTTCGATCACTTGGTTCCGCGCAACAACATTAAAAATAAAAGATACATATGTATATTATTTGAATTTGTTAATTCCTATTACCAATCTATGTGATTGTTTCACTGTATTTCCACGTGTTTAAACAAAATAAAAAATAAGTATCATGTCGCATGACGTTTTAGAGTGTCACATGGATGTCGATAACCCAGGCATGGGCACTAGGGTCGGGAGCTTGGCCTTAAGAGACCTGGGCCCTAGTGTCGGTCACATGGCCCAATATAAGAGTGCTAGGAACTAGACTTGCATGATGCCGGCAATAATAACTCCAAGGGCTTTGCTAGCATAACAGTTTTTAGATGATTGTAAGACCTACAGTTTGTTTAATCACTTCTCTAACTCCATCTAATCCATTTAATTTTTACCCCCATCAATTTGCTTGCAGGTGCATGCCCTTCTCTCTCACTTGTGGCTGAGAAGCATGTTTAGCAAATCTATTGAGCTTGCCATTTACCCAAGTTTTTTGGGCTCTGCATTATTATGTAACAGTAGTGGAATATGGTATTTATGAAGAAGATAGATGTAGTGGAAATAACGTCTTATGCACATCGTCACTTTTTATTTTTATTTTTATTTTCATTTTTATTTTTGCAATTTATAGAGGACTAGAACTAAAATTAATCGTTTAATCATAATTCCCTAGATACTAGTAACACGACAAAATAGATCGTGAAATTAAAAAAAAAAAAAGTTGTCCACAAATTAGGATTATCCCATTATACCACACTCCTCTTCTTCCCCAAAATAGAAAAAGTACGTTTTTTTCTCTGCAACCACTGTGGCCGCCTCCACGAACAAGAATGTCATTTGCTCAGATGGAAATGCTGTATGGAACTCCCTTCCCTGTCACGCCGGGCTCGGAGAACGGCTTCAAGAGCTCGTACGGTACAATCCCGGCTCCGTTCCGGTTCTTAGACCTTTGGTCATTGTTCCTCGCATCAATGATGGCCTCTAGCTCCTTCAGCCTCCCGTTGAACCTCTCAAACGCTGCCTTTATCACCGGCTCCTCCTGCCACGCCGGTTCCGGATCTTGTCCCAGGTACTCCTCATCTGGCGAGTGGTTCGACAACACATCGAGGACCGCCATCACCTTCGTTGCCTGTATCTGCGATGGGAAGCATGTGAGCAGCGTGACCTCGGGCTTGTCCCAAAATATCTTGAGCTCTTCTTCAGTCGAGTCCTCAACGGGCATCTTGGTTCGGGCGATGGTGGGCCGGTTTGGGAAGTAGCCGGCGTAGGTGTACTGGCCGAAGTTGACGGCAGCATGGTGGGCGGAGGTGACCCAGACCATGGTGGTGGTAATGTGGATGAGGTCGGACGGGGTCTTGAGGTCAGGCCACCCGGGGGAGTCTTTCTTGTCGCCATGGCCAACGGTCCGGATCTCGGTCCACCATGACTGGAGTTCCTTGTCTGATGCAATACGGGTCGGGTCGGGGTAGTAGTGGTTGACGTAGTCGGTGACCCACTCCTTGATGGTGTCCCACAAGAGGAGGCCGTCGTTGGCGAAGGGGTAGTCATCGATCGCTAGCTTGAGGCCATGGGGTGCCGTCGGGTCCTCCACTGCCAACCCCCTGGCAAGTATTGACACGATCAGGAAAGCAATTTTCACAAAGTAATTTTTTCTGAACACTCCATGTGGCAATCATTTTCATATTTTTTGCTCTCCTTAATTTTGTAAAAGGAAAAAAGAGGTGCGCAACTAATTAATTGATGTGCAATACCTGCTAATCAAGTCATTGGGCAAGCCTTGTAAGTCGAATTGCCACTGCTTGTCATAGGCGACAGCGCTGAGCTCCATGGAATACTTACCGGGAGAGAAGGAGCTCTCAATGATGCCGTCGCCGTTGATGAGAAACCCGCGAGCCAGCGCATTGATCTCCATTGTGTACCTGAAGTGGGGTTGCAACAACTTGTAGATCGGGTGCATCTCGCTCAGTTGCCGGTTTGCCGCTATTATGTAGGGTTCCGTGGCACAATGAGTCCGCAACCTACAAGGATCAAAGCCGGAGAAACATCAGTCACCCTATCAGCGTTTATGCAAATGGGTACTTCTTGAAATAATACCACGTTTTACATGCAAATCATTCTATTGTAAGGAACAATTACGACATTACCTACGTACTCAAATCTCACGAGGAGCCATTAGCCTGCTTCGCTACTAGTATACTTCTATGTATTTTATCTACAATTTTTTTTTGTTTTGTTGCCTGTCGAAAGTAATGATTGACTTATTTTATTACCAGTGGCTAACGAGCTCGTGGTATCCAGAGTCGTGGGCAAGGACATGGGACTTGGCGAGCCGCCAGAGCCACATACTAGTGGAATGGGATGACGGGGTGAACACCTGCTTCCATTGTGGCTTCCCATCGACGGTCGGCGGCCGTGTGAGCTCGATGGCAAGTGGTTTCAACGTCTCATCTGGGGTCAAGAAGAAGAGCGTCCTCGACCCATACAAGGTTGTCCCCTTGAGCTGCCTCACTTTGTTCACATACGGGAGGAGCAGGTCGTGGTAGTCCAACATGAACAGCTTCTTTTGCTTTATGGCCTGCACAAAATCAAATTGAACCGAACCGGAAAGGTCAGGTTCAAGTCAAATTTCAGTAAATGGGGCGGTGGGATTTAGGTTTATGCTCAACCCTAGAGTGCGAAGAGGTTGTACAAAACAATACTTAGTCAAGAGAGTATCCTTATACCTCATCGACTGTCATGAAGCCTTTGATTTCCCTTTCGATGATCTCTGTCGTGATGGCTGATTCAGGCAGACCGTAGATCTTAGGGTCGAGCTTGCTCTTCAAGGGCCATTCCCGAGTACATTTTAATACCACTTGTTTATAGAAAGCAAACACCCACCATGGTGATCTGAAATTTTTTTAGTCTTTTAAGGGAATAATCATCGCGGAAGCTAATTAGTTGTATGTGAGCAAATCATATTGTTGAATTGTGTATAGACACATATAATCTTTACCGTGACCAACTGGATTGCATATGGGTTGATTCCAGCTAGGGTTTGACGAGCAAACTCTTCATCACTTAACCAAAAGAATCTATCTCCTGTAGGGTGCAACAATACAACTAATTACTGTGCAGGAGGAACTCGGAGATGAATAATACATTAAATTTTGTTTGATTGTTGAGGAATAATGTAATTTTCAATAGAGAGAATGAAGGATTATCACGTAAGTTTCTCCAAAAAAACAAAAAAAACCAGTGGAAAGTTATGTGAGACAGCTGTCCAAGCGTACCTAAACAAGTACATAGAATCTAAGTAAAGAGAGTGGGAGAGGGAGAGGGAGAGAGAGTTTGCTTACGGTTCATGGTTTCAGGGGTTTCGAAGCGCAAGACATCTTCGGAGGTATCGGCGACGGTTTTGATGAGCCGAGGGAAGAGGTCCTTGAGGAAGCCCTGCTTCTGCAACGGGGGCAAGTTGACACCTTCATTGAAGAGCTCGTCGATGGCGGTGAAGTAGGGGAACCCTAGGTCGGCATCGACCAGTGCCGTCTCTAGGGATGGCACCAGTGCGTGCACCACCGAGTACACCGTCTTCGCCGAGAACGTCAAGTTCTTTATCGTCGAGAACTGTTCGTCTCGAGGCACGTATATGCTCCCGCTCCTTGATTCCGACTGTGGATCTGCTTGATATTACATGTGAAAGTTCAATTCGTTCGTCAAGATGAAAAACAAAAATCAACGAGTTGCTGCATTGAACTGTAGCTAAAGTAATACTGGCAAGTTTAATGTCCACATTACATTAACAGAGAGATTATGACAGCCAGAAGCATGCAAAAAGGACATGAAATTATGAATGGCTGGCGTTTCTGTGACTATGATTTTACGAGAGAAGAATACAAAAGTTTCATTTTCCAATTGCTAAAAGGGTTGTGCACTCACGCTCGTGGTCCCTCTTTTTATGCTCTTTCACAAGCACGCTCGTTTTGCACCACCAAGAGTTTTAAGGATATTTCGTTAGTCATAATTAGAACAAATAATCTCTCAACTCACCGGTCTTGCACCGAGGGCGCCCGGTCCGGCACCGTCTGGGGTATGGAAGCTCTTTGCCACCGAGCACCGGTCTCTTCTTATCAGCGCCGCTGTCTGGATTCCCGAGGTCGTTGTACACATCGTAATCGTATATCCTGTCGTACGATTTTCTCTGGCCTTGGCCATTCCCTCGCAAGATCGCCAGCTCCCCCTCTCTCAGCCTCCTCAGCCCGCTCGGAGTTTCCTCCGGTAGATAGCACTGCCCCCCACAAGCGTGCGCACGACATCGAAAAGGATAACCATAAAGCTCCAAATAATACTCAAAATTCAGGTAGTGATAACTGACTCTGTAATTAATCTTCCGATTAAACAGATCTTCGTTCTCAATTTTTGGGGTGAAAATCAAGACCCGTGCTATTAAATACAACAAACGATCCAAAGACGATTGAATGAGGGCACATACGATGGTGACCAGCTTTGATCTACTATGTTCTACAAAAGGAATAACATTATGTTAGAGTGTGTTTATTTCGCGTAAAATGAGTGATTTAGAAAATATTTTTCTAAAAATAATTGCTTTATCGCTTACAAATATGAATGAAATTAAAATATTTTTATCATTTACAAAAATATTTAGACATAAATTTCCATTGATAATCAAAAGAATGCATTAACCAATTGTTTTAAACAGTATAAGTCATCATTTTTTGAAAAATATTTCTTACATTATGTACTTTCTGTGAGCAAATGCACCATTAGTAATTATCATGGACGATACGTGACGCAATGGAAGAGATAACAGGAAATTCTTTCAAAAGGATAAACTAAATTTAATAGAATGATAACGTAAAAATTACATAGGGCGTACATCCATTATATAGATAAGACTCTTTTAGGAATTAAAATTACTCAAATATAACATTAAACGAATCAAATCTAATCTAATCAAACGGAATCCAAATCAAATATTGTGATTATCTATATCGTTAAGTTTCCTAAAATTAAAATTTGCCTGAAAACCTATCTAAACGACTTGAAAATGCGAAAATCCATTGTATATCACGGCAAAGCCGTGATTATTGATCAAAATGCCATTTTGCTTCAGTCGACCGAATTTGAGCGCAATCCGAGCTCACCAACCCCAAATCGGTGAAATCTGCCTGATTTCCGACGATTACGTTTTTCCAAAAAATCACGTGCCAATTGTTCTACATCAATACGGTACTTGTTACACATACTGTCTTTGATTCTTTTCCTTTTGACAGGAGGACTCAACATTGAAAATGACATTGTGAGGGTGAGAGAGTTAAAAGATTCATATGAATTGTACGTTTGTCTCACCGATTGATGTTGTGTCATTTCAAGAATCTAATCATCAAAGAGCTGTATTATAGTGGTCTTTATATGCCCCCCAGTCTTGTAAACAAAAACCCTAAGGTTACCAATATACATTATATATTCAAGCCATGTTCCCAAATTGGTTTTGATCTATTTATACATATGTAATAACCTCATGAAAACGAACCACTAAATACCAAAATATATATGTATGAGAAAAACCCTAGGTAGGAAACTATGTTGCTATGGAGATGACCTAACCTTATTGGTGAAGAAGACCCTCTTCTGTGGGTTATCGTACTTGGAGTGAACCCATGAGTTGCATGTGATGCTAACAGGACCGCCCACGAATCCGTCGAGGACGATGTCCTTGAGGTACATCTCCTTGTGGTGCTCATTCTCCACGAAAATCGCCCCGACCTCCCCAAACTGCTCTCCGACCTCTAACTTGCACTCGTACGTCACGTCCTCCTCGTTCTGGCTCGTCTTGCGCACATACCCTTTGATCGTCTTCTTCTCTTGTCCTGTCTCTGTCAATGTAGTTCAAAAGATAAGGACTGTATCTGAATCTTCAGCATAGCGGATTCAAGAGAATGATTGTTTTAATATCATAACTGTAACGAAATTACAGTTGGCTCTCGCCCACTATGGGAGGGCTAGGGTTTCGTGTTAGGAAGCTGAAATTAAGCCATGACAGTAAATGGGGCGAATACAGCAAAAGGTCACCGAATTTGGGGCTTGGAGCTGAATATTACTTCGAAGAGATGATGTTCGCTTTCGAGAAATCGCTTTCGGCTTGACTATTGACATTGGGCTGCTGTTTTTGGATTTATTTCATCTCTGTGGGACCATTCTAGAGGTGTTACTTCGAACATGTACAATGTTATTCGATTGATTTTGCGAAATTACATCCAGGCAATGTTGTTCCCTTCTTGTCCAAGATGCTCTCTAATCAATGCAGGGTAGGACCATCTCTCTCTCTCTCTCTCTCTCTCTCTCTCTCACATGGCAAGGATAACGATTGAATACCATATTTTCTATGTCACATCTTAGAATCTTGGATTTAAGTTATAGACTAAGGGTAGATCAAGAGTTTCTCATAGCTTGGAACTATACATAGTGAAGAAGAAGTTGGAAAGCCATTGCTCGTTTCAGCTTTCCTTTGTCCATTTACAGATCCTATAGTTGCTGGGGCGGAGCTGAAGGCAATTTCAGTTGATTCACTAGCATAAATGTGAAGATAAGTGGAAGTGGCCTCTTCGGAACCCATTGATCGAGTAGTTTATCCGCTCATCATATTATTTTGGATAACATGCATAAGATCTTTTAATGCAAACGGATGTCCACAGAGAATATATTAGTGGAATCATTGTTCATTAAACTATCAAACATTCTTGTCTGCTGCAAGTTATAAACAATTTTGTACTTCTATGATTTTTTCTCCAGACCTAAAAAATGTATTGTAAAGTATGTTAAAAAGATAAAGAGCACGTTTCAATCAAATTCATCCTATTTCTGCCCCAACTTTCTGTTACAAGTTGTGTCAACAAGTTCAAGGCTAAAATCGAATGCTCAATACTTACTAGGGTCAAGCTCTGCACTAACAAGCTCCAAGAGGAACGTTTTCCTCACCACCAGATCAATGATCTTATCGAGCCCTCCCTTTATCCCGATTTCCGAGAACAATCCACTGGCGCTCTGTTTCACGGTCACTACCGCTTTGACCGACAACAACGTCTCGGTAGTGCTGGGGCTCGCCATCGCTTTGATCTTTCTCGAGGCAAGCCCTACTTGAGCGCTTCTATGGCTCTTTCGAAGAGCAGGCGTGGACTGTACCGGGAAAACCACGATCCCGTCATTGCCTTGACTAAATGGCTTGCTTAATGGGAACAAGGTTGGGGAGGCAGATTGGGATTGATGAAGCTGTGGCTTCAACATGGTGATGGTGGTGATGATCGTTTCTGGTGTGCTCTTGAAAGAGAGAATGGGGTAGACAACAATTGCTGAAAACAATGGTTATTGAGACATAGGTATGATTGGGTTTTGGAGAGTTGGTCTAGTGGTTTTTATAGAGTGAGACGAAGAAGGAAAGTATGGCACGTGCTTTATCATTATTATTCTTTTCCTGGGCTTTATTTTGCCCTAAGTGCACGTGCATGGCACGTGAAAATGAAGTAGGAAATAGCGAAGAGAGGAGCAACGAAGACGGTGGATTAGACTTGTCCTCGTGTACCTTACTAAGCAAACTCTCATCGAATTTGACTTTGCATGGCCGTATCGATCTGCCTGCAAAGATATTTCAAAGGCTCGGGAAAATTCAAGAACGAATGTGACGGGAGTTTGTTTTAGGACCCGCCTTGGAAAATTTATAACCCGACCCTTACCACCCGCGTGCTTTTCCACCACTCAAAATCATTCGAGGCATATGTCTTGTCCTTACGTTTGGAATATCATCTTAGTGGAGGTCGTACCTCGTGTTTCGCAAGTTGTGGATCTTTGACCGTGAGAGCTATTAGGATCTTGAATTATCGCTTGATAGTCTTCAGACTATTAGGTTCATAAGCTCATATAGACGTGTCAATCATTCATTGCCGGACTAGGGGCCAAGTTAGAGAGGGTCTGTTGCTTTTTGGGTTGCTCGGTATAATTTTCACAGACACGTTATATTTTACGAATTTTCACTTTGGTTTTGCCGTCTCACACAGATAAGTTAGGTTTTTCCGCACAAATATCTCTTTATCGTCTTTCTTCGACTAAGTTTCTGAATCTGGACCGCTTTTGCGCAATTTTCGGGTCACGATATTGATAGGGTTTCCATCTAAGGACTCATATAGAAAAGTCCAAATAGTTGACCGGCTCTGCACGTGACCTGCAAGCCTTCCAATTAACAAGACTAGTGGTTGAGAATTTTAGAAGCGGTCTCACGATGAAACCTCAGATGAATTCTCTTTTGATAGAGAAAGGAATCGAAAGGTCGCACGAAATTGATCGCAGTACGCAGCCACTTGCAATATCGAAGTGGACAATCTTTGAAGGAAGTTGAAGACTTTTCCGACTTAAGCAACTCAAACTAATCTGTGCAATCATGTCCTTTAGCTTTCTGATTTTGTGGAATCGTGTAACCTCATCATTAACATAATTAATCATGCACGCGTGATTACTGACATGACAACTTGTTTATATTAAAAATGTGTACAAAAGAGAAATGTTGTCCAAAGCTACGATTTACCAAGTAACGAAAAGAAAAAGAAGAAAAGTCGTATTGGTCGATTTTATAGATAACATCGAAACGTGAGCTGGGGTTAAGAAGTATGACGTCCTAGCATTATCCATAATTAGAAACGATGAAAACATGGAGGAAAGTGGTACACGTATAAGACATGATTCGAACAGTATGAACTCAATAAAACGAGTCCTATACAAGTTGGATTGGCGTTGGGCTTAGTCAAGGGTTATCTTATCACACACGGTAAAAAGATTATAACCCTAATCCCAATTTGCACAAGCCTTAGCAACTTGTAATTGACGCAATTTTTGGATATTTGGGGCTGTTTTTATTTTCTCCGCGTCTAAAAGTCATCCATTAGACTCCAATTAATGCGAGCAAACTACTCTAGATGAGGGCTACCTAGAGATGTCAAACGCTCGAACTTAGCTAATTTGTAGAGTTTGCAAGATATTTCATGAGCCTTCAGATGGTCGAATCTCTACATTCGTGGTCATGGATCTCTTTTTCTCCATCTCATCTGTTACTTCTTCTACCGCTGCTCAACACTAACATCGCGACTATGCTTTTGCCACAACTATAGCCATGACAGCATGGCCACCTACAACCCCCCCTCCTTTTCTCTCTCTCTCAATAATCAAAATTGATAGGAGCACTTAGGCTACGTTTGGTAGTCAGAATAAAATAAAATTGTCATATCTAGTGTTTAATTCCGACCCAAGATAAGATAAATCGGATATAAGCGGGATATATGCTGTATAAAATATCTCACGAGAGAGGTGGAACAAAGATAGATATGATTTCTTATTTCTATGTTATAAAAGCTACTTTGGTCGAATAACAAACTTCTTAAATTAATAAAAGCACAATAATAATTAAAGATAAATAATATTTGAATCCTATTAAAACAGAAAAATCAAAATAACAAAAAAAATAGTTTTTGTTTATATTTATTCGTACTATTATTTATATTTTTGAATTTCTTTCTCCTCTATATTATTTGTTATATATTATATTTATTTCATATATTAGGTATATTAGTATTCTAGGTATATTAGTAAGACTTATTGTTCAATAAGTACTTATTAAGGAACGATGGAAAGGAATAAAAAAGAAAAGAAAAGAGAGAAAAAATAATATAAAAAATACTAAATAAAAAATGAACATAATTAACATAATTAATCATGCGGGCGAGATTACTGACATGACAACATTTTGATATTAAAAATGCGTACAAAAGTGAGAAGTTATTCAAAAATGCGATTTTAGAAATAACAAAGATGACAAAAGGAAAGTAAAAAGCAAAAATCGTTGAAGAAATCGTTGCCAAAATATATTTAGGTAGGTACATACATACATTCATGCATAAATGTACATATCGAGCGATGGAGAGAGAGAGACTCAGAGACATCATTTAGTTGGCAAAATGTTATCCCAAATCGCTTGAGTAGCAAATTTGCTAATAGTTCTTATGTTCATGTAGTGACATTTCATTTAATTGTTTACCTATTTTAGGTTAGGATTTCACAGTTTCCATGGCCCGCATTAATTTCACCTATGATAGTTGCAAAAATGCTCCCCATTCTTCAATTTCAAGTCCATCATATATATATGATTTCTGTCTGTACATCAATTGGAGGAGTTTTGTGACATCGCAAAAACCCACATCAAAGCGAAAGAGGTCTTCTTGAACGATTCATAAGTCAAGATCCACCCCGTAACTGCACCTTATATGATGATCAACGTGGGTCGAGATCATTAATGTTTTAACTTCGGTGTACATGTAAGAGATGATATTAAAGACGCCATGTCTCTAATGAAACACTCGTCTTGGGCAGAGGCTCTCGTAGATAGCGTTAAGGTTTTCCAGGTGTATGCTCTTAAGTTAATGGCATATGCCGTACCAATTAAAGGTTCATTTTCACATCACTTGAGTAACGGATTTTATCGGATTTTATATACCTGTAATATTCATTATCACAACACAAAGCAAACACTTTCATGCCTGCATGGACCACGAGGCCAAAACTTTGTCGTATGGCTCTGGCGACAACATTAGTCGATTTCGCGGATAATGTCATGAGTGTGGATAAGATGTATGACGTCCTAACACCGTCAATAATTAGAAACTGTTGAAGTTGTCGTTATCCCACATCGCCCGATAACGAGTCTTACATACTATTTATATTCTTGTGATCTCCCTTCACCTAACAATTTAAGTTTTTTGATTGGACTTTCTAAGATTATATCAAAGCCAATGTTGTCCGCGTATGTAGGCTCACCCTCCATTAGTCAAATTTCATATGCGCGAGAGGGTTTTGAAGTTGTTGTCCTACATCACCCGACAACGAGTGCTATATATTTTTTTCTATTTATGTAGTTTTCATCTATCTAATAATTTAAATTTTTAGATTGAACTTTCAAACAGAGACGATGAAAACATGGGAAGCACTTGGGAAGTGGTACGCGTTTTTCTCTTTAGGGGAATTTTCAATTCACGCGGCATTGCTCGATGCGAAATACGATGCTTCGTGTGCATGCACGAACGCTGAGGAAAGACAATGACCATCAATTCACAGCACTGTTCATGAAATCTTCTCCGTACGATGTTTCTAATTCAGACCCACGCCCTTCTCGTTCTTGAATGGGACGTGCTAGTCCTTCGCCACCATCTACTCGTTTTCTAGTGACAATCCCCAAAAAACAAAAAACTAATAAATGAAAAGATAAATCGAATGCCTTCATGGAACGGTCAAATTTACCCTAATTTCGACCCAAGAAGGAACACCTGCAAAGATGAAGTAGAAAAATTAAAATGATCGAGACATTTGTTGAGTTACACACGCTAGAAAAATTACTTATCGGATAATTATTGTGAAGATGATGAAGCGATTAATATATTATAAATTAAACTTTTGAGTAAATGTGAGTCCAATCAGATATATTGATGGGTTCATAATTGAACTCTCTCTTAACGATCCGTTCGGACGAAGGTATGAAATTTCTGCTCAGATCATTTGCGTAAGTTCTTTTTGTACCACCCACTCAATGCAGTCACACTTTAGATGAAGGACAATGCCATACGTGCACAGATGCCATCTACATCCTTTAAATGGCTCGTTGTTAGCTCTGCATGGACCGTCTTATTTGGCTTTAGATAGGTGTGTACTTCGAAGGGAAAGTTATCAATTCAATCCCATAGTCTATAGATTTAAATACAGTGCTAAACATTTCAATTGTTTTAATGCAGTCTTTTCAATTAATTTTTGCCTAAAATCACCAACGATACAGTCCAGTTATTGATGGTCATCTTGTGTGACATGCATTGATGATCTAACATAGATGATTTTACTCAAAATGGCATCGTTTTGAGTAATTTATGTATTCTCGATTGTTTATTCTTTTCTTTCTTTTTCTATTTTTTATTTACTTTTTTCTGTATCGTTCATCGTCTTCTTCTTCTTACAATCTTTACTGTTAATCTTCTTCTTAATTTTTTTTTTCCTCAAATTTCCGATCTCAATGCCTAGGATGTATTTATTATCCACCATCATCGCCACACGTCCCCCTCCTCTCGCTATGTTATAGTCGAGCTCGGTGGCACTCGGATCTCGACCAAGCTCGATGCTGCGCCAGACGACCTCGAGCTCCGCCTTGCATTGAGCTTGAGCCCCAGATCAGGCGTGCTTGACCTCTCTCGTTTTGTGGAGCTCGAGTCCCCAGGTTTGGAGGGCTCAAGCTACATCACGATGTCAAGCTCAACCCTAGATCCGGCGACTCTGATTGTCGATTCAGAGAGCGTCGCGTCTCAGCTGTTCACTTGTACGTCATCATGTAATCAAAGTCCACTCCGAGCCGGCCTCCGGTTGGATTCTACTTCTTGCTCGCTTTCATCGGAGCCACCAGCACGTGTCTGAAAGATTGAATCAAGTGTTTGTCTATGTTATGATAGTATGTGACTTTTCCTTTTGTCTTAGGTGTATTTGTCTGTGTTTTAGCTGTTGTTCGAGGTAGCTGAAGACTTTTATTCCTGATGTATAGGGAGTGCAGGGCTTGCAATAGACAAAATGGAGGCTTTCAATTAGGCTGATATGAGGAACTTGTGTTTTGGCCGCTATGGCTGAAGTTTCTTCGATAATCTGGATATTTAGGTTGCATATGGTAACGTTTCTGTTCCCGGAACAACTTTTAGAACAAAAATGTTTTTTTTTGTTTCTGTTCCCAA
Source organism: Rhodamnia argentea (assembly GCF_020921035.1). Lineage (NCBI taxonomy): Eukaryota > Viridiplantae > Streptophyta > Magnoliopsida > Myrtales > Myrtaceae > Rhodamnia > Rhodamnia argentea. The sequence goes on along the minus strand of NC_063157.1, from coordinate 26,274,878 downwards.
AGAACGATTTTTGGGAACAAAAACGCGTTTGGTAACTACAAAAAAAATCTGTTCATGGAACAAAAAAAGAACAGAAACACGTTTGGTAAGCGCATAAAATTTCTGTTCTTGAACAAAAAGGAAGAAGAAAAGAAACGCGTTTAGTAACTGCAAAAAAAATGGTGCTAATTTTTTTTCATTTAGTTAAGGGGACTATATATATTAAAATTAAAATGTCTTTATTTTTTTAACTTACTACAAATTAAATTGCATTTGTTCAATTTACTAAATCAAATTGGACCAATATATGTATAAGTAATTTATGCACGATTTATCAAATGATGATATGGACGAGATCAACTATAAAAAAAAAAACCGAAAGAGAAGACGAATTGGAATTAGACAACGAGAACATCAAATATGTTTTCTATATATAGGAAAAATTACAATTATGAGTTATACGTAAATGTTCCCAAGTAGTTAAAAATATGATTACCTTTAAACGAGACCCTAGAAAAATATTAATTGCACTTTGAGTGAAATCGGGGACTAAAATGAAAAATATTTATGCATTTAGGTCCTTTTAGTCCAATTGTGCAATTTTTCCAAATATGAGGACTGAAATGAGATGCAAGGTATCAAAATCTCATGTCATGACTCTAAAAGTACAAATTTTAGCTAAAATAATTTAAAATGAAATTTTTTAGTCAATTTAGGATTATGTCAATGAAGAGGCATGTGGTCCCAAACTGATTTTTTTAAAATTTAAGAGACCAAAATGAAAAGGGAATTAAAATAAGAATATGGACTATTTTTTCACATTTTTCTGACCACAAATACTATTTTTCCTTATTTTTGGCTATTTTTATAATTAAAATAAATCTGCAAAATGTCAAAAATTATGAAAAATATTTTTTGTTCAAAATTGGTTTCTAAGGCTAGGTCAAAGCTTCCAAAGGTTGATTTTGTAATTTTATGAATTTTTTGGTATTTTTAATTAATTTTTTAAAATAAAATGATCAAAAATCAAGTGTTAACATCATGCAAGAACAAAAGAGAAAAAAGTGTGTTCAAAAACAAAATTGTTCCCAATTGTTTCTGAAAAATGTTCCAAATGTGTTTCTAAAAAGTGTTCTAGGAACACAGAAGCAAGTTTTTTTTTTTATTTCTTGTTTCTACTTTAAAAGTGTTTCTGTTTCTCAAAAGTGTTCCTAGAACACTTTGGGAACGCTTTTTTACCATACGCATTTATGTTCCTAAAGTGTTCTGGGAACACTTTGAGAATAAAAATATTTTTTCTGGAACGTTACCATACGCAGCCTTAAAGAACGAATGATAATCATTCTATTTCCAGGAGCTATTTCCGGCCAAAAATAAATTTTTTTATTTCCATTCCCTAGACGTGTTTATGAGCAGAGAAACGAGTTTGACAACAACACAAAATTTTTGCTCCCGAAAAAGAAATTCATTTGATATCATAAAATTTCTATAGTTGCCAACCGGCAACCAGCGGGCAAACGGCGACCGGCGAACGGCGGAGGGTGACTGGCGGACATATACCAATAGACAGATACCAATGGCCGATGATAGGGACGTGAGAAAGAGGGATTGAGCAATGAGAAAAACTTTTATTTTTGTTTCTATTCTAGAAATAGAAAAGGAGAAAAATTCTCGTTCTTATTTCTGTTCAAAACCTATTTATAGGCTAAAAATTTGCCTGGAAAAGAGAAAAATGAAATCATTTTACCAAATGAATTTCTGTTCCAAACCTATTCCCGAGAACAAAAAAATAGGAAAACAGAGAAATGAAATGATTATCATTCGCGCCCTTAGATGTCCCTTTTACATGAGAAAAAGAGAAATCTTATTAGAATCAAGGGAAAGAAAAGAAAAAGGAAGAAAATGAATAAAATAAAAAAATCAGAAAATTTATAAATTTTTGCAAAACCACATTGTTGCGATTCCGTTTGTCCAAGTCAGGTCATAGATCATGCCAAATAAGACAGTCGTCGATGATTCGATCTCCACGTTAGGCAAAAATTGGCTAAAATGATTATATTGAAATTTTACTCAAAAATTAAAAACTACGTTAAAATTCGTACAATAAATTAAAACTGAATTGATTATTTCTTGGTGCTTTCAAAGATGCTCACCTTCTCTCGTTATCTTTTATTTGATAAGAAGGAACTCATAGCGGAGAAAGGCATCGCCCACGTGAACGTGATTCGCGTTCATGAAATTCGTTAGAAATGTTTTTGTTTTAATATCATTTCATTTTTATTTGTCTTATAAGAAGTTTCTAAGACAAAATGGAAATTTCAATCTTCTTGACTTGTTAAAACATCCATTATCTAGTTCACATCTCTTTATATTATAAACCAACAATTGGTAGCAGAGCCAATGATTGATTGGCGGCCCTCTTTGAATGCGTATCGATGATGATGAATGTCTTAATGCATGAATCTGTGACCACCACGGTTTCGACGGCAGCCTTCATGGTTCGACATGAAGAAAGTGACCAGGGATTAGTTTGGGTGTTGTTGCTGCGGTCTTAGCAAGGCAACAAAACGGAGATTCAATTTAGATGTGTTGATACATAAAAGACGCCAAAAATAAGGGGGAATGCACATAACACTCATTACAAGTGTGAGTTAGTTAGAAAAAGTCCCACATTAAATGATTGATATGACTCTGATCAGCTAATATGTCTTAGTTTTCATATAATTCATTGGCTTAAGCTATTAAGTGAAGATGAGGTTAATTGGATATATTGAGAAACTCGAACTTTGGCTTTTCCTTGACGATCTTCATTGCTTCCGCTAAGTATATCGTCGAGGAGTACACGTGGAATGAAAAAAGAAAGTTGGGGATTTCTTATGAGACAAAAGAAAAAAATTTAGGCCAAAATTGAGACCCGAGATAAAGTTGATGTTTTCAAGAAACAAAAAATTCGAGCCAGAATTGTTAAAATATGTCTCGAGTTTGAGCCCGAAGTGAAACTGTGAATATTCCAAATCGAATATTTTACGGACTAAATCGAGCAAAATATATTATGCGTGTTTTGGATATCTTTTGGCAAGAGGATAAGATTTTGAAAGATTAGTTATATTCTTTCTTGGATATACTCGGATGTGCATAAATTTGCGAAGTCTATCTTGGATCGTTATCAACTAGGACGTTTCTTGAAGTTTAATTACTGAGCAGAATACAAAAAAAAGGAAAGCTTGGGCCAAAGAAAGAATACCTAGTTCCTATGGAGGTGACGATCAAGATTTGAAAATTGCCATGTAGACTTGAAGATAATATTTCGGTCAAGCTTGGGTTCCCTATATATATATATGCTTCCCGAACTTGGCCGTGGGTGTGCTTAATAAATAAATAAATAAATAAATAAAAGGACGCCGTTGTTGAGATATTCAAGTCTTGAAGAAGCGCCACTTATGTGAATGCTTGTGCTTGGGTTTTCGCACCGTTCATCTGACGAGTAAAGTTTATTCCGTGGAATTACATTAAGAATTCAAGTGTCGAAGCCGATTAAATCTTGAGGTTAGATTTATCTCCTTTGCGAGATTGAGAGATTATTTCGCTAGGAATTATGGGCTAAACACCGCATGCGTTCTTGAATGTAATTGGGGCTGGGAAACACCGAGAGTGTTTGAATTACTCGATTTTGATCTGTAATCTCCGTGTATCGCTCGTTCTATAGTGGAATTCGTTCCATGAACGTAGGTCTCTACGACCGAACCACGTACATCCGATGTCCAATTTATTTTCTTGCTCTTTCTGTTTATTGTTCGATCCCTTATTCCACACAACAAGAATGTTGGTGTTTTTGTTTAAGGGAATTAGGTTCTCAGGTCAAGGTCAAATTGTCAATATCATCTCTTGAAATTTCTCCTACAATCTAGAAACAAATTATACTGCCTATAAAAGGAGAGATTCGACGAATGGTGTCTCGCAAACTAATTATAAGAACTTCGTTACACTTCATTCTCTTTCTTAACTTCCACGGTTTGTTTTCAGCACATATACCTTTGTTTTTTCTGAATGTTGTACATCAGTTAAAAAAAACCTGGTAAATTTAAGGCGTTGTAAAGAGATGAAAATTGAAGTTTGTAAACAATAAGAAATATCGAAACAATTGAATAGATAAATAAGTAAATAAAGGTAAATAACTAAAATGAGAGTTGGTAATTAATCCAGTAGTAAGTGGTAATTTAATGGCCGAAAACTTGGCGGGAGTATCCTAATTTAGGTTGGGAGTCTATGAAAAAGGTTAGTAAATGTAAGGAATTGCTAATAAAGACAATTGAAAGTTGGTAACATAGCAGAATAATCAGGTAACTTAAAAAAAAAAAAAAAAAACGGGTCACCTCAAACTACGTGTTAGGCAAGAGTTGGTATACTACTCTGTTTTAAGTTGGTAATTTCATACAAATTACAAGTATAAAAGCGTCAGCAAGTCAGACGATAAAATGTTGGTAAGTTAGCACAAAAATTACCAATTTACTAACTACAGGAAAAGTTGGTAATTTCATAGAAGCGTTGGTATGTAACCAGGGTGTTGTTCGTAAAAAAGGCGCTGCTCACTTTTTTTTGCACCGACAGATTATTGACACTTACCAACACTACTTGTGGGCTCAAAATATAACCAAAGCTCTCCGTCACGGGACTGGTGGTCCTGTTTCCGGTTCTAGAGGGAGAAGTCCGATTCCCGGTTCTATGGTCCTCCAAGACCGGACCAGTCGAAATTTTTTTTTTTATTTTGATCAAGAAAACTCCATGCGCATGGAATTTCTTGATCTTGCATTTTTAGTCCCCAAATAAAATTCCCATCTCGATCTTGTCTCAATTGGTTTCTAGACCATTTTTACCGGAGGGAAGATCGTTTCTGCTTGAATCTCATGTGCATTTTGGAAATAATCTTGCAAAAAGTTCGCAACCTTTCCTTGAAAGACCTGTTTCGATAAATGAACTCGAAATTTTTTTTATGTCCAACCTCTATATTTGTTGGACCGGGATCGTCCAAGAATGGTGCTTTTTTTTTTTTTTTTGCATGTGTCCAATCCAATGGAACCATCCGGGAACCGAACCGGACCGATGGTCCGGTTTTCGATTCCGTAAAATTGATAACTAGGACCATCAGTCCGGTTCTCGGTACTTGAGGGGAATCGGACCGGATCGAAAACCGATCACCCCTAATGCCTAGCATCAATAAACTCGAGTCTATGCATTAATGACTTTGGTGTGAGAGCCAAGTACTTGGGCACGGCCAAAATGAGTAGCAAAGTCTTGGGTCTGGCCTAAAGGGACCTAGGCACAACTTTTGTGGACTTGGGTCGGGTGCTAATGACTTGGTCACGAAAGTCAAATATCCTAACATGACCGTAGAAGACCCGGGCACCAAGGTCTCAAGCCTGTTCTCAAGAGACCTAGGCCCAGCTTCTTTAGACTGGAGTTTGGCCTCAATGGACTGGGCCCTGGCATTGGTCACATGCGTGCGAGAGTCGAGTACCTTAGCACAGGCATTGGGATCTTGGGCCCAGCCTCGACCGACTTGGGCCCAACCTTAATGTACTCGGGGGTGACTGCCAAGGGCCCAAGCGCTGCCTTGATTGGCCCAGTCATGAGCGGTAGTGACTTGGGAGTGGGAATAGGCTACTTGGGCATGGCCGCTTTAAAAATAATCTTTAGATCAACATAGAGATGCGTACTTACAATATAGTTTTAATTAATATTTGCCCAAGTGGGAGAATGTTAGAGTTTTGCTAATGTGGGCTTATATTAATTGAGCTTGTAATTGACTATTTTACGGGATTAATTTACCGTTTACGGGGTTTATCTAATAAGATAAAATATAAGGATTATTAACTAGCCTAATATGGGCTTGACTAATGTGAGCGGAGTTCAGCCCGGCTTGTCATGAGAGGGCCTAGCTGAAAGCTCTATAAATAGGGCCTGACTTGCCAAATTAAGGTTTTCGATCTTTGCTCTAATAAAGTTCACCTCTATGTTTGTTAGTCACTATTCTCTCTCCTTTATGTGTCATAAAACTTAATGTGCCATCAGAGAATATTCTCTTGATTCCGATGAACATAAATATGTCCTATCTTTATAGTTAATTTTACTTTATATGTAACTCAAGTCGGGGATTCCTTGGCCAAGCTCGAAGGTCTCTAACACAGGCGCCCCAATGTATAGTCATATTTTTGGAAAATAAATTCTCCAAAAAAAAATATTTTCTTGAATCTAAACATAGGTGCTTTATCGACTATGAAAATATCTTCCATTGACTCATTTTCCTAAGCGGTCCAAACGTTCAAAAATGGTTTTCAACAAAAGAAAAATTCGGCCGAACAAACGGAGCCTTATTAATTTCACTCATGTCTACGTATGGAAAGAACTTTTTTTTTTTAAATCAAGAATGTTCATGTAAAAGTACAAAGAATATATATGTGTTGTTGTGCTAGTTCAAAATGAGCGTCGAACTAGATTGATCTTGGGATTTTCTCAGGAGGACCCTCCGATGCTTGACTGAATAACGGTTCGAGAAAAACGAGAGAATTTTTTTTTTTTATTCATGGTCATCAAACTCTAGCCAACGACCTTTGACCTCTACGTGACATGATAAATAATGGTGTTTACAATCATAAGTTATAGAGCGGGAATTGATATTTAACCTGCCACGCGCAGCTGGTATGTGAGAAATGAGTCACAGCTCAATAGACGGTCCAGTTTCAATTCGGTCATACTCAGGCTTCCGACTGATTTGGGCTTTTTGACCCATGTAAAGTTGTTCTTTTCTGACCATCTAGTCGAAAAGTATAGATGAATTCGGAACATGTGAGCTCGGCTCGCAATGAGGTGGACCGACATGCTCGCCTAATCTTACCCACGATTGCATATAAGCTTGTTGCGACCTTTCCGGAAGTGAACCATCAAAAAGGAAGACCAGCAGATTGTTATGCCCAAAAACTTAGCGCGGACTTTCTCAAGCCCTACCAATCGCAACTTGGTACTCGGTTTAACAGTAAAATGTGCAATTTATTTCAATTAGGAATCGCCAGTAATCAATTATTGGTAGGTCGATTAGACACCTAAGTGAAGTACGGGAGAGTGACTAACTTCTGTAAACCAAATATTCTATGGATTTGGGGACTTGACTATGCTAAATTAATCTAACATCATCTCGATACATTTTCTCTTTATTTTCAAAAATATTCCACAATCAATGTTGGTCGATTTTAAGCCTAAATCACTAACATGCAAGAGGGGCCATGTTGGTGCGCAACCAAGAATTTAACAAACAATAATCCTGATCAATAGGCAGAGGCAAGGTAATGACAAAACATGTGATATTTGGAGTGGCAGAGTCATATAGACAATCAAAGCATATAAGTAAATGCCTAGACTAGGGTAAGTACTTATGTACCTCATGCAAGCAAAGCAAAATCTTACTAAGATTAATTACCAAATATTCTACAACTTCTTAATATGCACTTCATGAGATGCAATTTTAATTACAAATCATGTCTACGTGATGCCAATTTTAACATGAGATGTAACATACGATCTATATAACCTATTCTAATGACAAATAAAATTAATATGAACTATTCTAACATGACATTCAATTTAAACTATGTGAACCTAACATGCAATCACTAAATAACATGGAAATTGTGACATGGCAAGGGACGATGAAGCGGCATACAATGACATGGCAAGAATGATGATGTGGCAAGATGACGCAACATGAGGTGCATCTTATTCTATACGATATACTCATATCTTTTTTAGTGATGTTCTTCTAAAATCAAAATATAAAACTATCTAAAATGTTAGATTACAATAATTTAAATTAGCAAATAATTAAAGTTAAATCCTTTTCAAAATTAGAAATTTTCTTAGATTACTACATATTTTCCCCATTTTGCAATTTTAAATAGGAAAGCAATCTATCCTGATATGCAATGCAATTTTTGTATATTTTTTATAAGTATATTTACTAAAATTATAATGTGTAACATAACTAAACCACACAATCAAATGTTCCACTCAAATCAAAATAGGAAACAAGTGCAAACCACAACCCGATCTTAATGCCTAAAGATCAAACTGTCAATTATACGCACATCTTAAAACGGGAAAATCTCCTAACTTGTATATGCCTAACAATTCCAAAGAAATCAATTTAGATTTCGATATATCCAAATTAGCAATGGAATAATCAAATCATCTGAAAATTTGTTTCCAACACGGGACTGGCGAACGGGAAGGACCGGCGACAACAGGGAGGTGCGGCAGCGGCCAAGTTGACCCACAAGGCTCAACCGGACTTGGGTAGAACCTAGCCCTACGTAACCTGCAACATAGGGAAGCTCAAGTGTGAAGATCCAACTCGTCGTCGGGCAGATTGGCGACACAGCAGCGTTGTTGTTGCAGGGCTGGAAAGCTTCCATTCCGGCGATGTCGTGAAGGTGGAACAGAAGCAAAGATTCGTCGGGGCGTTCGCGGACAGGTGACGATTGTACCTCTTACTTAAATCTCCTAAAAAGACCAGACCTCTTGTACCTCTAGACCAAACAAGGATGAGGCAAACGTGCGCCTCATCTAATCCTACCTAGTAGAGCATATGAGCTAAACTCACATATTCCGGGTGCTGGCAATAATAGCTCAATCTAATCACAATCACGGAGGTAATGGTAACTCATGACAAACTGGACAATGAAATTAGAAAATATTGTCCACAAACTAGGATGATCACATTATCGTCGGCATATACTAGCAAAGTATATAGAAAAGCATTTTCTCTGCAGCCACCATCGCGGCTGCCTTGGACAAGAGTCTCGTTTTCTCAAATGGAAATGCTGTATGGAACTCCCTTCCCAGTCACGCCAGGCTCGGAGAACGGCTTCAACAGCTCATACGGCAAGACCCCAGCCCCGTTCCGGTTCTTAAACCTTGGGTCAGAGTTCCTCGCATCGATGATGCCCTCAAGCTCCATCAGCCTCCCGTTGAACCTCTCGAACGCCGCATTTATCACCGGCTCCTCCTTCCACGCCGATTCCGGATCTTGTCCTAGGTACTCCTCATCCGGCGAGTGGTTCGATAACACATCAAGGATTGCCATCACCTTCGTCGCCTGTATCTGTGAAGGATAGCACATAAGGAGCGAGACCTCGGGCTTGTTCCTGAAGATCTTGAGCTCTTCTTCTGTTGGATCCTCGACAGGCATCTTGGTTCGGGCGATAGTGGGCCGATTTGGGAAATAGCCGGCATAGGTGTACTGGCCGAAGTTGACGGCAGCATGGTGGCCGGAGGCGACCCAGACAATGGTGGTGATAATGTGGATGAGGTCAGACGGGGTCTTGAGGTCGGGCCACCCAGGGGAGTCTTTCTTGTCGCCATGGCCAACGGTCCGGATCTCGGTCCACCAGGATTGGAGCTCCTTGTCTGACGCTATGCAGCTTGGGTCGGGGTAGTAGTGGTTGACATAGTCGGTGACCCACTCCTTGATAGTGTCCCACAAGAGGAGGCCGTCGTTGGCGAAGGGGAAGTCCTCGATCGCTAGCTTGAGGCCATGGGGTGCCGTCCGGTCCTCCACTGCCAACCCCCTGGTAGGAATTGAGATGATTACAAAAGCGTGACTAATTTATTCTAAATAAGAGGTATGCAACTAATCAATTGATATACAATACCTGCTAATCAAGTCATTGGGCAAGCTTTGTAAGTTGAATTGCCACTGCTTATCATAAGCGACGGAGCTGAGCTCCATGGAGTACTTGCCGGGAGAGAAGGAGGTCTCGATGATGCCGTCGCCGTTGATGAGATACCCGCGAGCCAGCGCATTGATCTCCATCGTGTACCGGAAGTGCGGGTGCAACAACTTGTAGATCGGGTGCATCGTGCTAAGTTGCCGGTTAGCCGCTATTATGTAGGGTTCCGTGGCACAATGAGTTCGTAGCCTGTGACAACCGAAACAAGAGAAACATCAATCGCACCATCAGCGCCTAGGCAAATAGTGACCGGCTTGTTTTGTTACCAGTGGCTGACGAGCTGGTGGTATCCAGAGTCGTGGGCGAGGACATGGGCCTTGGCGAGCCGCCAGAGCCACATGCCGGTGGAGTACCATGACGGGGTGAACACCTGCTTCCATTGCGGCTTCCCATCATCGGTCGGTGGCCGAGTGAGCTCGATGGCGAGGGGCTTCAACGTGCCATCGGGGGTCAAGAAGAAGAGGGTCCTCGACCCGTACAGGGTCGTCCCCTTGAGCTGCCTCACTTTGTTCACATATGGTAGGAAAAGGTCATGGTAGTCCAGCATGAACAGCTTCTTTTGCTTTACGGCCTGCATAACGATTCGGGTGGAACTTCATCAATTGGGTTGGTTTGATTTACATTTAAACTCGATCCTCGAGTGTGGATCGAACTAGATGATACTTCGTCGAGGTAGTTTCCTCGTACCTCACCGACGGTCATAAAGCCTTTAATTTGCTCTTCAATGGTCTTTGTCGTGATTGCCGATTCAGGCGGGCCATAGATTTTAGGGTCAAGCTTGCTCTTTAAGGGCCACTCCTAAGCACACATTTTAACACCACTTATGTATTAGTTTTCTGGGAACATGGAACCAAATTAATTGTATGCAAGAAAGTTATATAGTTGTGCACGTGATGTATATCATTATTACCGTCACCAACTGAATCGTGTAAGGGTTGATTCCTGCTAGGGTTTGACGAGAGAACTCGTCGTCACCAAACCAAAAGAAACTGTTTCCTACATGGTGTAACAATGGAGCTCATTATTATACATCAGAAATCTCGAATATATATATATATAATAGTCTCTATCATAAATAATAAAAAAAACTCATTTAACTTATGGTCTATGATTGACCAATAATGTATTCTCCTAAAGACAGAATGGTTTGATTATCATGTAACCTTCTCCAAAGAATTACATCAACTGGACCACCTGTTAGTTCCTTTCATTGAGCGCATCGAATGGAAGATACCATAAAATTTTATGTGAGACCGCTCTCAAACATAGAACCTAACTAAAGAGAGAGGGAGAGGAAAAGAGTTAGCTTACGATTCATGGTTTCGGGGGTTTCGAAGCGCAAGACATTTTCCGTGGCATCGGTGACAGCCTTGATGAGCCGAGGAAGGAGGTCCTTGAAGAAGCCTTGCTTATGCAACGGGGGCAAGTTGACGCCTTCGTTGAAGAGCTCGTCAATGGCGGTGAAGTAGGGGAACCCCAGGTCGGTGTCGACTATTGCCGTCTCGAGCGACGGCACCAGCGCGTGCACCACCGAGTACACTGTCTTCGCCGAGAATGTCAATTCCTTTATTGTCGAGAACTCTTCGTCTCGAGGCACGTATATGCTTGCGCTCCTCGATTCCGATTGTGGATCTGCTTGACATTAGTTATAATCAATTGCTGATTTACTGCAAGGTCCTTCATTACATTACATTGACAAAGATATGATCATAGCCAGAAGCACGCAAAAAGGATATGAAATTACGAATGGCTGACGTTTTGGTGACTATGGTTTTTCGAGAGAAAAAAATACAAAAGTTCCATTTTCCATTTTTATGGAGTAGGAAGAGACAAAGGAATTTTACCTTAGGACAGATTATTATGGAGTGCATTTCCCGTCCAAAAAGAAGAACTTTATTCAAATCATACATATGGCCTGTCGGCCGCAAACGAAAAAAATCGTACGAATGGACCTTGTTCAAAACTAAAGTTATGCTGGGTTGGTCATTATTATGAAATGACAACAATGATTTCTCGACTCACCGGTTTTGCACCGAGGGCGCCCGGTCCGGCATCGTCTCGGGTACGGAAACTCTTTGCCTCCGAGCACCGGTCTCTTCTTGTCCGCGCTGCTGTCCGGATCCCCGAGGTCGTCGTACACATCATAATCGTATATCCTCTCGTAAGACTTCCTCTCGCCTTGGCCATTCCCTCGCAAGATCACCAGCTCCTCCTCTCTCAGCCTCCTAAGCCCACTCGGCGTTTCCGTCGGTAAATAGCACTGCCCCCCAAAAGCGGGCGCAACAATTGAAAATGAAAACCGTCAAGCTTCAAGTTAGAATCTATCTAAGCAATCCCCATAATTCAGAAAACCATCAAGCTCCAAGCTGAATCTATCTAAGCAATGCCCATAATTTAGATAGTAATCATTGACTCTCTCTCTCTCTAATTAATTTTCTTAGTTGATTGAATTTCTTTGTCAAGTTTTGGGTAGCGGGCACCTGCCACACAAGCTGTCCTTGATTCTTTTTTCTTAGAAAGGACACTGTGTGGCTGAGAGAGTCAAAAGACTTTCATGAATGTAGACGCTTTTCATTCACGTGCATAGTACGATAGTTTCACCATTTCTTGCTGCAGGGTCATCTCAACATCTCAATTATCTAAGGTCCTCCAAGAGTTGTACTAGGTGGTTTCGACCGAAAGAAGTGACGCCAGCTTTTTGTCCTTAAAATTAATGTTGGTTTTTATTTGCACCCCATCTTTTTTCTTGCGTGAGTTAGGATGTTTAGAGGACAAGCGATTTCAAATTCCGTACAGATTTCAATTAGAATCTACCCGTTAAAACAGATTTCTTATTTTTTAGAACTTGAAAACCTATCCTACATACCTTGTAATCTGAAACATACCATATCGTAGGTTTCTGAGGTCGAATCTAGGGTCTACCTAGGTTCTATATGTATTCTCAATTGAACGAATACAATGAATGATCACATATAATGACTACTATTAGCTGCTGCAATCCATTAATCACAATCTATATTTAGACACACAAAAAATAACAAACATTAACAAAGCAAAAGTTTTAGTTATAAAAATCACCGGAAACGGAATGTTAGATTTGCGGTTCCGGATTATGCACTCATCATCAGATATCATGAAAGACCATAGGATCACGCGAAGACATGGACCAAGAAAAACATATAAAATTGTTCTAGATTTTAGGTTTCACATACCTAAAGCATGAAACCTACCCGTTGAAATAAAATCTGGAATCTATTCTGCATACCCTGAAATCGGACAAGTTCCACCAGTGGAACCATGCTCACCCTAAGAATTTTACCTCTTATGCCTTGAGATAACTTTGATATTACCTCTTCAGTATTGTTTAGCAGTTATAGCTAATTTAATGGTTTTATGTGTTTGAACTGACTGCGACCAAATACTCTCTTTCTTTGACAATCCTCTCCTCCTTAAGTGCCTTCAAGTGCGTCAAAACAATTTCATACTTAATACTAAGCAGTCTTGGGGAAAAAAAAAACCCTAATTTTCAAGTATCCCATATTTATGCTATCTATTCATGTCTCAATCCTAGATGGTCTTGACCTTTTCTTATTATGTGATAACCTCATGAAAAATGAGAAAAACCCTAGATAGGGAGCTCTGTAGCTGTGGGTGTGATCTAACCTTACTGGTGAAGAAGACCCTCTTCTGTGGGTTATCGAACTTGGAGTGAACCCACGAGTTGCATGTGATGTTAACAGGACCGCTTATGAACCCTTCGAGGACGATGTCCCTGAGGTACATCTCCTTGTGGTGCTCATTCTCCACGAAAATCGCCCCGACCTCCCCGAACTCCGCTCCGACATCGAACTTGCACTCGTACGTCACCTCCTCCTTGTTCTGGCTCTTCTTGTGTGCGAACCCTTTGATTGTCCCCTTCTCTTGTCCCGTCTCTGTTATCAGAGTTCAGAAAATCAGGACCGTGTTAGATGTTCGACATCGTGGATACAAGAGGCTGATTCTTTGAATATCATAAGAGGATCGAAATCATAGTCGGCTCTCGCACACCATGTTAGAGCTGGGATTGGGTGTTAGGAAGCTGAAATTAGGCCATGAAAAACTACGTCCACGGAGAATTTATAAACAACTTATGTACTTCTGTGACTTTTTCTCCAAACCTAAAAGATGTATTATAGTCTAAGAAAAATTGTGATAAATTCATATATGATTCTAAATATGACAAGTTTTGTGCTTCAAAAAATATCATACGTCTCACTTCAGATAAAAGTCGGATTATGAACATCGTAAAACATGTTAAAAAGTAAAAAGAGTAACATCTCAATCAAATTTAGCCTGTTTCTACCCCTACATTCTGTTACAAGTTGTGTTAACAAATTCAAGGTTAAAAAACTGACTGTTCTCAATACTTACTGGGGTCGAGCTCAGAACTAACAAGCTCCAAGAGGAGCGTTTTCCCCACCAAGTCAGTAATCTCATCGAGCCCTCCCTTTATCCCAATCTCCGTGAACAGCCCACCGGTGCTCGGTTTCACGGACACTACAGCTTTTACTGACAGCGACTTCTCAGTAAAGCTCGGGCTTGCTACCGCTCTGATCTTTCTTGAGGCAAGCCCCACTCGGCCGCTTCTACGGCTCTTTTGGAGCGCAGGCGCGGACCGTACCGGTAAAAGTGCGATCCCGCCATTGCCTTGGCTAAATGGCTTAGCTAATGAGAACAGGGTTGGGGAGGCAGATTGGGATTGATGAAGCTGTGGCTTCAACATGATGATGGCAGCTATGATCGTTTCTGGTGTAGACAACAATCGGTGAACACAATGGTTATCGAGACTTCGGGATGATGGGGTTTTGGAGAGTTGGTCTAGTGGTTCTTTATAGAGGGAGAGGAGGAAGGAAAACATGGCACGTGCTTTATTTTTTATTTCATTTTTTTTTGTCTTGATGGCACGTGCTTTATTATTATTATTCTTTTTTTTTTCTGGGCTTTATTTTGCCCTAGATGTATGTACATGGAACGTGAAAATGAAGTAGGAAATTGGAAGAGGGGAGGACATAAGACGGGGGACCAGGCTTGTGTTTTGCTAGATGTGGATCTTTGATGTGGGCACGCTTTGGTTCTTGAATTGTTGCTCGATTGTCTTCCTCAACTAGTGATCTTGATACAATGTGTTCTTAAGCTTATTAAACGTGGTATAATGCATTACAAATTGTGAACTGCCGCGTCATCTCACTCTCCCGAAACTAGGTTTTTTTTTTTTTTCGCACGAATTGTTGTATTGTGTCTTTCTTCAAATAAGGCTCTCTTTCTTTCGTAGAAAATAAATGATTTGGAAAAATATTAGGATTCGGGAGACAATCACAACGAAGAAAAGCGTAAAAGCAAGAAAGAGAAATCGAGACACAAGATTTAATCTTGGTTCATCCTTAAATTAGGATTACATCCAACAGAGGACTCTACCATAATTGGCACATCACACTTCTTGTTTCATGACTCAATTACAATATGGGCTTAAATTATAAAAACTCTCTGGTATCCATGCTCCCTTGAGACCCCCGCCGGGACGGCTCCCCTATACCTCGTCCGCTCACCGATGAATGGGATCCTTGTACTTTCATGTCGACGGGAAGTATAAACTACACCTCAAGACAATATTCTTCTAAAATAGTTACTTGTATCGCTCGAAATAATAGTTAATGAAAATGATGCATTATTGACGATAATTTGTGTCTAAATATTTTTTAAATATTTTTGCGTATGATGAAATTTTTTATAGTTTAGAAATATATTTTTAAAATTATTCAGTTTTCACCGAAGTAAATTTACCATGAGTTTCTGGAGCGCCGCTGCTTGAATCTAGACCATCCTTGCCCCCTTCTTTGGGTCGAGATAAGATGAGGGTTTCCGTCTATATGCTCTCGTACGAGGGACAAAATAATTGACTGTCTCGGCGTGTGACCTGCACACCTTCCCATCAAAAAGACAAGTGGGCGAGAACTTTTATAAGCACTCTCGCACTGAAATTACAGATGGAATCTCTTTTGATTGATAAAGAAATCAAACGATTGCATTTAGAATGCGCAAAATAGAGAAAGGTTATAAGAAAAATGCGATTTAATAAGTAAGAAAGATGGAAATTTACCAAAAAAGTCTAAATGTTTTGCAATTGCAATCATAAATACAATTGCAATCATAAATATTTTGTATTTGTGCCAATTCAATCCATCGAGCTAATTTTGGTCGAAAATCGTAACAGTGACGTGGCCAGCACTAACCTCGATACTTTTTATAATATTTTAATACTTTTTTAACTAGGCTCGAGAACTGGCTGGATGTAGAAGGAAGAAAATACAAGAAAGAGAAAGGAAAAAAAAGAGAATAATAAATAAATAAATGCATAATTTGAAAATATTAAAATATTATTAAAAACTTATCCATGTTCACATCAGTTGAGCCACGTTTGTGATTTTCGATTAAAAATGAATAAATGCAAAAAGTTTATGATTCAATTAGAAAAAAAATATTTAGGATTGAATATGACACAATTGTAATAAATTTATGACTTTTTTATTAGTAGCTCGCAAGAATGATAAGGAGAGTTATCGCGGTCGCTCAAGTATCAAATTCTGAGGGTACTTATGTTCATGTAGAGTTATTTCATTTAATAACTTACGTCTTTAGATCAGGGATATTTTCGAATTTCGGACTATGAATCACGTGCTTCCGATGCAAATGTGAACAATGCAAACGGAAAATCAATCACCTTCGATATTTGGAACTATTTACTTCATAATGGAGCCTCTGTGGGGGACCTGCCAATGGAAAATCGACACATGGCGCAACTTTTATTTCTTCCTCCTCATCTTATCTTTAATTTGTCTTGATATGATTATGATAGGACCTGCACTCTCCGGTCCAATCGGGGCTAAGAATATCGGCCACAACCTGTTGACACTATTCGATCATGCCGCATGATAAAACACAAAATTACAAAGGGAAAGACTAAACGTCGTACGCCCAAAGTTACGTTGACACGAACTGATATGAGTTGACGTGTTTTCATCGTAATTTAATTATCTGACATATAAAATCGAAATCATTATGCTTTAGGCCGACACGAATTGACACGAAACAACCATTATCATTAAGTATCGAGACAACCACATAATATATTGATGCATTACGAAGAAGGGTAAATTTTTCGGGTCCAACCACAATAAATTTGTGAGAAACTTCTTTCTACTCTTCTATGTATTTACGACATGTATTAAATGGAGAACTACTGGTTTGATTTTTTTATTTTTTTTTTTTTCCTTCCTAAGAAGGTTATGAACCTCACTGAAGAGAAGATTAAACTTCTCTGTTTTTTTTTTTTTTAACTCCTCTGTTGGAAAGGTGATAATTCTTGTACTAAAGGGACAAATTTGAAAGGAGGAGGTCTTGGCCTTAAAATGATTGAATGCTGGCCAAATTTAGATAAAAAGTAGCTAGCTAAAATCTAAAGCTCCGTTTGCTTCGCGAAAAATGAATATTTATCTTTAAAAAATTGCTTCGATCACTCATAAAAATGAATAAATAAAAATAATTCCACTGTCGGAGATAGTGTTTAGACATGTATTTTTGTCGATGAGGAAAATTTGTTCATTAATTAATTATTTTATGCGAAACAACGCGATACAAGCGATTGTTTCAAAAAACATATATTTTCTAAATAATTCATTTTTTACAAATAAACAAAGCCTAAAAGTATCATTGGGAAATGGTTGGCTTTATAAATGCGCAAGTTGCACATGGATAATAAGACAGGAGAAGCGTCAAAAAAGTCATAAACCTATTTTATTAGTGTCAATTAAGTCCTAAACCTTTTTTACTCGTGCCAATTAAGTCCTAAACCTTTTGTATTCGTGTCAATTAAGTCCTAAAGTTTTTATTGGTGTCAATTCAGTCATAAACCTTTTTCATTTGTGCAAATTTAATCATAAATCTTTTGCATTTATGCCAATTGCTTTAATCCGGCTAATTTTGGCCGAAAATCGCTAACGTGGACGCCGATTGTCCTATATGGTGTGGTCGGCGCCGACTTGGACATTTTTTCATATTATTCTAATATTTTAGATAATTTTTAAGTATTTTTTGGTTATTGCAGAAAATATTTTAAAAATATTATTTTAAAATATTTTAAAAAAACATCCACGTCAGCACCAACCGTGCCACGTAGGACAATCAACGTCCATATCAACTATTTTCGGTCAAAATTGATCGACTTGACTCAATTGGCATAAATACAAAAAATTTATGGCTAAATTGACACTAATGCAAAAGTTTTAGGACCGAATTGGCACTAATAAAAGGTTTAGGATTTAATTGGCACTAATGTAAAAGGTTTAGGACTAAATTGACACAAAAAAAAGATTTAGGACTTAATTGACACTAATGCAATAGATTTAGGATTTTTTAACACTTTTCCCATAATAAGACAAGTAGTTAGAGGTTTAATAGACTTTGTGGACCATATCATTTCCTTAATTACACAGGATTCATCAGAGGCCCACTTGCAAAGGTTAAGATAGCTCGATTGACATGGTCTACATTCCACGAAACATACAAATACGGATCGACAAATGTAATAACGCCCCTAAAAGTTAGTCAAAGCGTTCCGAAAGAGAGAGGAAACAAGTTTGCCGAAAATAAATTATTTCATAAATTTTCTCCCAAAAACGATCAGTTATATTCACTTTATATATATGAGTGAACGAAAAATTCTTTCATTGGCGGAAAAATTATCAAAAAAGCCTTAAACCTATTGTAATTACGTCAATTCAATCCTAAATCTTTTGCATTTGTGCCAATTCAGTCCTTCCAATCAACTTTGGCTGGCCAAAGCTAACGTGGATGCCGGGCAACGCTAATGTAGACTCATGCATTAACATAGCCAATTTTTATTAATATCTTATTGTTTTCTCGAATGGTTTTATTTTTGTTTACTCTCTCTCTCTCTCTCTCTCTCTCTCTCTCTCTCTCTCTCTCTCTCTCTCTCTCTCTCTCTCTCTCTCTCTCTCTCTCTCTCTCCTTTCCTTCTTCTTCTTCCTCTAGCCAATCGCTGGATCGACAACCCACCAAAGGACAAAGCCGGTGAGGACGAGGTTGACCTCGCCAGATCTGGATGAGGCTAGCCTCGCCGTTGCATGGCAAGGCCGGACATCGATGTTGCGGGCGAGGCCGAGCTCACCCAACAATGGAGAGTCTCGGGCTCACCCTTAACGTCGTGTGGTGACCTCGTATAGCCATGGCAAGGTCGGCCTCACCTAGCTCCAGCGAGGCCAACCTCGAGCTCGGCGGCTTTGGCCTCTAGCCGCTTGCTGATACGTCGACCGGTTGGAGGAAGAAGAAGGGAGGGGAAAAAATAGAGAAAAAAATACAAAATAAGTGATTATTAAAAATTGGCCATGTGAGGGCCGCCTGGTGTCCACATCAATGGATTCCGACCAAAGTTAGCTAGAAAAACTGAATTGGTACATATACAAAAATTTTAGGACTGACTTGACACAATTGCATAGAACTTTTTTGGTAATTTTTTAACATTGTCCATGAAAATATTTAGACATACAAATTCTTGTCAATAATAAAAACGTCTTCCATATGGAGCCTAAGATCTTGTATGACTCAAAGAAAATTGTGAGATTCACGTCGAATTGTACAAAGTTTATAGCACACACCATTTTGAAAGGTTGAAAATGAAATACTATAGAACAATGCTTTTAAACCTTAAATCGTTGCACAAGAATTCTGATCAAGTTATACTCCATCAGTGTGAGCTTAATGGTGGTGAACTTTATCCTTGCTGTAAATAGGAAAAAGATAATGAGAAATGCTTGCATAACCGTCCACAGCTCAATAATAATGCGATTGTGTCCTGCAAGTGACAAAAACATTTTCATAGTTCTTTTTTTTTTCCCACTCCTTTATGGATTTGTGGCTGGCATAGTAACGTTGCACTATTATTGAGCAATGGACGGTTATACTAGCTGCTTCCAAAGAGAATTAGAGAGCGAAAATCCACAATCGAAAGAAGAACACATCGCAGACCCTTTCAATTAAACTTTCTATCACGTTTCAATCCTGCGTGCGGATTGTGAGTACAAACAAAAAATGAGCGCATATTTTCAACCTCTACCAGCTCTGGTCCTAGAATGCATTAGAAATGTTTTGGGATATTTTCAATATGAGACAAACCACGTGCGGACGATAAGCAAACTCATCGAAAAGCTTAAAGAAAAGTCGATGCGTGTGGTCTAGAAATGATCAAAACCATGCCGAGGTCTGGACTACTTTTATCTTTGCACGTACATACTCCTTCATGCATTTACGGAGTGAAATGTCGCATCACAATGCTCGGGAGGACAATTCATGCATGCATGGGGACCATCAAACGTATGGTTTTCGCAGCGATAGGGGTTCAATTTCGCGTGTTGGCACGTGAGTGTGGCCCGGTTGTGGTAATTGGTGGACGGACAAGAGATCTGCAATGTAAACGTGCGATGTAACGAGTCCTGTACAAGTTGCACGGTCGAGCCTGCTCGATCTCGGATCGACCTGGATCCGAGGTCGACCCTTGATCTGAGGCTCGGGCTCAATCCGAAATTCAGATCTCGACTTGGTGGCACCTTGTCCTCCGTCGTCAGCTTATCAACAGCACTAGAGGGGAAGTAGGGAGAGACCTCATGGCCGTCGGATCATGTCTGCGAGATAAAAACACGTTGTCCATCCGGTGTAGGGACGGTAAGGGGTATTGTACATCATTTATGTTGGGATTGCACAGTAGAAGTTTGATAGCTTCACCAACGATATTGCCAAGAGGAAGCCCAAGTCGAAGCCCGTCAAAATATCCGGTTGAGTCCGCATTCACTTAAAAACTTAAGTTAATAAGTTCGAGCTAACTTTGATATATTAACCGCTCCACACCACATCAATTATTCGATGTGGGATAATTTTTAATACAACTCATTTGTTCATCTCAATAACATTTCCCTCACGTGTGAGCTCAGTGTTAGGTATGCTCCATCTTAATTCAAGTACCCTTCTGCACCAATATATTAACTTGAATCTTCGTCAACGCCCACTGCAATGGCCATCAAATTTCTTTTTTGAGATATTCGCAAAACAACGAAACAAATTGTGGGCCACCAATCAACCATCAATTCTAATATCATTTATTAAAAGTGCCTTCACCCGAGGAGATCGCCAAGAGAAAGCCCAAGTTCTAGCATGTCAACATATACGGTTAGACTCTTCTTCACTCAAAAGTTTAAGTCAATAAGTCATGGGCTAATTGGATATGTTAACTATTCAGCATCATACCAATTTTTCGATGCAATATTTTTGTTAACACAACTCATATATGCATCTCAATAATTTCCGTTAAAGCGAAACGGAAAATGCTAGAGGGTCTCTCAAGTTATACTAAAATTCACTTACTATTTGATGTAGCAAAATTCAAAGGCTTATTCAAACTCACAAATAAAGAACCGTCGCATCACTTAATAAACAAAATATTCAGCGAAATTTTCGACACATGTCCCATTGCTTGATTCGGAATGCGAGGTCAAGTGGGGATGCATTAAACTTAATTTGGTTTCGATGAAAAAAAAGGACATTTGCCATCGATTCGCTCTACTTTTCACATGTTTGATCGGAGAAATTGCGTGCTCGGGAAAAAGTCTCGAAAGAGCCCAAAATTTTTCAAAAGCGACGTGGGGAATCTTCACCATCATCTCATTTTCCAGTGGAAATTCCAAAAAGCAAAAATAAAATTTAAATGAAAAGATAAACGGAATAGCTTCATCAATGGTCAGATGAACCCCAATTTCGAGCCAAAGAAAGACGTCCCTAACGATGTAGAAGAGCTACAAAAACGACAAGACACACCATTTGTAAGTTTCTTCGAAAGGACTGCAATGTCGGGACCATTTTTGCGCAAAGTTCTTTCGGACCACGCACATCCAACCCACGATGTAAATGAGGAATCCAATGTGAAATTAGGGCATTGTGCCCCGTTTCAGACGAAGGGCAATGCCAGAAAGCACACGGGCCATGGGTCTTCATCCTTTAGATGTCTCGTTGGGAGCTAAGCGAGGTGAAGAAGATCCTCCTTCACCTGCGCCATCGTTTCCTCAAGAGTCCTTTCACTTTGTGTGCTTCTGCTAGGAAGTCCGGCATTTTATATCAGCCGAACGGGATTAGAAATTTCGAGGTTTTTTTCTTGATTGGGCGACACCCGAATTGAACCTGGGAAAATAGGATTTGCAGTGCCTCGCCTTGCCGCTCGGCCATATGCCAGCAATATGGATGATGCCATGCCAAATAGATGAATAAGTAAATTGTATTGCATCTCGAATCTCATTTTCTTTGATTTAACCCTTCCCTGAACGCCTGAAAGTGTTCAGGGTTTCTACTCTGAAACCTTGAGTAAGGAAATAAAACTATCAAGATATTGGAAGTTGTACGCTGGTAATTAACAAGGCCTAAAAGCCCAACAAAATGACTTCTTTCTGTCGTGGTATCATGAGTTGCATTCCGAAATAACGTGATTTTGAGTAATCATCTCGACGGGTTGTTTCCTAATTCATGAGTTGCATTACATCTACTAAACTTTCCTAATTTAGGCTTCATTTATTTCACAGAAAATGAATAATTTGAAAATATTTTCCTAAAAACGATTGCTTGTAAAAACTAAGGGTGATTGATTCCCGATTCGGTCGATCTCACTCTAGAATTGGACCGTGAGAACTGGTTCCTAGTTTCAAGGACTGGAAACCAAACCGTCCGGTAATTTTTTTTATGATTTGTCATTATATTTTTCTCGTTAACACAGATTTATTGAACCACCTCTCGCTAATTGCATCACATTGTCGTTAAACCTAGAAGCCATACTGAACATTTTAAACATCTTAAGTTTAGGTTTAGGTTTACATTTAAGAGTTTTTTAAATAAAAATAATTATTCGTTTCACTTCCTCCCCTAAAACCAGGAACTGGACCAACCGTAATCGGGTTTCAATTTTATGGAACGGAGAACCAAATCGGAGCTCTAGAGATTGGGATCCAACCGGTCGGTTCGTTCCAATCCGGACGGTTCCCCATTCGATCAGTCCATTATGCTCAGCCCAAAAAAGCGAATGAACCAAAATTATTTTCATGTCCACGAAAATTGTTAATTGCCAGCGATATAAGCGATTATTCTCATGAAAATGTCTTCTAAATTGTTAATTTTTCGTGAAACAAACAAAACCTTAGAATTGCATATTCAAGGAACCTTGTAGTAATTAACAAATTGCCTAACTTAGTTTAGAATTTAATATAACTTATTTCCTAAGTTAACTTAGGTTATCATATATTTTAGGAAGTCTCCTAATTTAACATTCCAAGAAAATCACACAAATATAACATGCATATCTCATGAAAACTGGTTTCACAATTTTCATGTCATATAGTACTTGTCATTTAAGAGTTATATGCTTCAAGGTCATAACGGCATCATCTCATGCATTGCCTATAGTTTAGTATTTACAAAAAGAAAACACAAAAAATTATAATCTCATATAGTTGAATGATAGGGTTAATCATGATTAATCCTACTTCATGCCATTAGGATTGCATATAGGGTGAATCTAATTTAAATAACATAGCATACACGCCTCTTAGATTTCATTTTAGTTCATCAACGCATGCTTAGATTAGAATTCGCATAATCAAGTTATTCAAAGTAAATTTTGTTAAAGTTAACCAAGAAAAACCCAGAAAATGATTGATAGACATTGCATTTAGAAATCATGTTTAGGACATGCGTGCGTTGTTGGCTCGTCAATTAACATTTTGCCGAACACTTGGTACATTGGGTGATAATAAAACTCTGCTTTTGCTTTGCATAACCCATTGAGATTTTTGCCCCTTCTCTAGCAATGTATTTATCTCTTCAAGAGTTTATTGCTAATTTTTTGTCTGAGCACCCGCATGATCACCTATCACACATTAGCAGTTTAAAGTTAAAATTGACAAAAACTACTTGCAAAATATTTTTCAAAGTAAGAGGAAAGATATTGAAAGGACGTTAAATTTATCTAGTGTAACCAAGCCCCCTTGTATCCAGGAATATCTAGTTCGTATAAGTAAAATGTTATCCCAGCTTTTACTTAAGTTCCTAATCAACCCAAAATAAATTAGTGGTGACTTCAAAGTGAATTTATTTGCATGTTTAAATAATGAAACCAAAACACTGAAGTTGTAGTTAGTGTGGCCTTGTCAGAGTCTGTGCTAATTATTTGCTTAACAACACATTATTTTTTTGGGTTAATACCACCAAAAACCCAAACTTACACATGTGATAAATTTAATCCAAACTAATTTTTTGACCACCAAAAATCCCCATACCGATATACCTATGACAAATTTATCATCCACTAGTTTCTGTTAGATTTTACCGTCAAATTGCTGAGTTAGAAGACACGTGGCGGTTGACGAGTGTACCAACTTAAGATTTTTACCCACTGTTTATCACAAGTGTATCGATTTGAGGTTTTTCGTGGTATTAACATAATTTAACGAAAACCGACGGAGGACAAATTTGCCGCGTGAGTACTAATTTGGGTATTTCGGGTGATGAAAAAATTAGTTTTTGCTAAATTTATCACATGTGTACCAATATGAGGTTTTTTATGGTAAAAAATTAATTTGAAGTAAATTCATTGTATGTATACTAGTTTGGAAATTTTCATGATATTAACTCTAATTTGTCTTTTTGGTAGTTCATCTCTGAAAATGTCGCTGCACGAGTGCATGCATGAACTTATCTGGTTTCGATGAAAAAGCAGGACATTTAATATCAATTAGCAACACTTCTGGCATGGCATCTTTTCAGTATGATGCTTCTACCTCAAAACCACACCTTTCTTATTTTTGGTGGGAGCAATTGCGTAATTACGTAGATGTCTCCAAAGAGCCAAAAAAGCAGAAGGAAAGATAAAACTGAATATGCCCACATAAACAAATGAAAAGAGAAATCGAATGCCTTGATCAATGGTCAGATTTACCTTAATTTGGACCCGAAAAAAGAAATCCGAAAGATTTGCTTAAGCTGTTAGATGAAAGCATGGTTTAATATTTAATTACTCTAACACTCCCCATCACTTGGAAAGATTTGAACTTAGGACCTCCTTATCCGATATCATGAAAGATTTAATGAGACCACAACCAACTATTCTAAAACCTTAAGCTGTTAGATGAAAGCGTGATTTAATATTTAATTATTCTAACACTCCCATGATGATGATGAAGAAAAATCGAAAACGACCAATGCGAGTTTCTTCGAAAAGGGCTGCAATGTCAAGACCATTTGCGCCATTTCTTCCGCACGACATTAATGAGAAATCCGATGTGAAATCAGGGAAATCCCAATGTAGGTTCGATGTGCCATCCACGAGCTAAAGATCAATTATGGGTCTTCATCCTTTGGATGTCCGTTTGTGAGCTTGGCATGGCCCATTTCGCCTTTGGCTTTACACAGGTGCGTCCTTCGACCGGAGAAGCAGACAAAGTAATCGATCGCGCCAACGAGACTCGTGGCTCGTGAAATTTGTCGTAAGCGCTTTTGTGTTACCTGGAGACCACCACGAGTTTCAGTACGAGCATCTTGGGACGTTATCGAATCGATATGGTTGCACCATCTCGCGTATGTTTTTTTCAAGAATTTAAGGTGTGGAAAGTTTCCAAGAGCATCTTCTTCACTTGTTGCGAATCAATGCATATGTTAGTTGGAGGAAATATGTATGGAAGAGAATAAACTAAGGTAATGTATCAAAACATCCATGGCCTGGTTCATCTTCTGCTCAGTTGAATTCAAAAGCAATATTCGGTATTTGGGCTTTGTTAACATTACAGTTTTCGGACGACTGTGAGAATAATTTATATGCTGTGAGCCACAAATTCTGAAGAAAGTGGACCCCATACATAACCCTTTTTTAATTAATAGTCATAATGATTTTTTGTGGTCCGAAACAAACTGTTAGTCTCACAGTCACCAAAAGACTGTCACTTAATCAATTCTCTTAGCCTTTTAATTCTCACCGAAAAAGTCCATGAAAAGTTCATACTTGCTATAAGATAAATAATGAGAGTATATTATGGACAATATATGGCAACTTAGTTTAATTGGCAACATGAAATTACTTGCCACTAAAAGATCTTCTAAATTCAAAAAATATTAATATGTTATTTAAAAATTATCCACGTCAGCTCCAAACATGCTATGTAGGATGGTCGATGCCCACGTCGCCCATTTTCGGTCAATATAAGCCGGGTGGACTCAATTGGCAAAATTTGAAAAAAAAAATTAGGACTCAATTGGCAAAATTAAAAGGATTAGGACTAAATTGGCAAAAGTGCAAAGCATCATAAGTTATTCTAGACTTAACTCGACTTGGCTCAATCGAGTTAAAAATAGACCTACACGAAAATTAATTGAATCATAAGTATTTGTTTTCTCACGGTAAAAAAAACCTCAAGAAAAATCTTAATTGATTAAGAACTTGGTCTAAAATATCTCACGCTCTTCAAGAAATGCATGTGAAGGGCCTGTTCCAGAGTGGGGGTGATCGGTTACAAAGAGAGCAACAAATACAGGACTTGAGTACTAGGGGCGATCGGTTCTAGGGTAGGCCAATTCCCACCTTGGAATCGGGACCTCCTATGAAGGGTCGGTTCCACAAATTGAGAACTAGAAACCACTCACTGGTTCCTGGATCCATTTGGAAACCAAACCACCGCTCCAATCCAATTCAAATCACAGATTCATGTCGGACTACTCCATATTTTTTTTTTTTTTTTTTGGTCGAATGACTGCTCTATAGTCTATAAGGCATTTCCTAGCCCGTGCCAAGCAATGGTCCTCTAGGATTTATACATTGGCAATGTTCTATTTAACAATGTGCTCATCTGACAGTCAACAAACATGAGTGCGTGGCGCACGGCAATCCTTGTTTCCATAGAAACCCCAATTTTGCTTACCCAACCCGTCCTGCCTTCGATAGTCCCATGAAATGAAGTTGGCATCTTCATACTTTTCCTTGGTACAATCGCGGGACCGCCAAGGCACGTGGCTTAATCCTAGAAGAGTCACCTGTCTTTTAGCAAGTCACGAGTTCGATTTACTCTATAAGCAAACTTCTGAGTGGTCCGCGCTGCGTTCCCTAACTGCGGCATATCTCGTGCTAAGAGACTTCGTGACTGTCGACATTTCAGTGGGGCTGTAGGAAGGGGCCAACGAACCCTTCGACATTTGTGTCGTGAGTCGTGTATAATAATATTTCGTATCGAGGGTGAAGACCCTTGTGATAATTACTCGTAGAGATCGCTAATAGCGTTGGCCGCACCTCTCCAATCCCTCAATCGCAGACCTTTTCCATGTGAAGGGACATAGGACAAGCCTTTCCCGACCAAATGGACTCTTTCAATTCCACCTAAGCTACGCCATGGTCGAGATTAGTCCTTTTATAACGATTCCCATTTCAATCATATGCTTGCGAATTGTCGGGGTCGCTTTCGCGACAACACAAACTTGCTCACCTTTCGGCTGTTCGTTCGACGTTATTACATCCATGGCCGCCTTATTCATTTCATATTCAAGATCGGCTTGTAATCAAGGACGAGTTAAGAGATATGCCTAAACGATGCAAAACTCTATTACCTCAGCAGTTTTGTATCTAAGAAGCTGGGCATCTCCTTTGAAATGGTGGATTCTCCAAAAGGATGCCATTGGCATTTTGCCCATCGTTTTGGCTCACTGGTCGTATTATTCACTCTATCTCGACCTGCGGGGGCTTTATTCCTCCGTCATTCTCATTGCTGTCTTTTTACTGTTGACCCCCGCGAATCAGATCTCGACACGCGGCGAATGTCGACTGTTTTTTCCTTGGCGGGATTTTTCAGGTGGAATGTCTCGACGAGCAATACTAGGGTCGGGGAAAAAATTCGCCATTTTTCAAAGTTTGTGCCATCTGGATCCATTGGAATCAACCCAATTATCCTTGAATTCTTTTGGTATTGAATGTAAGAATTTTTACTAGAATGTGCTGTTCTTTCTAGCTAAGGTACGGATGTTTTGATGGGGATTTGTCGTTACACTCGGAGTTTGATAGATCCCGTTTGTGTTTTCAGGAGTTATTCCTTCATAATCGAATTGTGGCCTAGGTGCCGTTGGGGATCGTTCATCTTTGCTAATCATCATGTTTTTTGAATGTGTTTTTCATTCCTACTGAAAGAAAGTTTCCGTCCTAAATGCAACGACCACTCTATTAGAAAATCCTAATCCAGGCATCTTCTCAAGGGCGATGCTGGCATCGGATAATCTACCCCCCCCCCAAAAAAATAAAAAAAAAATAAAAAGATAAGCTGATAGGTGGCACCAATGACCGGGTTGGGTTCGAACTCACGGATGCACGGGCGAAAGTGGGGTGGGATCTGGCTCCAACAGCATGTCAGAACGAACAACACGAAAGTTTAGAGACTGCACGTGATATAAAGAGCGTGTAAACCTCTTTGTCGGGCGATGTGGGATATCCGAACACGCTATTTGAAAGGGTACGAAGAATAAATGATTCGGGAGGAAAAAAAAATCCGTAAATCGATTGTTTATATCGACCGAAATAATTAGTCGAGATTATAAGATAATTCTAATATCGGCAACGATTTACATCTACCAAAAAAGTTCGGAGCGTGACCTCTGAGCATGATCATCTTGGCTATATTTAACGGTTTCCTCGACATTTGCTTAAAAAAAAAAAAAAAAGACATGACTTGGTTAACGGTCATCAACCGCCAAAAAGAGCCCAAAAGCCTTTGCCCGCCAAAACTAACTGGAATTCCGCCCCTCTCTCTCTCTCCTTACCGGCGAAAGTTTACATTTTTTTTTTTGTTCTCTGGTTGAGGATGATTTTCGCCATTTGAAGGAGCAAAGCAGATACCTGTTCCGACAAGACCCATCTTCCCGGTTCGGACATCTAACACGCTGTTGAATCGCCTCGGATTCGATCGAGGCTCTTTCTTCTTGTTGTGCAGATGACGACGATGCGATAAGAGGTTCTTGCGGGGCACAAACGTGGGGAATATCTCGCGCCCCGGATGGGAGATCCTTCGGAGTTACCGAAGAGAGGGGTTGATTACAAAGCGTCTGCCTTGGTTTATAAAAACCGAAAAAAAAGAGTTTGTGGGTTCTGTCGTTTTCTGGTTGGACTGATGAAGCGTCTCGACTGGTTAAATTCGAGCAGGAGTTCAGCATTTCTGGTGTGTGGAAGAACGGCCGCTACTGTTACTGACACTGTGGGTTTATCTCTTCGCTATGCCTCTCCATTTGGCAACATATTGCGCACTCTTGGGTTAGTTACTGTCTCATGATGACCCTTTCTACATTGTTCGTGTTTTGTGTTTTAGAACTATTGTGTCCCTGCTACAATCTTTGACACACTGGGAGCGACAGAGAAAGACAGAATTTCCAGTTATTCAGAGCTTTCTAGATGTGGGTGAAAATATATGCTCGCATGCCATAGAAGTATTTGATAAATAGCCCCAGTGAGAATTACGCGTGGCCACCTTTAATGTCTGTGTAATGAGTTGTGTGGAGATGGTCGAAAAGGAATCCATCATGCTTTGCCGGGTGAAAAAGAATTTGTTATGCTTCGCTGGGTCTCTTGAGTATTCGGTCTCCTCACTTCCATTGACGATGGCATTACAGGGTGAGGTGCGGAAAGAGCGCCGAGTTGTCACGGCAGGAGTCTCCAGTGCGAGTTTTGACCTATCGTCATCCTAAGGTTCGATACAGCTGAGCTTCATTTTCGTGGTTGTGGAAACAGTGTCGGTAATGTGATTCTTGGGGTGTGTGGTAGAGTCATTTTGGAGCTGTTGTCTTTTCGAAATTCAAAGTTGTTCCCAAAGGCATTATTTGCATCATTCCACTTTGCAATCTCATTACTATTGCCAGTCTAGCTATTAAATCAAAGAATACAGCATATTCTTACAAGCATCCTATACTAAGAACTTCTATAACATAGTGAGACTATCAGATGGTATCATTTGGTTTTAGCTATGATCCATTGGTAGATTGGAACAAACTATCGCACATTTCTTATCTATTGAAGGTCGACCGAATCAAATTTTTGTGCAGCAGAAATGAGTTAATGGGAGGCCACAGGATTTCGGGCAGAATTTTATAATCTATATCCGGATCTTGTTAGAATGTGTTAAGCACTTGTCTGCCATGTCTGACTCTGGTAGATGATTTGGAACTTTGGTTTAAACGATGCTGATTTTTGTCAACACTCGATTTTTCTCTACACTTCTTCTTTTTGTCTTACATGTTCTGAGCTGGATTGTGTCCTTGCTTTTTAGCAGAATAGACAACAATGCAAAGCTTAGGATTTCTTTTTTCCCATTCTTTTCAAATTTGTGGTTGTACAGCAATATAAACCTTCTTATTGGTTTTGTACTTTGGGAAGTGGTAATGCAAACAATATAAATAGACTCAGTTTGGTGGGGTTGATTCCAACAGGTGTTGATAGTGTGCGACGGCATAAAAAATGGACACCCGAAAATCCGTAGAAGATCAGTTCTCCAAGTTGCATCCATGCTTACCAATGGATACCAGAATCGGGATAGTTGGAGGTGGTCCAAGTGGATTATCAGCTGCCTATGCACTAGCGAAGCTCGGTTATAGAGACATCACTGTCATAGAGAAGCACAATTCTGTGGGAGGCATGTGCGAATCAGTAGAAATTGAAGGTACAGAGAAGAAGGGTGTCTTATGCGCTTTTCAACCTTGCAACTTAACTAACATCTTTTGATCATCCGTACAGGAAAGGTTTATGATTTGGGTGGTCAAGTTCTTGCTGCCAACAGCGCGCCAGTCATTTTTCACTTGGCAAAAGAATCTGGGACTGAATTAGAAGAAATGGACCTCCACAAACAAGCTCTCATTGACAGTTTTACCGGGGAGTATCAGGATATAAATGTTGCAGAAGATTATATGTTTCTAGTCTCGCTCACCTTAGAAATCCAGGTACCCTTCTTTTGGTACTACAGTGAAATGTCCATTCGCACTCGTAACCTCTACTGTTGGTTTTGGCTGTTGCTAAATTTTCAGTTAGTTGGCGTTTCATATCACGTGCAGGATAAGGCGAAGGATTCGAATCGTATAGGCATCCATGCAGTGAGTGACATTGCATCAGACTTAACCCCTGCATATCTGGAAGCCCATGGAATCAAAAGTGTTCCCAAGTCTGTCCAATATGGATACACTGCATCTGGGTACGGATTTGTCCAAGACATGCCTTACGCTTACCTTCATGAGTTCACTCGCACTAGCATGGCTGGAAAAATCCGACGTATGAAAGGTGGATATATGAGCCTTTGGAAGAAAATCAGTGAGTCTCTTCCAATAAAGGTGTGCTGTAATACTGTAGTACAAGCAGTCAGACGCAACAGTTCTGGTGTTAATGTTGATATCACCAATACTAGCGGAGAAACCGACCATAAGGAGTTTGACAAGATAATCATCTCAGGTGCATTCCCCTTCAAGAATTCGAGAACGTACAGATCACCTCCGTCTTCTGAAGGTTTGTTGAGTATTTTACTCTCACTCTAATAGTTGTCTTTTGTTCAGAATGATTTCATGAACATGATGTCACTGCAGAAGCTGAGATGGGATTGTTGGATGTGAGCGACCTTGAAAGGGAGCTTTTCAGCAAAGTGCAAACAATAGATTATTACACCACCGTTTTAAAGATTAAGGGGCTTGAACGCATCCCTGTTGGTTTTTATTATTTGGGTGAATATATGGACGACCCTTCGACAATCGGACATCCAGTTGCAATGCAAAGATTTTATGCGGACACCGATATCTTCTTGTTCTGGTCCTATGGCGACTCTGTGAATATTAGGGGATCTAACGTCATTGATCTCGCCATTGAAGTAGTTAAAAGAATGGGTGGAGAAGTTGAGAAGGTCATTCTGCAGAGGCGTTTCAAGTACTTTCCTCATGTAGGCAGCACAGGTATGTAATATAACTCATATGGAGGTGATTCATGGGAGCCACAAGCTCAAGTAACAGATTTTTTGTATCTTTCTCTGTGATTTGACGCAGATATGAAGGACGGATTTTATGAGAAAGTAGAATCAGAACTTCAGGGTCACCGAAACACATATTACATAGGAGGTCTTTTTGCTTTTGAGCTTACAGAAAGAAATTCATCTTATGCCATGGCTCTAATCTGCAAGCACTTTGCCAATGCAAATTCCCTCCCAACACTTCCTTATGTGAAGGTGAGTCAGCTCTCTAGATCTATGATTATTGATAATGGAAAGAGCATTAAAGCAACTATGTTTTACTTATACATAAATTTCTTGTGCAGAGTTTGTTCACCTTGCACCTGGACCGAGAGGAGACCGGCCTTAAAACATTGAGTGAAGCACGAGGAGTTGTTTTTCCCGACCTTCCCACACTTGATAGCTATTTGAAGCACTGGGCTGCTCAAGAAATTACTCAAAACAAGGTTCTCTATACTTGGATCAATGAAGGAGGAGCAGTGGTGTGCCAGAGGACATATGGAGAGCTTGACTCCAATGCTTCTTGCATTTCTGATAAGCTCTTGACGAGCCGGAAACCTACTATCAAGCCAGGTGATAGGGTTTTACTTGTCCATGTTCCAGGTCTGGACTTTGTTGATGCTTTTTTTGGTTGTTTAAGAGCCAAAGTCATACCCGTTCCAGTACTTCCACCTGATCCATTGCAAAGAGGTGGACAGGCTCTTCTGAAGATTGAGAACATTGCTAAGTTGTGCAATGCAGTGGCCATTCTGTCAACCATTGGCTATCATGCTGCAGTCAGGGCAGGGTCAGTAAAGAATTTGATCTCTTTCACCGCAAAAACTGCGAAAAGCACAGCTCAGTGGCCTAATCTTCCATGGCTGCACACAGATTCTTGGATCAAAAGCTCTAAGGTCTTGCCTGCTCTAAACATTGCCTCTCAGTCAGAATCTCGGCCAGATGATCTGTGCTTTTTGCAATTTACATCGGGTTCAACTGGTGATGCTAAGGGCGTTATGATAACACATGGTGGACTTGTTCATAACGTCAAATTGATGCGGAGGAGATACCGAAGCACTTCAAATACTGTGCTAGTAAGTTGGCTTCCTCAGTACCATGACATGGGTTTGATTGGAGGACTTTTTACAGCAATGGTTTCTGGTGGATCAGCACTCCTTTTTTCTCCATTGACATTCATCAAGAATCCCCTCCTGTGGCTTCAAACGATCAGCGATTACAAGGCCACACATAGCGCAGGTCCCAATTTTGCCTTTGAGCTAGTAATTCGAAGATTAGAAGCAGACAAGGCCAATTCGCACAATTATGATCTCTCTTCCATGAATTTTTTCATGGTTGCTGCTGAACCAGTGAGGCAGAGGACGCTCAAAAGATTTATTGATCTCACTCGTCCCTTTGGCCTTTCTCAGGATATGATGGCTCCAGGCTATGGCTTGGCAGAAAATTGTGTCTTTGTCAGCTGTGCGTATGGCAAAAAGAAGCCTATCTTGGTAGATTGGCAGGGAAGAATTTGCTGCGGATACGTGGATCACGATGATGCAGATGTTGATATAAGGATTGTTGATGCAGATACAGGTTTAGAGGTTGATGAAGATGGGAAGGAAGGAGAGATATGGATTAGTAGTCCAAGCGCTGGAATTGGGTACTGGGGCAAGGAAGAACTTAGCGAGAAAACTTTCAGAAACAAGCTTCAGAAGTACCCTGGAAGAAAGTACACAAGAACTGGAGACCTGGGACGGGTAATCCAGGGTAACTTGTTCATCACAGGAAGAATCAAGGATCTCATCATTGTAGCTGGAAGAAACATTTACTCGGCAGATGTTGAGAAGACGGTTGAGAGCTCATCTGAGCTTCTACGCCCTGGTTGCTGTGCCGTCATCAGTGTTCCTGAAGATGTCCTATCGGCAAAAGGCATTTCACTTCCGGATGCTTCTGACCAGGTTGGCTTGGTTGTAGTTGCAGAGTTAAGAGATGGTAAACCTGTTGACAAGGACATCATAAAGCAAATTGAATCCCGCGTGGTGGAAGAACATGGGGTAACTGTCGCCTGTGTCAAGTTGATCAGGCCTAGAACCATAAGTAAGACAACCTCTGGGAAGATCAAGAGGTTCGAATGCCTCAAGCAGTTTGTTGATGGAACTCTCAACACAGTACCAGATCCAATTGGGACAAAGAGATCATTGACCAGATCTTTCACCACTGGGACGTGTAAGGAGGGAAATACTCCTCGACCTCACCTTGCTAAAGGTTCTCTACCACCAAGCGCACAATTAAGCAATAGAGATATTGTGGAGTTTCTGAAGCAGCTAATCGGTGAACAGACAGGAATTGCAATCAAGAACATTTCAGCCACGGAAAGCCTCGTGTCCTACGGCATTGATTCGATAGGCGTGGTCAGAGCTGCTCAAAAGCTTTCGGATTTTCTTGGAGTGCCAGTTGGAGCTGTAGATATATTCACTGCAACCTGCATAGCAGACTTGGCAAACTTCGCCGAGAATCTGTTAATGAAGTCTCAACCCCATCTAGTCACCACCCAATCCAAACATCCAGAGCCCCTTACTGCTGACTTCTCCATGGAAATTTCCAAACTTCACCGCTGGCTTATCTGGTCCTTCCAACTTCTTGCACTTCTCTATGTCTCTTTCATTCTGGTTTTCCCTGCTTATTTATCGGTTTCCACTTTTCAAATTTTGGTTTCGGCCAGCCAAAAACTGATTGATGGACTTCCCTGGTTGCATCATACAAGTGTTGTGCTTCTTGCACCTCTTTCCTGGATCCTCTGTATTTCCTTGACCAGCATATCCATTGCCTTGTTCGGTAATTCATTCCTACGCATAAATTACGCCCTGACTCCTGAAGTATCTGTCTGGTCTGTGGATTTTGTCAAGTGGTGGGCACTTTACAAGGCTCAGGAGGTTTCCTCCAAAGTCCTCGCAGTGCATCTCAGAGGAACAGTGTTCCTTAAATACTGGTTTGAGATGCTTGGAGCAAGGATTGGATCATCAGTTTTACTAGACACAGTTGACATAACAGACCCTTCTCTGGTTTCCATCGGAGATGGAGCAGTGATTGCAGAAGGTGCTTTGCTTCAAAGTCACGAAGTGCGGAACAGCGTCTTGAGATTCCAGCCAATAAGGATTGGCAGGAATTGCTCAGTTGGCCCTTATGCTGTTGTCCAGAAAGGAAGTGTTCTAAGGGAAGGAGCTGAAGTACTGGCCTTGCAGAAAAGTGAAGGTGGGAAGTCTTCCCTTAAGATGGCCAAGGCAGAAAACATACTGAAGGTAAGTTCTGTTTCCTTATCTTTTATGAAAAGAGGCGCAGCTTTCTTGGTAAAAACTTTAAGCAACTTTCTGATAGGTACTTGTTTTATTCATATGAACTCTCTATTTGTGCACTACCTATTTTTAAATGTTTAATAGGTTCAAAAGTCAGCTCTTAGAGGTAACTATCTTTCTTTCAATCATAAACTGATGATAGATTAGATTATAGGTAACTATGACAATTACTTAATTAGAGCACGTAGGATTGCACTCTCAAGCGAAGTGTGTACCAAAATCTATTCATTGCAAATTTTCATTATGCTCCAATCAACAAAAATATGCTTTTTACTTGTTTATATAAATATATATCAGTATAGTCTATAGTCAGTATATCTAATAATGCCCTACCTTATCTTGGTAGTGAAATGTATATTGGGTTTACAATTTGCAATGGTGTCAAAAGGGAAAAGGATGTGTACTGTTTCGTCCTGACAATAAAGGGCCTATACTTGCTTCAAGCAGTATCCTCCTCCAAATAATCAATGGAATTAATAAATGTGGACTGAGATGAAGAAAAAATTTCCAAACCCATCCAGTTGGGCTGTCAGTGTTTTCCTGGCTTTATTTCACAAGGGAGTAGGTGGAAATTGCGGATTCATACTACTCTTGAAGTTCCTTTTAGAATTTCCATTGCATGTGCAGTATTGGTTGACTTAGTTTTTAGGATGCTGAAAGTTGTGTTTTTACCTAAATGTAAGAGAATGCAGGACAAAATAGTCACTGGCACTCCTTGTTTTTTCTTCTTTTTTATCAGTCTCCTTCGTTGTGGTTAACCTAATTTTCGGTTTTGGTTGTCGCTGATGTGGTCTCTGATGCTCATAGTTGTATCTCTGACATTTAAACTGCTGGAAGCACAATACATGCATCTTTTGTTCCTGTTTTAATTGTGCATATCACATCTACTATGCGTCATTTCAGGTTTCCCCTGGAACTCTGAAAGAGACCATACAACAGTTTATGGGCATCTACATGGTTGGTTTCCTCAGCTCGTTGTCCGCTGCTGCTGTTTACTTGTTCTACATGAGGCTATCTCAGAAAGTTCCTTCCCTAGAGCACATGGCTTTTCTTTGCATTTCGGGAGCCTTTCACTGGGTTCCATTCACCATCATGGCATATGCCACCATGTTTACGAAAGCCCCACCTAATCCGGTCGAGTTTGCCATTTATTTGGCATTTGCCTACCTTGCTCATGGCCTGGTCCTCAGTTTATTGACATCCATCTTTACCCATTTGCTTTCTGGTAAAGAAAGGAAGCAGACTTATATCAAAACCTGGTTTGGCCACCAACTTGCCATTGCATGCCACCTCCGTTTTGCCAAGCTTCTCTCTGGAACAGAAGCCTTCTGCATGTACTTGCGCTTGTTAGGTGCAAAAGTAGGCAGGTGTTGTTCCATCAGATCCATCAACCCGGTTGCGGATCCAAGGATGGTTTCGATAGGTGCTGGTGTCCATTTAGGTGATTTTAGCAGGATCATCACAGGTTTCTATTCCCAGAGTGGATACATCCAGAGTAATGTTGATGTAAAGGATAATTCAGTTACTGGGAGCCAAAGCCTTATACTTCCCGGCTCTGTTGTCGAAAAGGATGTTGTTCTCGGGGCAATTTCAGTTGCTCCAGTGAATTCAGTTCTCCAAAGTGGTGGTGTTTACATGGGGTCTCAAAGTGCAGTTATGGTAAAAAACACAATACACGCTTTGGATGACAGGATTGAGGAGATGGATCCGAGATACAAAAAGATGGTTGGCAACTTGGCTGCGAACTTGGCAGCGACGACTCTCAAGGTGAAATCGAGATACTTCCATCGTATCGGTGTTAGCGGGAAGGGATACTTGAAACTCTACGACACCATTCAAGGATTGCCAGAGCACAATATCTTCGGCCCCGGAAAGAAGTATACAGTCGTCGTCCGCCACAGCAATAGCTTGAGTGCCGATGATGATGCAAGGTTAGATGCACGAGGAGCGGCGCTAAGGATCCTCTCAGATGAAAAGGGGGATGCTTCTCCACTTCTCGACTTGACTTTGAAGACAGGGAAGGCATTCTATGCCCGCACAATCTCCGATTTCGCAACCTGGCTGGTGTGTGGGCTTGCCGCGAGGGAGGAGCACGTCAAGCGGGCACCGCACGTGCGGGACGCAGTGTGGACCTCCCTCCGTCAAGCTGACTCCTATGTGGATATGCATTACTACTCAAATATCTGTAGGCTCTTCCGCTTTAAGGACGGACAGGAAATGTATGTCAAATTCAAGTTGAGGCCCATCGACGAAAATATTGAAGAAGATCTTGGTAAGGTGGAACCCTCGGGGATCCTTCCGCCTGAAACTGGTGCGATACCGAGGGATGCTAGTGACACCCGCCCATTACTTTTCCTAGCTGAAGATTTCCAGAACCGTGTGAACTCTCCGAACGGGGTCCGTTACATATTCCAGCTTCAAGTCAGGCCAATTCCACAGGACGAAGCTGCACGCGACATTGCTCTCGATTGCACGAAACCTTGGGATGAATCCCAGTTTCCTTACATAGATGTTGGCGAGGTGATTATCAATGAAAATCTGACAA
Source organism: Rhodamnia argentea (assembly GCF_020921035.1). Taxonomy (NCBI): domain Eukaryota; kingdom Viridiplantae; phylum Streptophyta; class Magnoliopsida; order Myrtales; family Myrtaceae; genus Rhodamnia; species Rhodamnia argentea. The sequence continues at coordinate 26,237,104 of NC_063157.1, read as the reverse complement.
AAGAAGCCTCGGAAAGGCTAGAATTTAATCCATTCCTCCGATGCCACGAGGTGGATGTAATCCGGGCCATGTCAAGTAGTCAGAGCGCATCGATTGATCATGGGCGTTCACTAGTCTATGAGATATGCCAGCACCTGAGGAACGGAGATCCTCTTCCTGAGGCATGGAGGGTCTTCCTGGAGCAGTCGGACGTGAAGGTCGACCTCTCTGGGTGTCCAATGGCCGCTTCACTCGAGAGAAAAGACACCGACAAAGTGACCCTTTCAAGGCCCTGGTACTTGACCACGTGGGCTGTTTTCGCTCAGCCACTGCTACAAACAATACTGCCCTACTTTCTCCTCGGACTGATCATCTACTTCCCCCTCAACTTGCTCCTCCACTGCAAGAACACCAGGAACATGCCAGTCCGCTGGACGTTCCCCTTCTTCTGGGTGACTACAGGGATTTTAGCCGCGTTGGCCTGCGTGGCGGCAAAGTACATCCTCGTGGGAAAGAAGCGAGAGGATGAGACGGTGCACATATGGAGCAGAGGGGTGTTCATGGATACCGTATGGCAAGCCATCAGGACGGTGGTCGGGGACTACTTTGTGGAGATGGCGAGCGGGTCGGGATTGTTCCTGATGTGGTTGAAGCTGATGGGGTCGTACATCGAGCTGGACAAGGGAACTTACGTGGACTCCATGGGAGCCGCGCTGAACCCAGAGATGGTGGAGGTGGAGGGAGGCGGGAGCGTGGGGAGGGAGGCTCTGCTGTTTGGGCACGTGTACGACGGGGAAGGCGGGGTGGTGAAGTTCGGGAAGATTACGGTCGGGGAGAGCGGGTTCATCGGGAGCAGGGCGGTGGCCATGCCTGGAGTGGCGGTGGAGAGCGGAGGGAGCTTGAGCGCTCTCTCGCTCGCCATGAAGGGAGAGGTCATTAGATCAACATGATGATGATGGTCATGAAGAAACAATACAATAAGAGAATTTTGGCCGTCACTTAATGGGGAAACTATATAAGAAGACATAAATGTAGTTGGGATATAGAAAGCGGACAGTCTCTCTCAATGCTGTCCCGCGGCGGTCTCTCGTGTAATAAATAATCTCTCTGGCCGGATATATATGTGTGTATGAAAAAGAGCAATCGCTCCTAGCTTTTAGACATCTAAAAACCATTCGGGATCTCTAGGCTAAATTGACCATTATTAGTGACTAAACATCGGGAAAAAGTATAAAAACCAAATCTCATTAAAAGGCTCCGTTGGTTTCATGTAAAATGAATGGTCTGAAATACGTTTTTTTGAAAGTAACTTGTGGGTTCGTTAGAGAGAGATAGAAAATTGAATAAAGTTATCTCACTAAAGATAATAGTGCATTTCTCGACTATGAATCTGTTCCTATCAAAAGATATGAAAAATTCGAAAACCAGCGGCGAATAAACCCAAAAGACATTCCGGTACAAGATATCGAAAGAATTAGCCGGGACCATAATAACAATAATAAAAATATTAACCATCTATTAAAGATAGATTTATGATGGTCGACATAAATAATGCCCAAGCCAAAGATAAAGAAAGAGATCGGAGGCAACCGATTGTGAAATGCTTGAAAGATCATAGTCATTTAAAAGGACGCATTCAAAAAAAAAATATTGAAATATGCTATGGTCGGAGAACATGGGTGAGTTTGGTTCGACATTTAGAAGTAGCATTTGGCCCCGAATGCTCCTTTGAAAAATGTTGAACCGTTTGACAAGCATTTCGAAGGAGCATTTGGCCAAATATTCCTCTTGGGAAGGCTGAAAGCCCAATACTAGAAGTCTCAAGATTAGCTTTCAGCATTTGCATTCCCCCAAAGCTCTTTCCAAATGTCGAACCAAACCCACCCTTATACCGACCAATGGTCGAGAGTTCGCTGTTTAGATGCTTAAATAAACAAGAGTTGATGTTATCTATGGCCAATGCACACCAAGCTGGCATCAAAATGAAATGGTTATTGCGTTGGCGTGGTTATATTTTGCCGACAATAACTATAGATTGCATCAACTATGATAATTGATAAGGGATGTAAATAGTGTCTAGTATGTACCAACATCAATCTTAAACCCCAATATCAAACATGGGCATTTAGAGGTTGGGCTATAAATGTGGTCGGTAAAATAGGAAATTTTTTTTCAAAAAGTCCCAAATTTATTGCAATTTTGCCAATTCAGTTATAAACCTTTTAATTTTAGCAATTGGATCCTAAAAGAAGAAGAAGAAGAAGAAGAAAAGTAAGGGAAAACAGTCTATTTTATGTTAGCACCGGTTGTGCCACATAGAATGCTGGTATACACTTTAGCGATTTCAAGCCAATTTTGCTTAAGTAGACTACATTGGCAAAACGTAAAAAAGTTGAGATTTCAATTGGCAAAATTAAAAGATTTTGGACTAAATTAGCAAAACTGCAATTAGTGTTGCATTTTTCGGACAAATTTTCCTGCTAAAATATATCCACCATTGCCTAAAAAAATAATTTGACATTTGTGGCAAACGTTTATTTTACAAAAATGCATTGAAACAATTGCTTTAAAAAATATTACTCAAAAGATGGTTTAAGAGATTCATATAGGAAAAGATTATCCATCGGTTTAGTATCCCAGAAACAATTACTGTTGATCAAAGAACAATTTTCACTGGTCAAGAACATGCGTGAGTCATTACATGTTGACATATAATGTGCAATGTCATTTCTGAACTTTTAATTTGTTCAATGTGGTACATGAATTTTTTTTATAAATGTTTTAATTATTCCCTGCACTATATCAAAATATACAATGTTATTCTTCCGTTAATCGAACTAAATCAAAATAGTAAATAGAATATAGTGGCATGCGGTGTCTCGTGCCAAGTGAAAGGAAAGCCCCGCTTGCTCCAAACCATGAGATCCAAGAGATTGTCCGGTCATTTAAGTTTAGAGACAATATCGAATAATTTCATATAGTCTAGGGATTAGATTGGAACATGAAACAAAAGTTGATTCACCTCATGAATAAATTAAAAGTTTATAAATAATATTATACATTGAATTAAAATTTAAAGATCATATTAAATAAATTACAAATATATAAATTATATTTGAATTAACCTTTTTGGATGCACGCGCCCGTATTGTCGGACTTGATTCTGTGGTGGATATTTTCGCACGTCAAGTCAAATCTTTATCTTCGAAGGATTGCTCTCGGCCACATGATCTGCACCGACAGCGAGAGAAAATCTCGAAGCCGTGGCTGTAAATACACCGCAAAAGAGTTGAACCAGACTGTCGTCTCACTTCCGAGGAGACGATGTTCAAATTTCAGAGTCTTAAGGATGGATCGCGATCGCTCGAGCTGGAATTTGAGGGCAGAGGAGGGCTAGATCAAAATCACTAGAACTGGTAAACAGATCACTGCGCCAAGCAGAATTCAAAATATCATGTGAACTTTTGCTGCTGTAGGCCGCCGTGAAAGAAGGCGAACTCGGCAAGTCCATCGGAGCCCTCGAGAAGTATTCCACCAAAGAGGGGTCTGGGCCCTTCTGGGAACTTGCGGCCGCACGTCGCCGTCCCATTCGGCCAACTCCACAACCCTGCGGCCAGCTGAGGAGGAGCTCCGCCGTGCAGAGCGTGGTGTCCCATCGGTAGTTCACCTTCGCGGCGACCCGCTTATCACGGATAACCTCGAGGAAGGCGGCTGGGATGACGATGACTTTCTTGGTACCCACTGCTGCGACGCAGAGTGACAAGTTCCCAGGAGGGCCCCCGATGACCACCAGACGAAGAGACCCCTCTCTCCGGCAGGAATCCTTTTCTGAGAGCGCTTCGATGAACTTGTCGACGTCGCCTTCTTTCGCGGCAGCACGTTGCAGCGGATTCACATGGCATTTTGCATTCTGCTCAGCGGTGTGATTTGTTTACCAACTCTAGCGCTTTCGATCTGACCCTTTTTGCTCTCGAATTCCATCATCGTCCATGGTTATGCTCGGGCGATGGTTCTTTAGACTCTGAGAATTTGAATATAGTCGGCTCCAAAGTAGGACGATAGTCTGGTTCTAAATTCTTTTGCAGTGTCCCTTCTCCAAGATCTATTGCACGGCCACAACTTGGAGATCTCTTCTTCTCCTGCTGTCTGTGCACATCATATTGCCAAGAGCAATCCTTCGATGATAATTAAAAAAAATGTCAACAGCGCGTGAATACATCCACCACATAATTCATTCTTAACAATTATACTGCATTTTTTTTTCCCTTCTCGACGGCCTCAGATTTGTGTGTGAGAGAGAGATGATGGTGGTGGATCGGGGCCATCTGATCTTGCATGATGCGGTGGCGACCGCGCCGAGTCCGTCTTGTAGGTGGAAGTGGCGGGCTGTTTTCAGGTTGTTGGTGGCGGCCGAGTAGCGGCGTTGAATTGCAGCTGGTGTGCCGCGTGGGACACGTGTTGCATGATGAGCGAAATTGTGCATGGCTAACTTGGTATAACTTGGCTATTTAATATGGAGAATGCTTTCTTGACATGACAGTCTAACAAGATTGTCCGTTATTTCTAATAATAGATTCACGTATTATTACTGTATGTTTTGTATAAAGCACTCGTTAATTGAAATATTGTAGAATCAGAAACAATAACAATATTGTCGGGTTAGCGGCTTCCATCTAGTTCTTCTAATCATGCAGGTCTTGACAAACTTCAGTATATGAGAAAAAGAGGACATATCCATTTCCACAAAGAAAATGGTGGCCAATGAGATGGAATTCTTCAAACAATCGCACTATTCCTCAAGAAGTATGGCCTTCAAATGCAAATGATGTTTCATGGGATAGAAATATCTGCACTTGCTTAACAGTCAGATCTCTTGAAGGGAATTTCTGCAACTCTTCCGTAACATGAGAGCATGGGCAATAGATTGGACTGGTCCAATCCTCTAAACCTCAGTTCACCAATAAAAAAGATTTACTAGCAACTTAAGGACCTTGGCGTCCATGTCGGCTAACCCTATTAGTTCTTTCGACATAGGACTACGTTGAATCTAAATGCCTTTGCGGGTTGGGGGCCGAGTAGGCCCGAAATAAGCCCATTGAATGCATGTCCTAAGAACTTATAGAATCCACAGCGAGATCTAGGGCAGTGCAATCGGTCCGATTCTGCCCGGGCAAGAGGATCGAACCACCCATGAACACATGTTCGAGTTTCAATTCCAAAAATGTGGAATCCATATTTGTGAGGGTAGGCTTCAGGTTATGAGGGAAAAATTATCAAAAAAAATTTAAATCTATGAGCATGTCAATTCGGTTTTAAACTTTTTTTAATCAATTCGATCCTAAATCTTTTGCATTTGTAACAATTCAGTCATAAATATTTTGTAATTATGTCAATTTAGTATATCCGATTAACTTTAGCCAGCCGGAGTTGACGTGGCAATTTTTAATAATATCTTAATATTTTTTTTCAATTTGTTTCCTTCTTTTTTTCCTTCTTCCTCCCTTCTCTAGCCGGCCGTCGATCTAGCTAGGCCAAGCCTCTCCGTCGCCCGGCGAGGTCGAGCTCGCCCGGCCATGGCGAGGTTGAGTCTCATCAGATCCGGCAAGGGCAAGGTCTCGGCCCTTGCAGGCCCTCTCTTCTTCTTCTTCTTCCTCCAACCGAGGAAGAAGAAGAGTAATACAAAAAAAGAAAAAATTCAAATGAATATTAATAAAAATTATTAAAAATTACCACATCTGCGTTGGTAGCCAAAGTTGGTTGGATTGACTGAATTGGCACAAATACAAAAGGTTTAGTATTGAATTAGCAAAAAAAAAATTATAACCGAATTAACACGATTACAATTGGTTTAGAAATTTTTTGGCAATTTTCTCGGTTATGGGTGTTGAACCCACCCACCTACTTAGGAACTGGTTGTTAAAACGTGCTTTATCAAGTTGGAAGAAGATTATTTATCCCTTTCAAATAAATTCAACTTCCTTATTACCCTATATATTGTTTGTTTGTCGATATATTTACTTTGAGTTATTGCTTTGTTGATGGTGCTATTTTGTTATAAATGTGCAAATGAATATGATTCTTGTGTAAACCCTAGAACCAGACCGGAAAAAAAAAAAAAAAAGGATAGGTTTCAAGGTTGATGTCAAGGGCAAACACGATAGTTTCGAGGTTCCAAAAGTAAGAACCAATTCTAACATGCCCAGTTCCGAGCTTTAGGTCTGCATTCTACCCAATTTGAAACCAATTAGCCCCCCACCAATAGCTAGTTCCAAAACAAACCAACTAAAGGCATTTGCAAAGCCAAGTTAGAAGTCACTCAACACATCCATGCATACCTAATGCATGGCTTCGATTCAGCTCAATCCATCCTACATTCGCCCAATTTTTTTTTTTTTTTCCGTTTTCCTCTGAATAAGCTTGCGCATTTATTTTCTAGGACCGATGTGAATTACGAAAAACAAGAAATCTCATACTTAACCACGTGTTATTTGCTTCATGGACACATAGACATGTGACGAATCACTTACGCGTGGCTTGAAAATGAAGCAAGCCTGGACGAGCTCGCCCCGCTCGAGGTCATCGAGCCAATCCAATTAAACAAGGCGATGTCCGAAAGAATGAGGTGTGAGTGGGTTCATTGGCATTGGTTTGGAACGCATGAACACGAGGATGGCATTCTAGCCTTCCTTCTCATGTTGTCCCGTAAAATAATTAGGCGAATAATTTTTCCGTATCGGATCGTATCACACTCACCCAAGCTTGCACATTCAATCTATTGAGCTAGACGAGCAGAATACTTTAAGTATCATAATTGATTTTTAGGAAAGCGACATCACCTCTTAACCAGTTTGTACATAAAAGGTCAAATCTCCCTTTAGAGCTCATAAGAGTATATTTATTCTAACCTAAAACTCCTAGTACAAATCACCATAATACCACCCCCACGAACCAATTTGTATTTTAAGGCGGTATCGCTCACTCACCATGATAACAGCAATAAGCTCCACTCACAAAGATACGTGAGTAAGGGAAGATCACATTCCTTGGATCTAAAAGAGATAATATACGGAAATAGCCAAATTAATATGAAAAATAAAAACTCCGGCGCTTATCCACGTGTCGCGTCCTCATTGGACGCACTGACACGTGACGATCATGTGCATGCTGGAAATATCTTCCTCCAGTCTTGATAGAATCTTGAGATATTTCCAATTTCTCTCCGTACCAAAAAGCGCATAACAACCGACAATCTCGCCGATGTCTTTTTCTGTGGCGTCTCCACACGGCATTTCACTTTTCTCCCTTGGTCCCTCCGTCTCTACTAACCGACCGCAGGGGCCAATGCCTGGCGGCCGCGCAACCGAGGGCCACCTCAAGACCCCGACCTTGGACAAGTCGCCGACCTCCTCCGCGACATCTATGAGCACAGGGGCTATACCTATGCCGCCGCCGGCGACGAGGCGGCGCGAGAAATGGCGTGGGAGCAGCTCCACTCTAGGCCCTAGCACTTTTGCTCCCCCTATGTGGCACAATGCCTGCTCCATGGCGTGCGTCGACGTGGCCAAGCTCGTGTGACAAATTTATCCGAAACTATTTTTTCGACCACCAAAAATATCAAAGTGGTATATCTATGATAAATTTATCCCAAATTAGTTATTTTGATCATAAAAAAAAATTCAATTTGGTACACATATGACAAATTCATCTTCTATTAGTTTCGGTTAAATTGGATTATACCGCGAAGAATTCTAAATTAATACAACTCTGACAAATAGAGAATAAAAATCCCAAACTTGCACATCCAAGAATAGTCATGTGTCATCCAACTCGTTAAATTTAACGAAAACTAACGGATAGTAAATTTGGCCTGTGTGGCGGCAAAGTACATTCTCGTGGGAAAGAAGCGAGAGGATGAGACGGTGCACATATGGAGCAGAGGGGTGTTCATGGATACCGTATGGCAAGCCATCAGGACGGTGGTCGGGGACTACTTTGTGGAGATGGCGAGCGGGTCGGGATTGTTCCTGATGTGGTTGAAGCTGATGGGGTCGTACATCGAGCTGGACAAGGGAACTTACGTGGACTCCATGGGAGCCGCGCTGAACCCAGAGATGGTGGAGGTGGAGGGAGGCGGGAGCGTGGGGAGGGAGGCTCTGCTGTTTGGGCACGTGTACGACGGGGAAGGCGGGGTGGTGAAGTTCGGGAAGATTACGGTCGGGGAGAGCGGGTTCATCGGGAGCAGGGCGGTGGCCATGCCTGGAGTGGCGGTGGAGAGCGGAGGGAGCTTGAGCGCTCTCTCGCTCGCCATGAAGGGAGAGGTCATTAGATCAACATGATGATGATGGTCATGAAGAAACAATACAATAAGAGAATTTTGGCCGTCACTTAATGGGGAAACTATATAAGAAGACATAAATGTAGTTGGGATATAGAAAGCGGACAGTCTCTCTCAATGCTGTCCCGCGGCGGTCTCTCGTGTAATAAATAATCTCTCTGGCCGGATATATATGTGTGTATGAAAAAGATCAATCGCTCCTAGCTTTTAGACATCTAGAAACCATTCGGGAACTCTAGGCTAAATTGACTATTATTAGTGACTAAACATCAGGAAAAAGTATAAAAAGCAAATCTCATTAAAAGGCTCCGTTGGTTTCATGTAAAATGAATGGTATGAAATACGTTTTTTTGAAAGTAACTTGTGGGTTCGTTAGAGAGAGATAGAAAATTGAATAAAGTTATCTCACAAAAGATAATAGTGCATTTCTCGACTAATGAATCTGTTCCTATCAAAAGATATGAAAAATTCGGAAATCAGCGACGAATAAACCCAAAAGACATTCGGGTACAAGATATCGAAAGAATTAGCCGGGATCATAATAACAAGAATAAAAATATTAACCATCTATTAAAGATAGATTTATGATGGTCGACATAAATAATGCCCAAGCCAAAGATAAAGAAAGAGATCGGAGGCAACCGACTGTGAAATGCTTGAAAGATCATAGTCATTTAAAAGGACACACTAAAAAAAAAAAGTATTGAACTATGCTATGATCGGAGAAGATTTATACCGACCAATGGTCGAGAGTTTGCTGTTTAGATGCTTAAATAAACAAGAGTTGATGCTAGCTATGGCCAATGCACACCAAGCTGGCATCAAAATGAAATGGTTATTGTGTTCGCGTGGTTATATTTTGCCGACAATAACTATAGATTGCATCAACTATGATAATTGATAAGGGATGTAAATAGTGTCTAGTATGTACCAACATCGATCTTAAACCCCAATATCAAACATGGCCATTTAGAGGTTGGGCTATAAATGTGGTCGGTAAAATAGGAAATTTTTTTTCAAAAAGTCTCAAATTTATTGCGGTTTTGCCAATTCAATTATAAACTTTTTAATTTTGACAGTTGAATCCTCAAAAAAGAAGAAGAAGAAAAAGAAAAGTAAGGAAAAACATTCTATTTTATGTTAGCACCGGTCGTGCCACATAGAATGCCGGTATCCACGTTAGCGATTTCAAGCCAAAATTGCTTAAGAAGACTACATTGGCAAAACGTAAAAAAGTTGAGATTTCAATTGGCAAAATTAAAAGATTTTGGACTGAATTGGCAAAGCTGCAATTAGTGTTGCATTTTTTGGACAAATTTTCCTGCTAAAATATATCCACCATTGCCTAAAAAAATAATTTGACATTTGTGGCAAACGATTATTTTACGAAAATGCATTGAAACAGTTTCTTTAAAAAATATCACTCAAAAGATGGTTTATGAGATTCATATAGGAAAAGATTATCCATCGGTTTATTATCCCTCAAACAATTACCGTTGATCAAAGAACAATTTTCACTGGTGAAAAACATGCGTAAGTCATTACATGTTGACATATAATGTGCAATGTCATTTCTGAACTTTTAATTTGTTCAATGCGGTACATGAATTTTTTTATAAATGTTTAAATTATTCCCTACACTATATCGAAACATACAATGTTATTATTCCGTTAATCGAACTAAATCAAAATAGTAAATAGAATATAGTGGCATGCAGCGTCTCGTGCCAAGTAAAAGGAAAGCCCCGCTTGCTCCAAACCATAAGATTCAAGAGATTGTCCAGTTATTTAAGTTTAGAGACGATATCGAATAATTTCATATAGTCTAGAGATTAGATTGGAACGTGAAACAAAAGTTGATTCACCACATGAATAAATTAAAAGTTTGTGAATAATATTATATATTTGGTTAAAATTTAGATATCACTTCGAATGAATTAAAAATATATAGATTATATTTGAATAAACCTTTTTGGATGCACGCGCCCGTATTGTCGGACTTGATTCTGTGGTGGATATTTTCGCACGTCAAGTCAAATCTTTATTTTGGAAGGATTGCTCTCGGCCACATGATCTGCACCGACAGCGAGAGAAAATCTCGAAGCCGTGGCTGTAAATACACCGCAAAAGAGTTGAACCAGACTGTCGTCTCCCTTCGGAGGAGACGATGTTCAAATTTCAGAGTCTAAGGATGGATCGCGATCGCTCGAACTGGAATTTGAGGGCAGAGAGGAGGGCTAGATCGAAAGCACTAGAACTGGTAAACAGATCACTGCGCCAAGCAGAATTCAAAATATTATGTGAATTTTTGCTGCTGTAGGCCGCCGTGAAAGAAGGCGAACTTGGCAAGTCCATCGGAGCCCTTGAGAAGTATTCCACCAAAGAGGGGTCTGGGAACTTGTGGCCGCACGTCGCCGTCCCATTCGGCCAACTCCACAACCCTGCGGCCAGCTGAGGAGGAGCTCCGCCGTGCAGAGCGTGGTGTCCCATCGGTAGTTCACCTTCGCGGCGACCCGCTTATCACGGATAACCTCGAGGAAGGCGGCTCGGATGACGATGGCTTTCTTGGTGCCCACTGCTGCGACGCAGAGTGACAAGTTCCCAGGAGGGCCCCCGATGACCACCAGACGAAGAGACCCCTCTCTCCGGCGGAAATCCTTTTCTGAGAGCGCTTCGATGAACTTGTCGACGTCGCCTTCTTTCGCGGCAGCACGTTGCAGCGGATTCACGTGGCATTTTGCATTCTGCTCAGCGGTGTGATTTGTTTACCAACTCTAGCGCTTTCGATCTGACCCTTTTTGCTCTCGAATTCCATCATCGTCCATGGTTATGCTCGGGCGATGGTTCTTTAGACTCTGAGAATTTGAATATAGTCAGCTCCAAAGTAGGACGATAGTCTGGTTCTAAATTCTTTTGCAGTGTCCCTTCTCCAAGATCTATTGCACGGCCACAACTTGGAGATCTCTTCTTCTCCAGCTGTCTGTGCACATCATATAGCCAAGAGCAATCCTTCGATGATAATTAAAAAAAATTTCAACAGCGCGTGAATACATCCGCCACATAATTCATTCTTAAACATTATACTGCATTTTTTTTTTCCTTCTCGACGGCCTCAGATTTGTGTGTGAGAGAGAGATGATGGTGGTGGATCGGGGCCATCTGATCTTGCATGATGCGGTGGCGACCGCGCCGAGTCCGTCTTGTAGGTGGAAGTGGCGGGCTGTTTTCAGGTTGTTGGTGGCGGCCGAGGTAGCGGCGTTGAATTGTAGCTGGTGTGCCGCGTGGGACACGTGTCGCATGATGAGCGAAATCGTGCATGGCTAACTTGGTATAACTTGGCTATTTAATATGGAGAATGCTTTCCTGACATGACAGCCTAACAAGATTGTTAGTTATTTCTAACTATAGATTCACGCATTATCACCGTATGTTTTGCATAAAGCACTCGTTAATTGAAACATTGTAGAATTAGAAACAATGACAATACTGTCGGGTTAGCGGCTTCCATCTAGTTCTTCTCATCATGCAGGTCCCGACAAACTTCGGCATCCGGGGAAAAGAGGACATATCCATTTTCACAAAAAAAAATGGTGGCCAATGAGATGAAATTCTTCAAACAATCGCACTATTCCTCGAGAAGTATGGCCTTCAAATGCGGACGATGTTTCATGGGATAGAAATATCTGCACCTGCTTAACAGTCAGATCTCTTGAAGGGAATTTCTGCAACTCTTCCGTAACATGAGAGCATGGGCAGTAGATTGGACCTGTCCAATCCTCTAAACCTCAGTTCACCAAGAAAAAAGATTTACTAGCAACTTAAGGACCTTGGTGTCCATGTCAGCTAACCCCATTAGTTCTTTCGACAGAGGACTACGTTGAATCTAAATGCCTTTGCGGGTTGGGGGCCGAGTAGGCCCGAAATAAGCCCATTGAATGCCTGTCCTAAGAACTTATAGAATCCACAGCCAGATCTAGGGCCGTGCAATCGATCCACTTCTGCTTGGCAAGAGGATCGAACCAGCCATGAACACATGTTCGAGTTTCAATTCCAAAAATGTGGAATCCATATTTGTGAGGGTAGGTTTCAGGTTATGAGGGAAAAATTATATAAAAAAATTTAAATCTATGAGCATGTCAATTCGGTTTTAAACTTTTTTTAATCAATTCGGTCCTAAATCTTTTGCATTTGTAACAATTCAGTCATAAATATTTTGTAATTATGTCAATTTAGTACATCCGATCAATTTTAGCCAGCCAGGGTTGACGTGATAATTTTTAATAATATCTTAATATTTTTTTTCAATTTTTTTCCTTCTTCCTCCCTTCTCTAGCCGGCCGTCAATTCGGCTAGGCCAAGCCTCTCCGTCGCCAGGGGAGATCGAGCTCGGCCGGCCATGGCGAGGTTGAGTCTCATCAGATCCGGCAAGGGCAAGGTCTCAGCCCTTGCAGGCCCTCTCTTCTTCTTCTTCTTCCTCCGGCCGAGGAAGAAGAAGAATAATACAAAAAAAGAAAAAATTCAAATGAATATTAATAAATATTATTAAAAATTGCCACGTCTGCATTGGTAGCCAAAGTTGGTCGGATTGACCGAATTGGCACAAATACAAAAGGTTTAGTACTTGAATTGGCAAAAAAAAAATTATGACCGAATTAACACAATTACAATAGGTTTAGAAATTTTTTGGCAATTTTGTCGGTTATGGGTGTTGAACCCACCCACCTACTTAGGAACTGGTTGTTAAAATGTGCTTTATCAAGTTTGAAGAAGATTATTTATCTTTTTCCAATAAATTCAACTTCCCTATTACCCTATATATTGTCTATTTATCGATATATTTACTTTGAGTTGCTTTGTTGCTCGTGCTATTTTGTTATAAATGTGCAAATGAATATGATTCTTGCGTAGACCCTAGAACCAAACCAGAAAAAAAAAAAAAAATAGGATAGGTTTCAAGGTTGATGTCTAGGGCAAACACGATAGTTTCGAGGTTCCAAAAGTAAGAACCAATTCTAACGTGCCCAGTTCCGAGTTTTAGGTCTACATTCTACCCAATTTGAAACCAATAGCTAGTTCCAAAACAAACCAACTAAAGGCATTTACAAAACCAAGTTAGAAGTCGCTCAACACATCCATGCATACCTAATGCATGGCTTCGATTCAGCTCAATCCATCCTACGTTTTACCCAATTTTTTTTTTTTTCCGTTTTCCTCTGAAAAAGCTTGCGCATTTTTTTTCTAGGAGCGATGTGAATTACGAAAAATAAGAAATCTCATACTTAACCACGTGTTATTTGCTTCATGGACACATAGACACGTGACGAATCACTTACGCATTAGCTTGAAAATAAAACAGGCCTGGACGAGCTCGCCCCGCTCGAGGTCATCGAGCCAATCCAATTAAACAAGGCGATGTCCGAAAGAATGAGGTGTGAGTGGGTTCATTGGCATTGGTTTGGAACGCATGAACACGAGGATGGCATTCTAGCCTTCCTTCTCATGTTGTCCCGTAAAATAATTAGGCGAATAATTTTTCCGTATCGAATCGCATCACACTCAGCCAAGCTTGCACATTCAATCTATTGAGCTAGACGAGCAGAATACTTTAAGTATCATAATTGATTTTTAGGAAAGCGACATCACCTCTTAACCAGTTTGTACATAAAAGGTCAAATCTCCTTTTAGAGCTCATAAGAGTATATTTATTCTAACCTAAAACTCCCAGTACAAATCACCATAACGCCACCCCCACGAACCAATTTGTATTTTAAGGCTGCATCGCTCACTCACCATGATAACAACAATAAGCTCCACTCACAAGGATACGTGAGTAAGGGAAGATCACATTCCTTGGGTCTAAAAGAGATAATAGAGGGAAATAGCCAAATTAATATGAAAAATAAGAACTCCGGCGCTTATCCACGTGTCGCGTCCTCATTGGACGCAGTGACACGTGACGGTCATGTGCATGCTGGAAATATCTTCCTCCGGTCTTGATACAATCTTGAGATATTTCCAATTTCTCTCCGTACCAAAAAGTGCATAACAACCGACAATCTCGTCGATGTCTTTTTCTGTGGCGTCTCCACACGGCATTTCACTTTTCTCCCGTGGTCCCTCCCTCTCTACTAACCGACCGCAGGGGCCAATGCCTGGCGGCAGCGCAACCGAAGGCCACCTCAAGACCCCGACCTTGGACAAGTCGCCGACCTCCTCCGCGACATCTATGAGCACAAGGGCTATACCTATGCCGCCGCCGGCGACGAGGCAGCGTGAGAGATGGCGTGGGAGCAGCTCCACTCCGGGCCCTAGTACTCCGCGCTCCCCCTGTGTGGCGCAATGCCTGCTCCATGGCGTGCGTCGACGTGGGCTAGCCGATGTGGCAAATTTATCCGAAACTATTTTTTCAACCACCAAAAATATCAAAGTGGTATATCTATAATAAATTTATCCCAAATTATTTATTTTGATCATAAAAAAAAAATTCAAATTGGTACACATATGACAAATTCACCTTCTATTAGTTTCCGTTAAATTGGATTATACCGCGAAGAATTCTAAATTAATACAACTCTGACAAATAAATGGTAAAAATCCCAAACTTGCACATTCGGCAATGGTCACGTGTCATCCAACTCGTTAAATTTAACGAAAACTAACGGATAGTAAATTTGTCGCAATTGTACCGGTTTGGGGTAAATTTGTCAAAGGTGTATCGGTTTAATAATTTGATACAAATTTATCACATGTATACCAATTTGAGGTTTTTCGTGGTATTAACCCTTTCAAAAAGAAAGGAAACAAAAAAAGAATCTGGTTCTTGCGTAGACCCTAGGATCGAATCGAAAAAGTAGAGTAAGTTTCAAGATTGATTTCCACAGCAAACAAGGTAGCCTTACGGTTTCAAAAACTAAGAATCGGATCTAACGTGGTAAGTTTCAGATTTTAGATCTGCCGTCTATCCATATCAAAATCGATTACCCTGTTAAGAGCTAGTTCCAAAATAAAATAAACCAACGGAAGGAATTGCAAAACCAAGTTAGAAGTCACTCAACACATCCATGTATACTTAATGCATGACTTCAATTCGGCTCAATCCATCCTACATTTGCGCTTTTTTTTACTCTGAATAAACTTGTGCATTCATTTTCTAGGAGTAATGCGAATTCAGAAAAATAAGAAATCTCGTACTTAATCACGTGGCATGCTCTTATTGTCATTTTTATTATTCCGTGGACATATAAACTGTAGCCTAAAAATGGAGCAGGCTTAGACGAGCTCGCCTGCCCAAGCACCTCGAGCCAGTCCAATAAGATGAAACGATCTACGAAAGAAGGAAGTGGATTCATTGATGCTGGTTTGAAAAGCACAAGCACGTGTCATGGCCCGGCAGATTTGATCAAGGAATTAGCCCGTGGGGTGCCTGGCGAGCCGAGAGCACGCCAAGTAGCTTTCCTTATCATGTTGTCACATAGAACAATAAGGCTATGCATGGTCACCATTTTGTTCCGAAAAACCGATTCCGATTAAAATGATTATTTTTTATTATGTTCCTGGATGAGTTTTAGAGAATCAGAACGCGTTCGATAAATGTCCAAAATTTCTGTTCTTAGAATAAAAACGCATTTGATAAGTACACAAAAATTCTGTTTCAAAAAATTGTTTCTTTTTCTAATTTTTTTCATTTAAGTCAAAAAAATATGTAGTTACTTTATAAAATTTCATCCTAAATTGAAGATTAATTTCACTAAAATAATTTAAAATACATTTTTTTTTAGCATGTCATAAATGAAACACAAATTTTAATACATTACGTTTGAAGTTCGATCGAAGCATGAGACAGTTCCCATATTAAGAACTCATTTTTTTCTTTAAATGTTGTGTTGTTCAAAATACATACAAACATAGCAACCGAATAATCAAATTATCCACTGACAAAAAAAAAAATTATCCTTCTTGATACGAAGTACAAGTCATTCACTATCATTTTGCAGCTTCTATCCTAAATTCAAGTTGGTATTTCGTTTCAGCTCCACGTGCGGATGTTTATATTTTGTGACGCGTGGCTACGAGTATAAATGTTATCATCCACATGTTGGATGTCATCATCTTCTGTGACATTTTTTGCGTAAGAGTGAAATCTACGAAATTTGGGCTCAAATTTTTGAAAATTAGGTCAAACTAGCCTAATATAACCTTATTCTATTTTTAAGGTTTTTCTAAATTTGTTGTTATTTTTAAAAAAAAATTCCAATTTTTTTGAAATTTTTTATTTTTATTTTATTTTATTTTTGTTAGGTTGAGGGAAAAGTGATGAGAGTATTGAAAAGAATAGTGAGAAATGTGAAACTTCATTTTATTTTGCAATTCTTAAAAGTGATTCTTTTTTTTCGAAGCTAACTTTTTTTTTTTGTTCGGATTTTATTCTAAAACCGATTCTAATTCTCCGAAACCGATTCCGAGAACAAAATTAGAATCAAATTTATTTGCATTACCAAATGCAATTCTCATCCTTTTTTGTTTTCAAAATCATAATCAGAGAATGAGAATGGTTATTATGCAGGCCCTAAGACGAATAGCTTTCCCATATCGAATCACATCACACCTAGCTAAGCTCGGATATACAGTCCATCGTGTGAAACGAGCAGAACACTTTAGGCACCACAATTGATTACGGCTTGTTATGATCTTATCGGGATAGCGACTTGAGCTCTCGACTAGCTTGTACGCGAGATGCCAACCTTGCTTTCAGAGTTCCTAAGAGTATATTCACTATAACTAAGAACTTCTAGTACAAATCACCCTAACGCCACTCCCACAAACTAGTTGCATCTTTCCCTTTGCATCGCTCACTCCCCATGATGACACTATCAAGCTTCACTCACAACGGTACTCTAGTATGGTTGAAGGAAACTAATCTTCCGGTCTGCGACATCCTCCCCCACTCAATTTCGCAACATCCTCATTGCGGGTTGTTTTGTCGCTTCTTTGCACCACCCGGTACCATCAACATTGCAGTGGGGACTCACATGAATGGCACATGCTCGCCCAATAGAACAACCCCTCTCCATCAATAGTTTCTTTTGAGCAAAGGCCATTTGGGCTTATGCTCTCAAGTGGGGGCGTTTTGAGCCAACTACGCCTTTTTAACATCGCCCTTTTTTGCCCATAAAGCCCTTCCTACTTTCAGCTAACCAATGAAGGTTTCTTCTCTCGTTCAAAACGCGGTAGTAGACCCATTTTGAGATTTACAAAATCAATTCAAGAGCGTTATCCCTATTAAGTGAGGAATCAATTTCTTGCTTGTGCCCCCATTAGCATCCCAGAAGCATGTCGAGAGTCGCACTTTGTCTGAGGACATTTTGCTCCAGCGATTCACTCTCCGTCCTCGTGAGACCAAGCGGACCACATGTTTCCCCCGACTCACTCACCTACTGGAGGGTTCCCCGCTTCGATACTATTTGTCACGGGCCGATAAATTTGGTCGCGGAATTAGCCCGTCCGGCCCTTGGCAAGCCGAGAACACGCTCGATTAGTCTTCCTTCTCATGTTGTCCCATAAAACAATAAGGTAAATAACTTCCTCATATCCGATTGTATCACGCCTAATTAAGCCGGGATATATAGTCCATCGAGCGAGACAAGCAGAACAAGCTAATTTTGGCTCGCCATGGCATCATTAATAGAGCAGCATCAACTACCGATTAGTTTGTCACGATAGATCAATTACGCCTTTAGAGCTCTTTTAAGGATAAATTCATTATAACGTAGGACTCCTAAGTACAAATCACTATGACATCACTTTCATGAATCAGTAGCATTTTACTCCTATCCATCGCTCATCACATGACATCATCAAGCTTCACTCACAAAGCTATGCGAGTATGATTGGAGGACCCGGAACCTCCGATGACGTGGCACTCGCCGGTTCTGAAAGAGCTGATGGAGGGGAATCGCCACATTAAGATTTCAAATAAGAAGTCCCGCGCTTATCCACGTGTCACGTTATCAATGGACGCAGTGACGCGACGATCACACGCTGGAAATATCTTCCCCGGGTTTCCATGGAATCATGGGATATTTCCCATTTTCTCTCCGTACCAAAAAGCGCATGACAAATTGACAACCGAGAATCTCGCCGATATTTTTTTGCAACCTTTTCCCGTGGCGTCTCCACACTGCACTGCGCTTTTCCTCCCCTCCCTCACTCTGTCACCGACCGTCGCACCGGATGTCCCGCGGCGGCGCAACCAGAGGCCACCTCGAGACCCCGACCTTGGACCGGGAAGCCGCCGGCCTCCTCCGCGACATCTCCGAGCACGGGGGCTATGCCTACGCCGCCATGTCAGGCCCCGCCGCCGCCGGCGACGTGCGGGCGGCGGAGGCGGCGCGGGAGATGGCGTGGGAGCAGCTCCACTCCGGGCCCTGGCACTCCGTGCTCCCCGTGTGGCGCGACGCCTACTCCATGGCGTGCCTCCACGTGGCCAGGCTCCACTACCGCGGCGGCGAGCTCAAGGAGGCGCTTAGGGTTTTGGATTTGGGGCTCATCATGGGGGGGACGCTGCTGAGGAAGGACCTGGAGGCCGCCGTCGAGAGGTTGAGCGTGGAGGCGAGGGACGCTAGGTTTTTGGGAGGACAAGAGTGTGAGGAAGAGGGATTGGATAAGAGGCTGGTTCGTGAGGGAATCGACCTGGATAAGGTGAGGTTCGTCTGCGATTTTCTTCTCTATTTTTCGTGCTTTTATTTGATTGAAAAATGGCGGCATGCGGAGACGTGTAATATCTAATCTGTTCGTAATCGTATAATGTCTAATCTTAAGTTGTCTCTGATGTTAATTTTGATTGCTTTCAATGGATAATGCTAATTCTCTTGTTGAATGCACTTCATTTCTTTTTGTTCGAAAATGGCTTCTGAATGTGCAATGCTAATTTTGCAGCTGAAGTTGCTCCCATCATTCGTGTCTTGCTCTTTTACACTTACCCTTTTTAGATTAGATGTGTTCTTGCGTCCTGGTTTTGTTAGTGGTGTTCCAAGGTCCAGTTGAATCCTGTAGTGGTCCTTCACTTAGAAGTTTTGCCTGTTACCTGTGTTACCCGATTTGATTATCAGTATAATCTCTTACTCACTGCCCTTCTTTATATAAAGGCATCATTTTTGCATGGATTTTTATTAGGTCCTCAGTCAGTGTACGCATAATTTCCGCATCCCAGGTTAGATAGTTGATGTGTGGATAAACTCAGTTATCCAATTATCTTTAATTTTATTCTGGCTATTGTTATTCTGATTTTAGGTTTTGATGGAACAAGAAAGCATCTGGAAAGAATGCTCTAAAGTTGTGGATGGTTCCTTTTGTTTTGTCAAAAGTTAATTTGTTAAGTTGAAGATTGTGTCAATGAAATGTTGCCTTTCCTCTTGACATCTATTTCTATGCATTTGTTCAGTCGAAGTAAGCAGAAAGAATGCCTGCTCACTTCTCATCTCCTTTTCATAAAAGATTTTGTCCTATGTAGGTTTTTGCTATCACATCGCATGTAACGAAGTTGGCAATCTTCGTGGCGGCACTAGTAGACCAGAATCTGAAGTTTTTCTGACTGTTATCTTCTCCCTTTGAACTTGTAGGTGCTCCGGATATTGCCTATAAAATCTCTGTCTCTGAAAACTGTGGCTAGGAGGTCTGCTCTGTCCTTGGAGGGGTTCCTACGTGAATTTTTCCTATCAGATTGTCCAGTTGTAATTACGGATTGCATGTCTCAGTGGCCTGCCAGAACGAAGTGGAATGACATGGATTATCTCAAAACCATTGCTGGTGACCGCACAGTTCCAGTTGAGGTGATTAACCTTGTAGTGCCTGACCGCAACAATCACCCCCTTTTTCTGACAAAGAAGAAAGGGAAAAGAAAAGAGAGAAGGAGCTCTAACATGCATGCTCAGCAAGATTGCTAGAAAAATTTGATATTTGTCAATTGCTTTCAACTGGCACAGTGTTCATATCAGGAAGTGGTGTTAATGGCATTAAGAATCTTTAATTCGCAAGAATACTTAGTAGGTTTTAACATTAATCAACTCAACAATTGCTCATGCTAATAACTTTTGGACACATTTACCTCAAAGTTCACCTACCTGGGAATACCTCTTGGTTTGGATCCGCACTCGGTGCAATGTGGTTGGGATCCTTTTACGCAATGTCAAGTATATGCTAACCTGATTTATTCCTGTACACTGAAATCTGGTAAAGCTTTACCACTCTGCAGGTTGGAAAGAACTATCTATGCTCTGAGTGGAAGCAGGAGCTCATCACGTTTTCCCAATTTCTTGAGCGCCTACAGTCTAACGATCCTTCTGCGGCTGACCCTACATATCTTGCGCAGCATCCACTGTTTGATCAGGTACTCATGCTCCTTCATTATGATTGCAGGTGTTCCTTCAATTTCTATGTTGTGGCATTTGGATGCTTTTCTTCAAAGACTAGTTCTAAATGTTTGCACATTTATGTTGATTTCATTTGTCTGCTATTGTAGATAAATGAGCTGAGAAAGGATATTCTCATCCCTGACTATTGTTTTGCCGGGGGCGGAGAGCTAAAGTCTCTTAATGCTTGGTTTGGACCAGCAGGCACAGTGACGCCATTGCACCATGATCCACACCATAACATACTTGCTCAGGTGCTTTCTCTATCGTGAAGTAAATAGCAAAACTGCATTTGTTTCACAGACTGTAGACGATAATATTTTTTATTTTTCTTTCTTTCATTTATCGCGTTCAAGTAAATTTTATAGGAAGTTAAGATGCACTTAACCTTAAAGCTAATTGAACATCTGTCTCTTAGTTTATATTCATTACAATCAGGTTATTTGCTTTCCATTAGATCTAGGGCCATGATATGGTTTAGGACTTATGAGACATATAATCAAAGTTATCATATCCAGGTGCCAATCCTGATTTCAAAGTCTCCTTTTCTGAATAGTAATTGAAATCGAATAGCAAATAGTAACGTGACTCTTTAGAGGAAGGGAAGTGATTAATTAATCGCATAGTGCAAACGCTCCATTATCAAATACGTAATAAGAAAAATAAGTGATGTGGTTCAGCACTTCTGCCTGCAATGCCATAATGAGCTTGTTGTCAATGTGTCTATAAGTATGTGTGCCCTCATTTTGCTATTAGTGCAAAGTGGTGCTTTGTCAGAGTTGTCTTTCCTTTTTGTCTTCATTGCTGTTTGAATGAAGGATGATCTCTTTTCTTTAGGTTGTTGGTGCAAAATATATAAGGCTTTACTCTTCTTCATTCTCAGAGGAACTCTATCCACATAGTGAAACCATGCTTTGCAATTCTAGTAAGGTACTTTTTCTTCCATCTATATAGAATGAGTTAATTGCAAATATCTCCAACTTATTTGCTTTGTTGCAAATTGTTGCTCATATTTATCCTTGCAAATATACACCAAACCTTTCAAATCATCACGTCCCTCCAACATTCAATTTATGTTCCCTTTTTTCCCCTGCTTTCTGTGGAAAGAAATTCTCAAATGGATACTTTGTTCATTAATGATATTATTGTTTCTTCATTTATCAAAATTCACGCTGTAAACTAAGTCAAATAGCTTATTTAAAGAAGCAAGTGAGATTGAAAGAGAAAAGATCAAATAAAAACACAAAATTGATTAATCTACTATTCAAGTGGTTTGGAAATGATTGAAGTAAACTTCACTTTTCAGTTGGTTAGAAAGGAAAGAGCAGATGCATATGCAGACTATCTGTGGTTCGATGGGTTACTGATGATATGGTACGACCAGTCTAGAGTGCCTTCTCTTTCAGTCACACGTGGTGCTTAGACTACCTATTGCCCAACTGAAACCGTGTCCTTAATTTTGAAATCAAAAGGCAGTTAGAATCTGGCTGTACTTGGTTTTTCTGACCTTGCAAGTCTGTCAATCACATCAGATACCTAATGGTATCTAACAGAATGTGTTAATATAGTGAAAAAGTTTTCTGCTGATCTAGAACCGTCTTGATATGGCATGCTTGTCTTGAATCACCAGATGGATCACCATCATAATATCACCACTTGCATGAGCTATCTACAGTGCATTTCTTTCCTTGCATGAGGGCTTTTTTCCCCTTTATGTCCAAATAAGAGAGATGTCGCCAAAGTAGCTCTTGGCCTTTCAAGTGAGAGGATTGAAATGTTGGGAATGTGATCAAGGTGACCAAGAAACAACTGGTACATCCTCATCTGTACTGCAACTTTTCGACTTCTCTTGAGTACGGGCCTTATGATAGGAAAGCGATAGTGGTGTGGCCAAAAATTAGGACACATTCTGGGAAAATAAAACTTCCATTGAAGAGAAGCAAATGAAAGGCTTTCATAAAAATTTTCGTAGACAAGTGTCATGCTACTAGGCGAAGCAGTGAAATGCTGCACCCTAGATGGTGATAGTTCAGTAGCCAAAAGCATCACTAGCATACACTCTGACCTGAGTAGCATGCAACTGTGTGTTTTGGAGGCATTTAATTTCGTGAAAGCATTCTAAAGCTGGAGGTGGAATCCATTAGGTGAAAGTTTATAAAAATCTCTCTCTCTCTCTCTCTCTCTCTCTCTCTCTCTCTCTCTCTCTCTCTCTTTGTGTGTGTGTGTGTCTCTCTCTCTCTTTCTCTCATGTTTAGCTTTACTCAGTCCTTTGTCCTACTGTTTCATGCCTAAGTTTTCTTATATATCCATGGTGTTCTTGTTTCAAGGTTGATCTAGATGACATAGACGAGAAGGAATACCCCAAGTTTATGGGCTTAGAGTTTATGGATTGTATTTTAGAGGAAGGGGAGATGCTGTATATACCGCCGAAGTGGTGGCACTATGTACGATCTCTAACGACAAGCTTCTCCGTTAGCTTTTGGTGGAGCAAACCCGAAAGTTCCTCCGATTCGTGACATGGTATACTCCTTCTCATCCAATACCATTCTTTTGATATAGAGATCCGCGAACGCATACCTTAATATGCCCCTTAGAACATGGATGGTTGGGTGTGTAGAAACCCGCCTCCACAGTATCAGTACATGGAAGGACTTGTCAATGTATAGGCCATTGTTCTCAGACTTGTTAAACTGAGTGTAGAAACCAGAAATAGTAATATTTACAGGAAGGACTTTTTGTCTCTTGATTGTTCCATCCGTGGGGTATATGATTGGCCCGTTAATGGTATGGTCCTCCTGGTTTTATAATATATTGCTTTTGTGGTATCGGTCTCTCCTGCACCCAGAAAGAAGTTTTTGTGGTAGGAGTGTAGAGAGAGATGGATTTTACGTTTGGTTTTGTGAGTTGCCAAACATGCGTGCGTAGCACCAATCCGGTTCTGTCTCAATGAAACATTCCAAGTTTGCTTGCCCAACCAAACCTGCCATTGGTAATGGAGGACATGAAGTTGGCGTATTCATACTTAACTGTTCATTGGTTCAATCGGGGAACCTCAAAAGCTTTTTGGCCTAGCAGTGAACTGGTTGCCTGTCTTTTGTCGAGTCATGTGTTTGATTTATGTCACGAGCGGACCTCTGGATGGCCTCGTGCATAGTCTTCCTTGCGGTTGTATTTTGGTGGGGCTGTGACAAGGAGGGGCTCTCCAATCTCAAACAGTAAGGACGGGAGGTGCGGAGTAATTATGGCTCGAATCGAATATTTCTATCGAGTGTAAGACTTTTACGCTAACACCGAGAATGCTTCTTTCCATCCTTTTTAGCAAATGAAAAAAGTAAAAGAACAGGAAAACGCGAGCATCTCTGTCAGAGCAGCACATTGACGAACCTTCTCAGAAATTGCATGGGTGTCCACGAGCACATGCCATTTTTCCTTCAATTTGCTCCAAGATGCTATTATTTATCCAAGTAAGAAATGTAAACGTTCGCGTGTTTCGGCTCAGGTTTCGGTTCCTACCTCACTTGTTTCGGCACAGCAATATTAGATGGTATTTCCAGAATTCAGGAACAGAATAGGACGACAAACATGCTTTCAACTAACTTTGAGTGGGTGTTCTGTTGTTTCATCGGAATCCACAACAAAATATATTTCATCGAAATTCGTTCTTCGTCTTTTAAATGTGATAAACGGTCCTGTGGCGGTGCCGGACAGGGGAGATTTATATAGTTAGATATTCAACGCGTGAACTATGGAAAGATTCCGATGTAATCAAACAAAGGTGAACTCAAACGGAATTTGACGCAATGAGAAGGCTTAGAAAGTACAATTCTAAAGAAATCGAAACATAAAAGATTAGAAGAAATTACGCAACCATAAACCAGTCCGGAGTTTGACTCGACGGAGTGGCCTATAAAATGCAACTCCTACCAAAGGAACGAACCAAAGATAAACGTCGGATTTTGCCCCGTGAGAAGTTCCACGTAACCGTCGACGATCTTTAATTTCCTTGTATCGGTTCAGTTTTCTTCTCTGCTCTTTCAGAGCCTCCAAGCCGAGTCTTCAGGAGGCTGTTTTAATGTTCAGACAACTGCTAATAATGTTCTCCCGCCGGGCATTCGAAGGGAACAATATTTGTTGCTACTTTGTCCTCCTTCAAACTGGTAGCTAGTTGGACACGTGGCATCAACCCATATTATTGTCGATAGGCCTTCCAAAGTTCTTCAGATAGTCGATGCTTCAATGTGTTCCTCTCACGCGTGCGGCACGTGTCGATAGATAGATTATTTTGGGTGCCAACACCTATTTTGAAAGTTGGGTTTCTTTGTTGGATAAATTATTTAAAAGTTAAATATGCATTTTTTTTCTTTCGCCTTTCATTTTCTGAGGAATGCTCTTCCAGCATTCGTTCGCTATTTATATCTAGCGCGACCGAGGATTGATGGGCTCTCGTTTGATGGAATGACTAAAACATTTTGCGAGATTTCTTTCGAATCGATTCACGTTTTTTCCCACCAACAACGCACACCCAGATCCTGATTCGTGGGGAAGAGGAAGTCCGGATGGAGAAGCGAACCCAGATCGCCATTCTTGGAGCTGGCATCTTCGTGAGGACTCAGTACCTTCCGAGGCTCGCCGAGGTCTCTCAGCTCGTTCTTGTCAAGTCCATATGGAGCCGAACGCAGGTGGCGCTTCTTCTTCTTCTTCTTCTTCTTCTTCCTGATCTTCACCATTTGTGTTCGTGCCGTGTTTCGTTGCCTGAAGTAGAAGAGACAGAACTAGTGAACACGTAGTGCTTGTCTTAGCTTCCAGTGGGATGAAACATTGAATTGCGGATGCGAGGCTTAGCTCGATCAGACGCTTAAACCCGTTTGGATATTAGCTCTGTTTTTCAATCTGTATCGGATGTGGAAAATTCGTGCCAAGTGATCACTACACCTGTTATATTGGTTTGGACTGATCGGGAAAAAAAAAAGAGCGGAGAACTTGGCCCTGCATATGAGTTAATTGGCAGACCCTTTTGTATTCTTTGATTTTTTGATCTTTTGTTGTTGCAGGAATCGGCAACAGGTGCAGTCGAGATTGCACGGAAGCATTTTCCCGAAGTGGAGTGTAAGTGGGGTGATGAGGGTCTTGATGAGATCATCCGAGATGATTCAATACCGGCTGTTGCTGTTGTTTTGGCTGGACAAGCTCAGGTTCTCTTTTGCTGTTCTTCTATCCCACCATAATCAAAGATTTGGTAGTCCACAGTGTCGCTACCCAGAGTAGTAAATATCTCCTCAATTTGTAATGGGCATTCTTACTTTACTTGCAATGTTATCAGTGTGCACGATGAATTTGACAAAGATGTTTGGAGTAGGAGTGAGTTGAAAGAATGGCACAAGTACGTCCTACTTTAGTGTTGAAATTAAGTTGGTGATCTGTGGCTAATTCATGATTGATCACATTTCGTCGCCTTCTGAAAAGGCACGGAAACGAAGCCACATTTTTCATTCTTGCTTTTTATTCATTGCTATCTGATCCTAGTCAAGTGCTTCTGGAAGTATCTCGCAACGGTAACTTCCCCAAAATGTGGTAACATTCTAGTGGGAATGATCCTTTGGTAGACAAGGAATGCACATTCCGTATCAGATTTGATGGTTCTATGCTAATGCACGTTCTGTCTCAGATTTGATGGTTCTATGCTATGTCTAATGATTCTCACGGTAATATGTGCTCTGCAAGTTTCTCCAGCTAAATGAGATTATACAGAGTCAGGCAAAAAAATGAACGTGAGAATGCACAGAGGTTTAATGTTATTTTGGATGGTCATTGACTCTTCACCGTTCCCCTTTTTCTGCTATGCAATTTCTGGATTCCTTAACTATATACTACAAATTAACCAATCTTTGCCCATTGAGTCACATAATTAATAATCTGTTATTGGATGAAATTACATGTCCTGGTATTTCCAGAGAAGTGATGGGCTGAAGTATGAACTCTCGTTTGAAATGTAATAGGTACATATAGTTGGTTCTTGACATGAGCATGTGTCTTGTAACCCATCTTCATGCAACAAAATTTTCTTCAATCACTTGCTTCCACGTATTACATTTCCATTATGTCACTTAGGTAGTTTGTGCAGGTTGACATGTCGCTTAGGCTGCTGAAGGCGGGAAAGCATGTATTGCAAGGTGATTTATGTTTCAGATGGCACAACTAAGTTTCATGCCAATAGCTTTCTCTTTTTGGGGAAACAGAAATCTTTCAGTAAGTTTAGGTGACCAAGCATAGACTGAAACTCATGAAGTTTGCATCATGTAAATTTATAGCTGACTGTATCGGTTGAAGATATGTCAAACACAATTATTTATATATTGCGCGCGTGTTAGGCAGTATTACTTGCATACTTTACCTCCATTGTGTATACTGAAAAGGCCATTTTTTTCATTGTTTTGATGCGCTGAATCTCTTCCTGGCATACTCATTGGGTATGAAGAAAAACCTGCGGCTGCTTGTAAGTCAATGCTAAACTGGATCTATTTATTGTTTAGGTCATGGAGTCTCTTTTATCTTCAGTTCTTTTAGTCACTAAGTTTCAAGTCTATATTCGTCTTTGATAAGATAAATAACCTTTTTGATATGCATTAGCCATTGGGAATAAATGCATCTCGCATCCATTTTGGTTTCTTGAAATTGAGTTTACATCCAAGCGTTCATTTAACTTGTGACACTTTTCTCCTGTGTGTCATTTGTTGTGTATGGCGTTGGGAGTACAAACTCTTATTTCTGCATCTTACTCAATACCTAAAAGTTTCTATTGCAAATACCTGGTTATAGATAGAATTATCAGTGTCTCCAATTAATTGCAAGTGAAGTTGTATTTTGCAAAATCATGCATCAGTTACCTCTAAACTGTTGGTTCATCTGTGAAGCGACGACCGAGATAGAAATGGCACTATCAAGCTATAGAGCTCTTTGTGCTAGTTCACCCAACAAGCCTATTTGGGCAGTAGCGGAGAACTACAGATTTGAACCTGCTTTCGTTGAGGTACTTGTTGTTCTTTTGTTGATTTGCCACGGCTCTTGCAATACCCTTATGATTCTATCAACAGTGTAAAAAACTATTGCCTGATATTGGCGAGATGATGAATGTCCAAGTCATAGTTGAAGGATCGATGAACAGTTCTAATCCCTACTTTTCGAGTTCTTGGAGGCGCAATTTTGCGGTATGTGACTTTATCTTATTTCTGGTACTTATAATTAAACCATTTCAAAAGGATATTGTGCTTACAACATCCGAGGTGGTAATCGTGATTTACATTGGATTAGACATGTAATGTAAGGTTGGATCATGTCCCAATAACTTGCTAATGCCGAAGCTATTACTTTTGTATTCACTATGATTGAAGGATCACAACACATTAAACACAGCAATCTGGATTTCCAAAGGCTCCTTCGCTTGTTTATCATGGAATACTTTTTGAATCCGTATTCCCGTCTCTTCAATCGGAGGATTTTCTGAATCCGTATTCCCATCTCTTCAATTGGAGGTCAAATCTCACTTTGATCAATATGCTTCCTTAATGCAGGGTGGCTTTATGCTCGATATGGGAGTACACTTCATTGCAGGTTTAAGAATGGTAATATACCACTTCACTTGAAGTTATCTGCTGAAACTATAATGGGTTTTTTGCTGTCTTTTAACAGCAGTCTGTGGTTGGAATTCCATCAACGGTTAACTATCTTGCAGCTTGTTGGATGTGAGATAACCTCAGTTTCTGCTACAACTACTCATGTGGATTTGACTTTGCCGCCTCCAGATATTTTATCATCTTCCTTGTAAGTGTCTTGTGTACCTAGTAATTTTTATATGAGAGAAAACATATGTGGGTTCTTGACGGCCTTTACAATGAAACATTTCTCTGCAGTCAATTGGATAATGGCTGTTCTGGAGTTTTTGTGATGATCGTATCTTCAAAATCACCCAAGGCATGTCTCGAGCTGATAATCCGCTCTAATTTTAGCATATGCTATGATTAGTCCTCACTGATATGTTTCAGTGCCTCCAGATATTCTGGCGAGTTGTAGGCTTGAAGGGGACGCTGCAGCTTGAACGTGGAAGCCAGGATGGTCGACATGGTTACCTGGTATTCATAACTCACCTATGATCCATGCTGTATTCAAGCGATGCTAATCCTGATAGATGCTTGTTGCAAACTCTTATTCAAGTCAAACTTATAAATTTGTCATAATCTAACAAGTGATGCTGTTATTTCAGGCTACCTTGTATGGTGCCGATGGTCGAAGCAAAAGCACCTTCTATTCTTTCAATGGAGTGACCGAAGAATTAAAAGCTTTTATAAATGACATATCAAATATGACACTTAAGGTACTGGAAGATGATAACCTTCGCTGCTTCGGTTTATATACCCTAAAAAACTCTCTTTCGAAAAGTTCACCGTTCTCATTAAGTAAACATCTCGAAACCATGCACTGTCCTTGTTTTACTTTGCTAAGAATTACTTTATTAGGTGAGCAAGAGGACATCAAACTCTACGTGATCCCCTTCTGAAATATTCTCATGGGGATGTTCAATAGGCAGGCAGTGATCACAGACTGTTGCAGAGACCCAAAATTTTAACCTTTTGCTTTGTTGATCTGTTTCAGAAGGAGAGCGGATATGAAGCTGAGCCGCGGTGCTCTTATCTTGAAGGAGCCAGGGACGTTGCTGTTCTCGAGGCAATGCTCGAGTCTGGACATAAATGTGGAGAAGTAGTTTCGGTGAGAAAATTTTAGTGTGAAACTAGAACATTCCGGTTATGGACGAGATTGTAAACAGCTTATTGATTGTTGCTTCTCCGTTTCCATACGGCGAACTAGAACGATGGATGATTAAAGGCAAGATACCTTCGTATCAACTGTTATTGAAGACAACCTATTTGTGAGCAGATTTGGTGGAGGTAGTAAATTAGCAGTTTGGAGTAGTTGAGAGTTAATGACTTGAGCTGAAATCCTTGTTGCTAAATATACCACTTCATATCGTAGCAGTAATACTTAGCCAGGAAATATAATTTACTAGATGCTGTTTTAGATGATTGCTTCAATGATAATTAACAATCACCATGCTGATCAGGCACCACCTAAGCCACAATTGAGAATTGTATAAGCAGATTAAGACTAGACTGATGGTTGGGTTACTGTAGTTGACAATGCCATGGAATGATTTGATTGCTGAAGTAGGGCATTTGAAAACATTAAGTGCCAGGACAAAATCTTAGAACATGCATTTATTTTCAATTGGCATCTTCTTCCACTGATTCATATGCTTAGTGTGGGTTAGAAGAATGACCCTGAGAACTTCGTCTTAGCACAGGTTTTGCTCTTTCGAAACAAGGCTCTGTAATATGTTTTCTTCGTATCACGAGCTTCTCCTGGTGTTTCTGGCACAGAAGATGGTTGTCTCATAGACACAATTCCTCGATGTCTCGAAGAAAATGGCTGCGGTTATGTTTCACCCCGATAATACCGCAGTGAACATGCCACTGTAAAACTGCATTCAGCAGCAAGTAGGGTCCTGCACCTCAACTGATTCGAATCAAGGTCAAAACCAGGCCAAAGAACATACGAAAAGGCGGGAAAAGAATGAGCAGATTACGTGCAAAGGCTTATTGATCACCTTTTTTTTTTTTTTTTTTTTCCGGATTCAAGGAGAGATGTAGGCAAAGCCTTACTTGAAGTAGCTTAACAATTTCCTAAACTTTGTCATTGAAATATGAATATGCGCACATCGGGAGCATCAGCCTCATGATGAGCAGTTGAGTTGGCTAACCAAACTGAAAGATAGTACAGCATGAACATGACGGGTCTCAAACTAGTTTTAGCCCTACATTCACTGAACAGAGCTTCATCTGAACTTTGAGACGGCGATGATGAATCCAATCCGTCTGCCGTTTCTGCGGTCTATGTAGGCAAGCAAATTTATGCATTAGAATACTAGAAATGTCAATTCCGTGTCACCCTCTTGTACTTAAAACTACTCAGGGATCTGCTTATGCTTGCTGGTTCAAGTAGCATCTGAAAAGGTTTGGATGCAGGCTTTGCCTAATTGTAAAATCAATGATGGGTTTGATTGAAAAGGTGGGTCTTTATTATCTGCTCTTTCCATTTCTGGTTGTAGTTGAGAAGGAAATGCCCCATCCAGTGCAACTGCTATTTCAGCAGATGAAGGATTTGTGGGAAAATTATCTAAAAAGTCCTAAATCTATTATTGCACATTTGTCAATTCAGCCATAAATATTTTAACTATATCAATTGAGTTCTAAACATTTTCACGTTTAGTCAATTGAGTCCATTTGGTCAATTTTGATCAGAAATCTCCAACATAAGCGCCAACCATTCGATGTGGCACGATCGGCACTAGCATGAATAATTTTTTTTTTATAATTTTAAATGATTTTTCAATTTTTTTTCTTTTCTTTTTTCTTTTACTATGATCAACGAGGGTCGTTAGGCCCTCACCAGCCATACTAAATAAAAAGTAACGAAAGAAAAGAGAAGGAAAGAAAAAAAGGAAAAGTAAAAGTAAAGTTAAAATACTTAATAAAATATTATGTTCTCTACATCAGTGTCGACCATACCATGTAGGACAGCCAACGTCCACGTGAGTAATTTTTTATTAGTTGGTCAAGCTCAAAAGAAAAAAAGAAGAAGCAATACACCTTTTTTTTAAAAAAATCGAATTAAACTAGTAGTTAATCAAAGGATATACGATTTTGTAAAAGTCATCTTAGTAATTTTGTCTTTTCTTTTAAGTCTATTTCTTCTCCCCGATATTGAAAGAAAAGTGTGAGATATGCTAGCGTTTTCTACAAAGAAAAATAAATGTCTTTTATTCCAATGGAAGATAATCAGTTCTACTATGAATTAGTTAATGATTATGAACTAACGAACAAATAAAAAAAGAACTATAGTCAAAATTGGCCGGATGGACTCAATCGGTAAAAGTGTTTATGACTCAATTGGCACAATTAAAATGTTTATGTCTGAATTGGCAAAAGTGTAATAAGTTTATAACTTTTTGATCAATTTTCCCGATCATTGTTGCACACGTGCCCCTATTGAAGAAGAAAGGCTAGCGTTTGCATTCATGAACAGCTCTATAGCAAACAACTAGACAGAGAGAATGTTATTGAGCTGTTCAACTAAGATCTTCCCCCACAGAAGAAGCTGAACCGGATAAATTCTTCTCTTTATCACAAAAAAAAAAAAAAAATGGGGTTCATTGCCCTCTAACATGGAATAGTGTGATATGAGATTAGTTTTAAGGTTTTGGGAGGTCCTAATCAATTGCTCCTACTCTCTATCTTAAATTATAAGATGACAACACCGCATGAACGTACAACAGGATCAGATGCCTCGATGTTTCCTAGGATTCTGACTTGAGTTGTCCAATTTCAAGAATTGAAAAAGAAAAGAGATAACAATAGGCTGAATTTCCTAAAAAACTACAAAATTAGGTCCAATCTCAATTCTACCTCAAACTTTTTTTTTTATCTCAGAAAAAAAACCCCAACTTTAAGTCAAGTCCCAAATCTGTCCGGGATTTTTTTTTGTCTCAGAAAAAACTCCAAACTTTAGGTGTAGTCCCAAAATCGACCCGAATTTTGTTTTCTCTAAAAAGAAAACTCACAAACTTTCAATCTATTCTCAAATCTAGCCTTTGATCCGGTTCCAACTTTACGTGGCATTTCCACGTCAATAAAAAAACCTATATCAACAATGTAATTGGGCCATGGGTACGGACCGAAGTAAAATTTTCACATGGATAACAAATGCACCCAAACAAAAATCATCGGAATTCGGCAAAATGAAACCGTTCTAAGATATGAAAATTAGGGACAACCAACCATGATTTTTGGACAAAGGTCTAATGGGAGAAAATTTGAGATTAGAGTAAAAATCGATGATATTTCTCTTAGACAAAAAAAAAAAATCGAGATTGATTTGGAACTAGACCTAAAGTTTGAGGTTTTTTCTGAGATAAAAAAAAAAGTTCGGGGCATATTTGGAATTTGAACTAAATTTTAGGGTTTTTTTCTGAGAAAAAAGTAGTATAGAATTAGGACCGAATCTAAAGTTCGGGGTTTTTCAAGGCAATTGGGCGGATAACAATAGTAGTGGTTTGACTCTGGGTGTTCTTGAAGTTTCTCGAGATATCCCGTTTAAGGTTCAACATATGCCCAGACTTCAATGTCGCACTTCCAGATACTTCCCAAATATCAGATGGGCTTAACTTTTATTCTGTCATCTATGGAAACAAGTTAAAAATGAAGCTTTTCTTTTTAAATACGAAGAGAAAATTGATGCTAATCTGCACATAATTTCACACGCTAGAACTTCAATGGATCTCCCGCATATAACTTGAGAGGTGATCGTTTCCTCTTCCATATCTCCTGCGAAAACAAGCAAAGTTGTGACTGTTGGAACAAATTTTGAGTTTAAGTACCTGGAGAAGTATTCGGCGGCTACAATCACCTAACGGGGTTTGCGATCACTAATAGAAACCGTGGTTCAGGAACGACAAGGTGACTATTGCATGTACATCTAGAGATTAAGTCGTTACAGCGAGAACATATCAAGTTAAGCCACTAACATGATGCGTGACGGCCGTCTAGAAAGTTTAAAAGGGTTTCGCACGGGCACGGGCCCCATTCTTATCGATCGGTGTTCGATGAGATACATCCAATCTCGGTGAGTCATGCGCGAAGCTGATCTCAAGTTTCACAACAACGTGAATGTGATCAACACCAAAGACGTTAACTTTCACCAATCGCTCCTGTTTTTTGTTTTTTTGTTTTTTTTTGGCTCAAGGTGTTGGACACTTTGCATCATCCCGTTTCCTTGTACGACATTGTTAGCATATGATATCCTTTGATTATGCCAGAATTTACATTGTGAACGCAAATTATAACCCAAGGATAACGTCTGACAAATGTTTTGGCTTACTGGTTGTACTTTTCATCTTATCTCGACCTCTATAGGACTCCATTCGTTGTCATTCTCTATGCTGGCTTTAATTGTTGAAATATTTTGCTGAAGAAGAAATATATTTACTGTTAACCGCGGCGAATAGGTTTTCGACACGGGGCACGTTTCAACCGGTAGTGCAAATCTTGACTTCTTTTAGGTGAACTTTTCACGTAAAATGTCTCGACGAGGAAAACTAAGATAGCTGGTGAATTCAAAATATTTATATATATATATGTGTGTGTGGGCGCGCACCAACCCCCAATTGCTCCTAATTTTCATGTTCAAGGTCGAAAAATTACTAGAATGTGCTTACTCTTATAGCTAATTATCATATGTTTTTATGAGGGTTGGTCGTTACAATTGATCATAAAGATGAAATTATCGCAAAAGTCATGAACCTATTATAATTATATCAATCCTGTCCTAATTCTTTTTTTTTTTTACCAATTGAGTCATAAACCTTTTGCATTTATGCCACTTTAGTCCATCGGGTCAATTTTGGCTGGAAATTACTAATGTGACATGGCCGGAGTTGACTTGGACAATTTTTAATACTATTTTGATACTTTTTCAAATTTTCTTAATTATGATTGTTCTTTTTCATTTTTTTATTTTTATTTTTATTTTTCTTTCTTTATTTTTTTTCCCTCCCTTCTCTTTTTCTCCAGCCAGTCGCCGGACCCCGCCGGCCCTTGCCTTTGGCCGATTGCATATTTATATATACCAAGGTGTAAGATTAGTAATTATAATTGCACCACCATTTTTAATTAGAGCTCCTGCTAATGTTTGAGTAAGATTACGTCAGACTACTGTCTAAGTATTGCAATTTGATAAGAAAACACGTTAGGAAATGTCATAAGCGTGTTTGATTACACATGACTTATTCGATTGTTTTAAGGAAACAAATTAAAATAAAAACAAACAAACAAACACTTGATGCACTAAGCGAGGACTTAATTGGTTGAATTGATGAAATATTCAATGGAAGTTGAAGTCTTGCTAGTCATATTGTCAAAGCCTTCCACTTGTGCTCACTCTTCAATGATTGATAATTAAAAAAAAAAGTAATTGTCAAATATATTATGTAATTTTAATCTATAGTAAAAAAAACTCTTTATTCTCAATTTTAATCCTAAGGTTAAGGGTGTGATATGACATGTACCTTTCTATTGTAGGAGTTGAGATTTTGTTCCGCCTCAAATGCCAATCTTTCTAACATGAAAAACTACACATTCACCATCATCAACATATTCCATAAAAGTTTATTATAGCTCAAGAACCACATAATCAAATTGCCCATTTGGCCGACACATCGCTCGGCAATTCATCTTCAACCCTCATCAGATCTTAGTTAAGTTCTCGCAAGACCCAATGCGAACATCCTCTCTTAGATCATTTTATCACAAGTTCCCCCACCTTTTTCTGAGAAAATTTTAAATAATAGCCTGAAGTGCCCTCATTTTCTTAAATAAATGTTTGAAGTGGACAAATCGTCTCAAAATAAGGGCCTGAAGTAGCCACCCATAAATGACCCACTTAGGAATACCAAAAAAAAAAGAATTTAATCTCGTACGATCTTCCTTTTTCCTTATATCATGGAGGGCAAAGAATTTCATGTTTAAGCTCCAATAAATGAACGAAAAATATCACATCGTTCACGAAAATATTCATCTATAACTAATTATTACAAGTGTTACAAGCGATTATTTCTACGAAAATATTTGCAAATAAGTCGGTTTTCGCGAAATGAATGGAGCCTGACCCTTCATCCAGATTTTTGCTTAGATTAATAGGTTTTCACGTCATTAAAAAAAAAAAAAAAAACCGACTTGATTAACGGTCATCAACCGCCCAAGACTTTTTCCCGCCAAAACTAACGGAATTCCTCTCTCTCTCTCGCGCGCGCGCGCTCTATGCTCCCTCCCTCCTTTTGTTTTTAATCTTTGACATGTTTTGCGAGGATCATCTTCGCCGTTTGAAGGAGCAAGGGACAACAAATGCCTCCCCGAGTCGCCGCTTCGTACCCACAGATCTCTGTTCCGACGCAACCCATTTCCTCAATCCGTGTATTTAATACGCTGTTGTTGGTCGGCTCGCATCCTATGATGCTCTTTCACCTTGTTGGGCAAACGATCTCATGCGGCACAAGGGTTTTACGGAGCACAAATTGGGGCGGGGGGAAGGATCTCGTTGCCCCGGATGGGAGATCCATCGGCGTTACCGAAGGAGAGTGGTTAATTACGAAGTCTTCGCATGTGGCTTTTGTCGTTTTCTTGTTGGACTGATGAAGCATCTCGACTGGTTAAATTCGAGCCTGAGTTCAGCATTCCTGGTATGCGGAACAACGGCTGTTGCCGTCATTGACACTGTGGATTCACCTTTCTGCGCCATTTGGCAACGTCTTCCGCACTCTTGGGTTAGTCCATCAACTGATGTTGAGCCTTTTTACAATTTTTTTTTTTTTTTTGGGTATATTTGTGCCCCTGCAACCAACTTTGACGCACTGAGAGAGACAGAGGAAAAGAAGATTATCAGCTATTCCGAACTTCCTAGATGTGGGTTGAAGATATATGCTCGTATACCATGAAAGTATTTGATAAATTTTCACAGTGAGAATTCTGCGTGGCCACTGGAATATCTGTGTAATGAGTTGCTTAGAGATGGCTGAAAAGGAATGCATTGTGCTTTGCTGGGTGATAAAGAATGGGTTATGCTTTGATGGGTCTTTTGAGTGTTCGGTCTCCTCACTCCCACTAACGGTGGAATTACAGGGTGAGGTGCGGATGGTGTGTCGAGCGGTCGCAGCAGGAGGCTCCAGTGCGAGTTTTGATCTATCGTCATCTTAAGGTTCGATTCAACTGAGCTTCTATTTCGTGGTTGTGGAAAAAATGTCCATAATGTGATACTTGGGGTTTGCTGCAGGCATGCTTAGGCTATTTTACTTTTCGACTAGAGATCGGCATTTTCTGAATTCAAAGATGTCCCGAAGGCATTATTTGGATCCTTCCGTTTTGCAATCTCGTTTCTGTCGCAATCCTGGGAGTTGAATCTAAGAATAAAGCATATCCTTGAAGCATCATTCCTAGGCACTTTTCTATAACAAAGTGAGACTATCAGATGGTCTCTTTTGGCTTTGTCTGTGATCCATTTTGTAGATCTTTCATGCATTTCCTATCTTTTGAAGTCGACTATGTCAGATTTTAGTCCAGCGAGTATAGGTAGTGGTTCTGTATATCCAGATCTTATTGGGCGTTAAAATTGTTTTATGCACTTGTCTCCCATGTCTGCCTCCAGTTGATGATTAGGAACTTTGTTTTCAACGCTGTTGATTTTTGTCAACATTTTCTGTTCATTTCTTCCCTTCGTCTCAAAAGGAGTTCTGAGCTGGATTATATCCTTTCTTTTTAGCAGAATAGACAAGAAGGCAAAGTTTAAAATTTCTTTGTTCCTCTCCTTTTTCAATTTGTCCTTTGCGTTTATAGCACTATAAACCCCCTTATTGGTGTGGCACTTTTGGCAAGTGTCAATGCAAAAGATATAAATCGACTCAGTTTGGTGTTGTTGATCCCAATAGGCGTTCTTGATTGTGTGCAACTACATCAAGGATGGACTCCCAAAAATCCGTGGAAGATCAGTTCTCCAAGTTGCATCCATGCTTGGCACTGGATACCAGAATCGGGATAGTCGGAGGTGGTCCAAGTGGATTATCAGCTGCTTATGCACTAGCGAAGCTCGGTTATAGAGACATCACTGTCATAGAGAAGCACAATTCTGTGGGAGGCATGTGCGAATCGGTAGAAATTGAAGGTACAGAAAAGAAGGGTGTCTTATTCGCTCTTCAACTGTGCAACTTCGCTGACATCTTTTGATCATTGGTACAGGAAAGGTTTATGATTTGGGTGGTCAAGTTCTTGCCGCTAACAGCGCACCAGTCATTTTTCACTTGGCAAAAGAATCTGGGACTGAATTAGAAGAAATGGACTTCCACAAACAAGCTCTCATTGACAGTTTTACTGGGGAGTATCATGATATAAACGTTGCAGAAGATTATATGTCTCTAGTCTCGCTCACCTTAGAAATCCAGGTACCCTTCTTTTGGTAATACACTGAAGTGTCCATTTGCACTAGTAACCTGTACTATTGGTTTTGGCTGTTGCTATATTTTCAGCTGGAGTCAGCTTTTTATGTCACGTGCAGGATAAGGCAAAGGATTCAAATCGTATAGGCATCCATGCGGTGAGTGACATTGCATCAGACTTAACCCCAGCATATCTGGAGGCTCATGGACTCAAAAGCGTTCCCAAGTCTGTCCAATATGGATACACCGCATCCGGGTATGGATTTGTCCAAGACATGCCTTATGCTTATATTCATGAGTTCACTCGCACTAGCATGGCTGGAAAAATTCGACGTATGAAAGGTGGATATATGAGCCTCTGGAAAAAAATCAGCGAGTCTCTTCTGATAAAGGTGTGCTGCAATACTGAAGTACAAGCAGTCAGACGGAACGATTTAGGTGTTAATGTTGACATCACCAATTCTAGCGGAGAAACTGAGCATAAGGAGTTTGATAAGATAATCATCTCAGGTGCATTCCCCTTCAAAAATTCGAGAACGTACAGATCAACTCCGTTTTCTACAGGTTCGTCGAGTATTTTACTCCCACTCTCTTTGTTGTGTTTTATTTGGGGCGATTTCAAATAAATGCTGTCACTGCAGAAGCTGAGATCGGATTGTTGGATGTGAGCGACCTTGAAAGGGATCTTTTCAGCAAAGTGCAAACAATAGATTATTACACCACTGTCTTGAAGATTAAGGGGCTTGAACGCATCCCTGTCGGCTTTTATTATTTGGGTGAATACATGGACGACCCTTCCACAATCGGACATCCGGTTGCAATGCAAAGATTTTATGCGAACACCAATATCTTCTTGTTCTGGTCGTATGGCGACTCTGTGAATATTAGGGGATCTAACGTCATTGATCTCGTGATCGAAGTAGTTAAAAGAATGGGTGGAGAAGTTGAGAAGGTCATTCTGCAGAGGCAATTCAAGTACTTTCCTCATGTAGGCAGTGAAGGTATGTTAAATAACACATACCCGGGTGATTCATGGGAGCCACAAGCTAAGTTACATTTTCCTAAAACTTTTTCTGTGATTTGACGCAGCTATGAAGGACGGATTTTATGAGAGACTAGAATCCGAACTTCAGGGTCACCGAAACACATATTATGTAGGAGGGCTTTTTGCTTTCGAGCTTACAGAAAGAAATTCATCTTATGCCATGGCTTTAATCTGCAAGCACTTTGCCAGTGCAAATTCCCTCCCAACATTACCTTATGTGAAGGTGAGTCAGCTCTCAAGAGCCACAATCTGAAGTAGGTTACTGATAAGGAAAAGAGCATTAATGCAGCTATGATATACTCATATACATTTCTTGTGCAGAGTCTGTTCACCTTGCAACTAGACCAAGATGCAACCAGCCTTAAAACATTGAGTGAAACATGCGGAGTTGCTTTCCCTGACCTCCCCACGCTTGATGGCTATTTAAAGCACTGGGCTGCTCAAGAAATTACTCAAAACAAGGTTCTCTATACTTGGATCAAAGAAGAAAGGGCAGTGGTGTGCCAGAGGACATATGGAGA
This sequence comes from Rhodamnia argentea, assembly GCF_020921035.1. Classification (NCBI taxonomy): domain Eukaryota; kingdom Viridiplantae; phylum Streptophyta; class Magnoliopsida; order Myrtales; family Myrtaceae; genus Rhodamnia; species Rhodamnia argentea. The sequence goes on along the minus strand of NC_063157.1, from coordinate 26,197,731 downwards.
GCTTGACTCCAATGCTTCTTGCATTGCTCATAGCCTCTTGACGAGCCGGAGACCTACTATCAAGCCAGGTGACAGGGTTTTACTCGTTCACGTTCCAGGTCTGGACTTTGTTGATGCTTTTTTTGGTTGTTTAAGAGCCAAAGTCATACCCATTCCAGTACTTCCACCTGATCCATTGCAAAGAGGTGGACAGGCTCTTATGAAAATTGAGAACATTGCCAAATTGTGCAATGCGGTGGCCATTCTGTCAACTGTTGGCTATCATGCTGCAGTAAGAGCAGGGTCAGTAAAGAACTTGATCTCTTTCACCGGAAAAAGTGCGAAAAGCACAGCTCAGTGGCCTAGTCTTCCATGGCTGCACACAGATTCTTGGATCAAAAGCTCTAAGGTTTTGCCTGCTCCAAACATTGGCTTTCAATCAGGATCTCAGCCAGATGATTTGTGCTTTTTGCAATTTACATCGGGTTCAACCGGTGATGCTAAGGGTGTCATGATAACACACAGTGGACTCATTCATAATGTCAAATTGATGCGAAGGAGATATCGAAGCACTTCAAATACTGTGCTAGTAAGTTGGCTTCCTCAGTACCATGACATGGGTTTGATTGGAGGTCTTTTTACAGCAATGGTTTGTGGTGGGTCAGCAATCCTTTTTTCTCCATTGACGTTCATCAGGAATCCGCTCCTGTGGCTTCAAACGATCAGCGATTACAAGGCCACACACAGTGCGGGCCCCAATTTTGCCTTTGAGCTAGTGATTCGAAGACTGGAAGCAGACAAGGCGAAGGCGCACGATTATGACCTCTCTTCCGTGATCTTTCTCATGATCGCTGCTGAACCAGTGAGGCAGAAGACGCTCAAAAGATTTGTTGAGCTCACGAGTCCCTTTGGCCTTTCTCAGGAGGTGATGGCTCCAGGCTATGGCTTGGCAGAAAATTGTGTCTTTGTCAGCTGTGCGTATGGCAAAAAGAAGCCTGTCTTGGTAGATTGGCAGGGAAGAATTTGCTGTGGATACGTGGATCACGATGATGCAGATGTTGACATAAGAATTGTTGATGCAGATACAGGTTTAGAGGCTGATGAAGATGGGAAGGAAGGAGAGATATGGATTAGTAGTCCGAGCGCTGGAACTGGGTACTGGGGCAAGGAAAAACTTAGCCAGAAAACTTTCAGAAACAAACTTCAGAAGTACCCTGGAAGAAAGTACACAAGAACTGGAGACTTGGGACGGGTAATCCAGGGTAACTTGTTCATCACAGGGAGAATCAAGGATCTCATAATTGTAGCTGGAAGAAACATTTATTCAGCAGATGTTGAGAAGACGGTTGAGAGCTCATCTGAGCTTCTACGCCCTGGTTGCTGTGCCGTCATTGGTGTTCCTGAAGATGTCCTATCAGCAAAAGGCATCTCCCTTCCAGATGCTTCTGACCAGGTTGGCTTGGTTGTAGTTGCAGAGTTAAGAGACGGTAAACCCGTCGACAAGGACATCGTGAAGCAAATTGAATCCCGCGTGGTGGAAGAACATGGGGTGACTGTCGCTTCTGTCAAGTTGATCAGGCCTAGAACCATGAGTAAAACAACCTCAGGGAAGATCAAGAGGTTCGAATGCCTCAAGCAGTTTGTTGATGGAACTCTCAACACAGTACCAGATCCAATTGTGACAAAGAGATCATTGATTAGATCTTTCACCACTGCGACATGTAGGGAGGGAAATACTCCTCGACCTCACCTCGCTAAAGGCTCTCTACCACCAAGCCCAAAATTAAGCAATAGGGATATTGTGGAGTTTCTGAAGCAGCTAATCAGTGAACAGACAGGAATTGCAATCAAAAACATTTCAGCCACAGAAAGCCTTGTGTCCTATGGCATTGATTCGATAGGCGTGGTCAGAGCTGCTCAAAAGCTTTCGGATTTTCTTGGAGTGCCAGTTGGAGCTGTAGATATATTCACTGCAACCTGCATAGCAGACTTGGCAAACTTTGCCGAGAATCTGTTAATGAAGTCTCAACCCCATCTTCTCACCACCCAATCCAACCATCCGGAGCCAGAAATCCTTACTGCTGACTTTTCCATGGAAATTTCCAGACTTCACCACTGGTGTATCTGGTCCTTCCAACTTCTTGGTCTTCTCTATGTCACATTCATTCTGGTTTTCCCTGCTTATGTATCAGTTTCCATTTTTCAAATTTTGGTTTCGGCCAGCCAAAAACTGATTGATGGACTTCCCTGGTTGCATTATACAAGTGTCGTGCTTCTTGCACCTCTTTCCTGGATCCTCTGTATTGCTTTGACCAGCGTATCCATTGCCTTTTTCGGTAATTTATTCCTGCGCATAAATTGCGCCCTGACTCCTGAAGTATCTGTCTGGTCTCTGGATTTTGTCAAGTGGTGGGCTCTTTACAAGGCTCAGGAGGTTTCCTCCAAAGTGCTCGCGGTGCATCTCAGAGGAACGGTGTTCCTTAAACACTGGTTTGAGATGCTTGGAGCAAGGATTGGATCATCAGTTTTACTAGACACAGTTGACATAACAGACCCTTCTCTGGTTTCAATCGGAGATGGAACTGTGATTGCAGAAGGTGCTTTGCTTCAAAGTCACGAAGTGCAGAACAGCGTCTTGAGATTCCAGCCAATAAGGATTGGCAGGAATTGCTCAGTTGGCCCTTATGCTGTTGTCCAGAAAGGAAGTGTTTTAGGAGAAGGAGCTGAAGTACCAGCCTTGCAAAAAAGTGAAGGTGCGAAGTCTGCCCTTAAGATGGCTGGGGCAGATAAGATACTGAAAGTAAGTGCTGTTTCCTTATATTTTCTCATAGAGACGTAGCCTTCTCGGTAAAAAATTTTAAGCACTTCCGATAGGTACTGCATTTATTTATATGAACACTCTGTGCTCCCCCCATTCTTAGATGTTTAATTATTAATAGGTCCAAAAGTCAGCTGTGAGAGGTTCCTTTCTTTATTTCAACAATAGAAACATCCCAATGATAGATTAGATTATTGGTAACTATGACGATTATTTAGTTTGAGCACGTAGAGTTGCACTCTCATGCAAAGCAAGTGGACCAAAATCTATTAATTGCAAAATCTTATTATGCTCCAAATCGACCAAAATACGCATTTTACACCTTCATAGAGCTATCTGTATATCTGTTTTTGGCTTTCCAGCTAGCAAAATCTAACTATAGTCTCTAGTTAGTAAATCTAATAACGTTCTACCATATGTACTTGCTTAGTAAGAATACTCATGTAATTACCTTTCCTTGATAGTGAAACTTATATTGTGGTTATTGTTTGTAATGGTGCTCTACCTCACTGGTGCTGGTCGGAAGGGAAAAGAATGTCTACTTTTTTAGTGCAGGTTATATATACTTACTTCGAGCAATATTCTCCTACAAATAACTAGTAATAGACTCAATTGATGTGTACTGATATGAAGAAAACATTTCCAAACCCTTGATGGAACCATCCAGTTGAGCTGTCATTGTTTTCCTGACGTTGTTTAACAAGGGAGCGGGCGGAATTTCGTGGTCATATTACTCTTGAAGTTATTTTTAGTTTTTCGAAAGCAAGTGCACTGTTGGTTGACTTAATTTGCAGGATGATGATAGTTTTTGTGTAATAGTTCGGATGGTAAATTAGTAGTTTAAAGGTATAAGATTGCAGTAGAAAATAGTCACTGGAACTCCTCGGTTTTTTTTCCCTTTTTTAGTCTCGTTCATCTCGGTGAACCTAATTTTTTGTTTTGGCAATCGCTCTTGAGGTCTTTGATGCTCGGAGTTTAAAGGTATGAGATTGCATGGGCACCGACATCATAACCTGATGGAAGCATAATACATGCATCTTTTCCTGTTTTTGGTTGAGCAAATAAATAATCTGGCATCTACTGATGCAATATTTCAGGTTTCCCCTGGAACTCTGAAGGAGACAATACAACAGTTCATGGGCATCTACATGGTTGGTTTCCTCAGCTCTTTGTCCGCTGCTGCTGTATACTTGCTCTACATGAGGCTATCGCAGAAAGTTCCTTCCCTTGAACAGTTGGCATTTCTTTGCATTTCGGGCGCTTTACACTGGGTTCCGTTCACCATCGTGGCATATGCCACCATGTTTACAAACACTCCGCCTAATCCATTCCAGTTTGCCATTGCTTTGGCAATCGCCTACTTTGCTCACGGCCTGGTCCTTAGTTTATTGACGTCAATCTTTACCCATTTGCTTGCTGGTAAAGGAAAGAAAACACAGACTCACATTAAAAACTGGCTTGGCCACCGACTTGCCATTGCTTGCCACCTCCGATTTGCCAAGCTTCTTTCTGGAACGGAAGCCTTCTGCGTGTACTTGCGCTTGTTAGGTGCAAAAGTAGGCAGGTATTGTTCCATCAGATCCATCAACCCGGTTTCGGATCCAAGTATGGTTTCGATAGGCGCCGGTGTGCATTTAGGTGATTTTAGCAGGATCGTCACAGGTTTTTATTGCCAGAGTGGATACATCCAGAGTAATGTTGATGTGAAGGATAATTCAGTTATCGGAAGCCAAAGCCTTATTCTTCCCGGCTCTGTAGTCGAAGAGGATGTTATTCTCGGGGCAATTTCAGTTGCTCCAGTCAATTCAGTTCTCCAGAGTGGTGGTGTTTACATGGGGTCTCAATGTCCAGTTATGGTCAAGAACACAACACACGCTTTGGACGACAGGATTGAGGAGATGGATCCGAGATATAAAAAGATAGTTGGCAATTTGGCTGCGAACTTGGCAGCGACAACTCTCAAGGTGAAATCGAGATACTTCCATCGTATCGGTGTTAGCGGGAAGGGATACTTGAAACTCTACGACAACGTTGAAGGATTGCCAGAGCACAACATCTTTGGCGCTGCAAAGAAGTATGCAGTCATTGTCCGCCACAGCAATAGCTTGAGTGCCGATGATGATGCAAGGTTAGATGCACGAGGAGCGGCACTAAGGATACTCTCGAATGAAAACGAGGATGCTTCTCCACTTCTCGACTTGACTTTGAAGACAGGGAAGGCATTCTATGCACGCACAATCTCCGATTTCGCAACCTGGCTGGTGTGCGGGCTTGCCGCAAGGGAGGAGCATGTCAAGCGGGTCCCGCACGTGCGCGATGCAGTGTGGGCCTCCCTCCGTCAAGCTGACTCCTATGCGGACCTGCATTACTTCTCGAATATCTGTAGGCTGTTCCGCTTTAAGGACGGACAGGAAATGTACGTGAAGTTCAAGTTGAGCCCCTTCGACGGAAGTATTGTAGAAGATTTTGGTAAGGTGGAACCCTCGGGGATCCTTCCGCCTGAAACTGGTGCGATACCACGGGATGCTAATGACACCCGCCCGTTACTTTTCCTAGCTGAAGATTTCCAGAACCGTGTGAACTCTCCAAACGGGGTCCGTTACATATTCCAGCTTCAAGTCAGGCCAATTCCACAGGACGAAGCTGCACGCGACATCGCTCTCGATTGCACGAAACCTTGGGATGAATCGCAGTTCCCCTACATCGATGCCGGCGAGGTCATTATCAACAAAAATCTCACAAAAGAAGGCTCGGAAAGGCTAGAATTTAATCCGTTCCTCCGATGCCACGAGGTGGATGTAATCCGGGCCACATCAAGTAGCGAGAGCGCATCGATCGATCACGGCCGTTCCCTAGTCTATGAGATCTGCCAGCACCTGAGGAATGGAGATCCTCTTCCTGAGGCATGGAGGGTCTTCCTGGAGCAGTCGGACGTGAGGGTTGACCTCTCCGGTTGTCCAATGGCCGCTTCACTCGAGAGAAAAGATACCGAGAAAGTGACCCTTTCGAGGCCCTGGTACTTAACCACATGGGCCGTTTTCGCTCAGCCGCTGCTGCAAACGATACTGCCCTACTTCCTCCTCGGACTGATCATCTACTTCCCCCTGAACTTGCTCCTCCACTGCAAGAACACCAGGAACATGTCGGTCCACTGGATGTTCCCCTTCTTCTGGGTGTCGACCGGGGTTATAGCCGCATTGGCCTGTGTGGCGGCGAAGTACATCCTCGTGGGGAAGAAGCGAGAGGACGAGACGGTGCACCTATGGAGCAGAGGGGTGTTCATGGATACGATATGGCAAGCCATCAGGACGGTGTTCGGGGACTACTTTGTGGAGATGACGAGCGGGTCGGGATTGTTCCTGATGTGGATGAAGCTGATGGGGTCGTACGTCGAGTTGGACGAGGGGACTTACGTGGACTCCATGGGAGCCGCGCTGAACCCGGAGATGGTGGAGGTCGAGGGAGGCGGCAGCGTGGAGAGGGAGGCCCTGCTGTTCGGGCACGTGTACGACGGGGAAGGCGGGGTGGTGAAGTTCGGCAAGATTGTGGTCGGAGAGGGCGGGTTCGTGGGGAGCAGGGCGGTGGCCATGCCCGGGGTGGCGGTGGAGAGCGGAGGGAGCTTGAGCGCTCTCTCGCTCGCCATGAAGGGAGAGGTCATCAGATCAAGATGATGATCGGAGTCGAAGAGTATTGCGCACGTTACTTAGCCGGGAAAACTATGTGACCACATGATATCGGACATAGTTTCATTTAGTCTCGTGTACTAATAATCTCTAGGGATTTTCGCCTAATAAACACGAGAACACAGGATATGGTTTATTAGCTCTCGCCTTGCGAAAAAAAAATGTGGCATGAGAGATAATACCTATAATCAAAAAAAAGTTTTCGTATCGAGATTAGAGTGCATTTGTACCATGCCGAGTTACTAAATTCGAGAAATTGACATCTTAGGACGTGGTTCCTCGAACAGCAACATGTGCATAACCAGCTCACATTGTGCATTAGAGTTGTGATTAGCCACGATGCTTCGAAACCTCGAAAAGGACATCGACCCGTGTCGCCTTGACATCGGCCTCCCGAGATCCAAGTCTAGGATTGGCGAAAATGTGGGGCTGGGGTGTCGAAGTTAAGATGTGGATTTAATGTTCAATTTGTCGATTGGTAGGGTCTTGTGTGATTTTTTTTATGTTAATTTTGGTGAACAACTTTGTAAGATTTTAATTAGGCTCTACCTAATTGCACCCTCATTCTGTCGGCCTCGGTCTCTCTTGCCCCCACAAAAGAAAAAGCGAATGGCCATAATTGGAGGAATAGATAAGATTGGTCGAGTTTTTCCTCCTCTTTTTTTATATTTTATTTTTTTGAGATTTTGTCTATACTTTAGTTTAGAGTGGCGAAAAGTCGAGAATATAAAAACTAAAACGGACCAAATTCAATTGTTGTGTACAAAATCAAGCAAAAGGAAATACAAATAAGACTACTATTCACACACAACTTAAATCGACTAGTTCCAAGCGATAGTCGGGCGATATATTTTACTATTGCAATGTAGATAAATAAGAATTATTGAGTTCAGGAAAAAGAATATGGGTGTGGCATTCTCGTTAAGATGATCAATTGACCTTAACTTTAAAAGAATTAACTATAGAGGTCGGTTTAACGCTCGGAGTGATACTCTATTTTCGCAAAAGCAATCGATCATGTTGAAAAGATCGATCAGACTCTCTCGTCGAATCGACCTGGTCGCACAGAAAGTGATGCCGCCGGCGCCAGTTCGCCTGCCTTGGTGAGCCCTGAGTCTCAGCTACTTTTTAAGAGATGCTGGAGCCAATCTTTCAAGCAAAATTGTCAATCACAATTGGAAGATGCTTAAAGCGCGCCGTTCGTTTAAATGGACACACTCTCCCAAAGTCGCAAGAAGGTCGCTGGCCTTTGAAAAAACCTGTCGACAGACAAAGAAATGCGGAGGCGAACGTGGGTCGGTGCTGGATTGGATTGGCTCCTCTCGTTTCGCAACGAAGCTGTCTCGTCGAGGTGGGTTTAGATTCTAGAAAGCGATGACAGAAGCCCGACAAGATCCGGCAAGAAGAGAAAGGACCGGGACTTGCGGAGAGACACCAACCCATCACCGACCCGACTCTGCCGCTCGCCTTTTCTACAGTAAATATTGACTTTTTGACCATCTAGACGAAACGACTTTCACATGATGATGATGATGATGATGATGATGATGATATTGGAAGAGGAGGAGGAGAAAAGACTTTTGAGATTTGAGAATTTCCAGTGCCTGATCTGTCTGACTGTGAACATATGATATGGCCGTATGACTGACTTGGTGAAAAATTATCAGATGGATTTGGGATTTGGAAGGAGCTCTTTGGACCAGCCATTGCATGCAGGAGCAGAAGATATGATCGGTCCCTCGGGAATGCACGCGTGCCCGTTCTCGTTCTTCTTTCCATTTCGGCTCTCCTCCCTCCCCCGCATTGCCGCCTCGATGAACTCATCCAATGCCCGCGCCGACGACCCCCTCTTCCTCCTCTGACCGCCGGCGTCGTCGTCGTCGTCGTCGTCATCTCTCGTGGCGCTCTGTATCATCTCCCTCGCTTCCTCCGCCCTACTCCTCATCTCCCTCCCTCTCTCCGTATCCCCCATTGCCATCTCGATCTTCTCCCTGAGCTCCTCGCCCCTCACCTCGCACCTCCTCCCCCTCGCCACCTCCACGCACGCCCCGACCCCGCCTCCCTCCAGCAGCCTCGCGTTGAAGGACTGCTCCGCCGCCATCGGCCACCCCAGCAGCGGCACCCCGTTGCTCAGCGCCTCCAGCACCGAGTTCCACCCGCAGTGCGTCAGGAACGCCGCCACCGCCCCGTGAGCCAGTATCTCCGCCTGGGGTGCCCACCTCTCCACCAGCAGCCCTCTACCTGCGATCTTCCGCTCGAACCCCTCGGGCAGCCACGCCCCCGCGTCGAACTCGGCGTTTATGTCGTGCCCGACCGGCGGCCTCACCACCCATATGAAGTCGCGGCCGCTGGACTCCAGCGCCGTAGCCAGCTCCATCATGTGCGGGGCGGTGATGGTGTTCATGGATCCGAACGACACGTAGAGCACTGACTTTGGAGGCTTCGTGTCCAGCCAAGCTATGCACTGATCCGGCCCCGCGCCAGCCCCCCTTGAAGGCGTCGTGGACCGCCGGCTTTTCGCGGACAGGAGGACAGGCCCCACTGCCCATACCTCCACGCCGAGCTTCTGTCGGAAGTAGGAGAGCCCGACGCTGTCGAATTCCGCCACCGTATTGAACAGGATGCCGTTCGATTCCACCCAGGCGGAGAGGTTCGCGGCCTGGAATAGCGACCACAGGTCGGTCCCGTCTGCCTCGAGGATGTTCATCGGCAGTTGCGAGACGTGCACCGGTGACCCTTCTTGAAAGTCCGGCAATGAGAACTCGACGGACTCGGGCTTCTTCCGGTGAGGTAAGTTGACCCAAAGGGAGTAGTAGCAGGCGAGGCCGAACCCGCTGGCCCCGCTGAAGACAGCGTGGAAGATGCCGAGCTCGCGGCACACGGTGGCTGTCCAGCCGAAGAAGATGTCCCCGATGACGCAGAGGGGCTTCCGGCCGCCGGAGACGAGGCCGAGGAGGAGGTCGCGGAAGGGGTCTCGGAGGGAGGTGGAGGCGTGGAGGAGGCGGACGACGAGGGGGTAGGGGAGGGCGTCGGTGTTCTCGGCGTCCGGGGGGAGGCCGTGGTCGGAGGGGCGGAAGGGGAGGTTGACGAGGCGGAGGGCGGTGGAGGGAGGGAGGGAGGAGCGGAGTTTGGCGACGTTGAGAGGGGTGCCGAGGAAGGTGATGGTGAGGTTGGGGAGGCGTTCGAGCTTGCTCTCGAGGTGAAGGGCGAGGGCGAGGAAGGGGATGATGTGGCCTTGAGCCATGAAGGGGAAGATGATGATGTTGTTGGCTTGGTCTTCCTCCATTACCGGCAGCGGCGGAGGCGGCGAAACGGAGAGGGGCCGATGATCAATGGTAGTAAGGAGGAAGGAGGAGAAAAAGAAGAAGAATATGGTTCTTTCTTTTTTTGTTCTTTTTATCAAAAGGAACCGTGGAAAATGTTGAGGCATGATGGACCCACCCCGTATATCAAAAAAAGAAAAAGAAGAATTTATTACATGTTTTGCCATTTTTTTTTTGTTTTAGATTTTACTGTTGAATTACTTACTACATCACCAAGAAGTAATTTTCCTTAAAGTTCTCGTAATTCTTCTGAAATTATCTTAAGGTCGGTCACAAATATTTTAGAGTAATCGTAATTTAATTTTGGTCACCAGCGTAACTCATTTTCACTTAGCCAGTGATTTTATTACCTTCATGGACGGTAATTTCTCGGTTTGACATTTAATGACAAACCTACAAAAAAGTATCACGGAGAGGGGCCGATGATCAATGGCAGTAAGGAGGAAAGAGGAGAAAAACAAGAAGAAGAATATGGTTCTTTCTTTTTTTTGTTCTTTTTATCAAAAGGAATCGTGGAAAATGTTGAAACATGATGGACCCACCCCGTATTTCAAAAAAAGAAAAAGAAGAATTTATTACATGTTTTGCCATTTTTGTTTTGGTTTAGATTTTACTTTTGAATTACTTACTAAGTTCTCGTAATTCTTCTAAAATTATCTTAAGGTCGGTCACAAATATTTTACAAGAATGGTAATTTAATTTTGGTCACCTGCGTAACTCATTTTCACTCACCAAGTGATTTTATTACCTTCATGGACGGTAATTTCTCGGTTTGACATTTAATGACAAACCTACAGTAAAGTATCACGGAGAGGGGCCAATGATCAATGGTAGTAAGGAGGAAAGAGGAGAAAAACAAGAAGAAGAATATGGTTCTTTCTTTTTTTTGTTCTTTTTATCAAAAGGAATCGTGGAAAATGTTGAAGCATGATGGACCCACCCCGTATTTCAAAAAAAGAAAAAGAAGAATTTATTACATGTTTTGCCATTTTTGTTTTGGTTTAGATTTTACTTTTGAATTACTTACTAAGTTCTCGTAATTCTTCTAAAATTATCTTAAGGTCGGTCACAAATATTTTACAATAATGATAATTTAATTTTGGTCACCTGCGTAACTCATTTTTCACTCAGCCATTGATTTTATTACCTTCATGGATGGTAATTTCTCGGTTTGACATTTAATGACAAACTTACGAGAAAGTATCACGAAGAGGGGCCGATGATCAATGGTAGTAAGGAGGAAGGAGGAGAAAAAGAAGAAGAAGAATATGGTTCTTTCTTTTTTTGTTCTTTTTATCAAAAGGAATCGTGGAAAATGTTGAGGCATTATGGACCGACCCCGTATTTCAAAAAAAAAAAAAGAAGAATTTATTACATGTTTTGCCATTTTTATTTTGGTTTAGATTTTACTTTTGAATTACTTACTACATCACCAAGAAGTAATTTTCCTTAAAGTTCTCGTAATTCTTCTGAAATTATCTTAAGGTCGGTCACAAATATTTTAGAGTAATCGTAATTTAATTTTGGTCAACAGCGTAACTCATTTTCACTCGGCTAGTGATTTTATTACCTTCATGGACGGTAATTTCTCGGTTTGACATTTAATGACAAACCTACAGTAAAGTATCACGGAGAGGGGCCGATGATCAATGGCAGTAAGGAGGAAAGAGGAGAAAAACAAGAAGAAGAATATGGTTCTTTCTTTTTTTTGTTCTTTTTATCAAAAGGAATCGTGGAAAATGTTGAAGCATGATGGACCCACCCCGTATTTCAAAAAAGAAAAAGAAGAATTTATTACATGTTTTGCCATTTTTGTTTTGGTTTAGATTTTACTTTTGAATTACTTACTAAGTTCTCGTAATTCTTCTAAAATTATCTTAAGGTCGGTCACAAATATTTTACAAGAATGGTAATTTAATTTTGGTCAGCCGCGTAACTCATTTTTCACTCAGCCATTGATTTTATTACCTTCATGGATGGTAATTTCTCGGTTTGACATTTAATGACAAACTTACGATAAAGTATCACAGAGAGGGGCCGATGATCAATGGTAGTAAGGAGGAAGGAGGAGAAAAAGAAGAAGAAGAATATGGTTCTTTCTTTTTTTGTTCTTTTTATCAAAAGGAATCGTGGAAAATGTTGAGGCATGATGGACCCACCCCCGTATATCAAAAAAAGAAAAAGAAGAATTTATTACATGTTTTGCCATTTTTTTTTTTTGTTTTAGATTTTACTGTTGAATTACTTACTACATCACCAAGAAGTAATTTTCCTTAAAGTTCTCGTAATTCTTCCGAAATTATCTTAAGGTCGGTCACAAATATTTTAGAGTAATCGTAATTTAATTTTGGTCACCGCGTAACTCATTTTCACTCGGCTAGTGATTTTATTACCTTCATGGATCGGTAATTTCTCGGTTTGACATTTAATGACAAACCTACGGTAAAGTATCACGGAGAGGGGCCGATGATCAATGGCAGTAAGGAGGAAAGAGGAGAAAAACAAGAAGAAGAATATGGTTCTTTCTTTTTTTGTTCTTTTTATCAAAAGGAATCGTGGAAAATGTTGAAGCATGATGGACCCACCCCGTATTTCAAAAAAAGAAAAAAAGAAGAATTTATTACATGTTTTGCCATTTTTGTTTTGGTTTAGATTTTACTTTTGAATTACTTACTAAGTTCTCGTAATTCTTCTAAAATTATCTTAAGGTCGGTCACAAATATTTTACAAGTAATGGTAATTTAATTTTGGTCACCACGTAACTCATTTTTCACTCAGCCATTGATTTTATTACCTTCATGGATGGTAATTTCTCGGTTTGACATTTAATGACAAACTTACGAAAAAGTATCACGAGAGAGGGCCGATGATCAATGGTAGTAAGGAGGAAGGAGGAGAAAAAGAAGAAGAAGAATATGGTTCTTTCTTTTTTTGTTCTTTTTATCAAAAGGAATCGTGGAAAATGTTGAGGCATGATGGACCCACCCCGTATATCAAAAAAAGAAAAAGAAGAATTTATTACATGTTTTGCCATTTTTTTTTTTTTGTTTTAGATTTTACTGTTGAATTACTTACTACATCACCAAGAAGTAATTTTCCTTAAAGTTCTCGTAATTCTTCTGAAATTATCTTAAGGTCGGTCACAAATATTTTAGAGTAATCGTAATTTAATTTTGGTCACCTGCGTAACTCATTTTCACTCGGCTAGTGATTTTATTACCTTCATGGACGGTAATTTCTCGGTTTGACATTTAATGACAAACCTACAGTAAAGTATCACGGAGAGGGGCCGATGATCAATGGCAGTAAGGAGGAAAGAGGAGAAAAACAAGAAGAAGAATATGGTTCTTTCTTTTTTTTGTTCTTTTTATCAAAAGGAATCGTGGAAAATGTTGAAGCATGATGGACCCACCCCGTATTTCAAAAAAAGAAAAAGAAGAATTTATTACATGTTTTGCCATTTTTGTTTTGGTTTAGATTTTACTTTTGAATTACTTACTAAGTTCTCGTAATTCTTCTAAAATTATCTTAAGGTCGGTCACAAATATTTTACAAGAATGGTAATTTAATTTTGGTCAGCTGCGTAACTCATTTTTCACTCAGCCATTGATTTTATTACCTTCATGGATGGTAATTTCTCGGTTTGACATTTAATGACAAACTTACGAAAAAGTATCACAGAGAGGGGCCGATGATCAATGGTAGTAAGGAGGAAGGAGGAGAAAAAGAAGAAGAAGAATATGGTTCTTTCTTTTTTTGTTCTTTTTTATCAAAAGGAATCGTGGAAAATGTTGAGGCATGATGGACCCACCCCCGTATATCAAAAAAAAAAAAAGAAGAATTTATTACATGTTTTGCCATTTTTTTTTTTTTGTTTTAGATTTTACTGTTGAATTACTTACTACATCACCAAGAAGTAATTTTCCTTAAAGTTCTCGTAATTCTTCTGAAATTATCTTAAGGTCGGTCACAAATATTTTAGAGTAATCGTAATTTAATTTTGGTCAGCTGCGTAACTCATTTTCACTCGGCTAGTGATTTTATTACCTTCATGGACCTGTAATTTCTCGGTTTGACATTTAATGACAAACCTACAGTAAAAAGTATCACGGAGAGGGGCCGATGATCAATGGCGAGAAGGAGGAAAGAGGAGAAAAACAAGAAGAAGAATATGGTTCTTTCTTTTTTTGTTCTTTTTATCAAAAGGAATCGTGGAAAATGTTGAAGCATGATGGACCCACCCCGTATTTCAAAAAAAAGAAAAAGAAGAATTTATTACATGTTTTGCCATTTTTGTTTTGGTTTAGATTTTACTTTTGAATTACTTACTAAGTTCTCGTAATTCTTCTAAAATTATCTTAAGGTCGGTCACAAATATTTTACAGTAATGGTAATTTAATTTTGGTCAGCTGCGTAACTCATTTTTCACTCAGCCATTGATTTTATTACCTTCATGGATGGTAATTTCTCGGTTTGACATTTAATGACAAACTTACAGTAAAGTATCACAGAGAGGGGCCGATGATCAATGGTAGTAAGGAGGAAGGAGGAGAAAAAGAAGAAGAAGAATATGGTTCTTTCTTTTTTTGTTCTTTTTTATCAAAAGGAATCGTGGAAAATGTTGAGGCATGATGGACCCACCCCCGTATATCAAAAAAAAAAAAAGAAGAATTTATTACATGTTTTGCCATTTTTTTTTTTTGTTTTAGATTTTACTGTTGAATTACTTACTACATCACCAAGAAGTAATTTTCCTTAAAGTTCTCGTAATTCTTCTAAAATTATCTTAAGGTCGGTCACAAATATTTTAGAGTAATCGTAATTTAATTTTGGTCAGCTGCGTAACTCATTTTCACTCGGCTAGTGATTTTATTACCTTCATGGACGGTAATTTCTCGGTTTGACATTTAATGACAAACCTACGATAAAGTATCACGGAGAGGGGCCGATGATCAATGGCAGTAAGGAGGAAAGAGGAGAAAAACAAGAAGAAGAATATGGTTCTTTCTTTTTTTTGTTCTTTTTATCAAAAGGAATCGTGGAAAATGTTGAAGCATGATGGACCCACCCCGTATTTCAAAAAAAGAAAAAGAAGAATTTATTACATGTTTTGCCATTTTTGTTTTGGTTTAGATTTTACTTTTGAATTACTTACTAAGTTCTCGTAATTCTTCTAAAATTATCTTAAGGTCGGTCACAAATATTTTACAGTAATGGTAATTTAATTTTGGTCAGCTGCGTAACTCATTTTTCACTCAGCCATTGATTTTATTACCTTCATGGATGGTAATTTCTCGGTTTGACATTTAATGACAAACTTACAGTAAAGTATCACAGAGAGGGGGCCGATGATCAATGGTAGTAAGGAGGAAGGAGGAGAAAAAGAAGAAGAAGAATATGGTTCTTTCTTTTTTTGTTCTTTTTTATCAAAAGGAATCGTGGAAAATGTTGAGGCATGATGGACCCACCCCCGTATTTCAAAAAAAGAAAAAGAAGAATTTATTACATGTTTTGCCATTTTTATTTTGGTTTAGATTTTACTTTTGAATTACTTACTACATCACCAAGAAGTAATTTTCCTTAAAATTCTCGTAATTCTTCTGAAATTATCTTAAGGTCGGTCACAAATATTTTACAGTAATGGTAATTTAATTTTGGTCAGCCGCGTAACTCATTTTCACTCAGCCAGTGATTTTATTACCTTCATGGACGGTAATTTCTCGGTTTGACATTTAATGACAAACCTACAATAAAGTATCACAGGCGGCACCACTATTCGGTAATTTTCATCGACGATATTATTTTCCTCTTAAGGCCTTGTAAATGACAAGTGATGTCGTAATTTACCTCAATTCTTTCTCCTAATCTTAATAACCTACCTTGTTTATAGTAAGATTCTTTTACATGTCTGTAGATTATTGGGCCCTATCTGTGAGAAACTATCCTCACGTGTCATAAATTTCCTGAGAATCAATGCTAACATTGACAATCTTATAATTGGTAATCTTCCTTAAATGTTTGTAAGTTACTTATTTCTCTAAATCATCCAACGGACGAAATTAATCCTCGCTTAATCTAACTACTCACATCGGACGGCCACGGTATTAAAGGATTATTTGGTTTCTACAAAGGTAAAAAAAAATTAAAATAATTATATACGCCCACTCAGTTTAAGACACGACATATCAACTTTTGCATAAAGCGATTTTTTTTTTTTTCCAATCCTACCCAAAAGTCATGTGAATAAATGTACGTGTATTCTTCTAGAAGTTACGGGAGAAAGTTCACGTACATCCACCTATCTCCATCGCTCCTCCCTCTCCGCGGCGTCGATCTAGGCAGAGACCACCGTCATCCACCAACGGTGGCCCCTCGTCCACGTCGAGGGCCTTCGTCGATTTGGGCTGCCCTCGACCGGATCGACTTGGGTTTGCCTAGGATCGAGGCAACCTCGGCTCCATCGACAACAACACGTGGAGGTCGACGTTGTCATCAATGGAGCTATGAGGTGGTGATTGGTAGTAGCCAATTCATGGACCTGTTCATGCATGTGAGACGTCTCAATATGGTGTCAAGATGCGACGCAACATAAAAATACGAATGAAGCATCGGGATAACGCGTGATATTACGTCAATGTGTAAATTTAGCGAAGATCCACGACAGACAATGAGTGTAAACGGATAAGGGCATTCCACTTTTAGATTCGAACTTCACCATCCCATGCTCAAATCGAGGAAGAGTAACAATGAGGAGACGTCATCCAGTCTCGGAGGAAAGTCACCAATTGGGGCTATAACAGAAGTTTCCTTAACCTGAAGTGCAACCCCCCACCCCCCTCCAAAAAAAAGTACAAAGATGTGCTCGAATGGACCCCACATGACACCGACCATGGTCGTCATCGTGATTCAGATCGAATTGGGATTGGGATCGGGTGAGACCGCCGGGTTGAGCCGTCGGGGCGACCCCATGAGCTCTCATCGGGACACGCTTCTTCCGATCGTCGTGGGTCACGTTGTAGAGTCGCCGATCAGCTGACGTGCGAGCATATATTATGCGATAAATAGAAACGCGATTAGTGAGAATCGAAGTTGACGGAGCTTGTCGGGTCCTCTAATTTCTTGTTCATTAAAAAGTAGGAGATGACACAGATACAGGTATGGGGTCAAATCCAAAGCCCAGTTCTTTAGATTTTCAATCAATAGGACCACAAAATAAGTTGGCTGGAAAAAGTGGAAAGCGACGTCGTCTTCCCTCCGTCCGTTGGACGGTGAGGGACTTGGTCGCGAAAGCGATCCGCAACCAACTGATTGATAATGAACGCCGGTCCAATTTATGAATTCACGGCTTTTATATTTATTTATTTATTTTTGTTTTAGTCTTTGCCTTATTTAAAAGCTTCGCAAAAATTTGATCGATGAAATATGTAATTCATTATAACCATTGCACATCACTTCTCCATCAAATTAAAATAAAAAAAGTTCATGTCGTAGGTCGTCTCAATTTGTGACTCTACTTTAAATATTCGGTGCTTTCGTATCGCCATATAGGATAACAGGTATTTAATTTTTTAGATTTACGTGGAAACATAGGCATTGAAAACAAAATAAAAATCCGATTATTCTCTCTCTTCCTCCTCCATCTACAGCTACCTTGGGTCGGACGTCCGTGCCTCCACTTCTGTCGCCATTGGTAGAGTTGCTGGCGCCACATCCAAGCCAAGCCACCCTAGGCCATTGCGCCCATGTACTAGCCGGTCATGGCCGGATATGAAAGTTACGGTCGGGATCTTGACCTTTGCCCGTCATCGCCGGCTACGAAGGCATGCCTCATTGTCATGGCTTTAGATCCAGAGGCCGGATCTAGAAGACCTCGCCTGTTGCGTCCATGGACAAGCTAGTGGTGGTCGGATCTAGAGGCACGGCGGCATTGGCCCGGTCGAGTGGCGCTACGGTCATGGCGGGGCAATGGGCTCAAGGATGGAGGTTGCGGCAACTTGGGCGGCAAAATTACAATTTAGATTCCGAAGTCCATGGATGGTCGACTAGAGTGGTGGTTCTGGATGGAGGAGGAAGAGAGAGATAAAACAATAATAAATTTTTTTAGCTTCTTGCTAAGTTGATCTTAAGTAGAAAATTGGATATGAGTAAATAAACATATGTCGCATCAACCGTTGATATGTGCGATATGAGTATCTTCTCGAGTGGTTCCATAGCATCACATCAAATGTCGATGTACGCCCATTTTTTATTCACATCTATCATAAATTACCGGTGATACCTCTAAAGAGAGAGAAAAGTTATGTTTATTCCCGATCACTATCCATGTGTCAATCTATAATTGAATCACACATAAATGCATGCCACATCGGCAGCTGACGTGGCGTCATGGAACCACCCAATACTTTACTTTCCCATGAGTGAGAGACAATTCTTATATAGCAGTATCTGGGCTTTAAAATTTGGGCTTTCTTTAAACAAATTCAGCTGTAGTTCTTGCCACCAAGCTTCGGCCGTTTGGGATATGAGGCGTGTTGGGCTTTTGTGGGCTAAACCGGTTCAATCCCAGAGCGATGATGCAGAAATGGTTAATGGGTTGTATCCTAATCTGAATCAGAACAATCACACAAATAATAGAAAATAAGATGACGCACCGTTTAATCAGGTTCACTCCAGAATACGGCTACGTCCTGCAAAGAGATTTTACTATGATTTAGGTTTACAGCCGCACAACTCATTACAATGATCTCTCATACGAGCACAATATATATGACCTTAAAATGGGTCCAAAACCTAAACCTATCCAAATCCCTTTGATCGACCAAATTAAACACAAGCTTAAACCCATTGTTGTTTTGGGAGCGCTGCCCCCGCCCGCTCAACCGTCACTAGATCAAAGACTTGAGTTCTTCCAAAGAATGTTGGAAGTGAGCGAAGAAAGTTGCTTCAAGGAGCTCTGTCATGAGATGGTTATGGAGGCCAATTACCATTTCCAGCATCCCTCCGGTAAGTTTTTTTTTTTTTCCTGTCCCGAGCTCGAACACGGCAACACAATCGGCGGCAATCGTCAATAATGACAAGCGGTTTGTCGAGCGACGATTCCCGCTCTCTACCAGAAGAGCCAGGACATGAATTCGCATACAAAGACTTCGAGCGCTTTCCTGTTCTACCGTTGCACGAGGATGGGAATTGAAGCAAATAAACAGAACACCCTTCTTTCCATTTATTGGCACGCACCGTGAAGAATCACAGACTTTTATCCGACGTCGAAATCGATCGCAAAACAAGTGAATAAACAAAGGGTACAGACGGCGAAAAGCCGTTTTTGTAATTGCTTATGATCCTGATCTGTACCTGCAAAGAACTTTGCATCTCAGCACCCCATCGCGAACGTAAAACCCGGGCATCACCATGATCTTCACCCGGCCTGAACTGTGCTGTCTCTGCCGATCCACGAATACGTCCTCCATGTAGTGCGGATCGAAACTTCCGTTGTCTTCGACCCTCAAAATCCCGATCGGCGGGCTGAAAGAGAAGGCGAGGAGATGGAGCAGCCATATGCATTTGGCGGCCACAAAGAAGGCTTGCAGGAGTTGCTCCGGCCACGGTCTGGTCCAATTCAGGGTCGTGATGATGCAACTCATCTTCTGGTCGCAGAACTTGCTGAACTCTTCGCTGTAGTACTTAGTGCCCTTCCTCAGAACTTCGTTCCAGCTCAAGTTCCTGAGGGCAACGAACGATGCGAACTGCGCTTGGCGATCCTGTTGAGGGTCTAGGATCTTAGGCGAACCGTTCTTCTGGAACACGCAGTTCTCGAAGTCCTGGTAAAGCGATTGGTTTATTATGGCTTCCAGATGGTACAACACCGCCTTCGAGTTCCTTGGGTTCAGAGAAAGCTTATGCGGCCGGAGCAGCGTATTCAAATTGTCCATTAGCGTACTGTCCGCCTCTTCGATCTGCCCGACTAAGGTTTTGCAAAATTGCTTCACTGATAACCTAGATTCAGCCACTATCTGCAAGAAGCCCTCGGTCATTACTTCCTCGCTCACCGGCATCAAGCTTTCTTCGCTCCCATTTGCGGAATTCCCCTTTGGGGGAAACGTCCCGGGCTTATCGGAAATTTGAGACTCCTTCGATTGTGTCGCCTGCCTCAAAGCCTTCTTGAGCCCCTCACAATAAGTCTCCAAGTACTCCAGTTTCTGCCTCAGCTCCCCCAGCGAAGATTTCATCTCAGCCACCTCCATCAGCGCCGCATCTCTATGCTCATTTGCCTCGATCAGCTCTTTCTTCAGTGCTTCGATCGAAACCATCTCCAAGTCCTTGAAAATCTGAGATACTTCCTCGGATTCGGTTCGGTTGGGGGAATTCTCGTTCTTATGCTTCTTCTTGAGTCGAGGGAGCAACCACGAAAGGAAGACTCCCCGGTTCTTGGTGTGCGAATGAGCCGATGAGAGAGGATTCATAAGCGGCACAACAATGTTGGAGTTCTTGTTGGTCCTGGTGACATTCTCCGGTCCGGAGGTTATGACCGCGGGCTTGCACCTATTGCAGGACGATACGGATTTCAAATCGTCCATGCTCTTTCTCCTGCACGACTTGTAGAAATCGGTCCTTGGGGAGGTCTTGGGGATGGCCAAGTTGTTCGCACAAGAGCCGGTGACCGACTTCTGATCATCGGTGGGACACACGTGGGATTCTAAGCTCGCCAGATGGGAATGGAAGCCCTTTCTTGAAGACGAATTTTCCTTCCGGTAGTCGGACAGAACACTTCCGTCGATACTCCCCTGTCCCAGCCCAATTTCGTCCCAAGTTTCCGACATTGTTCGACCTTTCAACGGAATCTGAGGGTACCCTGGCAAGGGGTCGTCTTCATAGCTCTGTCAAAACCTTTAGAATTCAGCTCACCGGAACTAAGTTTGGGGCATCAAGCTTCGTGAAGATAAATATTCAACAAATTTACGCCTTCTTTTTCTTAAGAAAGAAGCAAAGGAATAGAATACACTACTCCATACAGAGAGGCCAGACGAACCAACATAGCCACTTAAAATTCAAAGCAGTCTAAAAAAACTAAAATCGAGACATGAAGTGAATCCCCGCGACAATGAAGGGTCCGCACAATTTCCAATTACGCAAGCAAAGCACAAACTTTGCATTCTCTGGCTCGCTCAGCATTGGAGAAATAAAGGGAAAAGGGAAACTCACAAGCACCCAAATTCACCAGTAGCACATGCAGCATAACTTCAATAACAAGTCAGTGAAAAGCCAAAAAATATGAAACTAAGAACTAATTTCCGAGAGAAAAGAAAGAAGCAGAAGAAAAAGCTTACGGGTGTGAAGACAGGGTAGTCTTGAGCAGAGAGATGAGAGGAGGCGGCGGAGTTAGGAACAGGGGAGGCAGCAGCGAATCTGAGGTTGGCGGGGCTGTTGCCCTGCATGAGAGCGGCGTGAAGAGCCCGGAGCTCGAAAGCCTTGGCAATGGCGGCCTGTATCTCTTGCCTGCTGACCTCCTGCTGGCCCTTGTTGTGGTCGCCAAATATTTGAGACAGAGTCGACGCAGCCATGAGACGGAGGAGGGGAGGGAGAAGGAAGAAAAAAAACAGAGCAAAGGACGGTGGTGGAGCATGTAACTCCAGCTAATACAACAAAAGGAAGAGTCCTTCAGAAAACAAAAAAGGCCCAGAAAATTTGTTCTTCAGTGATGGCTCAGAGAGAGAGAGAGAGAGAGAGAGAGAGAGAGAGATTTGGGCATGTGGGTATCCAACGGCTGGATTGGGTTCTGCAGATAGATATGGTGATAATATCCAGTGAAGAATCTTGGACAACCAGAAATTCACAGAGAGAGAGAGAGAGAGAGAGAGAGAGAGTTTTGCAATTCTTCAGGAGGTTTTGTCTCTGTCCATGGAAGATAAATGGAAGGAGAGTGAAGCAGAGAGAGAGAGAGAGAGAGAGGCCAAAAGAGAGGGGAGAGGGACGAGTGGTTTGCACTCCATTACCAGAGCTAAGAGACAGCCACTGTGTGGGGGCAGATTCACGAAACTGCCCCTTGCAAGTCTCCTAGGATGTGCACAGCAGGACTTTCTTTTTTTTTTGGATGAACAGGACTTTTTTTTTTTTTGTCAGGATGAACAGGACATTGAATTGGATCAAATTTGAACATTCGCAAGCGTCTGATGAACCACTGTGACCCATGATTGCCATTTGGTACTACATGGCCATCATCATACGTTCCACTACAAAGTCTTAGGATGATGGCGTGGGTGGGTGTTCGAGTGCACTTTTGGCGGCCTTTAGAAGCCCCTTGCGCTGTGGGTTGGGGGCAATCATGTCATGCATTGCGCTGGTGGAACCAAAAAGCCTCCATACCTTTTCGATTCATTTCAACACGCACCAGGACTCGTTAGCAGCCGAAACCGGAGAGGCTTCACAAAGACGTCGAATCCCCGAATCGAGAACATCGTTCTTTCGCCTCGCCAAAAATCGCGGTCAGGGCCGACTCCAAGAGCAACGAGTTCCAGCTCTTCGTTAACCTCTTTAGGGGTCGTGTTCGAGACCTTCTCAGAGTGCCCATTAAGGCCAGCATCGGGGAAAAATTTCGCAACCGGGTTTTCAAAGTTCTTGCAATCTGTCGAGACTATATGGAGTTCATTGCAACATCAAAATTCAAGAGTACATTCTGATTGTGCACCAATTTCCTCCTGTCCTAGTGCATTGGAAGCCCCCGAAAAGTTGGCATTTTTGGAGGGTAACAGCGTAAATAAGAATCCAATGAGCTGTCCAATTTCATTTTCTTCTTTCTCAAGTGGGGGACCTAATGTTTGGATCCCTTGCAGCTCACTAGAAGCTAGAATTGCCTGTGACATCCCAAATATGTATTTTTTTTTTTTTTTTTGCATTTCAAGTCCCAATTATTGGAATTTTGTAGAAGTGATCGGTTCCCGATCCGGTCCGGCTCCCGAGCGGTTCCATTGGACCGGACACATGCCAAAAGAAAAATATGCATCATTCCTAACATGGAGCACATGAGCTTGGTTACTTTCAAAAAATAAAACAAAGTGTAACTAAAAAGGCTTCTACATAGAAGAATAAAAAATAGAGAGTGCCAATAACTTCTCAATTTGGTAAAATTTTTTGGACACCCTTAACGAGTAAAGAGAGGGTAACTTTTTTAAATAAAAAAAAATTTCGATCGGTCCAGTCCGGGTGGTCCGGTCCTAGGACCCAAGAATCGGGAACCGGACCACCAGTCCCGGTCCGGTCTAGGCGGTCCCGATTCGAGTGGTCCGATTTGCTCAGTCCTAGAATTTTGTGCTGGTCCATTTTGGAATAGCTTGCAAGGAAGGCAAGGGCATTTTTGGGAGAGAATAAATAGAACATAGTACGAGGTTAACTTAGGAATAATATAACTGGAAATGGAATTCCAGGTAGGACGGGGGAAAATGTTGAATAATGAGTCCGTTTCCTTTCTATAACCACTTCGCTTAGAAAAAAAATCAAAACTTTATTAGAAACTTCCTTAGTCTAATCTACTTGAAAATTTTTAGCTTTCTAAGCCAACCACCCCCCCCTCCTACCAAAAAGCTACCCGGATTTGTCAACCTCCACATGCAAAAAGCTTCTTCAATCTTTGCTCAATCAACGACATTATGTTTTATAATATGTCAGCGTACAACTTTTTACCAGTAGTAGGTTCAATTTTTCAGTTGGGTAGAACCCCATTTGCATTTTAACCTTAAAAAAGAAAAAAGAAAAAACCCCACCGTTTTTTTATTCCAGCGTGGCGAGCGTGAATTCGGGTTGAAAATTGACCCCTGAGAAATTGGGTCGAAAAATCGATCCGTTATGAATTCGGCTGCAAAGTTACAGATAAATTACGTGACGTTTCAACGTGGTCACAAGATTTAGAGTACAGCAAAAATTTCGAATCATTAAAAAAAAATTTAAATGAGGAAAAAAAAAAGTGGGCTCAAATGAAATTTATTTTGCTGTCCATTTTGATCATTTCGAGTTGTCACGTTCAAAACAACCAAAACCATTCATTTCCTTCAAAAAAAAGACAAAGCCACGTGGTATTTTCATAATGCATGAGCAAATTAGAGAAAACCCAACACCCGACATGCGTTTATCGACAAAGGAATCTACTGAACTTGTTCTTTTGTTCATCCCACCACAACATCGACAGAGTGAATATAATTCCTTCCACTCTCGCATAAAGACAGCTATCATCCAAAAACTCACATATTGTCATTGCTTTTTTTGGTCCTAACATCCGAAAATTTTCCAATGAAATTCCCTTTTTATGACCATGGGCACGGCCAAAATTAGCCGGTTATTTAGAGGGGAACCCGCCCGGCAGCCCGCCCCAGTGACCCTCCGATTAAATCCGAATTTCTCGGGACAGGATTCGAACCCACGATCATTTGTTTCCAAGCCGGAAAGGATAGGAAAACCCCGAACCGATGAGAAAGTGCGTCTCTGGATAAAAAGACACCCACTTCGCTAAAGAAAGAAATAGATAATCTATACTAGAGATTTCGAGACATGACGAATCCCGAAACCGAGCCAAAATCCCATCCCTAGCACGAGTACCTAACTCAATTTGCGACGCCGTCTTGATTACCAAATGGAATCGTAATTCGATCACAGCAAGTTGTCGATGTTCATGTTGAAATGTATTGTAAATCGAGGGAAAAAGAAAGAAAGAAGGGGAACGAGGACTGCTCTTTGGCTGTGGCCTACCGCTTGTTGTCATATCTACATGTGCAATTTGGATGCTTTAGCTCTAGGGCTTGCGTGTGGGGAAGGAGACAAAGAACCGTAACCTCCATTATAAAGCCAAAACGCAACTTCCGATCGATACCGAACCCCTCCCTTTTTTTTTTTTTTTGTTTGTTTGTCTGGGTCTGTCCTTGAGTTCAATCATGTCCCAAAAAAGAAGAAAAAGAAAACATTCACCTGCTCCACTAGCAAGGGGGAAGATCGATAGGTAAGACAACATTCACCTGCTACATTTGATCGTTTGGATCTCTTGCCACGTAAGACTGAATAAGATAAGAAATTTAATGATTTTATCATATTTTATTTATTATTTGGTGAACTGCAGATATAAAGTTTGATAAGTAGAGGCAAGACGCAATTGAGATCGACTGCTTTTCTGAAACATCAGAATGCTTTAAGAATTATTTAGTGATGAGTTCTGATGAGCGAGTTATTGTCGAGTATAGGCATGTGCCATCTAAATTCGGGCACAACATCGATCGAGCAGATCCAATAGAACCAAGAGTCTTTATTTGGAGTCGAATCCTTTGAGAATGACATGCTGGCCTTGCTCATTGTCTTGTCGAGTGAGTAAACAAATGCTGAACCACAAAATTATTTAGTCTTTTTTTGCAAGTTGGATACGCACTCATGCACCTTGAAAGTTGATGATCAACCCCGAGTTCTTCATAACATATCGAGACCCCTTTCGAATGTTGAAAAAGTTCAAGCGATTAAAGAATGAGGGATATGATCTCATATCACCCAAAATATCGATTAAAGAATGAGATCGTGGAGATACCCCGCTTCGATCACACATGGCGATCACCGCCGCAGGAGAGGCGGTGGTTGCGGAAAAACCCTGATTCTACTCATGTTTGCTCTATTGAAAAAATCCTATATGGGTCTATTTCACCCCCTTATGATATTTTTATATGGGCCATATCCCCTATATCTCTCTTTATCCTATCATGGACATCTATCAAATATTTGATATGATGAAATATATTATATGCTAATTTTTATCCCGACGACCAAACATAACACACACTTGGCAATCGCCGCCGCCGAAGAGGCGGCCCGGTGCGAAGGAGAGGCGGTGGTTGCAAAAAAAA
This sequence comes from Rhodamnia argentea, assembly GCF_020921035.1. Classification (NCBI taxonomy): domain Eukaryota; kingdom Viridiplantae; phylum Streptophyta; class Magnoliopsida; order Myrtales; family Myrtaceae; genus Rhodamnia; species Rhodamnia argentea. The sequence goes on along the minus strand of NC_063157.1, from coordinate 26,172,062 downwards.
TCAGATTATACTCGTGTCAACTCTATTGAAAAAATCCAATCCGGGTTTGTTTCACCCCCTTATGATATATATATCTCTCTATATCTCTCTTTATCCTATCATGGACATCTACCAAATATATAATATGATAAAATATATTATATACTGATTTTTATCCTAATGACCAAACATGACATAAATTGTTAAGTTATTGGAGTAGATTCTTGCTTCATGCTTGGATAGGATGATTATCTATATAGTTGTTCGTAATATAAAGTCCGACGTATAATATGTAATTTTGGAGAAAAGTGTAAAAAAAGTCCCGAACCTATTGTATTGGTACCGATTCAGTACTAAACCTTTTAATTTGACCAATTTAATCTCAAACATATTACATTAATATCAATTAATCTAGTTTTGACTGATATAGCCGAGTCTCCAAATTGTGACAGAGAATTCAACCCAAGGCTCATGAAAATCATTAAGCCTTGTCAATAGGAGGGTGGGAGTGGGAGAGGGAGGATTGAGCGAGTTAGGGTTTTATGGAGCTTTTATATCTAATGTGTAAAGACATACAGGGCACAACGCACATTCGATGTGTGTTGGATGAACTCGGAGACGTGGCATGGGACCAAGTGGCCCGGTCCCCTCGCTCATTCCTCGTCTCAACCTAAGAACAATAAGGACAATACTACATTCGTTGCAATTGATTCGCCCCCGATATGGTATAATCTTGTTGCATACTCAATTTGATCCAACAATTTACTCACTTCCAGCACCCATATGTTACATACTATTCACAAGAGGCGTCACCAATAATTAAGCCGTCTGGTGTGACCTTCTACTCTTAAAGTTTCCAAGCTTTGAAGACAACCTTATCAATAACCTATCTTAAAATGAAAAATAAAAGGAAGATCGAAAGGAAAAAATAATAATAATGTAACCTAGGCCGGCGACATGTTCGTAGACTAGCAACTGCTTGCTTATGTACTTGGGTTGGTTCCATGTGCGGTTCGAAATAATTCATTTTTTGTTGTCTTTTTGTTACCTTTTTGCCAACTTTTGAAGAACTTCAATGTTAAACGGCCGACAAACTTCGTTCGTTTCCGACCAAAAAAAAAAAAAAAAAAAAAAAAAAACTTCGTTCGTTTTGATGTAGCACGAAGATAGGTTGAATAGTTGGGTCCATTCCAGGCAATGTGGGGAGTTCCATCGTCGACGGACTTTGACTAGTCATGAAGAAAAAGCATGACCAGCTTTGTTTTACTGTCGCATGCCAAAGAAAAAGTATTGAAAGAATTAGAGAAATAAACTGCGTGAATAATTGTCCAAAAATTCATAAAATTTGTCGTAAGGCCGTCAATTTAGTTTTAAAATTTTCGATTTAGCCAATTTAGTCATCAATTTTTTGATGATTTGCTAGTATAGTCATTTTGGCAATTACTCGATTAGGCTCACACAAGATCTGCTCGAATCAGGTATTAGCAAGCTCGAGCCCAACCCTCCCAAATACTCAAGCTAGACTCAACGGACCCAAAAACGACGAAGCCGAGTATGACCCGGGGGTCGAACTCGAATAGCGGCTCGGCTCACTTCGACCCCGAATTAATTTGTTCGATGCCTTTCGCGCTCTCAAAGATTAGAAAGACAGGGTAGAAACACGAGAAAGGAGAAGGGCTTCGCAGCCTTTTTATCTTCTTCTTTTCGCCTGTCCCGAAACGAAATTTTACAGGAACAACACAGGTAGCGACAAAGACGAATCGATGCAACCAAGACACATCGGCGAAAATTCTGCCTTTTTCCGCAAGGCGAAAGAGACATTGCGCTTCCATCTAAAATCAGGTTATAAACTTATAATTTGTTCTTGGAGCTTCGCTTCGTGCTGCAAATTCGTTCTTTTCTTAGGAAAGACTTGTCTCCGAGCAGAGAAAGAAAGAAAGAAAAGGTTGTTCATTGCTTTCCTCGATGGGAATTTGTCCTCCGCGGTTTGTTCGCTTTCCAGCAAAAGCGGATTCCGTCATGGCCATCCATCCCCCCTCCTCTTCCGCTGCTAACTTAACCACGGTAATTAGTTTCGCTAGGTTGCGAGTTCCCTTGTGTCGTTGTCCCCGTCCGACCTGTTTCGGTGTCCATGTCGTAACGACTATCGGAGGTGGAGCCACAGCATTTTTACCGGGGCGAGAAAGCAAGTGAGGGCCCGAGATGAAGGTGTGTCGAGCTAAGTCGAACCATGGTATGGTGGATCGTACATTTGGGCTTGACGGAACTCGAAAATTGGAGATTGAATGTTGAGATCGGAGTTCGATTCACACGCTTCACATTGAGCTCATGTCGACCAAGAAAGTTGATCTTAGATTCGCACTTAAAAAACAAATGTGCAAATTCTTATACCAAGTTCAAGCTCAATGTCATTCAATCTTGTGCTGCATGCCCCAACTCGACTCTACCGAAACTTTTTATTAATTGATAGATACAAAAGGGCGAGGGAGGGGCGACACTCTTCGACGATAATTGCGACAAGAGTCTCACACCCATCATGACATAACTACTCCATACCACTCGCGATCTGAAGCTTCGAGTTTGATCGGTCGAGCTTCGATATCCAAGCCGAAGCTCGATATTGAAGCCTCGATAGCCTGTTCAAGCTTTGATTTTCCAAACTCAAGCTCCACTCAGATGAGTTCTCAACAAACTCTGAGTTCGGCTCAACTCGACTTAGTTAGTCATCTAGTATCACCTCGAAACTTGAATTAAGCCCGAACTGGAGCCCTACTCAAAGCTCGAATCATGCTCTTCTGCCCCAAGGATGAATACAGAGGACAACAAAAACAGTAACGAAGCGAATCGGTCCGACCAAGACACATTGCGAAATTCGGTTTTTTTGTTTTTTTGTTTTTTTTGCGAAAGCGAAAGCGACATGACGCTTCGATCTAACATGTAAACTATTGTTCTTCTTGGCATTTCGCTTTTTAGAACTACGAAATGCTGCAATTTTCACCATTTTTCTTAGAAAGAGAACAGTCTCGAAGTGAAAAAAAAAAAAATAAGAAAAAGTTGGTCCATTGCTTTCCTCGTGTAATGCTATGCGATTTGTCCTTCCCGGTTTGTTCGCTTTCCGGCAAAAGCAGATTCCCTTATGGCCGTCAGCTTTTTTTTTTTTGGTAGTTTATATGTGTACTTATGTATAGTTTGATATGTGTTTGTACTGATTATGTTGACTAGTTTATTAAGTAACTTGATAAGCATCTCTAGTAAAGCCAATGGCATTCGGCACTACTTTAAACACCCGTCAAATTGGTAGATCGAGTCAGCCGGGTTTGGGTCCGATCGAAAATGACCCGATATAAATTTACTCCGTTTTGACTCATTTTCTTACAATACAAATCTAGTTATTCATACCTAACTCAATACATATTGCTCAAATATTTGCATATTTAACCCAATTTAGAAAACTCATACCCATATTTAGGAGTGAGCGAGGGTGAGATCGAATGATGGCGAGAAAATGTAAAAAGAGAGTCTAGGTGGATTGGAGTAAGTTATGAACTCGTTTAACACCCAAATCAAGTGTTTCATTATTCTAAACCTATTCATGACCCATTCAATACAACCTATCAAATATGGATTAAGAAATGTATTTATGACCTATTTTTTAAGGTCGTAAGTTATCTTGTATCGTTATCTAGCTGAACCTTTTTTTTTTTTTTTTGGTACTATTACAATTATCGAGTATGAAGCCACGACGTTCTAGCAATGCTCAAAATGATTTAGGGCCTAATGTAGAGGTGCAGTTGAGCTTAGTCGAGTTGAGGTATTGCGAAATACTTCTTTGACAATACTATTAGGATCAGTACACTCTCAACCATAGATTCACACATCATCACCGCTTCTTTTACATAAAACACCAATTAATTGAGAGATCACGTGATCATAAATAACCGACAATACTTGTCGATCGTCAGGCTAGCGGCTTCCTTGAGGTATTATGGTGCATTGTGTATTTGGGCTCAACAAAACTTGAGAATAGGAAACATAACGTTCGGATTGGAATTGAATTCAAGTTAGTTGCCCTATCTCAAGCTCAAGCAGAGAAATGTAATATCATATGCTTAATATTGAGCTCAACTCGACTTAGAAAATTGATTTTAGATACGAACTAAAAGAAGAGTAGAAATTCATGTGCAGCTTTATCGTTATAGTACATAAAGCATGAATCGATAATATAATAAAAAACTCAATTAGATTTGTGAGCTGCTTCAGCTATAATTTTACTAAGTGAAAATGGCAGAGACGGGTAACCAACACTAAATGACTCATCGACAGTAAGAATCTCACACCCATTACAAAACATCCAGATTGACCTATGACTACTCCGCACCAATTGCGACCCGGGTTCTACATCCTCCCCAGCAAGTAGTACAGAACGAGATAAAAGAGATTCACCCACGACATGAATCAAACTTGTGACTTCATAGAAGACAGCTAAGCCTTTTTCCCACGAGGCCAATTATCTCAATGGCCACTTTCCTTCTACCTGAAATAATCGCACGACCGAGCTTTTGAGCAACTCTATTTATGACCATTACCAAACATAAGATCAACTCGATATGATGCTCTCTATCGAGTTACTTTGACTTGGACTCGAATTCCATGATAAATGGAAAATGAACTTGAATAACTCAATGGAGATCTCTTAGTATTTGCAGCGATCGTGGCATATGGATTACCTTGTGAAAATGTAACGCCCCCGTTTTATAGGCCTCCAACTTTGTGGACCACTCGCAACCGGCCTAGGTGCACAAATTAAAGGGCAGAAGGAGGAGGGGCTGCTCATTCCTTCATTTAACAGTTGGGCCAGGTAGGACCATGCCCAAAACCATTACTGCCTTTCCTTTTAGGTCTTAATGGAACGAAGGCCCATTCTTTTCTGGAGTCCCCTCATTGAACAAAACCTGGCCCAAATCCAGCAATTCTTCTCCAGTTTGTTTTAAAACTCCAGCTCATCGGACTCCCTATCTTTTTAAAAGAAGACCACATTTGCATCTTCTTTTCACCGACTGCTCCTTCCCTTTTCGTGTGCACCGCCAGCAACTAGTGACTTCCTCTCGTTCAACCAACGTTTGCACAACCAAGACCGACGTTTTCTGCCGTCTTCTACTCGATACACGCACAACTCAGCTACTACCACTCCTCAAGGCAAGTAAGGTTCTAACCCATTTACTAGATTATGTAATGGGTGTCGGGTGGAGGGAAGACGAACGAGTTGGGTGATTTCGGTTGGGGGTGCTGGGGCTGCTTGTGAGGGAAAAGGGGGCGTGTGCATGTTCTGTGGGTGCAACGGTGAGGTGAAATTCTGTGCCGTGGCTGCAGTGGATGTGAGCGACTAAATTGGGTCCTCTCCGACTGAAATTCCTGAAGTTAGTGTGCGGGTGCTTTTAGTCGGGTTCTGTCCAGTCGCATTGTAGCATTGCCCGTTGTTCAAAACTAGTTTTTATGGACGTAATTGGACTGTCTCGGGTGTTGGTTTGTCGCGGAGTTGTCACCGGTAGTTGCGGATGGGTGGCGCCGGGACTGATTTTATGTGCGAGAGAGCGTGAAATGCTGTGGAATCATCGAGAAAATATGTCAGGATCGGAAATTTGGAATTTGCGGGTGCGATCAGAGAACAAAAGCTTGGGTGACCGAAACGTAAGAGCACGAGTCCGCAAAAAAAAAATGTTGGTCTCGGTGCCGAGAGGGGACAATGAGGGACAAAGTGAGGTTTTAGAATGTAAAGAACTAAAGATCTAGTAGTTGAAAGACACGAGTGGGGAGGGGACTTGATGATATGGCAGTAGTGGTTAATTGAATGGGATGCTTAGGTTGACTGGGCTAGTGTAGGGGTAGCATCACAAAGACGTGAAGGTATGGACCCTTGTTGGACAAGTAGTTGGAAGGATTGAAATGTACAGATTCCAGTTTTGCTGGAAGAATAATAGGGTCTGTGAATGTGGCTGATGAACAGTAAAAAGTAGCAAGAGTCTGAGTTGGGAACAAATGCATCACGTGGTATAGTCTAATTGATGACGATTGAGGCAATCATGGTTAAATTAGAAGTGCTATTAGAAATGTATGCGTATGTTAACGTGTGTTGCTTGGTAATGTGCCTTGGTATGTTGAATGTTGCATAGCATAAACATGCATTCAAGGAGCGGCATTGAGGAAAACTCAAATGAATGGGCTGTGTGCCCGGTTATACCCCATGGAGTTTATGGGAAAACCTTACTGTGTGATCTAGGTAGTCCTACTGTGTAATTTGAGCGGTCCTGTTGTGTGATCTGGACCCGTCTTTGTGGTGGAACGAGACGTTAAACCGAGTGCACGAATACATGACATGTATTAGCATCATTCACATATGAGTACATGAATATTATGCGTGATGAGCGAGATGGGCATGTCGAGTGATTTGTTTGGTTAAACACTTCTACCTATTCACTTCTTTATACAATTTAATCGATGATTTAGAACTCTGACTTGTTGAGTTACCTCACCCCTCTTCGTTGACCTTTTTTTAGGTAAGTGACATGCACTTGTTAGGGTGTCGGAGCTGAGGTTTTAAGGTCGGGCTACTACCGCAGGCGGTATTTGAGAGGGAGGATCGAGGGTACGAGTCGTTACAGAAAATTTGTGGAATTTCATATTGTAACTTGAGCTTTTCCACTTCAACACAGTCAATGTAAAAGTGTCAAATTTGTAGATGTCAATATGTAAATTTCATATTGTTCCAAGATGGGATTGGACCAGATTGGGAGCCCCCTCACTTCTACCCACCACCACCACCACCACCACCACCACCATGACCGTGGCCAAGGACCTAAAAGGGCTGATGGCGATGGTCGCCACCGTCCCTTTATGGTCATTCGCTAGATGCTTATCAAATTTTACCTCGTGAAGTTTTTTATGGTCACCCGGTAATGTTGTCCAAATCCAGAATTGGCATCCATTAGCTATTGCTACCATCCATTCCTACTACTACAAAATAGTAGGTGGTTGAATCAGCTACTGCTTACCCCAATTGGAGGGAGAATTCATAGGACGATCAAAATCAAGCATCATATATCCGACCTACGTGAGAGACGTGGGCAAAGCAACAAACTCGACATCGGTCGAAACCTTCTTGGAAGCATTGACACCAGTTTTGCCTATGCCGATTCATCAACTCGCAAGTCGTCTATTGATGAGGGTGGTGCCACCTAAGAGCGAGGGCTCCGACAACTACATCGGACCATTGCCAAGGTAGCTTGACTACCCCTCACCACCACCTCGTGTTCTCCTCTCCCCTCTCTTGATGGTGGCCGATGGCGGCCGCCGCTCCGGACAGTTGGGGCCTAATCTCTCCATCTCTCATCCTTTTGATTTTTATGTTGTTTTAGCAAATGTTTGAGGAGTTCTTCGACATGACATTTCCCTTGCAATAAAAAATTTAATATTTTATTATTGTTTAGTCATATTTGTCACTAGGAATTTCAATTTTTTTTCCCACTTATTGAAGAGAGATAACCTTTCCAAATATTTGTCAAAGGCAAAACAAATTAGTCAGTCAAAAATTTTCACACCCCAGCGCGACATCCCGCGCGACACTTCGTCCGGGCGCGCCCCCATTGGTCGCTTTGCTGTCCTGACGGATCGCGATCCGCATGACTCCAGTCTTAACAGATCTCACCCGTCGAATCAGTCCACAATCGAACGGCCAGATCTCCTCCCTCTCCTCGAAACGTTTTCGAATCACGAAACTTTGCCTCTCCCGCCTCGCTCGCTTCTTCTTCTTCTTCTTCTTTATATATCTTCCTTCACTCGCGAAAGAAAGCAGATTCACTCGCCTTCTCTCTATTTTCCCGAGAAAAAGAAAAACCGCCCCCTAGAAAAGGAAAGAAAGTTCGCCGATCGGAATGGCTCGCACGAAGCAGACGGCTCGGAAGTCCACCGGGGGCAAGGCCCCGAGGAAGCAGCTGGCGACCAAGGCGGCGAGGAAGTCGGCCCCGGCGACCGGGGGCGTGAAGAAGCCGCACAGGTTCAGGCCTGGGACGGTGGCGCTGAGGGAGATCAGGAAGTACCAGAAGAGCACGGAGCTGCTGATCCGGAAGCTGCCCTTCCAGCGGCTGGTGAGGGAGATCGCCCAGGACTTCAAGACCGACCTCCGGTTCCAGAGCAGCGCCGTCGCGGCCCTCCAGGAGGCGGCGGAGGCGTACCTCGTCGGGCTGTTCGAGGACACCAACCTGTGCGCGATCCACGCCAAGCGCGTCACGATCATGCCCAAGGACATCCAGCTCGCCAGGAGGATCCGAGGAGAGAGGGCTTAGTAAAAGGAAATGTGGTTAGATCGTCATCGTTACAGGGGATGTTTTGATTGTAGCAGGCGAGGCTGATTTCTCTTTTAGCTTAGTAATGAAGAATTTGAATCGGTGTTATGCAGATGTACATGTTTGGCCATTAATGGAATGTGGGTTTGCTTCCCTTTGACTTACTGGCAAATTTCTGTGCTTTTCAGTATTCATGGGTTTGATTCTGTGAATTGATGTTCTTGGAAGACAAGATGATGGTCTGGTTTGTCTGGAGAACAATAGAAAATCACATGATTGTAACTGTGTTTTCTGATCACTGAGATGATTCCAAGGAATTGACAATGTTCAGGATCGAATTTAAGTCTACTCCTTTCTTGTGCGAATGCAGAAATTTACGTAAACCTTGTGGGTAGCCAATCATGCCAGAAGTTTTCTGTTTGACCTGCAAATAGTTCTCCCTGGAAACTCTCATGAATTGAAAGCTGAATTATGAAACTCGATCTCGAACTGTCCAAGTAACATTCATATGTTAATGACTTGTGATTGGCAATGGCAACTTTCTAGATGGTCTGAGTTATGACTGGCGAATTTGGTGATTTGAGGGTTTTGTTTACTAATGCTATCTGCCTTCTGCCACAAGCTTGAACAATCTGAACGTAGCCCCTTTTTATTGAAGTGGGTTCAGTATTGAGGAGCATGGCTAGAGTCTCTGCCAGAAAATGAAAGCACATATTCTGTAAAGATTCGATCCCTTGATCGTACCAGAGCTATGAAAAAGGAAAAAAAAAAAGGAAAAAAGATGATGCAGGGAGTTGTGTTTGTCGGACGGATGATGATATAAGCGGGCTGCTTAATCTCTGAAGCATCAGCTCGCAGCTGTTATTGACATAGAAAATCAATCGCGGTTAGCATAAAACCTGTCATCACCTGGAAGTGGACAAGCCACACTGCTCTTATGATAGTTCCCTGAAAACATTACCTGGGAATTGGCCGTGTTTGCAACTTGCAGTAGAACTTCCAATCCTTGAATTCTTAGCGAGGCTTGTCTGATTTTCACTATGTGAATTGCCGCAGCATGAAGCACTCATGGTGCTAACAAAAACCGATGGCAACGATCACCACTGCGACAATGGCTGGGATCCAAGACAAGGATGCCGCATCTCGATACCTGCGTGGTTAGTGTCAGCCCAATAAGGAACACTTTCTCTCTGAACGACGCCTGATTGGATGGACTAACCTACATATCATCAGGTGCTTTCTTTTAACAGTCAAACATTTTGTTAGTCAGTTCTTCAGAGAAACCATGATTTGGAGACGACCATATGCTCATTCGATCGATCCTGATGATGCTAAAGAATGCTGCGAGGAAGAGAAACGCTCGACAAACCCTGCAGTGGCTCTAATGCACTCTTCCACACTGATGCCTGGTGAGAGTTTGGATCCGTAAACAGGATATGTCAAAATCACTCCAATCCGTTTCGATCGTAACATCCGTAAGGGCCCCGATATTACAGCTTTTCCAACAGCTCTTGCCTTCAATGCGTTATCTCGATCTTCCTGCGTCATGCAGCACACAACCTCGCGCCCCAATGAAGGGTCGGTGTTGTGGAAAGCGGAAGAGGCCGCATGTGAAGAGGAAATAACAGATCACGTACCTTTCCCGTCAACATGTCCAGTGAATTCACATGAGCGATGTCCTCTTGACAGAAAACAACGGGTGCATACTCTCTTCTTGAACAGGCCGGCTGTCAAAGGTCGTATCCCTTATCTTCCATCCGTGCCGTCTCTAAAAAATTTCCCTCTCGGAATGAGCCGCCCGTTCTGCATAACGTGCGGAAGTAGCACTATCCATGTAGCTCGCAAGAGCCTCTCGCATCTTTAAGCAGAAGAATCATTAACATGAGTGGCGTTATGTAATGCAGATAAAAGGAGATCATCTGATGCATCCCATGTGCTATCCGTCAAGATTTCTATCCACTCCCCACGGTTTGGTTTAGAACAGAACTGAACCCCAATTCTCTGCCTACTGCTTCTAGGTTTGGATCTGCAGCACCACGTCCACTATCTAACTCATGTTGAGCGAAGGTCAGCCAGCAATCTGCGCACGATGGTGGGCTCAAATGGTAAAGAAGGCAGCGTGCACGTCATCGCTGCTGTGATATCACTGTGAGTAGTCACCATCTAAAAGGACTTCGCAGTGTGGTCCATTCCGTGCGGTGCCCGGTGCAAACATCATCCAGAACAAGTAAGAGTTTCCGGCCGATTAGTTCTTCTGAGTCTCGGTTGAAGAAGATTCAGGTCCTTAATATCCCAAGTCAGCATAGCTATTGCTTCTGGGATCGTTTTGGTATTCAAATAAACGGCAAAAGTACGGGAGTGTCAATATTTGTGTAAGGTGCTCATTTTAGTATCAATATATTTTTTTAATTATTTAAGTACTAATTTTTTTAAAAAATGGTTATTTCAGTGCCAACTCCAACGAGTTTCGCCGAAAATCCTATGTGACGTCCACGTGGCTCGCCGGAACTTCCGAGTTAGCAATAAAAAAAAAGCAAAACATTAAAAACATTAAAAAAAAGTCAAAAAATTTAAAAAAGAAGAAGAAGAAGTCGGGTGCAGCGGCGAGGGCTCCGCCCCCACCATTGCAAGCAACGGCTGATGAGGGGTGGCAGATGGCTGAGGGGGTTCGTCGACGCCAAGGCCTCGCCGAGGTCGGCGAGGCCCGACCGTTGCCGACCTTGCAAACCCACGACGAGGCCGACCTCACCCGGATCTAGGTGAGGTCGAGCCTCGCCGTAGCGGGGCATGGCCAGCCTTGCCAAGCGGTCGTTGGGCGAGGCCGGCTATGCCTAGCCCCGTCGACCTTGCCCAGATCTAGGCAAGGTCGACCTCACTGTGGGTTTGCGAGGCCAACCACGGTCGGGCCTCACCGACCCCGACGAGGCCTTGGCAGGGGTCGCTAGGGTTCGATGACCCCCCCTTGGCCATCCCCCACCTCTCGCCGACCGTTGCCGGCGATGGTGGGGGTGGCCGCAGCAAGAGCTCACAACTCTCGCGGCTGCAAACTTACGGTTCCTTTTTTATTTTATTTTATTTTTATTTTTTTTGTAGGCTATTTTCTGCTTAATTTAAAAAAAAATAATTATTTTTAAGTTGAACCACCACATGGCGTCCACGTGAACGCCACATGGGTTGATTTTTTTTAAAAGAATTGACACATAACATTAAAAATTTAATAAAAAATGCCATGTGTAATATTTGATTTGAATGAGCACTTAAATAATCATTTTTGATCGGAATTGGCACTTCGGTGATCGTTTTTTCTCCGATTTGGTACTTAAGTTATCCAAAAAAAAATATTAGCTATCTAAAGTGAGCGCCGTACATAAATATTGACATTTTTGCTGTACTTTTGCCTCAAATAAACATCTAACCTGTTCGAGACAGAGATCCAAACTCTGAAGTCAGAATACTCCTCCGCTCTGTTATCGTTGTAGACAGAGTGAGTAAGCCCGATCCCAGGGACAGCGACGATAGAAATCACGCATATTGGGTCAGCCGGCGCATCATCATCGGACAGAACAAGCTGACTATCGTCTCCATATCTTCGTCTCTACCATAGATGTTAGGCTCCTGCATCAAAGACGTCGTCGGGGACGTGTGCAATGTCTGTGCACCCAGTTCTATGACGCCAAAGGCATCTCTTTGCCTTGCCAGAGGCTCTAATCTGTCGAGCATGTCTTCTAGCAATTTGCTTCTCGATCCACCTCTTAGCCTCCTCGGTGAATCTCTGTCTTCAATAGCGTTCAAAAGATTCTGAGCCTCGGCAACGGTTTCTTCTAGCTGGTTTAGCCACCCTTTTGCAGTCAGGTCTGTAATATGCTTATGCTGCGCATCAGACACCACCGGCTCAGAGAATACGAGGCTTGCCTTTAGCTTCTTCAGCAGAACTTGCTCGTCGTTCCGTCTCCAGACATAGTCTATCAACCTGCGGGAAGCCAATCTGTCGAGTAGTATCTGGAGCGAAGCGGAGAGGACGGCTCCACCAACTACAGCTACTGCCGTGCCAAAGTCTAAGCTTTGCTAACGGAGGATGAGGGAACACTTGAGATCAGCTTCAGAAATCAAAGGTGTTTCTAGCGTTACTTCATGGAAAAGACACAGGAAAAGAGCTCAATTCTTGACGAACTGCCCTGGCCCTCTGCTTCCTCTCGATTGCAACACTAGTTTATCTTTCTTGCTTGCTCTTGTTGCTTCCATAGTTGCTTCAGACATATTCAACAAAGAAGACATTTCCTAGGACCCCGCACCATGCCGCCAAGTCGTCGAATCAATGTTTCTTTATTACTCAGTATCTGTATGATCGACTGTGGATTGACATACCCTGTTAATATACTGATTTCACTAATTTGATCAAGTAAACTAGCCTTCACTCCTAACATGATGCCTACTCCAATACAAAAAATCATCCGCAGACATTTAACACGTAAGCAACAGAAAGACAGTATAACTAAACAAATCGATCGACTGTGCAAGAGAACAAAGATGTTCACAGTCTCTAGTCTTTGTCAATAGCAAGCCTCAAGACTTCACACTCCATCACCTCCACAACTTTCCATGAACTTCACAGAAAGCACCGCGCCCTTCAGAGCCGGTCTATTCTCACGCTCGGCTGCGACTAGAAATATACCAGTTCTGACAATTCATCCTACGGTTGTCTATAATTCTCCATAGGACAGTAAGTTTTACAGATCACCTATGGTCGGAATAAATTGAACAATCTGCAAAATAGATGGAATTCCACACAAACCAAATTTTGCCTTCCAGGCTTAGCAGCTATGTACAACTGTTTTCCAGCTATAAATGTCACCAGTGATGGCTCATATGCTTGGGACAGTAAAAGTTTTTCCCCTCCTCTTCAAGTATTGAAAAATAAACATAGTCAGAATACATATATCCTCATGGGGATTTTTCCTCTCTACCTATGTGCACATTGTGATAAACTAGGAATCGAGTATGGAGCCGGTTTTTTCAGACCCAATTATTTGGAAGAGCAAAATCATGGAACCTAAAGGACGCCTCGCCAGCCGTGTCGCGCTCGAGCCTGTACTGCGGGTTATCGTTGATCACAATGTCGTCGTCTGATAAATCGAAAGGCAGAGGCTGCACTTGGTTCTCATTGGGTTGCTGCGACAAGTGTGCTTCGGGTGGTCCCAAGGCCATGGCAGGCGGCCGTGAGTGGGCCATCCTTAACCTCGAGCTGCCTCTGCTCATGGGGACGAGCGAGCGGTCCCATAGGAAGATGTGCATGAGGATGGGCACCTTGGCATGGCGGTGCAAGGAGAGCTTCTGGCTCAGAGAGACCGTGTCATAGCATCGGACTGCTCCAGTCGATGAGACAATCCAAGGGAGGACTTTCTGGTTCGATACTCTTGAGACGACAAGAAGCCTAGATGAGCTAGTCGCCTCGCGATACAGATTGCTAAGCCCTGACCGGGTTGAGGGTACATTTTCATCACCATCTATGACTGTTGATATATAAATAAACCCCTGAAATTTTACAATAGTACAAAAAGAAGTGGGATTTAAAAAGTATGAAAAACGTTATAAGTATCAGAAGAGGCATGAGAAATTAGGATACCGTACTTCCTCTGTTCGGCTTATGGCGAAGCCAAGCTTTGTGTCACCTTCCTGTAGTTTAATCTCTATAGGAAACTCTCCTCCTAGAGCAGCAAACCAGAGACGAACTGCCCTCACGACACCAATGTCTACCCCATGATAGTCCTCGAACCCGTATAGACTAGCATTGGCGAGATTGGACAAGTCAGATAATGAGCTAGCGTTTACAGTGGAAGAAGCCGTCTCTCCTGATATCTGTAACAATCCATATACACAGTAATTCGAAGCAACATCAATTCCAAATCTAAAAGAAAAAGAGAGAAAAAAACACCATCTCAGGAAATATGTTACGGCAGTCATATGGACAAGTATGGACCCAAGTGTCTGTGAGCCTGACTTCATAGTCACTACAACTTGAAGATCCGGAAATATATGAATGGACAAAGTACCTTGATTTACTTAAATGCTTCAAGAAAGTGGCCCTAGAAACTTGTAAGGCAAACACATGCAGCTTTTTAACGTGAAATTTTGGTTTAAGAATCAGAAGTTTACCTTGGTAAGCAGGGATTCGGTCTGTATGTTCATGAAGACAATCGGTACCCCAGACTGCTGGGACGCATTGAGCCAAGCATTTGCTCTAGCAAGTGTGTCTTCTAGGTCATTATAACGAGATGCAACCTGATCAGAGGCTTTTGGAAGGAAAAGTATGGAGAGAAAGCAGCTTGAATTGGGAACCAAAAGCAACTCATGCATTTTGCGGTCCCATCGGTAGGAAACGTATCCATCTTGAAGCTGGATCCTGGACAGTGCATTTACAATCCTTGTACTCCTTGAAGCTGCAAATTACAATAAACATCTCAAAGTGCATGAAGAAGCAGATAGCAGCAGAAAAAGAACCTTGCAATCTCTAAGAAATAACCATGCAAAGGATTAATATTCTTCCCAACAGAAAATTAGTTTTTCCTGCCAAGAATCTATTCAAGTAGTACTACCTTCTATAAAGAACGGTAAATGAGGGAAAGAAGTTCAACTCTCAATCTTGAAACTTGTGTTTCCACAAGGCAAGTTTGACACTTGCACCGATTACGACGCAAAACTGGAAAGGCAAAAGAAATATTCTGAGCAGAAGTTTTCTGCTGCTAAATTTGTAGCTGTTCTTCCGCAAAAATAACTAAAACCAGTCACATTCAAAGTATATCATTTCAACTATGAGTGTGAGGCTTTTCAGAAAGCGAATAACATGGAGCCCTCACGTCATATACTTGTCGCTGGCAAACTGATAAATGATATAGAAGCAAGATGCGCAATCAATGAGGTCAACTATATACATATGGGTCAAAAGAGATCAACTATAGTTTGTATCATGAATTTATCAGCAAGATTGTTCTGTCTGCAAGTGAGATAAGATAGTGCTCAAATGATTACTGATGCAATTAGTTCCTTGTCAGGTATATTTTGATTTGATGGACCAAAAACACAATGAAGTGAAAAATCACATGATCCTCACAGAAATGGAAGGTATATATAACAGCACAACCCTCTCTCTTGGCGTAACTTATAATTATCCCCGACACGTGTATGTTTACTGATAAGATTATAACTTCACAGTTCATCTAAGCTCCATTCAATCGGTTGTGAGAGTGTGGTTGGACTTCAGGTGAAGACTTCATTGTTTTGAATGATAGGCATCAGACTTAAAATGGACAATCCCCTTGCACCTTTTCATTGGGTTATGGCTTTTTAAAACAGAATATCCTTCTTACAATGAGTACGATTCCAACCATGCTCTTCAGTTTATATTGGGAACAATGAAGAGGATAGATGGGCATTTCTTCAGATTGCCATTTTTTAAGCCTGGACTGGACTCATGAGCAAGTAGAGCCTGACAATAATCCATCAGTATATCCTTTAAATGGGGTAGCTTCTACCAGTTTATGGTTTTCAAGCAAGTCAGCATTGACAACCATCCATAACTGCCAATCTGTCGAACCATATTAGCAGTCACCATGGAGAATAAAAACTAGGCCCTTCAAGATACATCTCATGCGCATACCCAGGAACAGTCGGCAATCAAAAGGAGAAAAGTTTTCACAAGCCGGAAACATAATTGCATACATCAGAGGCACATCAGCTTTCCATAGATCTGATATGCACACGTCCGTATACACATCTATTCTATTTCAAGGAGGCAGTATTGCTCTTGACCGGCTTGGACGACTTCCCTCCTCATCCATTCTCGGTCTTTAAAAAGAGTCCAAGAAATACAGCAAGTTGAGAAATGTCAGGCATCGACTCTGGACAGAAAGCTCATGATCTAATGGAGAATTAGGTGAACCGAAAAGGAGGACGCGATGACCCAACCAATGCAGTAGTCAATTTGTGCAAAAAACCAAGTGACCATTTACACCACAATACCTGCTGCTTTCAGATGGCAAGCCACATTCTTGAAAGTGATACTGCTTCTACGACCCAAAACAAAAGGAACGGGGAAAAAATGAAACACAAGAAAGAATGCGACGCTCTCCTGGTACCTGGAAAAGGGCGATTGTGAAATCAACTTGCCTAGTTGACAATGTGCAACAGTGATGGAGTTGGTTTCATTTATATCGAACCTGACTCAAAACTTTCTAGATCTCATCAAGCACTAAAGTGGCCAAGACCACAGCACACACAACAGTTAACTAATACTAATCACGTGGCCGGCTATTACCAATCATGGACATCATCTGATGACTTTCATTCCTAGATCAGGGCCTATCTAACTTTGGTCCCGCCTAACCAAGAATAGCAGTAGTACGCTTGGCAGAAATTTAAGTTACCATCCTAGGATTCCATTTCCTAGTACCATGACCAAAATGAACTCCCGAATGTAAAAGTTCTTCTTTTCTTCGTATCAATTTGAGAGAGACGAGGACAACCATGTTGGATGAAAAGGGTCTGTTCCATGGTCTCCGGTAAAGGCTTCATTGCTCAGCCATGGCTTCGTTTCTCATCACAAAGTTCTAACCACTGAATCATATGCGTTGACCACAACCACCAACGTGGTCAAGAATGATCAGCAAATCAAGTTTCAAAGTAAAAATGATTAAGAGCAATTGAATAATCAATGAGGAATACAGTTGGCATTTCCCGGATTAATTTTTGTAAGCAGAATCTAATTCTCATACCACGCGCATGGGGAGGGAGACAGAGAGGCCCCACGCGTGCGGTCAATCACGCGAAGTCGTTCCACGTGCAAGGAACGATGAAGGAAAAGTCAAAGCGAAAACGTGGAGCGCGCAGGAAGACGACGACGACGATGACGAAGATGAAGACGAAGACGAAGAGAACAACGGACCTTGCAAGTGGAGGCACTCGGCCTCGCTGCGGTCGCAGAACCCGACGGCGTAGTTGGGGTCCTCGATCGACCGCAGCATGTACTGCTTCTTGCCGGCGGGCTCGTTGGGTACGATGCAGGCCTGAAGCTCGGCGAACTCGTCCAGGCCGCGCCTGACCCGGACGAGGATGAAGGTGTCCTTGCTCTTGAAGGAGGCGTGGAGCACCTTCTGGACGCCGCTCCTCCCGTTCTTGAACGGCGACCGGATCAGCACCGAGGACCCGATCCGGAGCTCCTCCACGATGTCGCCGGTCTGGAGCATGTCGCCGGTCCACTCGTCCCCCTTCGAGCTACCCTTCAGGCACTCGATCGACAGCACGCTGGCCAGGCCTCTCGACGACGGCGAGTCCGGCGGCGGCGGCGGCGATGAGGATGCTGCTGATTGGCCCCCTCGATCCATTTTTGTCATCTCTCTCTTTCTCTCTCTATATCAATTCATGGCCTTTGGTGTCAAGTTTCTGGAGAGAGAGGGAGAGAGTGAATAGGATGGAACTGAACCTCAACCTCAACCTCAATGAATATACTTTTTTGTTTTGGCCTTGGGACTAGAGGAGCGAGACATGCACGTATGCTTCTAGAGAGAAGAGGAGAGAGAGAAAGAGATTGAAGTAGAGGCGAGAAGAAGAAGAAGAAGAAGAAGAGGAGGAGGAGGAGCGAGTTGTGTATTCTTTACAGTTTGGAAGAGAGTGAGAGGAGCTGCTTTCTCTCTCTCTCTCTCTCTCTCTCAAGTCAGCACAGTAGAGAGAGAAAACTCCATATGTCCAAAGCCTTTTCTTTCTCATATAGGAACTCTCAGGTCACTCCTTAAATTCCCAGGAAAATAAATTAAAAAAGGATAAAATAGAATCAAATCAAATTAAAAAATTAAAAAAATTAAAAATTCTCCTTAAAAAATATTGATAATGCATTTTCCTAAATAAAAAAAAAAGATTCGTCGTCCGTAAAAAAATATTTAAATATAATATTTTTTAATCACTAATTATTTCAAATAAAACAACCATCGAATTCTAAAAAAAGTTGTCCAAACCATTTATCTTCCGCCAAATAAATGGAGTCATTGCTAACAAGACCTTAGAATATGTTGCCTTATACATAATTGGAATCCGGTTACTGCATATGATTATATTGTCCAAAACAGATATTGCTAACAAGACCCTTCGAATAATGCGATTATTTAGATTTTCGAAATCCTTTATTTAGTTTAGTTGACACCGATACGCATGAATCGATCTGCTCACTTGATTTCTCGACCTCTCGAAATTACGTCGAGTTAGAATGCGTATTCGAGATCCGTCGCATTCGAATCAAAATTATCTCGAGCCGGCTGTCCAAAAGCCCAAATATCTTATAAGTAAGTCAAGTCAATGCTTTTGTAAGAGAGAGAGCTCTTTCAGAGAATGGATTCAAGGGATGGAGATTGAAGAGACTGATTTCTTGTCTCGTTTGCCCATTACAATGTGTAATATTATATTTCCTTTTCCTTTTTCTTTCGATTGATTGGAGGGGGGGTTAATATATGTTGTGGGGGTGAGGGAAAGTCAAGGAGGGGATGATGAGGATTGAGGAAATTTTTTGGAAAAAAAATCAGGGGTCAAATCCAATGAATCTTCATAAATCCCAGGAATGGTCCCCGACTTGCTGAGGAAGAATGCCAAGGTGGACTTCATGGATTGGATCTCGATTTGGAATTACTTCGTTTCATTTTCGAATTTGATAGGATAAGATTTCATGCCGTTCATTTGATTAAATTTCTCATCGTATATTGCACTCCAAAAGAATTTTGTCGAAATTACCAATTCTTATTTGATGTTTGATGGTTTGTCACTTTGCTATCTTAGGTCGATATCGGATCGAGAACGTGTGTTATTGTATAGAATCATGCGGCTACACATTGGAGTTTTCTTGAAACCCCTTTAAGCCTCTCGCATACTTTTCAATCTAGATTTATTTCCTAAAACGATTAGAATGAGGGGGAAGAGGCTGTAAAAATGGAGAAGAATAGAATGAGGGTTGATCAAAGGTGGGTATCATGTTATTTGAGGAAATGAAATCGGATTGTTTGTCGGCGAAGATATGTTTAATTTGAAGGCAGAATTTATCATAGAATTATTGAACAATATAAATCGATAAGGATATATTACTAAATCCCAAATAAAATTATAAAAGACGTGTTGTAGGAGTTATCCATTGTCTTCTCAAGATGCGATTGCCTCAACATCGGCGTTCGTTTTAGCATATTAAAAATCATTTACAGTTTGATTTCTTCATATATATATATATATATATAATGTAGATTTTATTCCTCCTAACTTAGCCTTCATTTTACTTGACTTGGCATAGTCAACATATGGTGCTCTCAAACAATGTTTCTAGAAGCCAATTTGGTATGAAGGATCATCATTTGATTTTTTTCCTTCCTTTCTTTCTGTTTTTGTTCTGTTTTTTTTTTTTTTTTGGTTGAGAGGATATTATTCTTGTCAAGGATGGAACGTGACAAGCCATATTAATTTTCTTGGTTTGGACACAAATATTCCAAGTCAAGCCACATGGGAAGGTTTGTGTATTCCATTCTAGACAAACTAGTAGACATGATCAACATGTTTCAAGACTTTGCACAAACTCTTTTCTTCAACGGGTCAACTGTGGCTGCTCACGTCTTGATCAAGTTGCCTCCCAAAGTAGAAGAAGGGAGATTGCAGATAATATGGCACTTAGCAGCCTAAATTTACCTAGAGTTCCCCCTTGTCTTTCATGGATAGTCCTTTTCGCCCTTCCTTTGCTAGGTCTGTATGGCCGGCGGCGGGCGGGCCAGTTCCACCGGCCTGAATCGGTCTGTCTTCCCGGGATGCACTCCTCCACATCGGCCTGATGCATTCGAGATTTTGTTCATGCAGTGTTTACTGCCAAGATTCGAACCTAAAACCACAAGGATAGAAGCAAAAGTCTCTTTACCATCTAAGACAAAACCCTGTCGATTCTACATAGGTCAGGAATAAGTTCGACAGATGTGAAATAAAGGTGCTCTTCGAGATTGAGTATTGTTGCTTTTTGGTTGATCAATGATCTGAAATGGGCCAATCAGAACATGAGTCAATTAAGAGATCGAGCTTTCGCATGCTTAAATAACTAATCGAAGCCTCCGACAAGCATCTAAGTCATCATCGTGGCCTCTCTCTCTCTCTCTCTCTCTCTCTCTCTCTCTCTCTCTCTCTCTCTCTAGGAGTAAAAAAAACTATCCATTTTGAGATCCCACCTCATTGGGAGGCTCCAAGAGAATGCACAAAAATAGTGATTCAATTACATATTTTGAACAGGTTTTGTAACTTGCACAAGGCACATAGCGCACACAGTGTGACTTGTATAATAGAATATAATAGAATAAAACCGGATTAAAAAAAAAAAGGCATATGTTGAACAGTGAAGACGAATATACTTGCAATTTGAATAACTCATTGAGGCTTAAAAAAATTCAAATTTAAAGCACGTGCCCAAGCATATTATGTAAAAGACCCTGTCCAACAAGAGCAGGGAGTGTTTTCTAGGGCTAGAAGGTCTGCGTAAAGAGTAACTCTTGGTAGATTTTTAGAATGGCGAAGTGGCAAGAATGAATCGAACTATGTATCGAAGTGATAGAGAGGGAGGGGGGTTTCTAGGATATATATGTAAAAATGAAATTAACTTACAAAAGGCTTCTTTTGACATAACAATAATGCTTAGCGTTGGGACCTCGAAATTTAAAGTGCTCAGTTGACAGTACTACCAAAATCGATAACCTTCTAAGAAAGTGTTTGCTTATAAACTAAAAGACAAAATTGTGAGACTTTGTATAATAAATTAGGATGGCCAAAGCAGACAACACCTCTAGTGAGTTAAACTATAGTGTGTTACAATATGGTATCAAAGTAGGACCCCCTCCAATAGGCGTGTGGTTCAAGGACAAGCCACATGAAATATGGTGGGCCTATGATGACCCGATTCGATGAGAATGTGGGTGTTTGTCGGGACCAATAGCACTGAGCAACTCGTAGCCAACTTCTAGAATGAAAAAGCAGGAATGAATCAAATTGCACACTAAATAGAGGAGAGTGTTTTTGGAATATATATGCGACATTGGAATTAACTCAAAAGAAGATATTTTTTTCATAACAACAACGCTTAGTATTGGAATTCCAAGTTAAGCGTGTTCGGATGAGAGTGCTACAAGAGATGTGCGACTTTCTAAGTGAAAAGACAAAATCGTGAGTCGCGATATCAAATGAGCCAAAGCAAACAATACATCGAATGAGCTAATTCAAGAATATCACGTACTGAACATCGAGTTAGCTCTCCAATTTCTTAATCTCCGCATCGACCCAAAAAAAAAAAAGGGGGCAAGGAGAAGACTCATATCCCCTTTTCCCCATAAAATTATAGCATGCCATATGTACAAACTAAGATCGCATGAGAAGTTATAGAGTAAGTATTGTTTCAAATTATCGTGGATTTGCTCATTTTAATCCCTCCCTTTTTGTGCAAAAGTGAAACCAGTGTTAGAAGTGCGTTTGTAACTAAAGCTTTTTCCCCACTTTGTTTGTCGTGATTTGGGCCCCACGAGTTTTCAAGAGATTCGGTTTGTGGTTTGAACTTTTCGTGGAGTCCACTCCACAGTATAAAGGGGCCGGAATATGTTGCATGCTAATTGGGCCGCCCAATTTAACATTCTGGCCCAAACGTTAGGCCCACGTTCGCAAGATTGGCTAATTATCTCTTTTTATAAGTGATTATATATATAGAGAGAGTAAGGCTACGTTTGGCGATCAGGATAAAAGTCGGGATAAGATAAATTTTATCATGTGTTGGTTCCTGCTCATGATAGGATATAGTGAGATATAAAGGTCGATAGGATTTCTTTTGTTCATGGTATAATAACTATTTTTCCGAATAACAAACTTCTTATATAATAAAATTAAAATAATTATTATATTTTAATATATTTGAATTCTAATGTTAAAAAGAAAACTCAAAATAAAAAAAAAACTAATTTTCATTTTTATCTAGTAAAAATCTAATTTCTTTCTTCTTATAATACGTATTTTGTATGTGTGTGTCTATATATAGATATATATATACATATATATGTATATACATACATATATATCCTAGTATCTATATCATTAAATATTTTAAGTATAATAGTGTAGGTTATTATTTAATGAAAAAATTATTAATAAATGATGAAAGGGAATTAAAATAATGATAAAAAGGGATTTATAATTAAAAAATAAGTAAAAATGGAGTAGAAGAACCCAGATTTTAAGTGAATATATTCAAACTTGAAAATGATTTTTCTAATTCTTGAAGAATGAGGGGCAATGACATTCCTAAAAATAAATCGCATATCCATTTCCTTCTCATCTATATCTTTAGTTCATGTGGAAGTTTCATGACTACTTTGTAATTTTTCAGTTCACTATCAAAGTCTACAAAAACAGCGAAAGAGTTGAAACTTCTTTTCTTTCTTAGCTTTGCAGTTCACATCTAAAGTCTAAGAAATGTAGAAAAAGAGTCAAACCTCAAAAAGAGTCAAACCTCCTTCTCCTTTGTAACTTTGTGTTTCGTGTTGAAGTTTAACAAATATAGCAAGAGATGCAAAACTTTTCATAGTTACAAAGATGAATGGTTATATTTTCTTTCTCTTACCGGATCCGGCAATGCATTATGAAATATTCTTACAGTTTTCGTTTGTATATTTTTATATTCATTTACATTGATATGTTGTAAATATCAAATAATGAACATGATATGATATGAACATATGCGGCTCTATTACCGCGATTCACCAAATACTTGATAGGATATGGCAAAATCTCTAGATTTCATATCCAATCTTATTCTAACTAGAAATCCGGACGACTAACCACAGCCTAAATGATTATATATAGAGAGAAAGATCGAAATCAAGGTCTGACACTCGCATTTGGGTGAGTCGTGCATCGAGCTCATTTGGCTTTAGGATTCGATGGCAAGGTAAGAGATCATGGGCTACGAAAGTCGAACCGAGAAGGTCGACTTGATTTAACTTGAACATTCATGGCATGAATCTCCGTCCCGATCTTACGTTTGTCGTTCTCTTAGGACCAATCCAGGAGACAACATGTCTTTATGTTCAAAACATCAATATACTGATACGGCTCCTGATTTCGTAGTCTATGCTCAATATATGAATCAGGGTGATGTCTTATTATTTTTGTCTCGTGTTTTCGGCTGGCAAGCATGTTCGTCCTTCCCGCTCAAGGTGTGAATTTGGATCACCACACTCGAGCATTTTGCTGGGGCCACACCTAGTAGCATGGATATGTGTTTCTCGGGTATAATAATCCGACATGTATGATGCCGAGAGATAACTGCACTCGATGGGGATTAGTCGGTTGCTCAAAGAATCCCAAACACTATATTGAGATTAAAAAAATAATTACGCCGCTAAGAAAAATAAAATTAATAATAGTACTAATAACAATAATAATAAATTCCGTATGAATTGGTATCCGTATTTGGAGGAGTAGGTGAACGTACTCGTGAAGGAAATGATCTATGCATTTCCCATGATTTTGGGCTCTTTTTAGAAAATTCGAATAGCCAACATAAGTCTGTGTTGGGTGGTTTATAAGCTGTGAATTGGTCTTTAGTTTAGGGCTTGACTTTAACAAGAGGAGCTACTCTTTCCCTCGGTAAAGAAAGAGCTTTATAAAAAGAGTTTTGTTTTTTTGTCGCAAGAAAAATTTTCATTTCACTTAAAAAGAAGTACATAACTTCAAGATAAAGAGGCAAATCAAACAAAACAAGTAAATCTAAAAGATAAATCAACTTGATCCAGCCTGTAAAAGGCGGTAGCGCATACCTAGATTCGGCGTCCCCAGCACCGTCATCATCATATTGAGATAACAACAACCACAACAAGTTAAAAGATAGCAACCCCAACATGTTGAAATACATAAAAAGCATTGTAAATCCTCGATATATTTTCAAATTAGAATATAAGAGTACCCAAATCTAAATCTGACTCTAGATCGGAAAAAAAGACCAGTAAAGAAGATGTCGACTAATCACAAAATTACTTTCAGATAAGCCAACCGATGAAGTAGTAGATGAGATGAGATTGACTATATGAAGCAAACACTAGAGCCGGAGCGAGCGAGCATATTCGTCGGGATCCTCACGCTTCGAACTTTTGAGCTCACCGGATAAAGTTCTTTACGTAGAAGAAATCGACGGGATCGATTCCGAAATCTACGAAGAAATCTTAAAAAAGACGAGGATATCAAAAAGAAAGGGAAAGATAAAAAGAGATGGAGAGGAGAGAGAGGCCTCATCCTCAGATAGTTGCAGCAGAAGTGGGGATGGTCGGCAGCTTTGGGAGGAAGGGAAACCGTAGGGGCAGAGGGGAAAGAAAAGGGGGGTCTTATAATATGAGAGTTGCTTGCTACGAAAAGATCACAATTGTACACGAGCTACAAAGGTGGCTGACCACAACTTAAAACTCATCGAATATTACGACCATTAGTTGACAACTAGCGGCCATCGGCCTGCAGCTCCATCGGCCTTCCGCCATCAAAAAAGGAAAAAGCAAAAGAAAGAAAGAAAAAATAAAAAAATAAAAAGAGATTTTGAGTTCAATTCGGTTAACCGAATCAAATCAAAATGAATTGAACCAAAAAAACAGAAAAGAACAGTTATTTTTCAATGAATCGAACCGAAAAAAAAAATTGAACCAAAATCACGAATTTTTAGTTTGGATCAGTTCGGTTATGTTAGTGGTTCAGTTCAATTTTTCGGTTGAATTTTGGCACCCTTATATGAATGAAGTGGGGTCCTCATTTAATGCCTCCCAACACTTGTGGGACACAAATTCAGAGTCATTCTCTCTTGAAAATCAAATCAGCCCTTGTTGCTCCGAAAGAAAAAGAGGAAGAGAAAAGAGAGCAAGCCTATGCGCGTTAAGAGAACAAACGGCGCGAACAGTATACGATTCTGTACGTTAGGATTCATCTGTTCCGATCTAAAGAGTTTCATATCAAGCCGAACGACAATAAAGTCAAGAGCATCCCGTACGCTGCCGCAGCAGCACGATGATCGAATCTCAACAAGGGTCGTGGCTCATGACATCGTGAATGAATTATGTAAACCCTATTGTGACCCAACAAAAAGCCATATACAAAAACCATATTGGAGATCTTTCCCAACGGGGCACCTATTAAAGTCGTTGACATTCAGAGGTTTGGAGTTTCCCGATCAAAGCATTAACCCCATCACGGGACAAACTCCACCGCCCACTTTTTCATCTTTCCCACCTTTAGAAGCAAAAGAACATGGAGAGATAGAGAGAGAGAGAGAGAGAGAGAGAGGAAAAGGACACAATCATGAGCCAAAAGAGAGATGAAAGATGCACAAAATAGGACAATGACAACACAGAGAATTTGCTTTTGGTTCCCAAATTGGGAAAGAAATGAAAAAAAGAAGAGAGACCAACCACAAACTGACCATCCTATTGAAGCATCATGCAACAGGGAGATTGACTTTCTGCAGAATCCTTGATCTGCTTCACTCGCTCACCTGCCTTCAATTATGATCCACCCAACAAAAGGGTAGCCCCCCAGCTGTTTCCCCATCCCATTTAATGGCTCCACCATTCATACCAATGTCTCTCTCTTTCTTGCCCTCACAATACATAGATGTTTCCACAATTAGCTGAACTTGGCAGCCAACGTTACACAGTAAGTGCTGCAGAATTTATGGCTAAAAACACTGATTTGAACTTCTTCCTTTTAACAGTGTGGGGACTGACAGTGGGCACCAAAGAGGTTCAGTCTATGCAGAGCAAGGAACAAAACAACACATTGTTCTGGCTTTAGCTTCTTTTACAATGGACAGAGACATCTCTTCTTGTCCATCACTACTCAACACTCCCTCTCCAAATGCGATGTGGTTCTGTACGCAAGTGACTTCTTGGCCTTCCTTTTTGTGCTATAGCTGTTGCTTGCTTGAACAAGTGCACTTTGCGCGATCGTCCAAGAGCATCTTAACACACAAAAAAAGAAAAAGCAAGGAGGACAAATCATGAAAACGTTGTGTACGTAGCGCACGGACTTCTTTTTCTGCAGAGGGTTTCGTGAATTTCAAGTCGAAATTTCTGGTTTATGCCTTACCTTAACCTGTTCTTGAAGGTCCTTGATGTACTCAACGGCCAGGTCCAACATGTCTGCCGTGTTTGTTTGCTGCCGAAAACAACAACCCGAAACTCAATTTCACATCTCAGTTTCATATCCAGGAATTCGAAAGCCGTACCTTGTCCATGTTCGGAACAAGATCCTGTAGTCTCCTTATTCTTTCGCTGATTTTGGTTCTTCTCACCTGTTCGCATTGAAAAAGGTACTTACCCTCAACGAAACATAGATGAAGAAACTCGAGTAGCACGAGAAAAGATTGATTGAACTTACCCTCTCCGCGATACTGCGAGGATGAGTAGCGCAACCCCTCTTGGCGCGAATTTTACACGGTACAGAATCTTGGAGCTGCAAAAGCTTGTCAATGTCCGCGGAACTTTTCAACGGCAAACTCAAGTGGCGAGCTAAAAGACCTGGAACTCTGCCTTTCCCTTCCTGATAAAAAAGAACAGATTCCACACTTGTTCATTCATCAGATAAACTGGCCTTAGTGCAAACAACAAATAAGAATCAAAAGCACCTAACACCTCGGTTTCTGATGAATCTAAACCCAAAAATCCCTTTTCATCCTCATCTCTGCTGGCGAAATTGTCCGAAAGACCCACCGGGTCATCCCATGAGCCGATGGGGAAACCCGTGATGTAGTTGTTGCCATGGCCATCGCCGAAATCGCCCCCTTCAGGGCTATTGATATCCATGCTCTTCTTTCCCATATCAGCAACCGGGCTCACCTTTCCGGACGAGGAAGGGGGCGGCCTGGATGAGAAGTTGACGTGGTTGCCAAGCCGGCTTGCCGGAGAGAAGGATGATTCTCCTGCAGTGCCGCGGCTGACGAAATCCTCTACGCGTCTCGAAGCAGAATACCCTGCCATTCGCATAGGTTTGTTCTCAAATCGATCGCGCACATAAATCATTCCATTCAGTTCGTTGAGATCAAAATCAAGGACAACAGAAGCTTCCAAACATCTCTTTCAACGGATTTGATTAAGAGCTGGCAAGACTTTGCCTTTCTTTCTTTCTTCTTTTTTAGGACTTTTTCGAGTTCCAAGTTGTTCCATTTCGAATGATTGATGTACTTACGGGGGTTCTGGAAGAGCAATAGAAAAATTAAAGTACGAGGAAGGACCCAAAAATAAAACAAGGATTCGAATAATATATGTCAACTTGCACTGCAAAAACCCCCCAAAAAATTGGAACTTCCTCGCTTCTCTTCATCTTCTACAGAGGAATCCCACGAATAAAATGACAGAACTGAAGAAAATAAAACATAGAGGCAGAGAGAGATTTCGTGTACCGTCGATGTTTATGTTGGAGAACAATCCGGCAGGTGAACTGCTTTGCCTGATGAGATTCGAAGAGTTATTGCTCCCCGTTTTCATGGACGGCGATCGATCCATACCCATCGAGCCCACCACCTTGTATTCCATGCTCTGGTTTTGCAGTTGAGACGACCCCTGATAGAAGTTTTGCGAAGCAGCAGCAGAGGAGAAGTTGCTCTGTTCTTGCTGAAGAACGTCTGCCTCGGTCTTCATCGACCCAAAAACGTTTCCGCCTCCGCCGCCGCCCGAGGCGGAGGAGGACATGAGGTGCGCGAAAATTTGCTCCGTCTCGGGGCTCGAAGGCCTGTTGAGGAAATCCTCGCAGCTGTCCAGTAAGTTCTTGAAGTATGAACTCGGGGCGGATCGGAATCGGGACAACCCCGAGTTGTTGCCGGGTTGGTTGTTGTGCTGCTGGGGTTGATAATTGGAGGAGAAGATACCGGGCTGCTGTTGAAGATCCGATTCCATGGCGGGTTCTTGAAATATGAGCTAGGAGTTTCGACCTTCCAAATGGTTGATAAAATGTGAGAGAGCCTTGAGAAGAGGAGCTTCCCGAGCGGACAAGTTACCAAAAAGTCAGAGCCAGAAAAAGATCTCTGCTTGTTCTGACTTAAAGCACCGAAAAGGAGGCGTCTCCTCGGGGAGATCAGGAACACAAGCAAACGACAACTAGAGAGAGACCAGACATCCAATTCTGCTCTTCTTCATGTGAACAGAGAGAGACACACACACACACACAGATCAGCCAAATCCGACAGCAACCCAGGTTTTTCCTTACCATTCTTGGTTCCAAGAATGAGCTCCAAACCACCACGATTGGAAGAAGGCAGGGTTCTTGTAACTGAAATGGGGTTTCAATCTGGTGACAACAGCAACCAAGAAACAGGGAAACAGAGACCAGTGAATCTCTGACTAAACTCTCTCTCCCTCTCTCTCTCTCTCTCTCTCTCTCTCTGGGCACAGTTGATGCTGGGAGTGGTGTGGTGTGTGGTTGATGCCATGGGTGAAGAGAGAGAGAAGATGAGACTAGAAACTCCAAATGATTGTCCTTTTCCATTTCTTTTTTTGTCAATTAAGAAAAGGGGGGACCTTCTCTTTTTATTTGCATTTTCAGCACAGAGAAAGGAACAGTGGGAGCCAGAGTGACCCCCAAGCACTTGCTCCTCATTGCACCAAGTGCCTCAGTTTTCATGGTGAGAGTTTGGTTCATCAAGATAACAACTCCTTTTAGAACTTTAGTAGGTTTTCAATGGTGGGCAAGTGAAAGCTCCGGTAATGGATTCCACGCCCCCCTTTAAATGGGAAATTGGGTGACCCTGGGGCCAACGGATCGAACGCATCGCAAGCGCTGCCTTCTTCGTCCGAAGAAAAAGCAGTTATGATACCATCAATTCTCCACATACCGAGTCCGAGCCAAAATTTCCCCTCTCGACATTTTTCGGCTCTCTGTTATTCCGGCTGCTACTTAGTGAGAAGGTATTAGTCGAGAGCCGCATGCCGGGCCACGCTACAAGATCATTAGTATTAGATGATCGGTCATGTGTCCGTGACAAGAACCGGAACGATCATCTTCAACACTCGCTTGATTAGATGTGAGAGTTCTCGTCAATGGATAACGAGGGGGCTACAGGCTCTTTTGTTTTTTATACACAGTGGCTTGTAAAATAGAATAGAATAAGAACAGACAAAAAAAAAAAACTTTTGATTTTTGATGTGGTAATGTTACTTGATCTGACCAGACCTTCAAAAAGTTAACTTACAAAAGTAAGAAACGTAGAGTACTTTACTTCTACATCTACCTTTCGCTATTTGTATGAGTATTGGCCTACGTTCTCAAAGTGTCAAATGCAAAGCCTCTGTTCACGTGCATTTTGTTGTTTTTAGAGTGGAAAGACCACGACCAATCTCGAAATCTACAAATTTTTAATATATTTAGAACTCATGTCTAAGAAAATAGGACATAATAATTTGGAAAAGTCAAGGTGACAGCTTGGGCCTAACATGTATGAATTATTGTGTTCGTACTAAGGTTTTGTTTGCTTCGGAAAATGAATCGATGCAATCCAAAAGAAAAATCTAAATAAAACATTGTTTATAACGTTTTGAAAAAACAAATAAACAAACAATATTTTTATTATACACAAAGCAACAAAGAGTAAGACTCGCGATTTTATCCTTAGAGGGACTATGCTCTTTTTCTTTGGAGAGATATTGTTAACATTGGCTTATTCCACGTGAAATCTCGCGTTTTTTTGTCTATTGGTGTTAGCATGACCTTAGCTTCCCCAAAAGAATCACATGTCCTAGCCGGTAGGGCTCTCACTCTTGCATGCTTAACATCGTAATTACATCATAACGTTTCTATGCTAATCCAATCCATTGTATCAAAATGCATAGTTTCAGGGGTCGGTCCACTTTCACCTCGATTGTCCAACGGCGCTCTTTCCCTTTTTTGCCAACCTATAAATCCTTCGGGAACCGGGGATAGCTCGAGCTCTCCCGCCCTAATGATTGCTCTACAACCTCGATAGCACTGGCTTTGCAACATACTCGCATACCACCATGGTTAACTCGCATCGATAACTACCGACGCGTGACATCAACAAACTCGTCGAGCAAGAGAATGAAGAAGACCTATAAATCGAGACCGCGGTAATCCACGAAATTTCTCGCTAAGTATACTCGATGGATGCCCCCGAAAATAGCGGTTAACAAGACTCATTGGCGACTATGAGACCCTAGAATTCTATTCTTTCTCCACATATGTTTTTTCAATGTCCTTAGGAAAATATAAAGGTCAACTAGGAATTATAGCTAACATTAAGGAGTCGACCACGTGAGAAGCGTTTGGTGCAGCGGGCTGATCGTGTGGATAACAAGTGTCGTCCGAAAGCATCGAAACGTCATCTTTTGACGAAAGTAATGTCTTCCAATGTAATTATTGTCGATTGAGTGGCTTCATGATTTGATCTCTGACTTCATTTGAAAGCTAAAACGGCCATAATTGGAATAAACGTCCCTTTCTTTGGGTCCAATGAATTAAGATATCCATTAATGTTTAAATTACGGATTCACATGACCCCCTATTTACTCGGACTCCTGCCCCTAGGTGGGCCTAATCCAACTTTAGCGCAAGTCCTAAATCTATCCCGAACATTTTTTGTTTAAGAAAAAATCCCAACTTTAGGTTCAATCCGAATCTGTCTCGAACTTCTTTTGTCTCAGAAAAAAAAAAACCCTAAACTTCATGTCTAGCCTCAAATCTACCCTAATTTTCTTTTATCTAAGAAAAAAAATCTAAAACTTTTACTCTAATCTCAAATATGCCCCATTAGTCCTCTATTCAAAAATCATCGGTAGTCGTCCCTAATTTTCATGTCCTAAAACGATTTCATTTTGATGAATTTCTTTACTTGGGGTGAATTTGTTATCCACGTCGAAATGTCATGTCCGTCTGTACCTATCACCCATTACTTTGCTAATGTGATTTTTTTATTGACAAGAAAATGTCACGTCAAGTTGGGATTGGATTGCACAGTAGATTTGAGAATACATTAAACATTTGAGATTTTTCTAGACAAAGTAAAATCCGGGGTAGATTTAAGATTGTACATAAAGTTTAGGATTTTTTTTTTCGAGACAAAAAATGTCAGGGCAGATTTCGGATCGGGCCTAAAGTCGTGGGTTTTATTTGAGATTAAAAAAAAAAGTTTTAGGTAGATTCGGGAGCGATTTTAAATTCAAAGGTTTTTTAGGGAATAAGGTGGAGTGTGATATTACATGTGTCTTCTTATTTAATTGACAATGTAACTAATGAAAAGATGAAAGACGGGGGCCTTCCTAGATTTCAGGAGATACGAATCTTGCAGATCTTTCTTCTTCTTCTTTTTTTACTCGTTCTGTGCAGTAACCCATGTGCACCGATTTGTGTCCGACAGCGTCTCTGTCTGACTAAAGTAAACTCTAAAAATGCCTCGCACCCTATTTTAAGTAAACTCTCGAGGCCAATGTTAGCTTTTTCCTTTGCCCGCGTTGATAAATACTTAAATTCTATCAATGAATGAAGAGATTGTTATTCCTCAGATCTTTAAGTTTTATAGGAATGCATACAATCAACATCTTAAAAATTCGAACTTTAGCTTAATGAGCGTTCATGGACATTCGTTGACACGACTAATAGAATTTTTAGGTAAGCTAAACTCGAATTATGACATAATTATGTGGTAAGTTGAGTATAAAAAAAAAATTTCCTTTGCAAGTTTAAACTATTAGAAAAAGTCGCCAATTGAATCTCACTTAATTATATGATGCAAGTAAGAGCCGAGTACGCATCGATTCGCTAAGAGTTTAAAATTGCTAAAAAGAAGGTGAGTACTTGTTATTCTTAACATGTTCACTTCCAAAAAAAATGATTCTAAATCCTCACTTATTGTGGGGATGAACATATGCCTAGCTATTTTCTTAACTCCGATATTTTTTCGATAAAAAAAAAAAACTTTGGTATTTTAACTTTTGTTATTTCGTAAATCAAACGACTTAATTTTAATAAGAACGAACAAAATTGACAACCGTTTTACATTAGGAGAAAATATCATCCTCAAACCAGAATTTTCTCTCTCTTTTTTTTTTTCCCTTTTTTCTCCTTCTCATATGAAATATTTCGAACATTTCGGCTTTACAAAATCAAATGACGAATTCTAATTCAATACCATCATGGGCACATCAAGATTTCTCTTGATCTTGACTCAGAGAAGACATAAACCAATTTGTGAAGATTTTCGTTTCCATGCATGACGAAAATTTGTCCGGGTCAATCAATTATCCAAAATTAAGCTGAGTTACGAAATCGCAATGAAAGCTTATATAGATAAAGTACTCTCCTCAGTTGGTCACGCATTTTTTTTTTTTCATATTTCCAGCACGTCACATATGTTTTGTTAGAGGGAGATGTGACTAAGACTATAAATGTGTAAATTCATACTTTTACTAGCAAGAAATATTGGAAAAAAATAAATGAACGTTCCAAAGATTAAGGGGAAAAAAGAATAATTATGATAATCTAATTATGTTGTGATTCCAATTTGCTTGAGGCTGAAATGGTTTGCAGTTGGAATAAGAAAGAAGAAGCTAAAGCCAGCCACTCGCTGGCTATTATAATCAGCTTCTTGCGACCTATGAGGTCGCGAAGAAGTGATTCGTGCCTCGGCTTTGATTAATTTGGAGATCGACACCTTTGACTTCGGTAATCGAATTTACCTAAACGACAAAATTAAACCTCGTTGAGAGGAGGCTGAGCATTTAATTAAGCCGTGCTTAATTGTGATTCCGACACACTAAGATAACGTAATCCTTCATCGAAAGGTTAGTTTACCAAGCCATTATGTGACGCGTGACATTCATAACCATACGAAACTTAAAATATATTGTGATATGAATTAATCAATTTTTGTTCGCCCTGCTCCATGAGTATTCAATTGAGGGAGAAATTATATAATTATTCCGAAATTTATTGTATGGATGGCGACTTCGTCTTGAACTTTTCAATTTTGCGAATTTAGTCTTGAGCCTCTGCATGAAATTACGATGTAGTCCTTTCGGCCAATTTGTATCTAAATTGCTGACGTGGGCTGACAATGAATGGACCGCCACGTCAACGATTTTTCACTTGCAAAAAAGATATGTATCTCTTTGGTAATTTTGATTGACGGGCTATTGGATCAATATGCTTCATTTGCGGCACATTAAACACCCTATCATCGCAGCTCATTGTAAAGTTAAGTTTCAATAATCATCTTATTATTATCAACTTATGTACTTTTCTCCCGATCCAGAACTAGATCTTGATTTGGATGCTTTTTTATCCCGATTGTAGATATAATTCTGGGATTTACAAGGCATTTTATATGCTCTTTCAATGTATTGGCGTTGCTTGTGGTCTGTACGGTGATGCTGCTGGGACGCCCAACATAAAGGCTGACCATTTTTTGGCAAAACTTTAGCTATTAGAGAGGGATTTTTCGGAGTGTACTCATCACTAATGAAGATGCGAGTTTGGGTGATCAACCGTCGTTTAGGCTTTGATGCTATAACAAATCCTATTAATGAAATGAATGAATTTATGCATGCTATACCAAATTAATTTACTTTTCAGATTTATCTATTTTACTTGGTTTGTGGAATTTGCATCTTTGTTTTGAAGTTATGTACCTCCTGACAAAAAAAAAAAAAAAAAAAACTACTTTTACACACGCATAAGATCTGAAAATTTTAGTCAATATATGTCGCATGCTGAGTTTTTCATTTTCTTTTTTCTTTTGGTCGAAACATGCGAATTGAATGAGCAAGAACATATCGTTGCAATTTGAGTTGAGTTATGACCAGAATTTAATCCACATAGTCGAAATCATTAGTCCCTTGATCCTGTTTCGCGAGTCAATTACTCACCAATAATTACCTGTTGATATGAAATTAAGCTAATAAAATAAACCCGATCTTTCATGGGCCTACAAAGAGAGAACATGGTCCAGAAGCAACAATAAAAAGATAGATTAGAAAATGTTCACAATGGATCAAACCAGTCACATTTGCATGGGCTTGGGCCACTTCTTATCGAACTTGTAGTTGTAGAGTTACTCCTACAAACTGTTGATGCCGTCCGTTTTTTCAAGTCCGATATTTAGGATCGGGGTATCGTAATCGTGTCTGTAATTCGTGCCAATCGGCGTCGGCTTAAAACGTCTTAATTTCTTAAAACATCCTACACGCCGACTGATTGATTTACGACGAGAACGTATCAATTCTTATTGATTTTAAAAAGTTAGGCGTTTCGTGTTGAGGTTTTCTCTATATAATTCATATTTAGACTCGTGTCGCTGAAAACGGACCGCATAAGTCGGGTGAGACGCAACCAAAACCCTAGCGGCTGAACCGAACAAGAAATTGTTTGCAGCGGTTGATGTGCGAATCGAACCTATACCGCCCACCTAATCCACAAAAACCCAAACCTCTCTCCTAATCACTAAGCCGACACAATCGGCTACTAAACGTAGAAATTTCTCCTTTTTCATGATATTGACAAGAAAAATATCTGAAAGATTTCGAATTTACTATCGACGCTCCCTTCTATTTAATTCTTTTGAATTTGCATTTTACACTAAATGCAACTATGAAGCAAAACAGACGTATAATTACTTGCATAATTATACCTTAAGCACGTCTCGAATACATAATTAGCAAAAAGTTGTCTTTGGATAATGTAATTTGTCATGTAACCTAATGCATGGTCACATGAAAGGAACATGCTCTCAATTGAGCCTTTGGTAATAGGGTCACCTGTCACGAGCATTAGCTCCACCAGATGATACCCAAACTGGTCAATTAATTAGCCCCGAAATTATTGGCGATTTAATAAATTTTTCTACTCCTTGCACGTGAAAAAAGCGGTCTGTCTGCTTGAGGAATGGATGTTTAGGGAGAAGTATACTAGAAACGTCAAAAGTTATGTATCACGCTCACTTTAGTACAAAAAATTTCGAAACGATCACTTAATGCTAATTTTTAAAAAAAAATGATCACTTAAGTGTCAACTCCGATATGCTTGGCCGAAAATCCAATGTCACATTTTTTATTAATATTTGAAGCCCATACGGCTCACTGGAGGTCCACTCAACAATTAAAAAAAAAGTTAAAAGTTAAAAAAATATTTAAAAGGCGACGAGGACTTGCACAACCCTCGCCGCTTGTGCAGCCCTCTCTCCCTTTTTTCAGCTTATTCTCAAATTTAATTCTAGAGATCCATGTGGAAGTCCACATGGACTGAGGTTTTAAAAAAATTTGACATGCCAGATTAAAAATTTAATTATAAAGTCACGTAATCGGTTTGACCGAAATTTAAATGATCGTTTTTCTCCGATTTTGGCACTTAAGTAATTGTTTCCAAACTTTTGGTACTAAAGTGAGTACCGTACACAACTTTTAGCACTTTTGATGTACTTTTCTCGGATGTTCACTTTAGTTTATCGCAGTGACTATTTTTAACCTTTGAAATTAATAATATCCAATTTTTCTTGGTAAAAATCATCGAAATTCAACTCGAATTGGGCATGCATGTAGTGTGTATGACGTGATTAACATTTATACTTAAGCAAACATCAAAGAAACCTATAGTCTCAAACTTTCGCCTAATTTTTTTTTTTCACAAATTACCCAATGTTTACAAGGAAAAAAACAACAATTGTGATATTTTACTAAATAATGGACAAATTCGAACAAAGCCATCACATTAACCACTAAATAACTTACAACTAGATTCCAATTTCTTTTACCAGCACTTTAATCTAATTTTAGGTGACCATTCTCATCAAGGAATAATCTAAATCGATTTCCTAGAATAATCCAAATCACGATTATCCTTGTTCGTTAAAACCTTTTGCAAATTTTCAATACACACAATTTTGCTAGTTTGTGATTTGTATAATGCATTTTGCCTACAGAATCCCTTATTGGGTTCATAACATAATAAATTTTCGGCAACATTACTGCCTAAAAATATCATGATTTGAAAGCTAATTATATGTGCCAATATGCATGCAGCCAAGCTAGTAAAGAGACTGGGGGGATGAGGTCCTGCGTAGAGCAAAAATAAAAAAGAGAAGAGTTAGATATAGGAGAGACAAAAAAAAAAAAAACTAATCATACTTATGAAGAGGCATATATAACCACTTTAATGCTAGTTTTTTTTTAAAAAAAAAAATTGGCCTAACTATGAGGAAAAGACAGAGCATGCCACATTTAAGACTTACCTTACAAGCAAAGAAACAAGAACAGCTGTGTGGTTGAGGTTGTGGTCTCTATGCTTGGTTTTCTGCACTTTGGTTTCAGTCAACCAAGTCAAGCTAGCTTTGAACTATTATCTCTATCTTAATCCCGAGGATTAATTCACGGAAGTCCATATTTTTTTTTTCTGTTGTTAGTACTTTGACTGAGTTTGATTGCTCCCATACATAACTCAAATAATAATCATTAACCATATTCCATATATCCGACGTACCGTGATCGCGTGCAAATTGGATTAGGGCCAATATCAACTTCAAGCCGCATATGAAAAACGACCAAGGACTACAAAGACGGATTGGATAAGCCCGGATATTTTGAAATGTCGTAAATTGTCGCCTTTATAATTTCGGAAAAACGGGGTTGTTTCAATGTGTTTCGAAGCGAAAATCAGCGTCTCGAAACCATGTGGGGGGAAAGAGAGAAAACAATGAAACGAAGAAATTGCCGCACGAACGTTTTTCGTTCAACCCAAAAACAAACGGACCTAATCGAGATGCTCGATTATATGATGTCTACAGATCTTTGGACTGAATCCAATTGCATTTATTATAGTGATAGACCGCTTACCAAACAAGCAGAAATTGGTGGCTCTCGACTTTCGAGGCGGGGGCTCAGGTCACCGGTAGGGACAATTCGATCACTTCGATAGCTTTTTGGAGCTTTGATTTGGTTATCTAAAGAATTATTTATCACGTGGAGAAATTATCCGATCGAGAATAAATTTATTATATGGATGTCAATTCGATCTTGAATTTTTTAATTTGGCCAATTAAGTCTTAAATTTTTGCGCGAAATTTCAATGTGGTCATTTCCGCCTATTTCTACGTAAAATCGCTGACGTGATGGTGTGTCATGTAGGGCGATCGGTGGTGAGTAGATCGCCACATGAAGGATTACAATATAGGAGTGTATGTAACACGGTCAACGTGGCTATGATTGGACCGCAATGTCATGCAAAAATTTATTACTAAATTGGAAAAATTAAAAAATTCAGATTGAATTGACATCAATATAATAAATTAAGGACTGATTGGGTAATTCAATTAATCATGTTTTTTTTTTTTTTTGCTGCCAAAGTTATCATGCTTAGTTTATAATCCTATTTTTTAAAGTAAGAATTACACTTGGAACTAATAGAGGAGTCCTCTATATGTGCCTGCGTGTAAGGCGGCGTGTTCATGCAAGCGCGCGGGATACTTGGTGTCGAGATACGATGTCACTTTTTTGAGGGGAGAAGTACATTAGAAGTGTCAAAGTTGGGTACGATGCTTGCCAAAAGTTTTCGCCGGATCACTTAAATGCCAAATCGGAGAAAAAAATAATCACTTAAATGCCTCCAAAGAGATATTCCGGCCAAAATGATTATGTGACATTTATAATTTATTTTTTAATTTGACGTAACAAAATTTTTGAAAAATGCAGTCCACGTGGATTTTTAAAATTAAAAACAAGCTAAGAATTTTAAAAATTAAATTAAATTTGAAAAAACTTAAGAATCTTTTTTTTGAAAAAGGAGAAGAAAGATTGCATAGGTAGTGAGGGCTTGCATAGCCCTCGCTGCCCCACCATCGATGACAATGGTTGGTGACGGTCATCGAGCCCCAGCGAGAGGTTCGGCAACCCGGCTGGCTATCCCCCACCCTCACCGGCCATTTTCAGCAATGGTGGGGCGACGGCGGAGGTGAGGACAACAGGGGCTCGGCGATTCTCACCGGCCATTGCCATGATGGTGGGGCGCCGTCTATTGGTTTTTTTAGCTTATTTTTAAATTTTTTATTATTTTAATCTTATTAATTTTGTATGTTATATTTTCTTTGAACTTTTACTTTTTTTGATTGCTAACTGGACCTCCAACGAGCCATGTTAGCTTTAAATATAAATAAAAAAAATATCACATCGGATTTTCGACCAAACAGATCAGAGTTGATACTTAAGTCATCTTTTTCAAACAAAAAAAAAATCAACAGTTAAGTGATTTGTGAAAATTTTGGGCATTAAAGTGAACGTCATACATAACTTTTAGCACTTCTAGTGTAGTTCTCCTATTTTTTTGGTATTTTCAATATAAATAATGGGTCTTTTAACAAAATATCGTGGTGAAATTTGATAAACAAAATTAACCCCCGATTTTTCACATCATTAGTATGTGGACTCCGTCTTATTCCAAGCACATAGACCGTGCTCAAATCCCTATTTTATAACAAATTACAGTTGTGAGACAACAAATGTAAATAAAAGTTGGGTCATGTCTAAAGTGCACTTGAAACATTTAAGCAGCCCACTCTTTTCCATCTTAGAGTCAAACATTAGTTGTTTTATTCGATATTGTGTCGCTCCAAATAATGTAAAAAAAGTAGGCAAAATAAAGCAATAGGAAAATGGAATTGCTCGGACCACACGAAAACATCTATTCCCACTCATATCATTGTACACCTAACAAAGTTAGGTCTCCAATTGAACGAATTTTCCTTTTAAGATCGTTTTTTGTTCTTTTTGAGAGATTCTTGAGGGACATTATTTGTGTATTGTTGGAATAGTAAGCCTCATAGGTTCATAGGTATTACTCTCTAGGTCTCCTATAAAAGTGAACTATGTAGGGGACATGAGGCTTCCACGCAGTTGCAAATAAAGTGCCTTTGCGGGACCATATTACATGACGCATGCAGATTTTTGGGAAAAATTGTTGCGAAAGTAATAAATTTATTGTATTTGTGTCGATTTAGTTCTAAATCTTTTGATGTTATCAATTAAGAGTTCTAAATCTTTTGATTTCATCAATTAAGTCCTAAATATTTTGAATTTTGCAAATAAAGTGCATTTGCATACGTCAACCATCCCACGATGCATGGTCGATCTTGATATGGACATATTCTAATAATTTTTAAATTTTTTTTAAAAATAATTTATTATTTTTATTTTCTTTTTCCTTATTTTTTTTTTCTCAAAGTGGCTGATAAGGCCATTGCGTACGCGGGTGAAGCGATCTTGCCTAGATCCGGGCAATAGCGAGGCCATCGCGAGCGAAGCCGATCGACCACATTAAGAAACAATTAATTAATTAAAAAATATTAAAATATTATGAAAGTATCGGTTGTGCCATGTAAACAATGATTTTAGGAGAAATTTGTTTGTATGGACTTAATTGGCGAAACATGAAATTTTTTTGGATTTAATTGGCAAGGATTAAATAGACAAAAGTGCAATAAGTTTAAGACTTTTTGAAAAAATTTCCTTTTTTTTTTTTTTTTTT
The DNA here is from genome assembly GCF_020921035.1 of Rhodamnia argentea. NCBI lineage: Eukaryota > Viridiplantae > Streptophyta > Magnoliopsida > Myrtales > Myrtaceae > Rhodamnia > Rhodamnia argentea. The sequence continues at coordinate 26,132,163 of NC_063157.1, read as the reverse complement.
TTTTGTAGTCATGCAACGTGATATGCCTTGTCCATTCAACCCTACAATTGCTTTGAACGAGAAAAATTCATAAGAAAATTTACGTGGTTTAATTTATGTAACTACACTTATGAATAAAGAAGGAACTAAAGTTGACTACTAGAAAATGAAGTGCAACATGCTCCATTTATATCGTGAAAAATGTAGCATTTAAGCTGTTTTCCAGAAAAAATGACGATATTTTTCAGTATTTGGCTGAAATCTAAAAACGAATCAGAAAATATTTCCCGCCATTTGGCAAAGAAAATCAATTTTTACTGCATACCTCTTTTAATAATTTTTTTTAGAAAAATAAAATTTTTAATCTTTTTTCTCTTTAATTTTTTTTTTTTCTTTTCCTTACTTCTTCGGCTGGCGAGTGGCCAAGGCGATCGGCCGCTGAGCCTTGCCACCGGCAGGCAAGCTCGAGGCAATAAGGCGAGCCTTGGCCTCGCCAGATCTGGCGAGCTCGTGGATGCGGGCGAAGTGCGTGTGGAGGAGCTCGAACAACACAACGGCGGCGAAATGGTGGTGGGACTGAGTTCGTACGGAGGGAAGACGAGGTTGTCGGTGGTGGCGAAGGTTGCGACGAGAAAGGAGAGGAGGCGGCGGGGGCGGAGATGATACAGCTATGGGGGATTCAACAGCCGACTCTCGCCCAACCCAACGCCTCCGTCTCACGGTCGTTTCTCGACCTCACCATCGAAGCTTGCGATTACTCTTTCTCCATCCTCCGATCTGTTCTTTAGTACGGCCTTCGTTCCTGCTAGGGTTTACTGGAAGCGACACTTTTCTTTTATCGATCGACGCGATGGTCTGATTAAGCTGCTTATCGAACTATTATTAGAATAGCAATCGGAATTCACGAGGAGAGAGAACGGGGATGGAGGAAGAGAGAGAGAGAGGAAGATTTTCTCTATTTCAGAAAGTTGCATGCGCGATAAGCCTAAGATAGAGGGGAAAATGATTTCCCTTTCTCAAAAATGGAAATCGTTTTTCTTAATTTTAGAAGGAAATTTTCCGTCGACTGAAAAACATTATAAAATTTTTCGTTGACTGAAATTTTTTTTCCTTGACCACATATTTTCCGCATCCCAAACGCTAGAAATTGGAGAAAATATTTTTAAAATTTTTTTTCGCCAAACAAACGGAGCCTAAAAAGAACAAACTCTCAAACCATAATCTCCAAATAATTTCAAAAGCTCTGGCCCTCTTAAATATCTACTATGCTAAATTCTGAACGCGCTGATTGGATGCCGTCAATGTCTTTTTATTTTTATTTTCTTTCAATTTGCATCAATATTTTTTATTATAAATAATTCAGGAGTGCAGAAATAGTGGCTTAGGACCTAAAAATTCAAGAAACACCTTATAAGTTCCATGAATTGATCCATACTACTGTACATAATATAATCACTCCGTCTGCGATCGCCGCCGGCGTAGATCCATAGCCGCGCGCCTCCCCTACACCACTGCCGCGTCGCACTTCCGCTCTCCCCCTCTAAACACACGAGCTCAGCCGGAGTCGAGTTAGATTCGAGCACAATTAGTACTGACCATGGGTGGGTCTGCCGTGACGGAGTTCGTCGGATGTACAAAACCATTGTGGTGCTCGGTGACACGAAGAGCGCCATGCCGACGTCGGTGCAGTGATCGGTGGCGGAGGCGGCAACAACGACTCAACGAACGCCGTAATCATTGGACGATCTATATAAGAGATCTGAGTCTATTTTTTTGTTTGTTATTTGGATATCACAAGCAAGTTAATTATTTTAAACCCATCTATCTCACCATCCTCGCGTAAGTTTCTTTGATACAGAATTTTTCGAACTCGAAACCAATTCAATAATTCTCGTAACATGTCAGATGAGAGAGAGAGAGAGAGAGAGAGAGAGAGATAATGATATAACGTGAACCTCCCCGACATGATCATATGCGACGACCGGTTGAATACTTCGCAAGAAAATGATTTGACTCTTACCCTCGTCCCCTTCTATAAAACCCTCGCCTCCCTCTTATCGTTTCATGCATGCATCTTCTCTTCTCTCTGTAAACTCTCTCTCTCTCTCTCTCTACCGAAGAACATAGTCTTGTTCCATAACGCTAGAAGAGAGGAATCCTAGCAACGTCCACGCACGCGACGGAAGACGATGGACTTCACCTTGTTCTGCGTCGCGCTGCTACTTCTTGCCTCAGCGTCCACCGTCGACTCCTACCAGCCGTCGGACCGTGCAGCCCTCCTCGCCTTCAGAGCCGCCCTCCATGAGCCCTACTTGGGCATCTTCGACTCCTGGACTGGCGCTGACTGCTGCCGCAACTGGTATGGCGTCAGCTGCGATGCCGAGACCCGCAGGGTTGCCGACATCAACCTCCGCGGCGAGTCGGAGGACCCAATCTTCGAGCGGGCAAAGCGGCCTGGCTACATGACAGGCACCATCTCCCCGGCGATATGCAGGCTCAAGGGCCTCACCAGCCTCACGGTTGCGGACTGGAAGGGCATCACTGGCGAGATCCCAAGCTGCATCACCACGATTCCCTTCCTCCGGGTCCTTGACTTGATAGGGAACCGCCTCTCCGGCGAGATCCCGGCGAACATCGGGAAGCTCCACCGACTAACGGTGCTCAACGTCGCGGACAACCTTATCACGGGTGAGATCCCACGGTCATTGACAAATCTCTCGAGCTTGATGCACTTGGACATGAGGAACAACCGGATTTCGGGTCCATTGCCCCAGGATTTCGGGAAGCTGAGGATGTTGAGCCGGGCTTTGCTAAGCGGGAACCAGATCACCGGGTCCGTACCCGACTCGGTTTCAGATATATACCGGTTGGCGGACTTGGACCTTTCTTATAACCATCTATCAGGTCCGATCCCAGCTTCTCTCGGCAAGATGGCGGTCCTCGCCACGCTGAACCTCGACTCGAACAAGATCTCGGGCCCAATCCCCCAAACTCTGATCAACTCCGCGGTGAGCAACCTAAATCTCAGCAGGAACGCGCTCCAAGGCACGATCCCGGACGTCTTCGGGCCGAGGTCCTACTTCACCACGCTCGACCTGTCGTACAACGGCCTCCACGGCCCGATCCCGAGGTCCTTATCATCCGCGTCGTTCATCGGGCACATGGACTTGAGCCACAACCACTTATGCGGGCGGATCCCAGGCGGGCCGCCGTTCGACCACCTCGAAGCCTCGTCGTTCAAGTACAACGACTGCCTCTGCGGGAAGCCCCTCAAAGCCTGTTAAGCCCGATCGAGGTCCCGGAGCTCCAGATCTATACTCGACCCGAATATTACCGAAATTTGTACGTGCGCACCTGTTGATGTGAGGATAAAGTCGTGTGGTGGTTTACTTAGGTATATGTCGCATAAGATAACGATGATTGATAATATTACGGCGGGGATCTGATTTCATGTGGGGTTTCAGACAACCAAGAAAAGACAAGTCATGTGGGACTTGGAAGATAATGTTCTGTTCGAATCGATGTGACCAAAAACGAAGTTATCGAACCCCTTTTCTTAGCTAAGCATCGCCAAAAGATTGTACAATGATTGCAGACGGGGAAAAACATCCATTCTTCAGGTGAAATGATGGAAAATGATAGCACGTAGACAAGTCTGGGGTAACTGTTCCAAAAAGCCGTAAACCTATCTCTTATGCGACGGATAATTCGATCATAATATTTGTAATTTTAAAATTTTAATTTTAGACCTTTTGACGATCTATCATTATAGTATTTTCGTTTAATTTTGACTCAAAATCACTCACGTTGTGTGGCGATCATGCCGCGTAGAACGGCTGACGTTTAAGTCACCGATCTTCCGGCAAAAATTGACCGAAATAAATAAATGTCAAATTTGAAAAGCTTTTAAGACTGAATTCCCCGTTATAAATAGATTTTGGACAATTTTCTCGACAAGTTAAAAGCATGTCAAATCCGATTTCTTCTTCCCCCAAAATGTCATGATGGTTCATCGGTTCATAGGGTAAGATGTTGAAAAGCCCGAGGAGGCCAAGGTACGTACCATGAAGTCAACATAGACTCGCCAGGGAAGGTGAACCCCGTTTAGGATCTCGATGTGGGGGTGAACTCGTGTGTGGAGGAGATTCATGAGGATCACAGAGCGAGGGATCGAGAAATCCCTCTGTCTCGTCGGTGAGCGGCCGCGGCAAAATCCAGCAATTTCGGCGGTGGACACCGGGCAAAATCAAAGCAGTAGATCCAGTTCAATTCACCGCAAGCGAACCGGCCCTACGAGAGTTAAACGCCGTAAGAATTTAAGTTGAAGACGACACATTGCACGTGAAGCCCATTAGTGCGGAGCAGGAAGAGGTCCCATGTTGCCATGAAAGGGCATGTGAAGGAGGCATGGGCAGATTGAAGACCAGAGACGTGTTCGAAAGATGACCATCGATGCCTGGAACTCCAAATTACTGCGGAAAGCATCTCCACGTGATGCAAATGCCACATGCCGTATGCATCCGATCAAAGATGCTCGATCACTGTAAATCCAAAACAGACATTGAACATAACCGACACTCGATTGAACCACGGACATCAAGTTAAGACATGTACATGGTATGCACGATATGGCTCTCAAAGTGAGAGACAAGTTTGTACCTGAAGGTATGACCGGAGCTTCAGCAACGGCGTAGCACAAAATCACATGGATCCTCGCCATTGCAATTCCGGCGATGTCGCCCGCTGTACACAATTACAGTTCGTCTCAAGCCAACCCCACCAAAAGAAAGGGGGGGAAAAGGAAAAGATTTTCTTCTAACTTACATACAAATTCCTTCCATGACAATGACGGCAAAGAAATGTAAAACGCAACAGTTGGTTGAAAGGCCCAAGCAAAATGGATGTATCCCCTAATTTCTCCTCCTCCTCTTACTGCCTTTTCTATCCCTGTCGCTTTCAGATGAACCTGAATCTGATTCAGAAGAAGGTTCAGAATCAGATTCGTCCAACTCCGATGAGCTCGAGCTTCCCAGGTCTTCATCTGTTTCCGATGGGGCTTGCTGCTGCTGCATAATGAGACGCGGCATGTTCTTCAAATACTCGCGCAAGTTCTCGGTGATGCCACCAAGACCAATGGATGTGAAAAAGTTAATCGAGAATCTTGTGTTCTTGGGATTGTCTTTAGGGAATATTGACTCAAAGGAATCCTGCATTAATGGATCATTCAGGCGTTCATTAAGTTGGCGGATCCCTAGATGCTCTGATAGTTCCTGCAAAAGAACTTCCATCAATAGATAGTCCACTTGAGATAAACCAAAGATACTTCTAAGTTGAAAACTGATGAAATTCTGTCCTAGCGGATAACAATTACATCAGCAATCTGAAGCATTTAATTTAAGATCAAAAGAGGTACTAAATGCTTAAAGAACTCACTGACATCTGCCCATGAATAGAGCAGTACAAAAGGGTACTCGAAAACATAAACATGCCACAACTCATCAGGCGCACCATAGTGTTGCATCTGTCTACAATTTAACAAAAATTTCCCCAGTCATGACTGCATGCTCCACTCAGCATAAATATTGTTAGATAATAAAAGGAAAAATGACACAGAGACCTATTTCATGGACCGCAGAAGTGTGGTGCGACAATCAAAGTAGAGAGAGACCTATTGGGGAGCATTTAAATGTCCATATGACAAATCATTGTCAAAACCAAAATCTTGTAATCATAATGCAGACTAAGCAAGCAATTTGTCAGTCAGACATCTATAACATAAATACTATTCTTCAGAGCATTGACAAGTGGTTCCCACCATAGGTAATTTAGTGAAAGAAACAAATGAAACCTAGAGAAAGTCTGATTATGAGTTAGGTTTTCACTCACCTGGAAGAGGATTTTAATGAATATACGTGATGAAGAAGTGGTGTCCTCCTCAGTCAATCGTATGTAGGCTAAGACATGCCATGGTAGAGCATCTGTGCCAAGTAAATGCGCAAAAAATTTTGCCACATTTCGCAGTTTGTTTGTCTCAAGACGGTGAATCATTGAATATTGCTGAACAAAGCATTTCTCAAAATTCTCCTGATGGACTTTGTTGATCATGCAAAAACGCTGCCCCAGCAAACCATAATAGCGGAGGTAAGTTCTCTCTTGACTGCAGCACTCCAACAACATAATGCACAACTCCATCTGCACACAGCCCAAAAAATAAGACAGTAAGTATAAAAAAAACTAGTTCCAAGGGCTGCATGAAGCAGCTGATAGACTAAGATAATTATTCTAAAAGAATTCCATGATGTAAAGAAGGAAAAGACACATAATTGGAAGAAAACAAAATGTTAAAATGAACTAGAAAATAATTTACCTCTCTAACAAATCAGCATGAGAAACTACAAGCACCACAAAATCATTATAATTAGCATCATCGCAAAAGTTGCAATTAAAGATATTGACAATATCCAATATCTAGCTTAGAATAGGCCCAGCCCCTCCTCTGAAAGCTAACCCATGTCAGCGTATGAACAAGTCAACCTCCTCTGAAAGATAACCCATGTCAATGTATGAAGAAGTCAATTTTAGATATCTCTGCATTCTGGGTAAACTTAACCCCTGACACTTCATCACATAACCAAGCAAAACATTACTAATGTAGCATAGTACGCCATCTACCATGCTAATTGCAGTGGGCAGTGAATGCTTCCAAATAAAAGGACTCTACTTTCAAGCTATCAGGTCTAGCTGCTATCTTATCAACTAAGTCACTCAGAATGATAAGGCAAAAATTACAATGAAGATGAGAAACCAGAAGTCAACAGGATCTCAACTTTTCATTCAACTCCAAATCTACTCGAAACTCATCTGGCACAACTAATGCAGAAGAAAGTCTTCCAATAATAATACTTATAAGTACAAAATTGATTAGTTATCAAAATACTAGGAGTATATACAATACAGAGACGACATTGGGAGAAGCAAAAGCACCAATTTTGCGTAACACGCAATGAATTGGATATCTAGAATTTACAATTGATGCAGTTTTAAAGGCAATGCACTACACAAAAAACCACACCGGTCCATCCTCATTTACAGATTATCATAACATGCAAAGCAATCAGCTGTGAAAGTACAGGCCTAAAAGATAAGTCAAAAGAAGAATTGCACATCAGCTAAATCCACTTCTAGTTTGGGACAAAAAAACAGCAATATTTACTCAAATTCCAAAATCGCATGACAAAAAAATAGACTAAAGCCATTTCATCCCACGAACAACCTTATTAGAAATCAAGGAAAAGAAAGAAGATAGGTATTCGAATTTGCTGCAGTGACTGAAAAGGTGTCTCACCTCTTGTCCAGGTTCCAGTTTAATTTTTAATAGCTTATGCCCTGCTTCCTCAAAATCAACACTGGACATAATCGTCAAATAGATTGTTCTCCGGAGGTTTACAAGATTAGTCTCTGTCTCATCTTTAATTTTCATCTCTTCATCCTCTTCTTCCTCAGATTCCTCAGCAGATCCATCTTCTGAGCCTTCTTCAGAATCTTCTTCCTCCTCAGACTCGTCACCAAGAATGTTTTTCTTCAAATCCTCATAACGCTTCTCATTCTCCACGAACTGCGAATCAGGCTTGAATATGTCTGGTCCAGAAACAAATATGACAATAAGGGAAAAAAAAAATCAGACAACAGAATATGCAGATCATAAGTAGCTTCCCATAACTGGATAGGCAGACAGATACCAAGAGTAATTTCTGGATCGATCTCTTCCTGGAGTGATATCTCATGTGTCAGCTGATCTTCTTGCTCCACAAGGTCCAACTCCGGGCGAACTGCAGGATAACCCTGTATGTACACGGGAAAATTTAGTTATGATTCAATTAACTTCTCCAGAACAAGAATTGTACTTTCTCACCAAGCAAGAGAGATCGGATTTACTGACCTGAAACTTAGCTTTTCTAATGGCAAAGAGTCCTTCAATCAAAAACTGAACTCGCTTATCTATTTCACCTTCATGAAGTATTCCACGAAACCGTTCAAAAATACCTGAAAAAAAATTCAAAATTAAGAAGCCGTAACACAAGAAATTACTGAGGAAAACACAAAGAGCAAGGTTCACCAGCATCGTTCCTGGTCATGCACACTGTACAGCAAAAATATCTTCTTAACTACATACGAATATGAGTTTGGATGATATGACAGGTTATCCAAAGCCTTAGGATATGGCGTGGTCACACATAATTTGAGGATGGTACAAGCTTAATCATTAGTCAAAACTTCCATCTCCTTCATGATCTCCAACTCTGATCTGATGAATTCATATCCAACCATGAAAGAGGACTATCCAACAGATTGCCTCACAATTTGATGATTACATGTGCACAAGCAAAAAAAGAAGAGCAACAAGCTGGATATAATATAAACTTCGCAAAATATACCTACCATGTAGACCTTTAGGAGAAAGGTCTTGCAGTATGGAACCACACTCAGTCACGAAACCAACAGCCACCTCTACACTGTCATCAGTAGGATTTTCCAGCAGAACAGTAAGCAGCTCCAAAGCAATAATCTCATGAGCCACTTGCTGGTTAACTAGATGTGCTATGAACTTAACGGCAGCAAGTAATTGAGGCTGTTGAGAATACGGAAAGAAAGAAAATTAACATCCAAAGTATGAATAACCAACGAGATTCTGGTGAACTAAGAAATCTGAACCAAGAGGCGTGTGGTGATACCTTGTCATTCCGCTTATAAGCTCTCTTGAGTTGCAAAACAATCCTTCTTAGTAGAAGCTCTCCAACCTCTGGAAACTTTGTGTTGACAACAGCAACCAATGCAGCAAAGACATCGGTGAATCCCGGAGAAGCCATTTGAGACTTCATACAAGAACGGCAGAAAAGACCCCTTCCTCGGATAAGATTCTCAGCAAAAAGTTCTGGAATAATATTCTTGATGTTCGTTGCATTGACTTTATTCACCAGACCGTTTATACTCTTCCTCAAAGCATCCCATGTCAACCTTTGATACTCAACACTGCTTTTGTCTTGGACATCTTTCATCATTCTAGCCAACTTAAACGGTGGGATGTAAACTCCTCCACTTCTGCCCAAGTTTGAAGCATCAGTGTTCATATTGCCCTCCCGCAATGTTGGTTGTTCTGATTTCGAACCATCACCCTTCTTGCCATCTCTTCCCCCTTCCTCATTGTCGGTGGGGGTATCTCGCCCTTTGTTAACCTCTCTATCTTTTCGAGGCTTCACATCACTATCATCGTACCTCCGTCTCTCATGTCTATCATCGTTGGTCCTACTACGCTCTGATCTCTTGTGTGTGGCCCTTTCATATTCATACTGAGAGTCCCGTGATGAATACCTGTCCCTGTCTCTGTGACCAGCTTTAGAATCTCGTTCCCTGCGCTCATGCTCATGTCGATGATCTCTCCTTCTTTCCCGTCCATCCTTCGTATCATTGTCTTCCTTTGCGTCTCGATCCGATCTTTTCACCGTCTCACCTTCTATCGCACCTCGTCGACTATTACCATCCTCATGCCAGTGTCTACTCTCCCTTTCACGCTTATCTTTTTTCCCATCTTCAGAATCATCATTTTCGTGCCTTCTTGCCATATCCAACTGGGAGCAGAAATATCCCTGGAAGAACAAAAGACACCAAAGACCATCAAATTTTACAGTACTCAAGACAAGACAAAATTCTACTTGTCAAACCACACATTTCTATGAGGTTTCCGTCAAGTTATCAACTAGTGGATGTCCCATGTGTTGCTACCGGAAAGATTACCACAGACCGTGTTGCCACAAACAGAAGATCACAAATTGAGAAAGTGAGTTAGCAGAAGATATATGTACTACTCCCACACCGCAATCAACCAAGATAAATGGAACTGCAATCTCGTGTTAGACACCACGACGTCACAATCGAGCAAATCCCTCTACATCCACCAAACCGAATCGCCTCTTGACAACAGTAATTCAAACATGATTCAGGCAAAGAAGAAGGAGAATAACAGAAAGAGAATGGGTACTAAAGCTGCGTTTGGTTCGGCTTTTGCAGAAAGCCTTGGGGAAATCAAAGGATTTTAGCCTAAAGGGTTTTTGTGCAAAGCAAATATTGTTTGGTAAACTATAATTGAAAAGTGAATTGGGAAGCCACTTTGACAAAAAGGCTGTTTGGTGGAAGAAAAGACTTTTAGATGACCAATTTAAGCTTTGCAATTTTAAATTTCTCTGAAAATGGAAAACAAAATCAATTACGCGACTTTTACAATCTAAATGTTGACAACAGCGTAAAAGAAACTTATTAACAAATTTATAAACGAAAGAAAAATCACATTTCTATTTTGGTAACATAGTCCTCTCGAAGACAAACGAAAGTGTGATATATCGCAACATATTCCTCTCAAAATCACCAAAAGCATGTTGCAATTTACGATGAATTTTCTTTCTCGAATACACCCTATGTCGAATATTGCAAAAGCAACCTAGCGAGATGTACTGCAAACTACTTTGGCATCAGCAAACAACAGACAGAAGAAACTATTTCACGTGGCAAAATAGCAGCACCTCAAAACTCAATTCAACAACGCCATTGCCTTGCCATGATTAATGGAACTTCCCCTGAGCCTTGCATAACTACTTTTCGATGTTAAATTGTTAAAATTTCGGTACAAGCTTTTCTAGTTTCAGACAAAAGGATAACTAGCGTGGTGCTACAGGTCATGTTAACTCGCATAAACCCCCACTTTTCTCACCCTAGCTATGCCAATCCATCATAACTCAATCTTCGCACACCGTTCGATATCAGAGCCGCAAAATACGTCCAAAGCCCAGCCAACTTGACGCCAGGCCATCCGGGTCGAGATTTATGAATAGAGAAAAAGCTCCAAGAAAGACACAGTCGATAACAATTCCACCAACGCAAATCGGTATCGCTATCACCACCAACGACACAAATCTCCTAAAAGAAATCGTTCCGAAATCATCCTATGCCCTAACGGAGAAAGTGCAGAATGGTACCTCTTTCCCCGAGCAAAAAAAGTGGCGAGTAAGGAGGAGTCGAGCGACTGGTCTGAGCTCGAGCGAACGGCGAGCGAAGAGGGCGAGCGACAGAGGAGGGGCTGTCTTGCGAAGAAGGAAAATGATGGGCTGGATCTAGGGTTTTATTTTCCTGAAAATGGGCAAAATTGAACTTCTGGTAATTTTTTTAGGGCAAAAAAGGCAACTCATAAAATTTCAAAATCCTCGTCATAAATCTCACTTATGTCGATTGCTTACATCATCCGGAGAAATTTGTTTTACAAAAAAATGAACGGACTTGACAATTAGTTTAAATTGCCACTTGCCTAAGTCGAACTCGAAGTACATTGGATGTTTGGTTAAATACAAAATCGTCCCGCACATCAATTAAATTGCCATTTATCTAAGTCGAACTCGAAATAATATCGGATGTCCGGTTAATTACAAAATCATTTTGGAAATTTTCAAATAAGGGTCTAAGTGCCTTCATCTTCTCAAATAAGGCCCGAAATGAACATTGTTTGAAATAAGGGTCTGAAGCGCTCTCATTTTTTCAAATAAAAGCCTGAAGTAGATTTTATTTCAAATAAGAGCTTGAAGTGGCTAATTAGTCTTAAAGAAGGGTTTGACCTTGCTGATTGAAGGGCATTTTTGTCCTTTCCTTTTTGATTTTTTTCTTTATATGAGTTTTTCCTTTTTATGTTTGTTTCTTTTTTTTTTTTTCTTTTTTTTTTCTTTCCCCTCTTCCTTCTACCAGCCATTGCCAGGCCTTGCGACGGCCGTCAACGGGGAGGAAAGAGGAAAAGAAAAATAAAAAAAGTAAAATTAAAAAAATTAAAAAATAATATATATTCTTATAATCTTTTGAACTAAAATATCTTTTCTTCGATGGTTGGAATAGTGACATGCTCGTTGGCCGGTCAGAAGTCTTTATCCGAGATGATTTTGGTCACATCAGACTTTTATTTGTGACGTTTTGACCACTTTATGTCCTTATTTCTTTCGACATGACATCGCTTGTTCCGGTTTCCAACTATCAACCTTTCTGCTCTTCCCTCATTCTTGTTGTAAGTTGAGGAGTATGTCGGAGAGATTCTTTCACCCTCTCACCTTATCTTGCGCCTAGTCGACTATTATCCATGTTCATATTGACCATCTCACTTGCCAACCCAATTGAAATAGACAGAAAGAAATCACACTCCATGCTGTTACAATCTAGCGAATCTCTACATACCCACCAAAACGAATCGTTTCGCAACGAACAAGAATCCGAGCACGATCTAGGCAAAGAGGAAGGAGAAAATCGAGATGAAGAAGAAGAAGAAGAAGCAGATGCTAACCTTGTCTGCGGACTCGCCGATAGTAGAGCAGAGGGCGAAGAGCTAGCCGAAGAGAAGGTGAGAGAGGGGATGTGGGTGAAAATGTGAAGCAGATACCAAAGGGAGAACTATACATCATATTGCTTGAGTAATACTCGTTATCTTTGAAGTGCAACTTTCCTTTTATTAGTCAAAATATTTTGTAAGATAGTTTGTTTTATTGCTCGAATAAATTTCAACTCACATTGATAAAATTTGAACATTCCAACAAAAAGAACAAAAGTTACAACTTATCTAATATTTAGGGTGCCTTTGTCTCACAGAAAATAGGCAATTTGAAAAAAAAAATTCAAAAAATGATCGCTTATATTTCTTAGAAAAATAGATGAATGCTAATTTTTTCATCACCCATGAAAATAGTTAAGTATAGATTGTTATGAATGATGAAAATATTTTTCGTTGACTAATTTTTCTAAGCGATATGAGAAATCATTTTTTGAAAAAAAATTTCAAATCACTTATTCTCCGCAAAAGAAACACACCGTTAGTTTTAAGTTTCCTACTTTTAAGATCCTTATTGTTTTATTTACCTTAGTTCATGCGAGGCGAATTTGTTTAGCAAAACATTGAAAATGGAAACAATTTTGTCGAGAATTTATTTAACTGAAGTTGAGATAAACTCAGAGAAAAAATCAAATAAGAAATGAGTTCCAAAAGTCAAATTTATTGACTTATTATCAGACGGTTAGTTAAATAATTGACATTTAACCAATTTGAAATAGATTGAATATTTGGTTAAGTCATCTAGCCTTCCGTTTTTTCTTTATTATTAATTTTTTTTTTTTGGAATAAGTGAATTGGAAGTCATAATACTCGTCATAAAAGTGTAAATGAGTCTCAAGACTTTTAAAAAGTGCAATTGAGTCCTAAAGTTATCACGAATGTGTAATCGAGTTCTAAAACATTCAAAATATGCAATCAAATCCTAAAACTTCTCATGAAAGTTCAATCGAGTCCTAAAACTTTCAAAAGTTACAATCAATGGAAAGACTTGATTTCATTAATTTGACAAGTTTTGAAACTTGATTGCATTTTTTAAAAGTTTTAGGATTCAGTTACATTTTTTGAAAGTTTTAAGATTCGATTACATGTTCACAATAAACTTTAGAACTTCCATTGCACTTATCCATATTTCCTTTTGAGCTACTTGGCCCGAGACTCTCGAGCCCACAACCATCTATAACTTAAGAACTAATTGTTTATTATTTAGAAAACCCAACAAAGCAATAAACGAGCTCAAATCATTGTTAAAGTGCTATTTTTGTTCGCACGAAATTTTATTGCTTGTTTCATTAAGTGATATTTATCATTCAATGATCGCGAATTTGAGTCCTAAAATTTCATTAATGGATTTATTTTAAGTAAACATTTTTCGGAAAGGGGAGTCGCTTGAACAATATTGGGCTGGCCTAATCGGTCAAGCCCCTTTTAAAAGGCCAATTTTGAACAAGGAGGTTGGTATATGCCAACAAAAAAAAAGAAACAAGGAGGTTGGTAACATTGTACCGATTAATTAAGGAACCAATTATCCATTTCATTTCATGTAGGTGCAGATCTTTTTTTTTTTTTTTTGTAAAGTTCTTAGGTTGGTAGTCTTGTACCGATTATGTCATCTTCCTAAGCAAACTGTTAATGAATGAGTTATAAGCATTCTGGCACGAGTGCACGAGGCCAGTAAAAGCGAGGTGAAAAAGCCAAATTTGAACAAGAAGGTGGGTAGAAGGAAAAATGCCAAATAAAAGCTTGAAGTGCTATCGGTTTCTCAAATAAAAGCCTAAAATGCCCTCAATGTCTCAAGAAAAGGCATGATCAATGGTATCTTCGTCATTTTACATTTTCTGAATATTTTCCTTTTTTAATTTTTGATATTTCCTTTTTTTTTTCTATGTACGGGTCGGCGAGGGCTAGCTGGCAGCTGGTGACCTCACCCGCCAGAGGCGAGGCCAACCCTCAAGAACCGGGGGCAGCAGGGCCAACCTCGCACGGGTGTGGCGACCCTTGCCCGGCCCTCGCCGGTGACCGACCACCAATGAAAAGGAAAGGAAAAAAGAAAAGAAAGAAAGAAAAGGAAAAAAAGTTCAAAAAATGTAAAATGACAAAAATACCTTTGGTTTGACCTTTCTTTGAAATAATGAGAACACTTAAAGACATTTTTAGAAATAATATTCACTTTATGCCCTTTTTGGGAAAATGAGGGTTTTTTCGGGCTTTAATTTGGAATTTTCCCCTGGTAGCATCATACCGATTAATTAAAAGGAAAATACCACGAAAAATCCCGAACTATGCCCATTGTGACATATATATCCCAAACTTTATTTTGTAAAATCAAAAATTCTGAACTATGTCAATTGTGATATATTTAGCCCAAACTTATACTCATGTAACACATTTACCCTTCGTTAAGGTTTTATCAATAAATATCGTCAAAAATCTGACGGGCACTATTATATTTTTCCAGAATAAATTAGGTTGATGTGGCGCTTGAAACATTAGAAAAAGATTCAAAAGAAAAAACCAAAAAAATAAAAAGAAAAAAAATTAGAGGAGAAAGAGATTGCAGATGGTCTGAGGAGCCACCATCGTTCCGACTTCGCCAGCTAGGGAGTCAACCACCGCGAACTTTTTTTTAATCCTTTTCTTTCATTTAGATGTAGATTTTTTTTTGTACAGTTCTTTGATTGGTAGTATTATGGCCTAACTCCCTAAAAAACTCCCAACTTTAGGGTTTAGCCCCAAATCTACCCCGAATTTTTTTTTGGTCTCGGAAAAAACCCCAAATTTTAGGTGTAGTCCCAAATCTGTTCCAAACTTTTTTTTTTTTGTTCTAGAAAAACCCAAACATCAGATCCAGTCCTAAATCTATCCCGAAAATTTTTTTTTGTCTAAGAAAAGTCAATAATCTTTACTCTAATATCAAATCTGCGCCCATTAGCTATATGTCCAAAAATCGACGTTATTCCTTCCGATTTTCATATCATATAATGGTTTCATTTTGGATAATTTCAACAATTTATATTAGGGTGTGTTAGTTATCCACGTGGAAATGCCACGTCAATCCTTAATTATCGCCCTATTACTTTGGTGATGTGGATTTTTAATCAACTTGGAAATTCGATTTATCTATTTTCATATATAAGCCATGCCCCCAGTCCCGAATGGAGCATGGCTTGAAACTTTATGATTTATTTAGACAAAACAAAATTTGGAGTAGATTTGAGACTAAACCTAAAGATGAGCATTTTTTCCGAGATAAAAAAGTTGAGGATAAATTTGGGACTGGACATAAAATTGGGACTTTTTTTCCGTGACAAATAAACTTTGGGGTAGATTTAGGGTTGGACTTAAAGTTTGGGGTTTTTTCTAAGACAAAAAAAAAGTTCGGATCAGATTTGACACTGGACCTAAAGTTGAGGGTATTTTAAAGAATTAGGCCGTAGCATGTGATGTGATCTTCCTTGGACTAATCTGTTCACCGACGTTTATCGAATTATATTATAAATGAATGAGCTGTACTATTAGGACCTTACGCGAATGTGTCGTGGGTTGTCTTTTTAATTGTTGGCTTTACCGTTGTAGTTTACTAGGTTTTATTTACAATAAACATCCAAAGTCTTCGATAAAAGGTACGCACAGAAAAATGTCTAATATCGAAAAGCATTAAAAATTTCACGACTTATATTTACGGATTAGAAAAAAAAATGCATTGATAGGCTTTATTTCATATTGTAAATGAAAGATAACATAGTAAATACACCTCCTCTACCGAGGCTACATCATAGTATTATTGTGTATAGATTAGAACAGACTCAAATAAAAAACAACGATAATCTAAAGTCTTCAACAATTGGATTTTCTCATTAGATTCGAGGCAACAAAATTTTCGTTCGGGCACGAACGATCATCATCGCTAATAAAATCAAGTCAATCAACATTGCAATGACGACGCATCAAACGCACGACCGGATATAATTTTTGACAATGCGATTGACTTGATTAGCGATTCATCCAAGAATCTAATACATTCTATTCCGATAATAAAAACCAACGAAAAAAAAAACGAGAGATAAGAAGAATGAAGAAATTAAGAAAAGGTTGGTTTCCTTGGTGCACTTGTTAGTAAAAGAAGCATTCAAAAGCTATATATAAAATCTTCCACGCACGCCGTGATCTTTGAACCATCATCAGTCATTCCACATCGTAAAAACTCCTGGGTTCGAACCTGGCACCGAGTCCGCCGACCAGCTTCCATAACCGGTGTTAGGCATGTCGTAATCGACCTTAACCATCGCAAGCTCCTCCGACCCGACCCCGTTCCCACCTCCGCCGCTGCTCGAGCCCATTCCCAAGTACCCTCCACTGTAGCTCCCGCTCGAGCTCCCGTTGTTAGTGTTATCCCCAATGACCGCTGTCGGAGCCCCGACACTCATCAGCCCGTGCAACAGCGCAGGGTTGGTCTGAAGATAATTAGTGCTATTGTAGTAAGGGTGGTTCTGGTATTGCTGATGAAGCTGCAGTTGCGTCTGGATGTAGTTATGGTGGAAAGAAGGGTCGGTTTGCTGCGAATAGTGCGAGATCTCGGGGTTCTGGAGGGTCAGCAGCGGCTGAGGCTGGTGGTGGTGATCGAAAGACGGCTGCAATAGAGGGTAAGACTGGAGGCGGCTCGAGCTTGAGCCCGGCCCGTACTGGAAGCCCGAGGTGAGGGCGATCATCTCCTCTCGCTTCCTGGAAGACTCTAGGGCTTGGGCCTCCTTGAGCCTCTTGGCGGCGCCCCCGCCGATGGGCAGCGTGTTGCTCTCGAGGATTGCCTTCACGTCGTAGCGGTTCATGTCGAAGTTGGTCACGGCGTTGAGGCCCCGGAACTTTATCGCCGCGATGTCGTAGGCTTCAGCCGCTTCCTCCTCGGTGCCTGAAATAGCCAAAAGAAAGGTCAATGCACATTGTGTTAATGGCAGTATTCAGTAACCCTAAAGTAGAAAGGGGCACGTGCTTCAATCAAATAAAATGTGCCTTGGCTTTGATAGTTACTGACCGACTGAGTGTGTGTGCATGCATGGAATGTTCCAAATATAAATGATAGATCCTTGGAAACTTTCTCAGCAAGGTTCTAACTTTTCCAGTTAAATATTATGTGTGAGCAGCTTCTGAGTTATGAATGTTCCACAAAGTTTATGTTTAATAAAACATAAGGCTGACCCATGATGCATCTTCAGAATCTTATTTTTTTCGAATTGAAAACAGGAAATTTGCCCAAGATCTTATATTAAATGACTCACTGAAAGTTCCCAAGTAGAGATCTTTGTTTCCTGCAACCCTCCCAATCCTTGCTTGCCAACGTCCATGCTGGTGGTGCCTGTTTAAACTTCATTCAAATCCATGAGGAGCAGCAGCAGCAGAAGAAGAAGAACAAGAAGAAGAAGAAGAAGAAGCGTACCTTGTAACTCCACGATACATAGAAGCCCCTCTGGAGAAGCCACTGCTCTTCCTGTCAAGAAGAGCAACACAACACCAAACTATAAAACTTCATAAGCTTTCGCTCCGTAGCGAAGAAAGTATCGACGTTATCGAGATAAAAACGAAGGTCTTCGAGTTTGAATATGTTATCTGACCTTCTAATGGATGCCACGAATTCTTGCCTGGTCATGTGCTTCATCTCTTCCAGTTCCTTCTCATAGTTACTTATCTGCAGACCAAGAAAATGCGAAAAAATTTCGAGTCCCGCTTGCGTTTAAACGACATTTTATTCGCTAACTCAAGTCTTTGATTCCGTGCGATTACTCATTAACATAAATCGAAAGAGCAAAGAAGAAACTCACAGGAAAATTAGTAGTGGTGGATGTTCCCCAGTACTTGAGCGCAGCAAGATCGTATGCCCTAGCTGCTTTCTCTTCTTTGTCATAACCTCCTACGTAAGAAAGAAAAAGTTACACAAAAAACAAAATAAACCAAAATCATCAAATGCAAAAATGTCAACCAAAAAGAAGAGAGAGAGAGAGAGAGAGAGAGAGAGAGAGAGAGAGAGAGAGAGAGAGAGAGAGAGAGAAAGAGCACTCACCCAGATAGACTGAAACAGAAGATCGTTGGAACCACCAAGAACAACACCAACGGACGAAAAATTATGTGTCTTGTCAGCCCACACAGTATCAAAGTGAAAATAGAAGTAAATTTAGACAAGAAGACTAAATGAAGATGCAAACCTTGGCGACCTTTCCTTGACTGGCCTTCCCTTCTGCAACTATTATCCCAAAGATGAGCCTCATACCTCCCTGTCCATCTATGCCTGCAGGCATTTTCTCCAAAACAAACCCAGTCAAATCAAATGAAAATAAAAAAGCCACATTGCAACCATATGTCATTCAATTTTGTGACATTCATCATAATAATAACAAACAAGAAGGAAATTGCAAAGATGATGAGGATTTTGGCAAGGCTCGACAACCTTGTAACACCCCGGTAGATCGAAGTTCTTTGCCCGAATGTGTCCAAGGTCCTTCTCGGCGCATTCTCCACAGTGTTGTTGCTAGTGTTGTCCCCGCTAATTTCCGAAGCCGAGCCCTTACTCCCGCTGCCCATGGAAAGAGTCAGAGACTGCAGGTTGCCTACATTCTCTTGGAGCTCGTAGTTGCTCGAGGTCGCCACGGCCACAACCGTGCTCTGTTGGACCGGGACAAGGCTGCTGCTTGGGAACAAGTAATCGGATTCGCCGGCTTGGTTCATCCCGTTGAAGGCCGTCAGATCTGACTGGTTCTCCGACTTGCCCACCCCCAAGAAGTCGGCCACCTTCGGTACCTCCCCGCTCGGCCCGTGAGCATTGATCACAGTCCACTCTGATGAAAACCATATACACAAGATAAATCATGAACACGTACAGCAAAATAACTACGATTTCCGGGTGGGGTTCCTCAATTAATTAATTCTACCGTGGTTGTGGAAAGGGTTGTCCATGTTTTCGTTGACTAGCCCCAGAGAAAACTGATGAGGCTGAGTGGAGTGAAGATTTGCTTGCAAGGAGGAGTGAGATGATGGAGAGAGGGGGAATGATAGCCAGTTGTTTGAATTCATTGAGCCCATAAAAATCTTCTTTCTCTTCTTCTTCTTCTCCTTCTTCTTCTTGCTCAGTAATCAGTAGTAGTTAGTCGCAACTGCACTTCTTTGATGTCTTTGAGCAAAATACCAGAGACAAAAACCTTCCCTGCACATGTACAATGATAAAAGATAGTCGCGGAGAGAGAGGGAGAGAATCAGATCTTCTTGTCAGAAATAATCAGGAGGAATACAAGCCAATCCATAACGCTAAAGAGTACTCATGGAAAGGAACTGGGGTGAGATATATGACATATTCACCTAAGAACGAAAACTAGGGTCGCATCTTTTGTCTGATGATGGAAAACTCTCACTCTCTCTCTCTCTCTCT
Source organism: Rhodamnia argentea (assembly GCF_020921035.1). Classification (NCBI taxonomy): domain Eukaryota; kingdom Viridiplantae; phylum Streptophyta; class Magnoliopsida; order Myrtales; family Myrtaceae; genus Rhodamnia; species Rhodamnia argentea. The sequence continues at coordinate 26,112,367 of NC_063157.1, read as the reverse complement.
CTCTCTCAGGAGGAGCAGAAGAAAATTTTGAGCTCTATTGAAGTAGGGTTTCTGAGAACATGACAGAAGTGAGTAAAGAGGAGAGGAGAGGCTGAAAAAGGAAAAACCATGAATGAATACACCAGCTATTTAAATGCGCTCTCTCTCTCTCTCTCTCTCTCTGTGCTAAAAAAAGACTGAAAATGGCAGCTGAACTTTCAACTGGGGTGTTCCTTATCCACCCTATCTCTCTCTCTCTCTCTCTCTCTCTCTCTCTCTCTCTCTCTCTCTCTCTCTCTCTCTCTCTCTCTCTCTCTCTCTCTCTCTGTGCTAAGCAGTAAGCACAGACTGAAAATGGCAGCTGAACTTTCAACTGGGGTGTTCCTTATCCACCCTATTAGGACTAAAAATAAAGAAGAGTACACCAAATGGCACGTAAAAGTCTTTAAGTTAAGTGAACCATCATGTGATATCCACTAATAATCTCACATATATTATATAAATTGTTTGAATGTACGCTGTACACCAAGTGCATGCTAGCATAACCCTTTGGTCCAGAACTTCAAAACCAAGCAATTACTTTAAGTAAAAGAAACATATTGTACTGTTTGTGCATCCAAATAGGTATACACACACATATGTATGTGTATATATGTACACACATACAAGGATGTCCGATTGAGAAAATGAGGTAAAGTTCTTTCAGTCATTATTTGTGTGGGCGAAAGACAAACCCTCAAATTCCAACTGGAAACAACTTAAAGATCATTACCCTAAGTTCACTATGACTATCCTCTCTCTCTCTCTCTCTCTCTCTCTCTCTCTCTCTCTCTCTCTCTCTCTCCATTCAATACCCACTTGATTCATCGGAACTCTCGTCCTCGTTCTCTTCAACTAATGACTCCCCAAAGCCCAGCATGCCCACACTCGCCACATCATCTCTCTTCCCTCTCCTTAAAATATTGAGCAAAATGTCCAAAAATATTCACAAATACTATTGTACCAAGAAGAAAAACTTACGTTAAGCCACGCATCAGTCATAGTTATAAGCCGGCACGAGTTGCATGTACATAACACTGCTTTTTAATAGCCACATGCAACTTCATGAATCACGAAGACACGAGATCATATATTTACTTTAGTATCACCATTATTATCTTATGAAATAATGCCCTTCTCCTTCTATAATCTCTCTCTGAAATATATATTAAAGTTCGGGGGAGACGGTCATGGACCATCGACCACGAGCAAGCCAAGATTTGTTGATCCCCGAGTCATGCATGTGTTAAAGATGTGTGTGTACGGACGTGCATTATCTTATTGGCTTCATGAACCCGACATATCAAATTGAAAAAAAGGACTCGAGGAGGGGAGATGAGTAAAATTCACTCCTGTTCAACAAATGCCACCAAGCTCACGTTCGGTAAAATATTCGGACCACCCCCTTCCCCCCTAGTAAAATATCAAAGAGAAATTGGAGGATTTTGTTGGGTTTCCCAAGTAGAAATCTGTTGACCACTTAATTGGTATTCGCACCGGTCAAAATGTGCAAAAAGCTTAGTTTATTGAATTTAATATGTTCGGTCCAGTGCATGTCTTCATAACACACTAGAAGCAAGCTAGCACAGCTAATTGTGTCTTTTTTGTACCTTTGAGTAATTAAGTTTAGCCAATTTTTTAGTAATTTAACCACGACCCCCCCCCAAACAAAAAAAAAATGAAAATGGACCAAACTAACCACGCATGACCAACAAAGCTGGTGCTAGCTATGTCAAACTCTCTACATAAAGTTTAATCTAATTGTATATTTGAGTTCAGAATAGTTCATTGTTGATGTGCCTACAAAGTAAAATCCAAAGGAGCTATATGTGTCCGCGCGTGCATGTTGAAACTCCACAAGAGACAAGTTGTGAAAGGGCAACCCAAAAGCAACATTGCTCCTCAATGAGGATAGATCCAATTCGCATTCACTTTGGTGTCATCGGGGAGCCATGACTTTGGCGGAGATAGATTTGGTGGTCACTCGAACGAGGCTCTGTCGTCCTCGACCGAGGCAAATGTTGTTCGCTCGAAAAGCCAACTTGAAAACTAGATCTAGCTTAATCATGGACGAAGCCAGTCGTGAGAGAGATTAGGATCAAAGCACCCAACATTCATACATGACTGCACACCACACGCCTTGACCGCGACCTTATGTAATGGTGCTCTCAAGGAACAAACCTATATCCTCACTATGGTCATAAGGTGAAAACCAAATGCCTACAAATAGCTAACCAAAACATCACTATGGTCATAAGGTGAAAACTGAATGCCTACATATAGCTAGCCAAAACATTTGAGTGTAAAGAGATTTTGAGCATATAGTTATTATGGACTTCTCTATATTATGTCGCTCATACCGTATTAGTGAGTCAAACATGTCGAAATACATAAGACCTATTAATATCATAGTTTCCTCTTAACAAAATCTATTACAAAAAACGACCGCATCAATTTCAAATCACTAAGGTTGTGAGAGTTTTGCAACTAGGACACAACAGTCGTAAAATTTGCCAATTCCATTTCTTACACACGTGGTAGTACTTTGTTGCTTCACCTACACTCAGTACCATGATGTTTCATAGTAAGATTGGGTGCATTATACTTTTGAAATACATGGGATATACTATAGCTGTGAATTCATCCATCTGATATATATATGTGTGTGTGTGTATATATATATATAGACACACACATACACATACAAGATGTGAAGAGAGAGAGAGAGACAGTGCCGAAATGGAATCATGAAAAGGTTTCAAAGAGCCATCTTTCGAATGGAATTTACATGCAAAAGTTTCTTTATATGTCAGCGAATCTGTGGTTAGAACTGGACTGGAAAAAAAATTAAAAAAAAAAATCAATCTCTGACCGTGTGTCCTCGTGCGTGCGTGCCTTCCCTTTGGAATTAAAAGTGAAAACAGCCGAAGAGAGAATCCGAAAACAACACAACAAAAGACGACACGACTTCTTTGGCTCAAAACAAAAAGAACAGAGTCACCTGCTTATATCGGTCCGATGATGCCGCACTTCCCGCCAAAAATTCCTGTCCAGAAAACACTTCTATAAACAAAGAATATGTTGACCAGAAAGAGTGGAGGCAGGACCCACGCCCCTCGCTACACTTCACTTCACGCCCTTAAAAGAAGGAAGAAAGAAAGAAAGCAGCTTCAGGGCTTCGCGTACTTTCCCTAACCCTAGAAGAAACGGCAGGAAACGAAAAAAATATCAGAAGAGAACAACATTTTTTTTTTCTGTCACTGAATAACCTAAGCAAGCAAAATGTAAAAACAACACACGTCATGAACGAGGATGACCGCAGAAGAAGTGCAGAGGAGATAGGCTTGAATATGAGCAAAACTTGCCATTGGAGTCTGTGGCCAAAGAAACAAGAATCTCAGACTCTTTCTCTCTCTCTCTCTCTCTCTCTCTCTCTCTCTCTCTCTCTCTCTCGAGAACTGTGGAGGGGAAGATGGGAAATGAAGAGGGGAAGATGACGTGTTGGTGGGGATTCGCCACCGGCCATTTTTCTGAAGCGGAAAAGAGGAAAAGGGGCCAAACGGGGTTCATTAAATTTGGACCAACCCCAAGGAAGAAAAGGAAAAAAACCCTTCCTCGTCACGCCGTTTCAGGTTTTGCGGCCAAATTCGCAGGAATGTGACTGACACGTGTCAGTGCCTTCGACCCCCCCACTCTATTTCTCTCGAAACCCCCCGCCCCCTTTTTTGGACTGTTCCCGTGGAAAGGGGTGGGGTGGTGACAGGCTGAGCCGATTTCTCCGGTTGCATGCTTCTTTTCAACATTTGGAAACAGTAAATAAAGGGGAGCTAGGTTTGACCACATGATGACCAGCAAACACAAAAAAAAAAAAAGTTTGCTTTCTTCTACGTTTTTCACCAAAGGATGTGCCCTTTCGCTGGTACTGGTTGATGGGCGTTCAAAAGTGGTATCATGCACGCATCTGCTTTGGAACTTATGACAGTATCTTTCATGACTGTACTCACGGACCAGTGCAAGTATTGAAGGACTTAAAAGTCATTCTAGGGTTCGAATGTGAATGCTCCTGCGAGCCAGAAACCTGCTTATAACAAAGAGATTGGCATAAAGTTGAAGTATGTTCAATGGTTATTACAGTCAAGATCATAACACAAATGACACATGTAATCATCCCAAATCGCGAGTTAATTAGTGAAAGAGCATAATTCCGACATACATTCACCTATCCCCCACCCCTCTCTCTCGCTATTTATAGGCAGTTGGTGAAACGGATACCGGCAACCCCGGTGCTGACTCCGTAATGCATTTAGCTAACCTCCATTCGATCGGTGGTTACATATTCGCCCGCAACGAATCTAAGGTAACTAGTGATGTGGGAGATAGTGAGAATAGACAGACAACCATATAAACATTTCATGTACTTTAGTCTCGCTATTCCTCTGTCAAGCCAAATGGGGAAATTGCTATTTCGATTACGAAACCAAACACTAATTACCAATATCTACTACTCCTCGATTATGTTAATGTGGGCTAAACTTTGCACTGCAGCTTATCTCGCGAGACTCCATCAAACGATATGGATAATCCAAAAGCTAGCAACTCATGAGTGCCCATGAGTATACATACAATTTAAATTACACTGAAAAATTGCGATTCAAAGTCAATTAATACGAGCATGATGTATCGAAATCATATGAAAGTTTAGATATAAAAAAACTTCATCTTTGGAGTTTAAGGAATAATCTATTGTTTAACAAAAGGAAAATCTTATTTTATTATAACTAAGCCACCAAGTTTCTAAACTCTGCAAAGGGCTACTCTACCACCATCACCACTACCATGTTTTCTGCAACAACACAGACTGATATAATTTCGAGAAAAGAAGAGATACAAATTCCACAACCCCAAAAAAGCAGTGCACTACTGGGATCCGCAATACGTATTTATCTATACGTGTGTGTGGTTTTGCAAACCTACTTTGTCTCCTACATTGGTCAATACTAATGGCTGTTTTCCTCCTTCAAGGAAAAAAAAATTAAGATGAAAACCCTCCATGTCTGAAAATGAGAAAACTGTCTGAAAGGAACGATGGCATGTTCCAGAAATAAGATGGAGGGGGGGGGGCAGTTTTGGGCAAAGAGGCTCACGAGAACCCATGCAGAAATTGAGAGTTTCCAAGGGGTGGGAGGAAACGCCGGGAAAGTGCTCGTGTCGCCTCGAAATTGAAGGATTAGTTTCACATTATAGAGCTCCAAGAAGTTTTATTTGAATTAATTGTGATTTGAATTTATTTTTAAAGGGACAAAAAAAAAACCCTTTGTTTTCTTGTACATAAACCCGGTTAGGTTAGGGTTAGGGTTTAGGAGTAGGGTTAGGTTTGTTGCGAAGACAAAGATAGTAGCCCGAGAGACACAAACAATTCATTAAACATTCTTTTACAATCTCTCTCTCTCTCTCTCTCTCTCTCTCTCTCTCTCTCTCTCTTGTCTCTTTGAATTTTTCTTTTTTTCCTTCTTCTCTTGTCTCTTTGAGTTCATGAGGCAACAAGAAAGACTGAAGTTAAGAAGGTTACTGCATTCTGGTGTTGCCTAAAGACCGACCAAGAAGAGGAAAATATTCTCGGATTTCTTGCTGTTTATACGATGAACATGTTCTTCTTTTCATAACTGCAGTCGATGAGCTCGGATCGGATCTGGCTTTTCGTGTCGGAAAAATGCTTGCACAATTTGTGATGAGGCGGATGATTTTGCTTGAGATCAACAAGAATGCAAGAAAGTTTTCAACGGGATCTGTAGAACTAAGAAGATTTTGTCATTTATTAATATAAATGAAGGGGCCTATAAAAATAATTTCGTGTGTTGAGGATTAATATAAGATTAAGATTGAATTTTATTTAGGTGATAGTTTTCCCTTCCAGGTCAATCAATCTTGGGTGTGCTGAGCACGAGAAGATGACCAATTTGGAAAGAAGTAAAAGGACAATGAAAAAAAGGGAGCTACTAGCCTGGTATGACAATTCTATCATTTATTTATGATCACACGATCTCCCAATCAATGAGTAATTCATGCAAAATACACGATGATGGTGTGTGGATCTACAATTGAGATTATACCGTTCCCGATAGTACTGTTAAAAAAGTATTTTCCATGGAAAAAATGAGAGTTCATTTTTTTTCTTTTTTGGAAATTTTGCCTTTTTTTTTTGTTAGGGTAAGAGCTTCATTGATATGAGACATTGATTTGAAGCTCTTAGTTTCTTTTTTTCCTTTTTTTTTGGTAAGGTAAGTGTGTATTGAACTTTTCAAAAGGAAGCTCTTAGTTTCTTCCTTTCTTCTTCTTCTAAGACTCCATTTGTTTCACAGAAAATAACTTTCTAGAAAATATTTTTCAAATTTTCCGACATTTGATTCGAGAAAAATAAGCTAATCAAGAAAAAAAAATTCTACCTATGAAAATAGAAAGTGGGGAAAATCTTTTCCTCTTTTTGAAAAGAGGAAAACATTTTCCTTCATCTTTCCTCTCTCCACTCATCCACATTCATTTTCTTTTAATCATTTTTTTATTTTTATTTTATTTTATTTCATTTTATTTTCGAGTTTCTTTTATTTTTTTATTTTGTTTCTTTTTTCTTTTTTTCATCCTCTACTGGTCCTCGGCCACAAGCGAAGCTCCCCCTCACTAGATTCAACAAGGTCGAGCTCACCCGGCAAGGCCAGCAAGCTCGAGCCTCGGCGGCCATTGCCACCCGAAGAAGAATTAAAAATGAAAAAGATAAAATAAAATAATTAGAAAGTTGATTTTTAAAAAAATAAAAATTATTAGAAGGCATGTACTGTGGAAATTTATTTCCTTAGCAAACGGTGAAAAATATTTTTCAGTTCATTTTCAGGTTCCAACCAAACACTGAAAAATATCGTCATTTTCCTAAAAACGATTTTCCGAAAAATATTTTTCAAAAACGCCACATTTTCCGCAAAACAAACAGAGCCTAAACCTCATGTTTTGACGCATAAGGGACTTGCCAATTAGGGCTCATGACCACAGATCCTAACGATAAAGAAAAGTTTTGGACACCTATATGATAAAGATAGGTGACCAAAATTATGTGCAAGAACTATAGTTTCGTTTATGGGCAGTACAAATCCCTCATGAGACAGGATATGCCTAAGTAATTTAGAACACATAGCGGCATTCATTTACTCTTGTTTAATATATCAAAACTACGTGGCTTGAGTTAGATTCACCGCATTTACTTTTGGTCAATAGAATATTTTAGCGAAGTTTAAGTTGATGCTAGCATGCAATACATACTGAGACTCTCATTGATGACCGGTTGGTTGCATGAAACATATCTAACTCTATCTCCCTCCCTCATTCTTCCTCTGCTGATTGCAGAAGACTGATGTTAGCGAACCAACAAACTCGTCACTGTTGTCACACACTGTCAACAGTCTCGAGAGAGAGAGAGTAGGTCGATGTGGTCCCACGACCATAGCCAACTATTTTAAAAATTAAAACTGTAATATGAAAGCGTGATTTGATATTTAAATATTACATCAATTGAGATCGGAGAAAATATGATTTGTTTTTTGGAGATCGCAGCGCGAATGTGGGTGACCTTAGACATATTCTTGGACTGGAATGTCAACCGTTGCTGGCTACCCAAATACAACCATACCCCATTTTAGGAACTTTTTTCTTTTATCCTTCTTTATTTGTCGTGGGTAAGTCCCAACCATTCTTTTAGCCTAGACAAAAAAAGAAGAAGAAAGAAACATGACGTTCACGATTTCATTATTCAACTCTTTTTTTTTTTTCAGAGCTGAAAGCTTTTAGGATAAATGCTTATTTACTTTAAACAGATGCTAACCATGAAAAGACTAACAAAGATGTCACCGCGTGTTCTATCTAGGTTTGAGAGAGAGTGACAAGGCTGGAGGTTCAAGGGTTTGTGCCCGCCTTCATTCGAAGGCCTTCATAAGAGGATCTCGTAATCTGTATAAATGGTAGTATCCTCCGGTTTCATTGACTGATAGTAGAGAATACATATGGACGGGCACGTCGGCTTTAACGTGTTCCGTGAAGAAAAAGGGCGGGGCTTTTCGTGTTCTTCTTCATCGATGTGTTTAGTTCGGTTTGGTTCGCTTCCTCTCACACGATCACATCAAAACAACCATATCTGTTAAATTTAATAACCCTTTAAAATGTGCGGATCTACAAGTTCGACGGTCGAAGTAAAGATGTACCGATTCATCTATCATCAAAGATTTTATGCAAGACTCCGGAATTGTCAGCACCGTGCCATACTGCCATTTATTATCTTGGTGTTCTCGACACTGCCGAAGATCATGTGCAGCTTTTGTTTTCTAATGTTTGGTCGTGCATGGTTCCACGTCGGCTGAGGAACACATTTCACCATCCCAGGAAACTTTACCACATCGGTGGAAGACAACATGAATCTCACGGCATTGCAACCGAAAAGTGCAGTCCAGAAATTCTTTAATTTGCATGGATTGCGCAAGTTAATTAAGACTGAGGATATTTCAATTTTAAGGGATGTTGCCATTGATATGAGAACTGAACAATAAATGTCTCGTGAGCGTTCGTTAACACATGACCTTGAATATATCAAATTATATGGTCGTCTACAATGGGAGACAAACGGGTTTGAGTCAAACTTAAGTTATACTCGAGAGTTCAAATTTAAGTGATTTAATTAGGTGTAAATCTAGTCAAAGCAACTCTTAGAGTTTTCTTTTCTTTTCTTTTTTTGGTCAGAAGCAACTCTTAGATTGACGAGGTACAAAAGCTTACTTAGCGAGAACAAATATGAGAAGTATCTTTCTCAATGCCGGACTCGACCTTACGACCATAAATAGTGAAACTCGTGCGATATCGCTTCGAGTGTTGGATGACAGTTCTTTTCTAGACATGATACACATTTATTTCAATTTTTTTTACGTAAATTTGACACGAAAAATTGTGACCAGCAAATTATATCCATGAAAGTATCTCATCTCCGGCCCACGAGTCTCTCGGTAAATAACTTTCGACCACTTGATAACTCGACTTTCAAAATAGAATTTCTAACATGATATCAAAGTTAAGTTCTGATAGTTAATTGGCTTGTTTCAGAAATCTATTTCACGCATGGATTTTTCTTAATCCCATAGCCCAATTCTCCATCTCCATATGTGTCATTAAAAAAAAAAACATCAACTTAAATATCTAAAATTACTATATAAAAAGCGGAGTCTTTAAGTACCCAAACCCCTCCAACTAAATAAAAACCATAAAGAAAATCAAACTGGAAATAAGCATGCCACGTCATCGTTTCACTAATCAAATCACCTTAATCACTTCAATGTAATATAGCATTTATGGGCCAAGCCCAATGAAATGACTAGGTGCACATACACATGGGCCGGTCCTTTACGTCGTCAGCCCATAGTTCACTTTCGATGGAGCTCCGACCCACCATTTTCTGGCCCCGAGGTTGACTTTGACCCACTCGAGCTTAGGGTTTTATTGATTATGATTGTCCACAAATTAGTGGCATATAGTACACACACGAATCGGATATTCCTAGACTCATCTTTTCCAAGAATCGGGTAAAATATTTTATCACTTTGTTAGTTTCGGCCCCGCTCCAACTTGAACTTCGCCTCCGATTTGTTTCGCGAAAATAAATAACAAGAAAAGTAACTTTTTAAGAATTATTGCTTAAATAACTTATAAAAATAAACGAATAAAATTTATTTTCATCGTTTACGTTAATATTTAAATTATTTTGAGGGATATCGGTGATTATCTTTTAAAGAGTAGAAATCATTCATTTTTTCGGAAAATAAATTGAGCTTTAAATCCCCCCAATTCGATTAGGAAGAATTTGTAAAAATCGATTATGAATGTATATTTCGGAGAAAACTAGGTAACAATATTAACTTTTGACTAAAACAAGTACGATATTTATTGGTGTGCTCGTAGTTCGCCGCATCACCGATCGTTTGCCCATTGTGTTGCCACCATTTTGAGCATTCTCCTCTTCCCCTTGTTCAAGAAATCCACTTCGTATTCGATTCCGCTTCGTCGTTGCTCCTCGTGCTCGACAGGTGCGTCTCCATTCGATCCTTCCCTTTTCTTGAGTTCTTCTAGGCCGCCGAGGTCGTGGGTATGCTCCTCCTGGGGCGCCGATGCTTTGCGAGGCATCTGGGAATCGGTTTCGCGGGTCTAAATGGCGAATTGGGACGAAGCCGATCTCGCCCCTGTTCTTGATGAGATTCGTCTTAATTTTTGAGCCGGGAATCGTTGGTTTAGGAGGGTTAGTGGCGATTTTCGCTGCTTTTCGGATATCGAGAGGATGATTTGTTGATTATCTCCCTCTTTTTGTAGCCAATTTTGGATTCTTTCGGTATGACTAGAATGATACGATCTTCGCTACTGTAGGTTTTTCCAAACCAATCGTGTATAAAGATGTTTACCTTGCCCTTTTGGTGACTCTAACGTTGTTCTTTTGCTGTTGGAATTCCGGTGCTTTTTTCATACTAAGCTGCTGAAATTGAAGGCTTCATAGTGATTTGCTTGGCATGGGCTGGTTTCGCAAAGAATCCGAGACTTTGGGGTCATTAGTTTTCCTCAGAAGAGCCCAATGTTTCATTTTTTTGGGGATCCTGAATGCTTGCATTGCATCGATAGGAACAAGCATGAGATTTTGACGGTTGCAATCTGTATCCTGTGAAGCAGGCAGGTATCCTCTATTGCAGTTTGAGATAATGGAGATCTCTGTGGAGATGATGCTCCGGTTCTTGTGTGCATACTTGAGAATTGCATTGCTTCCCCTTTTGTGTGCGCTGGTTGCTTTATCTGTTAGGCTGTGGCTATGATTCAATACCGTTCTTAAGGATCAGATCTAAAGCTGGAGCAATATCATATGTCTTTATTATCGCGCATCTCAAGAGTTGAGATGTGTTTCGTCTGGTGGAAGCAGATGGTATTACTATTCCTTTTAAATTTGACTAACTCATATTATTTGTTACATGAAGAGCTACAAAAGAAGAGATGGTGAAAGCCTACGAACAAGAGCATGTGTACAAGCACCCTTGGGAGATTGTGACATCTGCGTCTTGGCGCAAATTTGCTGACCCTGAGAACAAGCGCACTTTGTCTCACATTCTTGATGTCGACACCTTGAACCACAAGCTAGACGCCGAATCAGGGAAGCTCTACACGACTCGTGCCATCTCGATCCATGCTCCTGGGCCCTGGTTTGTCCGCAAGATTGTGGGTCAGGACATATGCCATTGTGTTGAATCAACAGTAGTTGACGGTCAATCTCGGTCGATGCAGCTGACCACTCGCAACATCAGTCTGCAGAAGTTCATAGAGGTGGAGGAAAGGACTCGGTACTACCCCCACCCAGATAATCCCCGTGGGTGGACTGTGTGCAAGCAGGAGACCAGCATTAGGATCAAGCCGCTATCAACACTCGCGTCAATGGCCGAGAAGGTGGAGCAACGTTGTGCCGAGAGGTTCTTGCAGAACAGTGTCAAAGGTAGAGAAGTCATGGAAAGGATCTGCAAGTACCTTGAGTCTGAATCTAGAGGAATAACTTTCTAACTTTCCTGATTGTGAAATGGTTTCTACTGGTAGCTGTCAGCGCCATATAGGCCGCCTTGGTGTAGACATTAGGAAATAACAGGGAACTTTAGGGCTTCAGCTTCAGAACGGTTTATTCTGAAAGGTTAATCCTTTTGCAAGTATTTGCCGTTGTAGCATGAGAACATCTGATTATGTTTGTATTTTGTGTTTCATCTGCTGTTGAAGTGCCTTGCCGGTTTCTGTTGCCCTAAAGCTCTTCTGTTGATGATCCTTATGGCTTGTAAGATGGTTCATCCGCCTCTGTTTTTTTTTTACCGAAAGTTACTTATCACTGACCTGTTTAATTTATTTATTTACCTTAAGTAAAAGTTTTGAGGATGAGGTTGCTGTTGGATTTGCTTCATTAAAAGCAATGATACAGAGTACACGCATGCAGTCCAACTGAGCTCTCTGTGCTTCAATTACTGGTATGCCTTGATGTCACCTTTCAAGCGTCACCAGTTTTCTTACTAGCAAGTGCTTTGTTTACAATGCCATCGAGCGCGATAGCCTAGTGATAAAGAGGATATTGTCTTTCATGAAAGTACGAGTTCGAGCGAGGGCATGAGTGAACCTCTGGCCAGCTAGTGCCTCAGACATTTGCTATTTCATGCAAAGATACTTTCTAACTTCTGGCACGCCGACAGGACAATGGTGATGGGGTCGTACACCTACATATGGACTAAGTAGTTATGATTCAAACACGATGCCATCACATCAATAATTCCAATCTGCTCCGACTAAGTAGGAGCTCAACGAAAGCAACTCAAGCGATTCGACCAATGCTGCAACTCATGAGGCAACGACGACCACAAGACACCAAAGATGCCTTGCACACAAGGAATAAACCTTTAGAAGCATAGCCACAATACACAAAGCCAATCATACTGATTGATATTCAAAGGACGTCTTCCTTTGGGTTCAAGAGATTGCGTATTACCCTTTCGACCGTGCAGCACAAGAGAGACAACGGAACATCTTAAAAGCAGAGACATTACAGAGCCAACCACGACATTGTCCATCAAACCACCTCATTCTCAGAGAGCTAAAGGCACATTCGAGCCATCGCAAGAGAAGATTGGGATCGTAGAGTTCCTCATTACTGTGGAGATGTCCTAACACCACCACCATCATCATCCCTCTGCAAATATAACAAACCAAGCAGACACCTGATACATAATGCAGCTGATCCGAGAAACGTCACTCATGGAGTCGAAATAAAGCATCGATTTTCAGCACATTGCATCTTCTTCTTCCCCACGCACGTCTTATATTTTATCGAGCTTCTCAGCCTTGACAACAGGGTTGGCCTTTGCAATGGCATTACGGGCAGCACTGCGATAATCAAACGGGCAGTCGTGCTTGTCAGAGTAGCGGTGGGTGCCACAGAAGATATTACCACACCGGCAACTAAAGCCCGTCAAACCAACCCGCTTCTTGCACAAGCTGCAACGGGTCGGGCCCTCCTTCGGCTTCTCAACGGTCGCCACTGGCACTGAATCACAGGCTGGCTGTTCGAAGATGGTCTTGAGCTCCACTGTATCAAGCTGGGTGTCCACTGAGGCAGCAGCAACAGGTTCATTCGCAATAGTGTTTGAAGATGATCCATTCTCGGCGTTTGCAATGGATGATGCGGCGAGCTTGGCCTGCTCTTGTTTCAGCAACATGTCCTTGTGACACTTGGAACACATGTTCATGGTAGCTGGACTTCCAAAGAAGCCGCAGTTGTTGATGCATAGAATTGGACCCTCGGGGGCAGCTTGGCATCCTGTCTCATCGTGTTCCATTTTCTCAATCTCCTGCAGTTAACTTACATAAGTTTGATATAGCCAACTGGAACACATGTGCCAAAATGCAGAAGTACGCACGATGAAACCCATGACAAGTAATCTACATGAAGCACCGAGTATCAACCAAACATTCCAAAACATATTGACAAACATTTGACCCATTCGATCTCAATCCATACACAAGACACCAGACCAAAACAATGTCACGTACAACCCACAATATCACACCTTCAATCCAGTTGTAGTTGACTTTTAGAAAACTAAAGCCCAATGGCCAGCCAAAATGCAACCAAACCATTTATGCTCAAAGAAGTGTCTACCAAGACTCTTAAAACTTTGTTTAAGTAGCCAATGCAACGATATGTGAACCGTTGGAAGTTGCAAGCAAATGCTGCGATTCTTGGCTGGACTATCTTAAGACGAAATACTCTATTTGCAGAATGCCATAAGTGCTTCTAATAAAGTGCTTTTATCATCGATGATTAGCATCAAATACGTTGTTACCAATTTCCTAACAAGAACCAGGAATAGAAAAAAGAAAATCCAGTCCGAAGGGTAAAAGATATGCCAGCCTTCACAACTCCCCTCTCTAAAGCAAAAATTAACAAAGAAAGGGTCATGGAGAAACATAGAATATCGGTATTCATTGCCGGCATATTTCAATCCTAGTAACATATCCGTTTTTAAGATATACACCGCTCAGAAGTGACAGTCTGGGCAAAAAGGTTAAGGAAACTTTTATCAAAGGAAAGCAGGGCACAGAATCATGGGTGTGCACGTGTATACACACATATATATACTTTTATAAGCACACATGCATGCAATTAGGGTGGAGGAGTTCGTGTCTCCATGAATGTGTTAGAATTTCGCACTCAATAACCTTTCTAGCCTAAATCTGTGTTTAAAGATCTTCATCTCAAATATACAATTCGAACACCAAATATCAAAGACAAACAAGAAGGTAAAACCACTCTAAGATGAGGTAAAGATCAGAGCAAGAACACTAATGAATTTTGAAAACAAGAAAAAACAGACAAGGTGGAGATTCAAGTCCGTCAGCAGCTCAGAACACCACCTTATCATGCATGAACAAACAAATTTTAAACCCCAAATCTCTCCCAACATATAAGCAGCTCACTGAAACAATTAGAAAACTAACACAGACAAAATCATTCAATAGAGAGCTAATACACCAAAGGAGACAGAATTCGGTACTGTCTGCTGAACTCAAAGAGACATCTTCTGATAATCATCTGCCATCTTGCCGCGACGCACATCCACACAAAGACCTCCATAATCATCTTTGAGGCGAAAACTAGCTCAGCATAATTATAATTCCAACACAGACGAACACATGAAATGACCAGTTCCGACTGATAAACAAAGTCGCGCTCATCAGCTCCACAATCTTCGGGCGGCCCTCGTATGCTAAACCCATTAATCAACTTTTGCAGGCCTATCCCTATGTGCGCCAAAGTCTCCAACTTTGCAGTCCTCTTTCCTCAATACTCATCTAAAGAGCAAATGAAAAGTACACCACCCGAACACGATACGATGATCTTACTAAAGAACTTCGGCACGATCGCAAATCTCTTCCATTCTTTTGCTTAAAGGAACGAGCTTTACCCGTGAAAAGGCCTAATACATGAAGAAGCAAACCCGAACTTTAAAAAAAAAAAAAATTCAATAACCATAGGAAAAGAATGGGACCTGATCGTCAGGGTAATGAACAGAGCCCTCCAAAATGAATCCTCTCGAGACCGATCTTGGAGCTCAGAATCGCATCACGGACAAGCCCTCTGTTCATCCAAAGACGAAGAGACACGCCACCAAAGGGCCAAAAAAAAAAACAATCATTCGCAAGAAGAGAACAACCCACCCACGATGCGACCCAGAAAAATCAAGACCCCCAGAAGATCATACGAAACGAGAAGGGAAGAAAACATAAAATTCAGTACAATCAAACCCTACCCCCGTGTTCAATTTGGGACCGCCGAGGCCAGAGGAAAGCGAAGCCGAATAGAAAGAGAAAATGGAGGGTAGAGAGAGAGAGAGATAGATATTATTATTTTTCGCTTTCTTCTCCCTCTCTCTGCACAATTTAACGAGGGGGGCCTTATTTTGGCTGCGCCAACCAAAGCGCCCTCTCTCTCTCTCTCTTTACTGATTAGGGGGGAGGGGACATCTGACCTGGCGTTCCGAGATTGTCCCGCGTTGTTGTTGTGTAGTAACGGTTTTGCCATCGGTGAAAGACTGCTGCATCGTTTGCCAAGGAAAAAGAAAAGGAAAACACCCCAACCGCCATTGAAGAGCCTGGACAGCACGGGGAATGCCGGTGATGGCCGTCCAGAGATCAATAGCAAACACTGTAAATTTTTCATCCTCTTCCCCCTCTCTCTCTCTCTATCTCTCGCTCATCTTTGAATTTGTTTTCTTTTTCTCGATTCGCTTCCCCAATGGTAATATATTTTCAACCAATACCGTTTTGAAATGTCATTGCATAACTTCGAAACGAAACGTGGTCTCTTCTCATCCTCCACCTGAAATTACTTGTTCCCATACTTTACTTTGGGGACGTGTTTGATTATGGAGGAAGTGACACAAATTATTCTCGAATTTTGATTCAAAGTGTAATGTCACCCTCAAATTTTTAACTTGTTCAAAGTGATCCATGAATTTGTACAATGTTGTTGCTGAACTTTTAATTTGTTCGATGTAATTTCTGAACATACATGAAAAATTTACAAACAGTTCAGGGCCACGCTAAACAAACTAAAAGTCCGGGAATGATATTGTGCATTGAGCTAAAGTTTTAGGAGCCACATTACACAAATTAAAAATCTAAGGACGTCATTGCACATTAAATCAAAGTTGTAAAACTGTTTGTGTTATTATCCCTCGATTACATAAATTAATCCCTTTTCTTTTAAGACTCCGATCATTTAATTTAAAACACCAAAAAAAAAAAAAAAAGCGTCCTCTTGATATTCCATATCTCCAATGCAAACACATAATTCGATGTTGAGACAGAGAAAAATATTTGTGGGACAATAGTATTTGTTTTTTAGTATGATTGAGACCAACACCATGTTTAGTGCAATAAACATGTCTCCAATCACCGACCCTTTTAAGGACATGTTCGGTAACGTCACTTTTTCTCTATTTTTCTGTTCTTTTGTTTCTCGAAAGAAAAACATCAGTTCGTTGTTATGTACTGTTATGTTCCCTAGAACAAATCAGTGGCACAATGTCATTTTAAAGAAATAGCTCAGTGTAACCCAACTCACATTCACTTAAGTCCTCGGGTCAAGTCGGGGTCGGGTTGTGCTGGTTTCATTTATTTATTTTTATTTTGCAGAAGACCATTTATACTTTTAGCTTCCTTAGCATACTTGTCATCAAAATAATGTCAAAATAAAATCAAAATAATCAATTTGATTTTTATTTAATTTCTACGTTAAGATTTTTCTTTCAGCAACCTTAGATACATTTTATAGAAGACCCGTCGAAAAATTCGTGTTCAACATGAAAGAATGGATAACAATGAAAGAACACTTAAATTTGTACAATTATATTAACACTTGAATTTTATTAAACCCTATTTTTTGTTTATCGTAGGATGGTGTGGTGGGTGTCGACGAGAAGGGCGAAATTATATATTGTCAATTATTGGATTGAACTTTAAATATTATTTTTGGATTAATTATAGTGCTTTCTTAAAATTCTTGGAAAAGTAGGGAAGAAGAAGAAGAAGTAAAAAAAAAAAATTGACCCAAACTGTCAAACTCCTCGAAATTATTTACTCATTACTCGGCCCGACCCGACCCAAACAGAAAAACCCTGAAAATTTCGAGACGGGTCAAGCAATCTCCGATATTTTTTACACCCGTGCTAACTATTGTTGAATTTTTTTAGGCCATCTTAAAATATATTGATAAGTTAAGTCCTTACAAAAATCAAGTATGATCCAAACATGAATTATTAAGTACGCACTAACGTTTTATAATTAAATGAAAAAAAATTGAATAGACATTTTTAGGGCCTGTTTGGTAACGTTTTTGTTTTCAAAAAAGTGATTCCGATTAGAATCAATTTTTTTTATTCTGTTCCCGGACGAGTTTTAAAGAATTATAATACGTTTGGTAACTGTATAAAATTTCTATTTTCGGAACAGAAATTCGTTTGGTAACTACACAAAATTTCTGTTTTGAGAAATAATTTCTTTTCCTAATTTTTCATTTAAATCAAATAATTACATAATCACATTTGATGACTTTCCTTAGACCCCACAGTTGTGATCCTCTTGCATCACGACATCTTTTTGGCCAAAATAGAGATGCTTCAGATTTATTCCTTGGAAGGATAATATGCTAAAATTGCTGCTTTTCCATGCTCCTCTTGAGGCTATGCATATGCTAAGGATGAAAGAGATGATTCTAATTATCTTTTATTGCTCAGGATGAATAAATTTTATCTCCGCTATATAGGTGGATCGGTTTTACCCTTAGATACCATACGGATGGTCACTAATGTAGCATGGTACTCTGGCAACAAAATTATATAGGGCTTAGGAAAAATCGAAAGGCAAAATCACCAAAAACAAGATTGGCCAGTTGAATGCACCCATTTCTTACTTTTTGAGATTTTTTGAGAATTTTTGAAATTTTTTGAAATGAATTGCCCATGAGGGGAAAAATTGACATTTGGGAGAAATCGGAAGGTAAAATCGTCAAAAATAGGATTAGCCAGTTGAAATGACCTATCTCTTAATTTTTGAGATTTTTTTTTAAATTTTGAAATTTTTTCTGATTTTTTCCTTTTTTAAAGAATTTTTATGAATTTCCCATTTTTTGGATTTTTTAATCATTTTCTGATTTTTTATTAATTTCCAAAATTTTTATTAAAAATATTATCCGGATCGGGTCGAGTTGACCCGACTCGCACCTCGTGGACACCTGACAAAAGTAAGAGAAGACTATCGTTGCCTTTTTTATTCTCAAAAGTGTTCTTTTTTTGGAGAAGCAACGTTTTTTTTGCTTTTTATTTTTTGTCCAAAAGTGTCTCCGAGAGCGAGAATCGAATTAGAATCCTTTGTGTTACCAAAAATGTTTTTGATTCTTTTTTGTTCTAGAGAACAGAAACGTTATCAAACAGGCCTTTAGAGTCGTACCAAACACATTTATGTTTTTAAGTAGAAATTTTTTACAGTTACCAAATATATTTTTCTGCTTAAAATTAGTCAGGGGAATAGAAGTAAAAAAAATTATTTTTAAATAGAAATTGTTTTGGAGAATAGAAATGTTACCAAACGCACCTAAGTTTTCGCTAGCCCAATTGCAACATTTAGCTACTTGTGCTCCTAAGACAAAGCTGCTTTTCAAAGTTTTTGATGGGGCCGATTTCGTCGATAGTGACGGGTCCAACAGAACACCAAGCATAAGCCGCTGAGCACTTTATCGAGCCTAATTGCCCTTGCATTGTCCGTGCGACACGGGTCTCTAATTTTTTTGTTGTTCGATCGGGTCCTCTATCAATCTTGGTTCATGCAATTCGGTCCCCTAAATTTATATTTTGCAATTAAGTCCTCTAACTTTTTCAACTTGTTCAATTAAATCCTTCAATCAACTGCTCACATTACTCATCAAATTAATCGATGTTGCGGCATTGTCAATGTGGCGAAATTGGCACACAATGGTAATACAGTGCCAAATGATTGCTAAATTGGTGAAAAACAAACTGGGTGAAGTACGTCTTTCGAATTTTTTAGCGTCTGATTCGCGAAAACTAAATTAGTTCCAGAAAACATTTTCCTCCCATAGAAAAAACTCCTTCAAAAGTGGGGAAAATGCTTTCCTTTATTTGAAAAGAGGAAAAGATTTTCGTCATCTTTCTTTCCTCCTCTCTTTCACATCTTATTTCTTTTTAATTATTTTTTTCTCTCTTTTCATTTTTAATTATTTTTTAAAATTCAAAATTTTTTATTTTTCATTTTTTAATTACTTTATTTAATTTTTTTTCTTCTTTAATTTCTTGTTTAGTAGGTCGCCGGCAATGGCGAAGGCTGGTGGCCGATAAGGTAAGGCTCGGCCTTGCTCGAGGCCGACGACGCCGCCAACCCGAGCAAAGCGTTGGCGTCGCGGCCTCGAGCAACTTCGAGCCTCGTTGAATCTAGTAAGGCTAGTCGCTGGCCTTCGCCGTGGTCGGCGACCGTCTGAACAAGAAATTAAAGAAAGTAACTAAAAAATAAAATAATTTAAAATTAATTTTTTATTTTAAAAATAATTAAATAGTCTCATTATTTAAATTTTTTTTTTAGGAAAATCAATTCCTTGCCAAATGACGAAAATCGTTTTCCAGTTCATTTTTAAGTCTCATCCAAACACCGAAAAATATGGTCATTTCCTTGAAAAATGAATTTCATAAAAATATTTTCCAAAATCATCACATTTTTCGCATAACAAACGGAGCCTAAAATAAAAAATTTAGTTTGACAATTTTAGGGCGTGAATGACATCATTCTCTTTCTGGGCTCTATTACTAATCATAAATATATATATATATATTTTTTTTATTTCTATTCCCTAGATGATTTTCTAAGCAAAGACATGCGTTTGATAAGACAAAAGATCTCGGAATAGAAATTTGTTTGATAACAGCATAAAATACTTACAATTGGACGACTAGCGGAGGGCAAATGGCGACATGCGGACGGCGACCGGCGAACGGTGATCGACGGATGAGGATCGGAGGCCGGCATCCGGTAATCGGTGGACGACAATTGGCGGATGGAGACAGGGGGACGGTGGATAGGGATCGAAGACCAGTAATGGGCATAGAGAAGCCGGAGATTACGGATGGTGATGGGTGGATGGAGATCGGCGGCCGGTGAACGGCGGCGGGTTGTTGGCTGCAGGCAACCGGCAATCGACCGAGAGTTGCCCGAGATCGGCAAACGGTGACGGCCAGAAGGAGACGGGTGTCTAGGGGAGGAGACCGAAGATCGGTGGATAGAGAATGGCGACGGGCAATTGATGGAAGGGACGCAAGAGAGAGGGAGATTGCACACAAGATAGAAAGAGTAAGCAATGAGATGAATTCTTTTTTCTGTTTCTATTCCATAAATAGAAAAATAGAACTCTTATTTCTGTTCAAACCTATTTTTTGGAAAAAAAAATTGTCCCAAAAATAGGAAAATGAAATTACGTTACCAAGCGAATTTCTGTTCTAAACCGATTTCTTAGAACAGAAAAATAGAAAAATAGAGAAATAGAACTGTTACCAAGGGCCATCTACCGGCGGAAAGAAAGAAAAAACAAAAAATGAGAAAAAAATGAAAATAGAAAAAAAAGAAGAAAAATTTCAAATAAAAGGATGAGAATGCCCTTGACTAACATGAAAGTTATGCCTTTATTTGAGACTATCATAGTTATTTCATGCCTTTATTCGAGACAATAAGGGGATTGCATGCCCTTATTTGAGACAATGTAGACTTTAGGCCATTGTTTGAGAAAACGATACACTTTAGACCTTTATTTAAAAAATTTCCTTTAATTGAATTATTGAGTTAATTGTCAAGTTTTTAGCTCATGTAATAAAACGTATTCCTCTTTTTATTTAATTTTGAATATAATTGTTCAATCATGTGAATTTAAAGAAATTTTATCTGTATGCTTGAATTTAATAAATGACAAAATTTCGAGGATAACAAATCGATCAGACGAATATGAACCGTGTAGCTGGCTACCAAATTATAATTAAGGTAAAGTCGCCATATAGCAATCACACGAGCGAACATTCTCTTAACGCCGACTTAACAAATGTATGTATGTGTGTGTTTGTGACGTGCTAGATAAAAAAGGCGTCTCTCTCAGTATAAATAACAAGCTGATTAGAGTAATAATATATCACTTTGTTGGTTATATAGTAATGAGCTTCAACCCTTTTTTCAGAAAGAATAATAGGAATTCCCCGGATAATTCAAATTGAAGCAATTGGATCAAATACCAAAAAAAAAAAACCTAAACTTTAGCATCCATCCCGATTATATCCAAAACTTTTTTTGTCTCATAAAAAATTATCAACTTTTACTTTTTTTTCCCAATTTTACCGGTTTAATACAAAAAAAAAAAAAAAAAAAACCCAACTTTAGACCTTATCCCAATTATTTCCAAAACCTTTTTTTGTCTTGTAAAAGATCTTCAATTTTTACTTTTGTCTCTATTCTATTAGCCTAATACCCGAAAAACCTCCAAACTTTAGCATCTGTCCCTATTTCACCACCGCTAGTCTTCCGTTCATAATCACAATTAGTTAATCCTACGCTGCATGTCTACGTTATTAATGAATCACACATCAACAAAGCTGACATGAAAAAATCCCTAATTTCTCTTTTATTGTTTGTTTTCCCTACATGTTGCCGGGAGATATACAGCCACTCAAGACGACGCGATTCACATTCTCCTCAACATTCAAAAGCCCAAAGAATGGCTGGATGTGGAGATCCGATTATTTGGACATACAATTTCAAATCCCATTGTTCTTGAAACTTGGTGTTTTCGAATTTTGAAGATTTATTGGTAAGTTCGATGAGAAAACTCGAGCCTCGTAGGATTAACTAACAATGATTATGGACGAAAGGCTAATGATGGTAGAATTAAGAGAAAAAAATAAAAGTTTGGAGATTTTTATAAGACAAAAAAATTGCATATCATTGGGACAATTGCTAAAGTTGAGGTTTTTTTGTGAATTAGGCTGGTAGAATTGGAACATAATTTTTTTTTATACAATTGGGACAGATGTTAAAGTTGGGGCTTTTTATGAGACAAAAAAGTTTTGAATATAATTGGGATAAATACCAAAGTTGTGGGGGTTTTTTTTTTTTTTGGATATTAGCCCAAGCAATTGGAGCAAAAGGGTTGTAAAATGGGAAATCTTAAAATTTATTACGAAAGTGCAATCGAGTCTTGAGCTTTCAAAAAATACAATCAAGTTCTACAACTTGTCACGAAATTGTATTGAGTACCAAATTTAAAAAAAAAATGCAATCAAGTCCTAAAATTAATCAAGTTAGCGCAATCAAGTCACTCCATTTATTTCACCCAACTAGATAAATAAAAATTACCAATGAATTCTAGAACTTGATTGCACGTTTTGAAAATTTTGAAACTTAATTACATTTCCGTGACAAGTTTTAAAATTTAGGGTTAATACCACAAAAACCCTAAACCGGTACACCTGTGACAAATTTACCCCAAACTATTTTTGACCTAAAAAAATCTCATAAATTTACCCCAAACTGATATACCAGTGATAAATTTACTCTATGTCGGTTTTCGTTAAATTTAACAGTCAAATTGTTGAGTTAGATGGCACGTGACAGTTCATGGGTGTACCAGTTTAATCCATTGTTTGTCACAAGTGTATGTATTTAAGATTTTTTATGGTATTAACCCAATTTAACGAATAGTAAATTTGTCATGAATGTACCAGTTTGGGATTTTTTGTGGTAAAAAAATTAATTTACGGTAAATTTATTATGGGTGCATCGGTTTATGATTTTTTATGGTAAAAAAAATAGTTTGGGATAAATTTATCACGGGTGTACCGGTTTGGAGTTTTTCCCGATCAAAAAAATAATTTAGGATAAATTTATGACATGTGTACGGATTTGGCGCAATCAAGTCACTCCATTAATGAAAAATGTCAATAAATTTTAGAACTTGATTGTACTTTCTGAAAATTTTGAAACTTAATTATATTTTCGTGACAAGTTTTAAAATTTAGGGTTAATATTACGGAAAATCCTAAACCGATATACCCGTGACAAATTTACCTCAAATTATTTTTTTGACAGCAAAAAATCCCTCAATGGTACACTTGTGATAAATTTACCCCAAACCGGTATACCAGTGATAAATTTACCCTCAATTAGTTTTCGCTAGATTTAATTGTCAAATTGCTGAGTTAGATGGCACATGGCGGTTCATGGATATACCAATTTAGAGTTTCTACCCGCTGTTTGTCGTAAGCATATTAATTTGAGATTTTTTATGGTATTAACCTAATTTAATGAATGGTAATTTTGTTACGGATGTATCAGCTTAGAGCTTTTCGTGGTTAAAAAAATTAGTTTAGGGTAAATTTATCATGAGTGCATTAGTTTAGGGTTTTTTACGGTAAAAAAAATAATTTGGGGTAAATTTATCATGAATGTGCCGGTTTGGAATTTCTCATGATAAAAAATAATAATTTGGGATAAATTTATCACATGTGTACCAATTTGGCGTAATCAAGTCACTCCATTAATTTCATGCAACCGAACAAATGAAAAATGTCAATAAATTTTAGAACTTGATTACAGTTTCTGAAAATTTTGAAACTTAATTATATTTTCGTTTTTAAAATTTAATTATACTTTTTTAAGGTTTGAGATTTAAATTGTATCTTCGCAATAAACTTTAAAACTATTAGTATATCGATGGACTGAGTACTTCCATAGGCAGAAGAGATTGTGCTTTTTATGATAAAGCTTAGCCTTTTAATTAAGACTGACTTGATCACTTCAAATCTTTATTTGAAATAAAGTTTTTGCCTTTCGGTTAGAAAATGACCCAAAATTCAGACAATTAATGGGAAATTTTTCCTGGAACGGAAGGTTAGGTGCATTTCGTATGTTCGATTGCAACGCCATTTCTCGTACCGCTCGCTCCACCCCCAACCCCTCTGTCTGACGGTCTCCCTCTCTTCCTCTGCACCGATTCTCTCTCTCTCTCTCTCGCTGTGCCTTTCGTATGCTCCATTGCAACTGCTCGCTTTAGTCCGACCTCTCTCTTTCTTTCACTGCACACATTCTCTCTCTCTCTCTCTCTCTCTCTCTCGAGCATTGCGTGAATCCTTCTCAGTTTCCAATCTTTTTCTAACTCTCAACTCTAAAACCCCACCAAGAAAAGACTGTTGCTTGCTACGTATCGAGTTTGGAATCTCCCACTTCGTCGCCTCCGATTTATTTTGAGGATCGAACTCGAACTTGGGCTAGTCTTTGTTTTGCCAATCGTTCAAGCAGCTCCATGGATTCTCAGGTGTTGGTGGCTCTTGCGCTTTCGCTCGTGGGTGGACTGAGCACTTCCTTAGGTGAGTTGATGCTGATTCTTGCTCGCCTCCACTCGTCCAAGTACAACATTTCTTGCATCGTTGGGTGGTCTTGACTTTCTATTGCCTGGTCTGTCTTTAGGTTGCAATCTTGCTTCGTTTCCTTGGTAATGGCAATTCGATTCATGTCTTTGGGGGTGATTTACCTGATTTGATGCATCTTATTTGGGTAGTGGTAAGCAATTTTAATGAAATGATTATATGGGGATAAAAGCAATGCTTCCGAGCCTACCCGCATTATCCTCTTTAGTTCTTCAGTAAAGTATTGTGCTGTCTGCTTCTGTGCTTACAAAGATTGAAGAGAGCATGTAATGAGGTATTATCATTACCTTTTCTCTCATAAAGCAGCATCAGAATAGAGCTGACCCTACCTATTCTTTTTTCCTTCCCTTTGTGATCAATTTGACTATGAACACCTGAGGGATATGCTTTTAAAATGATTGAATCAAGGATAGAGAGTCCAGATATGCTAGGCGCATGATAATTCTTGTTCAGCTGGTAGTATTCGTTGATTTGGTCTGCTTATTATATGGTGATTCAGCAAATTGCAATGCTGATTCCATACCATATTTATGTAGTTTAATTCTGGGTTCTGGAATTTGGAACAGGGGCACTATTTGTTATTCTCAACCCGGCTCCAAATTTGAAGATGCTTGGTCTTTTACAGGTGACACTCCAAGACAGTCCTTTTGAAAGTTCTCTGTTTTTCTCGTGACACCAGCCATTCAATTTGGTGCTTGCTGGGCAAATTCAACTGACCTCGCATTTTTAACTTAGATTCCATCTTTTACATCAAGCGTTCATGTTTTTGTCATAACATCTGTTTGCTGAGCTTGGGTCTTGTATGATTGATTCAAGGGCAACAACCTCGGCTTATTTTAAGTATGGTGGCATTAACCCAAAGATGGCATATCACAGGGTTTCGCTGCAGGCCTTATGCTGAGTATATCATTCCTAGATTTGGCGCACAATGCTATTAACTCAGTTGGCTTTCTGAAAGGGAACCTTTGGGTAAGCATTAGTCATCCTGCTCATCAAGTTTACACAGATGACTTAACAAAGAAAATATGAGCCAATGAGTTATCCACCCGTTTGATCATGTTAATATTGATGATCAATGTCCAGTTTCTTGGTAATGCAGTTTTTTGCAGGTGTCATGTTTTTCGCTTTTGTGGTTAATTTTATCCCAGAACCAACGATTGCCCCCAGTTCTGAATCAAAAAATAAGAAGGTGCGACAGTCATTTCTTTTGCTTACTTATATGCCTAAATAATAAGATGCATGCTGATTCTCTTATGATGTACTTAAGAACAGCATACTGGGGATGAAGGGGGAAAGGATGTGATGAAGAAGCATCAGCGCCAGGTTCTGTTTAGCGGGATCATTACAGCAGTAGGTATGACTTTTCTGTGTTCTTTGTGTAGCTTATTTCAAGAAAATCATTTTTTCTTTTTAAAGTCTTCCATGTGGTGATTTATTGTTCAAGTCTATATCTCGTCACTGTAATAGCCACTTCACCCCTCTATCTGCAAGTTTGATACACTAGCATCTACTTTACTGGGAAGGAAGATGATTCTTGTCGTTGTTCTTTTCTTTAGCGATAAGTTGATATTCGGGATGGGCTATAGCTCGTTCAGTAGGGCCACTGCCCCCACTTTAATTCTGATGTTCAATTTAATATATGTTATCTTCTGATGAGGATACTAATTCATCTGTAGGGTCTTAGCTTTCACCCCCTAAAGTGGTTTGATAGTTAAAACTGGTCTTGTGTTGCATTCAAAGATAATCCGACTCAAAGCAATATTGTTTTGCCTTGTTGCTTTTAGCAACTTCATTAGTAACTACAAGACAGCTCTTTTAATTTAATGTGGTTCTCAAAGCAAAGAATAGACAAGTTTCATTTCATTTGGTGTTGTTTCGAATATCTCCACTCGCGCTGCTTTGACCCTGTTTGATATGCAGTTTGTGGGATTTGCATATTTGTCAATGCATGCTTTGTGTGGCAGAGAACGGTAACTAATTGTCAGTTGCACTTGGACATGTTTAATGTTGGCTAATCTAGCTAAAGTCGAAGTAGTAAAATAAAATTGTCTTCCAGGTATCTGGTGAATCTTAGCTACGGGTCTGTAACGTTTTTCATATATGCTGCTAATATATGGCAGTTAATAGTGAGCGCTTGGTCATTGTCTCAGATATATTATTCTCCAGTATGTCAAATTTGGCAATCAGAAAGTTATCATCTTGAGGAGATACTCTTGATGCAGCCGTTGGTTGAAAGAGTTGATTCCGGATCAAAATTTTGTGCCCACAGTTATTGTTGACGACAATTGTCTTGTAGGGATTAGCTTGCATAATTTTCCAGAGGGAATGGCTGTCTTCCTTGGATCCATGAAGGTAATTGAGCCGCCTCTCATCCTATAACTCATAGGATTACTATTAAACCAACATATGGATACTGATAATTTGTCCTGGAGCAATACTCATAATGTTTTATTTCTGTTCACTTTAAAGCCTTTTTTTTTCACTTTCGTATGCTTGTGCTTGCTGTGATGGAAAACTGTCGATGCTACAATCCTTTGCTTTATTTTTGTTGAAACCTTGCTTTTAGAATTGTATTTTTGAAGAATCACTATGATTTAGGTTCTGTTTCAGAAAATCTGGTGATTTATCTCAATGATGTAGTTGAGGCCAAAGGAGCCGTAGTTCTAGTCGTTTCTCTGTGTAAAACACTCCAGTTCCAGATAAGGGGTTCAGTATTCTCAAATTACTGCCGCCTACTCAGTACTTTTCAACTCCATTGGATGCTTTTGGAAATGATTGAATGATAGTTATGGTATTAATTGCTTTGGCACTCTTTTATACATCTACTGTAGATTGAACTCCTTTCAAAGAGTGATTAATTAGTTCATCAAATAATTTCAGACGATTAGCAGAACTTTTTCTGCATTATCTTGCTTCAGATTAAGTTGGTATATTGAAGTCCTGAAATGACAAGATTTGTGCATAGATGCTGCAGAAGTCTATTCACTGGCTAAATGTGCCTTTTGTAGGGCCTTCGTGTCGGGCTTAACTTGGCATTGGCCATTGCTTTGCATAACATACCAGAGGTATATTTTTCAGATGCAGTAGCTATTTCCCTTGTTTATCTTGGCACTTTTGCTTTGTCATAGTATCTTCAGTTCCAGCTTTCAATCATACTTTGTTTATCTGGGCACTTTTGCTTTGTCATGGTATCTTCAGTTCCAGCTTTCAATCATACTTCCTGCAGTCACTCTATTTAAACTGAATATCTAGTTGGCATCACGTCGCATTATGGCACTGCCTTTGCATGTTTCTCTTTTATATGGGTACTTTGTTTCTGCATGCAATTAAAACCATTTGAACTCATATGTGGCCATTTTTTTTTTCATGTGATTGTGTAGAATTCTATGCCAAGCTATTATCTTTCTTTGAAGAAAGCTGTCAGTGCCAATGGAAGTATATATGTGTTATACATATGAGATAGAAGTAAATTGCCTTGTTATCTGAACATCATGTGATAGGTCGGTGCTCTTTAGAATGTCCTAACTTTACAGTTTCTCATATAGGGCGTCGCTGTGGCATTGCCCGTATATTTTGCTACACAAAGGTGAGAAGTTGTTCAGGCACCTTTTAGTCCAATGTTTCTCTTCATATGTTCCTTTTCTTATGCACCATTTACTTGATATGCTTTCTCCAGTCTCCTGATCTAATTTTCGTGATATATCTATTTGTTAATTCATTTATCGATGCTGAATGAATGTCTGATCTCCTATATGTCTCAGCAAATGGCAGGCATTCAAACTTTCAACACTTTCTGGTCTTGCTGAACCTCTTGGTGTAATTATTGTAGGTAGGCCAACTCTCCTGTTATCTTAACTTTTCCTGAGAGGAATAAGTTTGCTTGAGTAAGAGGAGATTTCTAATCCATATCAGGCAATATAGAGGTTTCACGAATGACAAAGTAGTTCTAGTTATCACTCTCTGGAAAATTTTCCCTCAGACAATTAAACTGAGGTTCCACTCGTGCATTGGCAAGGAGAGACTTTAATGCTTTCTGGTCTTGCTGTACCTCTTGGTGTAGTTGTTCCAGGTAGGCCAACTTATTCCTGTTATCCTAACTTCTCTGAGAGGAATAAGTTTGCTTGGAGTAAGAGGATATTTCTAATCCACATCAGACATTATAGAGGTTTCATGAATGGCAAAGCAATTGCAGTTATCACTCCCCTAGAAAATTTTCCCTCAAGACAATTAAACTGAGGTTCCACTCATGCCTTGGCAAAGAAGAGACTTAGATGTTTGTGTTTTCTGCTGGGTTTAAGTTTTAAATCGAGAAATTTGTTGTCTTTATGCTTTCAACTTCTTAACTTTTGTTTTTATTTTGATAAGGCTCCTATTTTGCAGCCTATCTATTTCCAAGCAGCTTGAGTCCTGAAATCCTTGAGGGCCTGCTGGGTGCAGGTTTGTAATTGCTGGCAGTGCCTCAGTATATGGATTCACAGTAAACTTTTGGGTTCTGATATTTCTCATTGTGCTCATTTTTCATTTCTGATTGCACTTTACAGTTGGTGGAGTGATGGCTTTTCTTACCTTGCATGAAATGCTGCCGCTTGCATTTGATTATGCCGGACAGAAGCAGGCCGTGAAAGCTGTGTTTTTGGGGATGGCCTTCATGTCAGCTAGGTATTTGGGTTTCGAGATAACTTTTATCATAGACCTGTGCGATCTTCCTGTAGTCACTTTAACTGTTACCTTGCATAATTGAAATGGCTAGTACATCCTAGGTCCTTCTCAAAAGGAAGACAGAAGATGCAAACTTGGCCCTATTTGCGTGTGATAGTTGACATGGTGAAGTTATGCCTACTTTCCTTTAGGTACTGTGATGAATGTCATACATAATATCTAACCGCTAATATATAGGTCCCAAGTGAACAAGACGGTAAAGTTACGGTTTATTAAGTGGAAGACCTTAAATTCAATATAGGTTAGACAATGCCAAATGGACCCGTGGGCCCGTTGACCGGCCCGTTGACCGGGCCCACGGTTCCAACCCGGAACCGGAACCGGCCCTCAAGGGCCGGTTCCGGTTCGTAAATTGTTGGAACCGGCCCGGTTTAAAAAAAAAAAAAAAAAGGGAATAGGTTTGATAAAAAGAGTAATTGGGCTTTGGAACCGGCGGTTCCGAACCGGAACCGGAACCGGCCCGGAACCGGCGGTTCCAAACCCGGAACCGGAACCGGCTCTTCAAGGGCCGGTTCCGGTTCCACCTTTTTGGAACCGGAACCGCCGGTTCCCGAACCGGAACCGGCCCGAACCGGCGGTTCCAAACCCGGAACCGAAACCGGCTCTTCAAGGGCCGGTTCCGGTTCCACCTTTTTTTGGAACCGGAACCGCCGGTTCCTGAACCGGAACCGGCGGTTCCGTCGAACCGGCCCCCTCTAATATAGGTAGCTCTCAGGTGCTTTTGACTAGTTGCCTTGTATATAGGGTTATCTCAGGCAATAGTGCAATCTGTGCACTCTATTTCACCTTTTGGACTTTGGGCTTGTCAGCTTGAAGTTTGTTGATCCTCTGAAGAGTTTGGTTTTTGGCTGTGCGCATTCCTCATGCATCTTCTTTCTGCTTTCAGCTTATATTTTCTGGAAATCAGCTTACCTAAGGAGATGAGCTTATAGAGGATCCTAATCAAACCCTTGGATGTTGCTGTTAATTATCAGTTTGACATCATAGGGCCATGTAACAATGCCTGCTGTATCATAGAGACAGAGATCCACCCGACAACTTAGAGGATCTAGTAGCTAACTTTGTAGTTTC
Organism: Rhodamnia argentea; assembly: GCF_020921035.1. Taxonomy (NCBI): domain Eukaryota; kingdom Viridiplantae; phylum Streptophyta; class Magnoliopsida; order Myrtales; family Myrtaceae; genus Rhodamnia; species Rhodamnia argentea. Next base: position 26,081,945 of record NC_063157.1, on the reverse strand, counting down.
TCTATTGTCATGTGACTTGTGCCGAAAGCTGAAGCTATATACACAGTCTATATATGCTTCTCTGTATCAGAAGGAAAGGGGTTGGTGGTGTTGGAGGGGGAGATGAGCTTACCATCATACATTCATCTTCTTTGGAGAACTTTTCTCTTTTCCGTTCGCTTAAATACCAAGCTGATCCCGCCACACCACAGAAGCAATATTTCATTTTACTGCTTTCCATTTGTAATGAATTGCGTCTCTTTTGCCTGCAGTCAGGTTGAATTCTTTTAGGAATTCCCTCGCATTACATCGAACGTAAACTTTTTGTGGGATGATCCGATCTCAACTTTGGAAAGGCATTATAATGTTGCCTCGCCTTTGGTCTCTAACTGAATCTTAAATTGCTTGCCCCTGCATAAACGTTATTTCGGCTTTCTCGCTGTCGGCTTAGTCGCCCCAGTCCGCATGCTAAAGCAATTGAAGGTTTCGAGTGAACCTGGTGCATGAACCCGATCGGTACCAAGTGTTGGGTCTAATGTGGACCCATGCGATCCGCTTATTGATATGCTCTAGGCTTGTGTGCACCAAGAGCATGCTAGTATAGTCCGTAAATGTTTCTATCTATCAGTCACAAGAAAAGCAGAAAAACCCAGCTTTCTTCACAAGGGAAAGAAGGTGTTGCTTTTGATTGGATTCATGCATTGAATATGATTTGAGTGAATAAGGTTGGAGATAATTAGGAGGAGAGAATAAAGAGGCCTACACTAGAAAAAGCAAAAGTAGAAAGGAGTTTGTCAATGGCTTCAAAAGGAGAAAACAGAAATTTTTTCCTTTATAAACTTTCTTGGAAAGAGTGAGGAGCAATCATTTTGCACTTTAAATAGCTCTAAAATCCCTCTCTACAGAAAACTTCAAAGGATGGGATTGACGAGTCTCTCTGCCCTCCATTGGTAGCTATACAGAACGGCAATTTACCCAGAGCAAAAGGGTATCTGGAGAGCAATGGATTTTGGATATGACTGCTTCCCATGAAGTTCACAAAAGTTTCAGTCTTTTTATGATTTTTATTAGAAATTTCATAAAAGGTTCCAAATCATTCCTCACTTTCTTGAATAATTCGAACGTTAAAATCTTTGCTCTTTGTATGTTTAAAATTTCATTTGTGCATTCCACACAACTATACCACTATGCCCTTTTGCCGATGTAAACAATGGAAGAGAAACGAATAAACTCCGCGTAAGGTTAAGGGTGAGCAAGAGAACCAAACTTGTGAACCTCCCGGGTTCTGTAGGCTCCTAACTCTTAAGAGAGATCTCGTTGAACTCGTTGAAATGGCAAAGATCCGATAGTTTGAAGGAGTAATGGGTTGTATATAGTAGTTACAATTTCAAACTTTTAGAATCTACAGTCCTGTGCGGCGACGAGTCCGTCCAGGCTTACTCTCAAAGTTGGCTACGTTAGGATTTAGCACACAATCACAACAAAATAAAGCGTAAACTAAGAAAGAGAAATCGAGACACGATACTTTATCTTGGTTCACCCTTGAACTAGGGCTATGTTCAGTAAATGACTCCACTATAATTAACATATTGCACCTCTTGTTACATCACTCAATTACAAGCGAATATATATATATATATATAGCAGTAGTTATTCATGAGTTCAAGCCCAAACTACTAATGAAAAATTATGGGTTCAAACTATAAAAAACTTTCTGGTGTCCAAGGGATGCTTTTCCATTGAGACCCCCTCCGAGGCGGCTTTCCTGGACCCCTATCTGCTTAGCGTGAAGCAGGACCCACGTGTCTTTCGGTCGATGGGGAGTATGAATCATACCCTCAACAGGTTTGATGAGTTTGGGAAATTACTCTGTTTCGAAAAGTCTAACCTCCCATCTTTTGGCCAAGTGCGAGAATTTATGCGCAAGTTAGACGGGCCTCTCTACTCTAGACTTATATCGTTGACGGATTTTCGGGTTTTCTAAAAAGCATCACGTGACCATCCGTTCGATTAATCACTTGGTGTCGGGGTTTTGTGACATATAACGATGGGTCAATAATGGATTCCTTCATTTCATTCTCTCGTGATGAAGACCAATGTCGGTGTTGTCCATTGAAAAGGGGGGGAAAAAAGAGAGCAAACAGATACAGTTGGAGTCTATTATTAATCAAGTTGTGTCTCCACAATAATTGCTCATAATCTCTAAAATTTTTCAACCCCTTTTTCCGATTTTTGTCGAAAGAGGGTGTGTCCAAAAGGAGGTTTTTTGTCCTCTCTTTTTGTAGTGTCTTGAATTTTATTTCTCTTCGGCTTCGACTTTTGAGCACCCCACTTTTTATCCTTTCATGCTATTGAAAAAAGAAGGGAGTGATTGAGCCCAAAGACTCTTTGCAAAGCTAATCCCACAAGATCAATTTTGTGTCCATTGCTAAGATTCGCTTTCAAAGCACTTGTCTTTTCCCTCCCCCTATTCTACATCTCTTCAATAAAGTTAAGTCTAAGAGATTATAATTGCAAAGCATAGTCTCTAATGTTTCTCCAGAAAAATCCTTACTTTCTTCGATTTACCGACTCATGTCGGTAAGTATTCGGGGTTTTAATTCGCTGAATTTAGCGAATGGAAAACCCTAAGCTCCGTAGTTAGCGCTCGCTCTCTCATCCTCCGCCGCGATTAGTGTCCTTATCTCTCGAGCAACTAATTGCGGGGTTATGTTTTACGTTAATTTAATGTGAGCACGGTTAAAGGTTGCGCATCATTCCATGTGTCTTTGATGAAAGGGATAACCTATGTTCTCACTCTCGTCAACAATGAAATTTCAACTTTTCTTTTTTCTTAATAAAAAAGATCTCAATAGATGCCATCAATGACAAGTTTAAGAAAGGACCATACATTAGCCAATAATAACTAATTATTTAGATACTAAGTTATGAATTTAAGCTTTTAGATCGATTTACAGTGATCCTATAAAATCCGACATGATATTAGAGCAGAACTACAAATTCAACTAATGTTTGACTCATTGAGGATAATACACTTAAGGGCAAACAAAAACAAATTTGGCATTCTTCCAAAAGGAGATCTTCTAATAGGATAAATAGATTCGATACGAAATAACATCGGAGATAACTAACAATTCGCTAGTTTGGTGCAGCTAATCATGCCCCCAAAAAATTACAAGAATCTCCTTGTTGTGCAAGAAGACAAGAGGCATTATGAAAACTCCAAAAAATATAAGATCTCGAAAGTCAGTAATCAAAGAAGGTGAAAATAGTTAAAAAAAAAAAGTCCTAAATTTGTCGCAATTTTGCCAATTCAGTTTTAAACCTTTTAAATTTGCTGATTTAGTCCTAAATATTTTCACCTTTAGTAGATTTGGTGCTATTGGCACGAAAATTCCCTATGTGGACGCCGCTATCGATGTGGATAATTTTTAATATTTTTTCCTTTTTCTTTCTCTCTAGCTTCAAAGGACGACTCTATGAAGCCAAAAAGAAAAAAAATATGAATTTTTTTAATAAAATTATTCAGATAAATGTCTATGCCAATGTCAGTGGTGCCACGTAGGATGGACCGCGCCCACATCGTTGATTGAATTGACAAACCTAAAAGGTTTATGACCGAATTGAAAAAATGCGAAAGGGTTATGACTTCTTTTTTTATATATAATTATCCTCAAAAAAATTGAGTTCTATCAAGTGCTCATATAAAAGGAGAAAGAAACTGAGTTCTAGATGAATTATGTTTGGAATTATTGCTCCATCATTGCACCAAATTCCAAGCTAAGGTAAACGAACTTTTTGATATTTTTCCAAATTAGCCGTCCCATCCATCCGAAGCATTATTTATACGCGTCTATAATGGTGTGACAGTCGACTTTTACAATCAAATTTGACGATTAAATTAACCTTTTCAATCAAACATTTATCCGACCAAAAAAAAAATTTCAAATATTTAAAGAAGCTCCATGACTTTACATAGACATTCTTTTGACCATTAACCTTGCTTTTCTCTCTCTTCCCTCCTCCTTCTCCTCTTCTTCTTCTTCTTCTGTGATTCTCTTCTTTCTCTCTTTCTTTCCCTTTTTTTTTTTCCCTAGTTGTTCAAGAACATTCGAAGAAAAAACACATAGAAAGAGCCAAGGCAGGAGAGGCTCTAGGTCAAAAAAACAGTCACTTATCAAGTGAAACCCTTGACATGACATGCTTCTAATCAGTGGATACAATAACTTCTTGGCGAACTACATTGGGTTTGTGCCAAGACTAATGTGATTTTCGTCTGTTTGTTGTGCTAAAATACCTATGATCGAATAATGATAATGAAATTATTGAAATCTATAAATTTGATATGATGTAAGAAATTCTGTAAGTAGATGATCAACAAAGAAGTGTACTGAGCTAAATAAAACTAAACCGTCAGCTTATCCAATACTAATGCCAATATATTTTTCTTTGATTATTCAGAAGGAAAGCCAAAGAACACACTAAAGGTTTTGGTTCACGGGCCTCCAGGGCTCCACTAAACGTAACAATCTCTTTCAAGAGTCCTTTTCCAACAACTAGAGAAGCCAAAAATCAAATAAAGAAAAAGTAACCACACCAATTCGGATTCTATGTCTCTAATACAATTTATCAAAGTACATACAAGATGATGAATTTTTAGTTGTGATGTGTGTATATATATATCTATACAATTGAGCACCCACGGTATGTATGCGTGTTCTATAACTAACTAGAATATTTAGATTTACACTATAAATTTCAAGCCCTTCCAATTCCACAAATTCCAAGTAAAGACATTGACATTATCGTTTAGCAAAAAACGCAATGGCACGGAGACACTCTTAGGCTACATTTAGTAGTCAAGATAAAATATCGTGCGTGTGGTTCTTGCCCAAGACATGATAAAGTCGAATATAAGAGGCATATAGCACTGATAAAATTATCCCATGAGGGAGGTGAGGTAAATATGGATAAGATTTCTAATATCCACAATATAAAAGCTATTTTTTCTCAAATAACAAACTTCTTCAATTAACAAGACTAAAATAATATTTGAATATATATAATAATTGAACTCCAAAATAAAAACTTAAAAAAAGTACAAAAATTTCATTTTTATTTATTCCTATTTTTTAATATATATTTGAATTTTTTTCTATCTAATAATAAATACAATATTTATATTTTTACATATTCTAGGTATTTTAGGATTTTAGATTTATTAGCATATTTTCTATTTAATAAAATTTCATAAGAGAATGACGGAAGCGGGAAAAGGAAACGAAAGAAAACAAGAGGGAAAAAAATGAAGTAGACAAGAGGGCACGAGAGATTCTTACCATCTCTATTTGTATAATTATTAATCATTTAGGCAGATATGTCTACCATGCTAAACAATTAGGGGTAAGCATGATTCTAGGGTAAAAATTAAAATCAGATTACTGAAATGATGAAAATATAATAGGTTCCATGTCTCAAAAGTTAGGAAACAAGTTCCGAAGGGTAAGTTTCAGGAGATGGAATCTGAAATAAGTTTTTGTGTTTTTCTTGTTTTATCTTTTCGTGTGATAGTGCGGTATTCCGTAACGTCTAATAATGAGTGTGTAACATGAAATCATTAATTTGAGCTTCCGTTTTCGGCTATATTCACGATTGAGATTTTTATTTTGTTAATGTTTCATGTTCTTTGTGTGTCTAAATACGAGATATGGTCAGTGGATTGTAGCACCAAATGGTGGTCGTTATAAGTAATATACTTCACTGCAATCGTTCAATTAAGAATATAAGTAGAATCTAAGTAGACCATATGACATGGTAGGTTTCAAGTCTATGGTATAAATAGTAGGTTTCAGGTTCCAAAAAGTGGGAAATCAATTTCAGGTGAAACCTAAAACGCTCAACACTACAAACAATGTACTTGATATGGTGCAAAAATATTTGATTTTTACTATTGTGATTTGTCAAATAGTTAATAGAATATAGCAAATTCCTAAAATTACATATTTTATCATATCCAATTTTATCTTGACTAGAAATTCAGACAATCAAAGATCACAGCCATGCTTATCCCCGAAGTAAATCTTTTGAGCTCAATGAGCTCGAATGAGACATGTATGAACTGATTTTGCGGGGACACTTGGGTGGTGGTGGGATCATGATAGACTTAAAAACGAAAGGGAGAAAGAGAAACCATCAACAGAGACTAACAGAGACTAAGTTTGGACTTTACCGTCAATTATGGCACGTTATGACAGATCTTTGGAGAAACTATGAACCCCAAGAAATCTATCCTGCGTATCACCATAATCACTCTGACATGTATCATCTTATCGCACTGATCAGCCATCTCTCTGTTTCTTTCTTCTTTCTTTTGGTTTTTTGTAATTTTGTAAACTGTCCGCTTGGATTTTGAACCTAGGTAGATTCTACCCAGTGACCATCATAACTCGCGCAAACTGCAAACAGCACTGCCTTTTGCTCTTGACGTAGAGAGAGAGAGAGAGAGCACATGAAACGTCATGTCAAAAGCTACACAGTTTAACATTTTTTCAGACCATGAACAGTAGTTTGGCTTCAGAATCTGTCCCAGGTGAGCCCAACCAGACGTTTCCCTCTCCCTCTCCCAGACTCTTCTCTCTCTCTCTCTCTCTCTCTCTCTCTCTCAAGCTCATCATTTGATTTGGATCTTCTGGCTGAATATAAACATGGTAAGAACCTCTTACCAGGGTGGTAATCTTTCACTCCAAAAGTGCTGTCACCCATCCATCATACGGCTCAGCTTAATTACCCAAAGGCCTATCTTGCTTTATGGAGAGATACCGTATTCTCCACATTGCATCCTTTCATGATAATCATTAGGGGGCTCCTAGCAAAACAATATAACTAGTAATAAGCAAATTACTTATGTCGCCTAGTGTTCTGACGTGATGTCGCACATCTAAGCAAGTATCATGTGTTTACAATGCTTTTTAAACACGCATTGCATGAAATTTGCATTTTTAATAAATTACATATTATCAGCCTATGAAGTTATTACGTATAAAAAGAAACATTGTTATTGTTATAGTGCCTCTAGACGTTGGTTTTGAGGTCCAATGTATGGTGCCCTATAAACCAAAAGAGACAACAAATAAGAATATGAACTTCTCATATGTGTCGGTAATCTTGTTCTCAAATACGACACCCATTTACCACAATTTACAACATAATACTATCCACGGTAACGCAAACTAGGGACCTTATAAAAAGCATGATTCAAACATCAAATATTAAACACTATTTTTTTCGAAGAAACGAATTGCCTTTATTCAAATGCTGTCTGTTTAACTACCCATCAATAATTTAGGGTTTATCACGTCACTTACTAAATAGAATTTAGTAAACACAACCGGTGTCCCAAGATAGCTAGTAAAATGAAAGGGGCCTTGTCTCTCTCTCTCTCTCTCTCTCTCTCCCACCATTGCACCTAGGACCTTGAGGTTGATTCTCCTTTTAAGACCAAACCACAGGGGGCTAATAGGAGAGGGGATCTTTTTTCTAGGACAAAACAAAGGGATCAATCCGTTAATAGTTAAATCTGATTTGATATGTCGTGTATTTTAAGGGTTTCGGGATTGGGTAAAGCCTTGTCCATGCCATGTTAATGTGAGCCAAAAGCCTAGTCTATAAGTTCAAACATAGGAAAGATCTTTGAGACTGATCCCACGAGCTCCTTTGCGATTTGCACAACTCTCTCTCTCGTGTAGGTTTTCTGGATCTTTTGTATACGTTTGACTCCACGCAGCCATTAGTATACATGGGAGATAACATAAGCCGAACCAAGTAATCTGTCTTAGAGTTTACAGCATACTACCACACATTTGAACTACACCCATTAATCCAAACTCATATTTCATATGAAATGACTAGTCAAAACTTTTTCTTTTGGTCAGAAACTAATCAAAACTTGTCATGCATTAGAATGCTCTATCAACCGATGAATTGTTCTAACTCTATATGAGAAATAATTACGTGATGTTTCCTAATCCACTGTAAGATTAAGAGTATGTTTTGAATCACAAAAAACATTAATTAAAAATTATTACGAAATTCACTCCTTTAAGAACTTGGGGACCGAGCCCTTCTAACATCGCGAGAGAGAGTGATCAAAGGCTAACACATCTCCATTCAAGATCTACATTAAAAGTAAATTTCCAAAGGAAAGTCGTCGTTAAGCTAGAGAAAGATTAAAGAAAAGAGCCCTAAGGGTCCAAAGTCTGTTTTTTTTTTTTTCTCTTTTTCGTCACTCTCGGACCGCAAACAGTGTAAAAAAAAAAAAATTAGTTTCATCAACGATGGATCAGCTGATCATCCTCCAACCACAACACTTCGACACCCCATAATCGTTCAATCACTTGGAGCTCTCGAAATTGTTGTCCTGCTCAATTTCAGAAGTAGCCACCTCCTCCTCCTCGAAGCCGCAGTCGTCCTCAATCCCGTAAGCCGTGTGGCCACTCCCGAACGCCCGGATGTGATCCTTAAGCGACCGCTTGTGCTTGAAGTCGGAGCCACAAGTGCAGTACCAGAGCTTGCCACAATTCTTCTCGTGGGTCCTCCAGTCGCCACGCACGGCGAACGCCTTGCCGCACTTCCGGCACATGAAGGGCTTGATCCCGTGCTTGCGCTTGTAGTGGGTCTGGAGTGTCCGGAAGTCCTTGAGCGGCTTTGACCTCGGGTGGTCGATGTTGTTCTTGCAGCCTGGCGCACAGCAGTAGCACGGCAGCCTCAGCATGGCCGTTGGCTGCGTCCCCCTCAGCGACTCCGGTCCTCTCCTGTACTGCGACCCGTGTCCCCACATGTGCATCTGTAGCCAAGAATGTTTCACATTCATGTGTGATCTACCATAGGAACGTGAAGAAGATAATTCATAATAATCTAAGACTGATCTTCAAAAAGTTTGAAAATGATCCGCTTTTAAATGCCTGAACCGAATAAGCTATTGGGTTCAAGTATCTGTGAAAGTTTGACCTAGATGGTGCAAGTAGAGACCCATTTTAGAAATGTTTCATAACAGGGTTTTGCATCTGATTGAGTAGGAATTTATCTGCATGTAAGGCACAGATGTGAGGGACGCCGGTGCTTCCTGAGGATTCATTCATTTATCTTAGTATTAATATTCTGACTAATTACCTGAAGGGGAAAAATAAAGTAATTGCACTATTTGCGCAGGGTGAAAAGAAAAAAAGAGTTGCATCCACGCACAAGTTAAAGGTTTACTTTCTTCTGATTCCCTTTCTCATGATAAGCACAAGACCCTCTTTCCAGGTGGCTTGTCACCTACAAATCGAGATGTCCTGGATGCAGTCCCATGAGTAGGCCACTTCAGTTTTTCACTCAAACTCACCTGAACTTGTGGATGATTCTAGGCAGATCTCGAGAGAGAGAGAGATAATTGATTGAGGAGGCTCCAGATTTTGGTGAAAAGGAAAGAGAGAGGTCATCATCATCATCATCATCATCAAGTTCTTGGGGGATCAGTTTGAGGTATATAGTTTCAGTGTTTGCACGCATGCCGATGAGGAGAGGACACAAACCTCAATGTGCAAAAAGCATTATCATCGTCTAGTTCAATCACATAAAGGGTCGAGGCAACTGATCATGTTGCAAGTCGGGCCAGGTATGCAGACAGATTTACTGTACATTCTCAATTTGTTTTTTTCTTTCCTTCTTTTGAATAAACTATACACAGCCCACAAATCATGCAAAAGGGCAAAAGAGATCTAAAGTTCTTGCAATTCGCGACTCAAGAACATAAGCAAGGAAGAGGAGAAGAAAACTGTGCAGCAAGTTTGAAGGGTGGAAAAAGAAAGAGGGAAACCCTAAGGACCCTCCTCAAAGGAAACCCAGAACGAAACAAGAACAAAAGTGCGGGATCGAATTTAACCTAGAAAGAGAAGTGTACAAGATAAGGGTGGATTCCACTTCTTCTTTTTTCCTCCGAATGAAGCAAAAGAAAAAAAATGAGGGGGAAACAAGAAGGCTAACAAAGGTTTTGTTGTCAGCAGACAGAATCAAACGACCATTTTCAAAACGAAAAAGCCAAACTTTCAGCAACGCCTGGTTTTTTTTATTTTTTTAGAGGGTCCAAGAAAACTCAACCTCGACTCCCGGACTCACCTGCATGTTGTTGTATCTGTTGAAGGTCTTGAAGCAAAGAGGGCAGGAGAACTGCGTAGGGCCGATGAGTATCTGAGCAGGGGTGGGTATCCAGTACTGGCCCTTGTTGAGCTTGCTGCTGCTTGTGAAGTAACCAGAAGAAGCCGCGGTGGTCTCTTGATCCAACTCCTTGTCCGAGCTGATCTCTGCCGAGGAGAGCCTCGAGATCAAATCGGCAGAGCTGGGGCTCGGGAGCCCCAAGTGGAGCGCCACCGTCACGGCTTCGCCGCCGTCCCCATCGTCGTCTCCTTCGGCAACAACATCCGCTGAATTGCGGGGGGAAAAGCTGTCTTTTCGACCGCTGGTGTCGGAGGTAGTAGTGTTGTCGACCTCCATGGGGGAAGAAAGGGAGGCTTGCTCCTCTTCTTCATGCCTCGCGGGGCTGAAGCAGCTGAGGAGAGGGAGCGCTTCTCTCAGGGGCGGAGATGGAGGAGGGGAACAGTGGGGCAAAGAGGCGCCGCCGCCGCAGAGGACGTGGTCGCAGTCACAGAGGGAGTAGAAGCGGTGAGAAGAGTTGCAGCAATTGCTCGTCGGAGGAGGAGCAGGAGGAGGAGGAGAAGGAGAGAAGTGGTGAAGAGGGTTGAAGCTGATCCATCCATTGAAGTAACTCGAGTAGGGGTCAGCCATGATGGAAAAGCGAACAGTTTTGGTGTGTTGTAGAAGACAGGTTATCGTGTGTGTGTGTGTGAAAGAGAGAGAGAGAGAGAGAGAGAGAGAGAGAGAGTTTATGACAGAGAAGTGGAGAGGGTAAAAATATGAGAAGGAGGAGAGTGGAGGGGGGGTTAAAAGGAGAAATATGGAAGAAAGGGAGGGGATGGGTGAGATAAAATAAAAAGCAAAGTTTACTTGAGCAAGAAAAGGCAGACAAGATATCACTTGTGAGGTGTGACTAAACAATGGAGAAATTATGCTAAAGACAACCATGGGGGAAGTGGGTTTCTCTTTCTTTCTGTCTTTTTTTTTGGGGGGGGGTATTTGAAGAGAGAGAGAGAGAGAGAGAGAGAGGAGAATCTTGGGACTTGACTTGAGAGAAGAAACCTACCTATATTGAGCAGAGTGGTGAAAAGATAGCCAAAATTTTTTTTTTTAGTGAGATGAGATTGAGCAGTTTAAGAGCCAAAACAGTCATTTGAAAGGAAGAAAATCCAAATGAGGGAACAAATAGCAGCTCAGGCTTTTGAGAGGGTATCCCGCCTGCCTTCCCCATATAAACATGTACTGTTTTATTTATAAAATAAGGTTACTCCAAGAAAGGAGGATTCTTTGCTTATCGAAGCTAGGGAATTGTCTAACATGGCATCGGGACAAAATTTCAAATATTAACATGATTCTTGATACCCTCCTTTATCATTTTCCGACATTAAGTGAAGACAGATAGATAAGAATACTGTTAACGAGAAAAATATTTTTATTACCAATATGTAAATTGTCAAAATAGTAAAATTTAGTTATTCAGATATTCAACAAGTGCCCTCGAAAGGGGCGTTCGAAAAGCGTCAAACCAAAAATCCAACCAAAATTTAAAAAAAAAATTGCGCGAGTATGTCCAAACTCAGAATATTTGTTGAAAAGACTAACGGTAGATCTATAAGTGTTGAATTGACAACCGGTCATAATATTAGTATGATAGGTTAGAAAACATACCCTTGATTATCTAGAAATGATCATTTTACCATAAGTGAAGGAAATGCAGCATCACCCTTAAGTGAGAATCGATTAGTACTAAATGATAAATCCCTGCATTCTTCTTCCGGGGTAAGTCTATCATTCGTAGGTCAATTGCTCAATAGTTTGAATAGTTTTTTTTTTTAATCTTTATTTTGAGAAGTACATAATTCTCTTACAGGATTTTACGATCCAAAGAAAGAAAAAAAAAACGCCTTTTGTGAGAACATGCGCTCTCTCATCTTCAAATGACTCCCCATTGCAATTATAAAAATTCTTACCAGAACTTTAAGATAGAAGTAGAGACAAGATCGTCAAATATCACGAAGTGTATTCGGTAATGATTTCATTAACAAAGGGCCCCCGGATCACTTGTTAAGCAACCGTTTAAAGAAAATTCAGAGTGTTAAGTACGGCAATTTTTCTCTCATGCCCCGATCGACACATCGGAAATAATAAACTTCCTTACTAAGCATGTTTAGTGTTAGCACGACCCATTTCGTGACAATTTTGAAAAGTCAAAACCTTGTTAGAGTTTTTTTTTTTTGGGTCGAAAAAGAACCTTGTTAAAGTAAATGAGCATTAATTTGAAAAGTCTATGTTTTGACCATCATTAATCCTTATCAAAAGCTGCAACACTAATAACTGAGAGCCACCAACTCTTAAAACACTTCACTTAAGTGGAAAATTACAGTTGATTAAGGTAGAACTAAAAGCCTACACCAAGAAGAGAGAGAGTAAAATGAAGCCATGGCCACCCCAATGCAGACCCTTAATTAATGTTAATCTCCTCGTCTTCGGATGATAATGAAGACTAAATTATGCAGAAGAGAGCTGGCTTGATGTGCAATGTAGGCAGCCACTGTTGATGCTTTCCAAGCCTCGGGAAACCAACAGTGTTTCATCTTTTCACCCAGCATTCGCTTTGGTGGTCTCGCCCTTGTCGGTAGGCTTGGCGATGGCCATGCAGAGTCATGTACTCTTCCATGCACAGCCAAAGAAAACCAGAAGCACCATTCTTCAAAGCCTCTCTCTCTCTCTCTCTCTCTATCTAAACATGAAGGAAGAATCTTCCATCAAAAGGGTCTACCAAAGATCGAAAAGCCATGTCGCTTCTGAAGTCAAAAGGAGATCACAGTCACACGACAAAACATGCCTCGTTGGGGGTGAAGAGGAAGGAAGGCTTGGTGAGCGAGGTCGGTGATGATGGCAACATCTACAACTTCGAAAGAAGAGTTGAATGTAAAGAATTTGATTAAAGAAGGAAAAGAGAATGGTGGATTGAGGTTCCTGCGTAGAGATCTCGATGAGGGAGTATTGGGATCGGCGGGGATGTCGAAGCCATCCGTTTGGAGTTTTGTGAGAACATGCAGATTCAATTACACAGCAACTTGGGTACAAAGAGACAATGAATGCAGATATCCTGTTGGCTGAGTTGATCCAGACAAAAATTATAAATTAATTGATTCCGGCCAAACATATGTATGTTGTTATGAGAAATACTTCTTTGACAAGATTGTCATGAACGGTACAATTTCAACTCTGCACCCACATACCATCACCTCGTGTTTTGCATAAAGCACTCATTAATTTGGAGATTATGCGGATAGAAATAACTGACAAGACTATTAAATTGTTAGCCTGGCGGCTTCCCTTATATATATGAATTATATAGCAAACTTTTGAGTTTAGTGTACAGCTTCATATTTTGGGAAGATTTCCTTGAGTTATTCCAATTATTTATTATACATGAAGGGGTGGTTGACTATTTAAATGTTATGACACTGTCCCTCATGCGTAGATTGGACTTTAGCCTAAGCCTAAAATGTGAAAACATATAATTAGGGAGGCAAATAAAGGTCTTGAAAGATTTAAACTTGACATCTCATGCTCTGTTACCATGTTAGAAAGTCTAATTCAAAAGCTTAAACCGATAGATGTATGTGAGAAACATTATTCCACATCGTTTGACAACGAATCTTAAATGTTCTTTACATTTATGTGATCTCTTTCCACCTATTAGTTTAAACTTTTGAATCAGATTTTTAATATAGTATTAGCACCAATGTTATCATTTTCTCAAAAGTGTGTCCACCCCTTATTACTCAAATTCCACGCGCCTTGGGTCAAAATTTCACGTTTTCACTCATATTGAAGTATTGTCCTACATCACTTGATAACATGTCCTAAATATTCCACATCGTTTTGCTGCCGACCTCTTACCGTTTGATGTGTGCTGTAAAATTCCAATTTTCAATTTACTAGTGTGAAAAGTTTATGATTCTCTCATTGCTCAATTTGACTGTTCACACTCACATAAATATTTTATATTATTAAAAGGAAAAAAAGACGAAGCAATCATGCACACACGTGAAGTTAAATCAAGAGAAAATTGTCCTCAGAACCCCGTTGCATTGTGGAGATTTGCCAAGTGGTCCTCGGAATTCCGATACTGACGAAATCAGTCCCTGAACTTCTATAGATTAGCAAAAGTTCCCTGTCTAACATACTCCTGCAAATTTAGGTTTCCATGCACATTAAACCTAACTCTACTCGTGGGGCACGCCTATAAAGATACAAGATGAATATCTACACGTGTCTAGAACAAACAGCAGTTCGTAAAAATCCAAAATGCTGTTGCTTTCACATTTTCCTAAAAAAAAAGAAAAAAGAAGAAGATAAAAACAAAGAGGAGAAAAGAAAAGAAAAGAAAAAAGAAATTAATTCAGGCCTCCTGTGTGTCCCCTGCGAAGGGACAAGACATGGGTGTGGTAGGACACATATAAGACTCCGAGAACAGATTTTAGACTTTGAGAGCCATGTCTGAATTTGACTGGTGTTGCTCCTTAAATAAAGAAAAAAAAATGAAAAAAGAAAAATGGAAATTTTAAGAGCAAGAAAAATGTGAAATTTTTTCGAAGTTACCAAGAGAACACGTGTGCAGTGTAAAGTTCCATGGATGTTTTACTGTCCATGCTCTGTTGCAAGAATTCAAAACATCTGCCTCTTTCTGCTAAAAAAAAAAAAAAACTAGGACCCAAAAAAACAAAAAAGGCCACACTGATGATCTCCACCAAATTCATTTGTTTATGTCTTCGCAGTCTTTTTGCGGTTTGGTTTCTTGTGTTCAGACGAAGGCTTTGCCGCCAAGGCTTGAGATTAATTGCGTACTTTTATGTGCTTCTCGCTTCCAATTAAGCATATAAAAGTACCCGTTTTTTTTTTCTCTATTAATATCACGGAAAATTCCAAACTGATACGACAACGAAAAGGGTACACCTTTGACAAAATTACCATCCGTTAGTTTCTATTTGAGTTAACCATCAAATTGTCGAATTGGATAACACGTGACAGGTGACGGGTGTACCGGTTTGGAGTTTTTACCCTCCGTTTGTCACATGTGTACTAGTTTAGGATTTTTCGTAAATTAATCCAATTTAACAGGCACTAATGAGGGTAAATTTGTCACGTATATACCATTTGAGATTTTTTATGGTAAAAATTTTGATTTGAGGTAAATTTGTCACAATATATCAATTTGAGGTTTTTCGTGGTAAAAAAATTAGTTTTGGATAAATTTGTCACGTATGTATCGGTTTAGAGTTTTCCATTGTACTAACCCTTCTTTTCGGTCGTAATTTTTAAGTATTTTTTAATTATAAAAATATTCATGGAAATGCTATATACAAATTTATATATAGACTATTATACACAAATGTCTGTATTGATATTTTTATATTGTAAAGTTTCAGGCATTTCGAGTGGAAGAATACCGAAGCATGTGCATTGTGCGTAGCGAAATTCAGATTTAGTAAAAATCCAAAGTGAAAATCAATTTAACGTTAATTTAGTCCTAAAATTTTGAGCGAAATTCTAAGGTATTCATTTCGGCCAACTCTTGCCCATAAATTGCTGACTTGATGGTCTAATTATTACTGGCCATTCTATGAGACATATGAGCCATCTCGGCGGTTTCCGATAAGAATTAACTAAAAATGAATACATTGAAATTTCGCACTAAAGTTTAGGACTAAGTCGGCCAAATCAGAAAGTTAATGAGTGAATTGATATGTGTGCAATAGGCTTAGGACTGATCGGGCAATTTTCCCACAAGAAGAACGCCCGAAGAAATTAAAGATAATTTTTGTTCCATAGTTATAAAGTGTGTCGACATGACTTCTTTTGATTTTTGCACTTAATATTCATGGAAATGTTACATATAATTTCGAAGATGCGACACCCCCCAAAAAGAACGATTTTTCCTTTTTAATAGTTTGGAGAGTGGAAACTGAACTGCCTTTTGGTTTTTCCAGAAAACAACTTTCATTTTTTGAGCCAGTTATTAAAAAAACTTAGAAAAAATAATAATATAAAATTGCAAAAGAATTCCTTTTTTTTTTTTTTAGTTATACAGGTTTTGTCGAAAGTTGATTCGATTTTTAACTTCTTTTACTTTGATTGAAACACAATTTTGCTTCTTTTTAAATCATATTGCCTTCTTCTTCTTTTTCAATTTACTTTTCGATTCTTTGTTGTTCTGCTTATGCGGCAGTGACATATTTCGACCTATTGAAACTGATACATTCCATTACCTGAATGAGGGGTTAGGTTTTCCGAGTACCCTAAATTCCCTATTATGCGAACGTGACCATGCTACCATTGCATGTGCAATGTGATAAGTGTATATAGATAGTCGGCGGCGAACAGAGTCGAAAGTAGAAACTTTTCGTTTCCGCACTTCATAAGAGAACGAGTAAGATCCAAATTAAGCTCGTGAGATTTGAGATTTTAGGGACTTCTCGACCGAAATGCCCGTAGCTATTCGAGCGACAAAGGCGATACATACATAAAAGCTCGAGGCATGTCAAGATGGGCGGTCTAGACAGCCTCACCATCCACTGAACCCTTTTTGAGAGTGACAAAGTGTCATCGGTCTAATTTAGGACCTTCCGATAGTTGTAGTGTACGAAAAATATAAGTAATATAGACTTGGTTAGATGAACTATATGTGGTGCAATTAGGCCATAACCTGAACTAGGTAAATCCATGAAGCCCGTGGATAAGTCTACATTGAATCCTCACGAACTCCCGAAACTCCCGGATGGCCACCGATCCAAGTTCGTAAGGAAAAAAGAAAAAAGCCGAACCTTTGCGTCGACCGAATAATTAGTGAAGCAAGAAGTGCAATACTCAGTGCCGGCCTCAATGGAACGAGATCCGCATTGGCAAAACATGTTTAACTTCAGTGGCATTATGCCCACCGTCCACCGCGGAGACTTCAGTGGCATTAGTCCGTCGTCTCGGCCCACGGGCTCAACCCACACAAGGATTGACAATGGAAGGACCGCGAACGGCAGGTACAAGGAAGAACCCAACTAGGTACGATGCCCAATCTCTCAGGAAGCTTGGGTAGACAGAAAGGCTCATAGGTCAGAAAGGTCGTGCGTCAGCCCGTCATAGGCTCCCCAAAAAAA
The DNA here is from genome assembly GCF_020921035.1 of Rhodamnia argentea. NCBI lineage: Eukaryota > Viridiplantae > Streptophyta > Magnoliopsida > Myrtales > Myrtaceae > Rhodamnia > Rhodamnia argentea. Next base: position 26,064,633 of record NC_063157.1, on the reverse strand, counting down.
AAAAAAAAATAGAATGAGAAGGATACGACAAGAGGGCCACGTGTCGATGCTGTGGCCAGACACGTGTATGACGTTTGAGTGAGCCGTAGCTTATAGAGGGCGGGGAACAAATTGGAGGTTCAGCACAACAGTGCAGTGATTGCTCAAATACATACCAAGCACGGTTCACATAAATTCACGAACACGTGCATACAAACCCCGACGAGTGACAACATCAATCCGTGGCCGATGGTGATACTGGGGAAAGCAATGGACAAATGACATTCTGACCACAAAAAAAATGGACAAATGACAAGTTCTTGTCACTTGTCCTTCTATGCCAAGGACTTCTGTTTCGACCCTTTTTTTTTTTCCTCCTCCCGATTGGCTGATCGTACAGAAAACTTTCACTGCAAATCACGGGGCAATTCAAAGGCGACACCTGTCCATCGGTTCTCGCTTCCATGTGCTCCTTTCCCAAAAATTCGCGAGAAGAAGACATCAACGATACGAGCTTGCAAAGGTGAAGATTTACGAGTGTTTCGGTCGATTAGCTTCATTCCAAAATGACGAAAATCAATGGCATATACAAAGAGACGCACGCAAATGTTCGTTGACGACTGGAACTCTTATCAGGCCCACGTCTTCCTCCTCTCCTCCAAACAGGATGAGGATGTAGGCGAACTTGAATTCAACACAGGCTTCAAACACCCAAGTAAGGCATCCCCCAGAGAGAGAGAGAGAGAGAGAGAGAGAGAGAATAAAGACTTAGTTTCGATGACCGACCCCAAAATGAAACCTGCCAGCGTTCCTGTCATTAAATGCGTACTCGAGACGCAGTGGCCCCAGAGGTGAATCCACACGGATACCGAACCCAAAACCGTAACCACTTCCAGGCTTCAGCCTTGCACCTGCCGGATCACCTGAAGAACAATGCAACTTAGGATTAGTTATCCCAAAGCTGATCATATAAGCAACAAAAGGAATTTGGAGCAAAATATTTATTTTGATTTTACGGGGAACTAGAGATGGAAACTTTGTGATGATTTTCACTGCAATTTTATGGAGATCCTGTGATTTAACAAACATAAATCGTTCGCAAAAAGTTCAGGCCTGTGGCGGCGCAGAACACACTAATCCGCGACCAGCTTCCAAGACCGAACCGAATGGAATTTTACTGTGGAATGAGTCCTAGGTACCTAGCCTAAATTCACGTCACAAAGAGTATTTTTCCAATGATTCCTGAAAACATGCAAAGAACGGATAAGGCGCATCTGATCTTTCTTCTTCAGTGCCGGGCAAAAGGAAAAGACCTAGCAATAAGAGCAGAGCTGGGGACGAATCTATATCGACTTGCTTAAGCTCTAGCAGGTAGGGATGTTACATCTTTTCGCCACTTGTACTATGTGTATGTGCATGTGGGAATGCAACGAGAGAGAGAGAGAGTACCAGGGACAGTTGGGCCTGATCCTAGATCATTCCCGTAGTCTGCAAAGAGAGCTCCATCAACAGGTCCCAACTGAAGGCGAAGACGGAAAAATGATGGTTAGCATACTGATGGCTTCACATCCAGGGCATTAAAGTAGTGGCAGCATGGTGTGCATGCCCATAGTAAGAGGCATTATGCTCTTCTAAACAATATTCCAATCATAAAGGGAAGAATATCGCTACTAAACAAACATTCAGATTCCAGTTGTTGTACTTCAAAAGAGAACTTCAGTCCCAAAATAAACCATCAGTGATGGCGAATTATATGCACGTACATCACAACGGAACCAAAATAGTACGCTCTAGTACATGATCCTATGATAACATCTAGGTGCCTAAACTCATGATTTAAGGTGAAAAGAACCACCTCAACAGGAACCACAAAAAGCTAAACAGAAAGTCGAAGAAAGTTGTTCAGTAGGCATGGTGACCCAGATTGAGGGCCAAGGAAAGGAAAACGATTAGCCAAAGAGCAAAATTGCACAATGACAAAAGTCACTCACCATAGGGAATGAAACTTCTCCAGAGCCAACAACATAAGATCGACCAGAGCCAACAGCACCTTCTTCATAGCCTCTGACGCTATTTGTTCCACCAATGGCAAACGCTTCATGAGGAGAAAAATTACCAACCACATGCCCACCAGACAAACTACAAATGGAACAAACAACCGATGAGGAAACCATTTTCATCTAATCATAGCAAAAGTATAAAAGATGCTCAGAAACAGCAACTTCACACAGTTAAATACCCTCCCTAGTTGAAGGATTCTATTACTGTTGAGTCATCTAATAGTTCCTCAATGCTCTGCATTACCATACCCAGGGCTATCTAGAGTCTCTTAAAGGATAACCATAAATTGGCATGATACCTTAGAACAAAATGGGCAGGACCAATCTCTATGCCTTTACGAGCACGGGCATTAACTCTGTTAAAAAACTGCCACTCTGACAAAACAGGAATTCCTTGTTCCATGTTGAATGCAACCTGTTAATATGAGAAGGTTAGAACCCATAAAACAGCCAAAACAGTACATTGAAAAGATAAAATATTTCTAACCATTGAAGACCCACGATCACCAGAACCAGTGTAGATCGTCTCAAGTTTGGCCAGTAGACTATCATCATGAATATTCCCACTGGATAAAGGAGAGAAGGGAATGTAGAGCAAAAATCAATTTCTCAGCCAAAACGAACAAAATATCCAATCCATGACGTAGTCATACCTTGCAGTAAGAGGGCTATTGAAGAAGTCCTTAATAACGGGGTTCCCTTTGTCATCACGAGCGCCCGCACGCTGAAAATTTACCCAGAAGGGTAACAGTACGAGATAAAATTTAAAGCAGAAGATAGGGAAGATAAAGGCACTATACTTTTATACTTTAGCTGCATCAATTCTAACAAAATGTAGCATCCAACTACAAAACCACAACAGCAAATGCATTTCCTTTGCATCGGAAACTGTTGCATGGGATTACAGGTTCCTAACTCCAGTTTCAGGTGACTCGTGAAAAAAATTCAAGAATGACAACATTTTTACTATCCCACCGACCATTTAAGAATAGATATCTCAGTATAGAAATAGAAGAAAGTTCGGCAATTTACCAGGAAAATTAGTCCTGCTGTACCACTCCACTTTGGCCTAATTGGACGACTGAATTCGACACCAGCTGTGACCCGTCCAATTGTTAGGCTACCACTGTTAGGTTGGTCGTGGACATGTGAACCTGGAGTCCTTGAATTCTGTTGAAATATGTGGTATTACAAGATTGCAACAAGGGAAGAGGGATCACAAACCACTACATCTTCACTCAAATGACTTAATGCAAGGGTGAATAAGAAGCTCTGTTCATAGAATAGAGCATACAGATAAAAGCTAATTTGTCATCCAGTTACAATTAGTATCTTAATATACTAAATATTCGTCAAAAACCTCTAAATCAAAAGGCATCTATATCAGCCATAGCATAGGCAAGATTAGATAGAATTGTCTACTATACCTGAAGCATGATTGTTCTAGATGTCCGTTTGTCATCTCCTTCAATCCATGGATCCGTGTAGTTTATACGAAATATTGAATCAATTTGTCCCCTCTCTAAGGATATGTTGAGTTTCTGGTTTCTCCCAAAAACATTCCTATGAGAATATGCAAAACTGCAATAGGAGTATGAACAGGCATGAATTAAAAAGATGACCACGCATAACCCGAAATCATGCAACAGTAAAAACTTGTCCCTTCATGTAAATGTCAAACGTTCCTCTATCTTTTCTTCAGAAAAAACCAGGAGATGCATTACAAGTTTGACGAGAATGGTGTTGGTTTGACTTGGCCCAAGTAATAAATATCTCCATCGACTCAAGCAGTTCGCTGAACCACCGTTCACTGGTCAACCGCTGGAGCTCTACACCACAGCTTCATCCCACTACAAGTATATTTTATCTTACCAAATTGTTTACACAGCATATCCAGAAGATCTAAAGGCATAAACCACCTACTTTTCAGAAGTTTCCATACCAATGCCAAGAGGCATAAGGCAGTACCAAGCCTATTTGCTCAATATCATTCTATCAAGAACATGCAACAATCAAGTAATTTTAAGGAGCGATGCATGGGGCATGATGGTGTTTCCTCCATTCACCGAGGCCAGCAATTCTGATATGCACAGAGCAACAGTATGATGATTAAGGATTTCCAGTCAAGGATGCTGCACTCGATTGTATGGTGGAAAAGTACAAACTAGATAAGGCAGTCCTGATTTTACCTTCCAATTAACCCTGATAAGGGCCCACTTGTAATCCTACAAATGTAAATACCACAATGTCAAAAGTTGTATTAGAAATGTGTCAAAAATCAATCGACTTGATAAATAAGTACAAAAATGTCAATGCATAGTAAATTCCTAGCATAATCTTTATGCAGGCATATGTTTCCTACCCACTTGATATGCCACCACCCGCTGAAAAGCCTCCACTTTTACGCTCAACAACATTCATCACGAGATCAACCTTACCAGTATCTATAAGATAAAGAAAATTGTAGATTTCATCATGTCAATAATTACAGAAATACAGAAAAAACCTTATATACAGATTAAGGAGCGCTTAACTTCTTAACATTAATCCAATATTATAATACGATAATGTCAAATAAAAGTATAAGTCAACCAAAAGTAGGACAAGAATACAAGTCTAGGACATAATAGGAACTCCTCTCATTATCCACACGCTTCTAGAGATAGCACTCTTTAATTCGTAAGTCGTCCAACTACTCTTTCTTCGAATATGGGATTCTTTACTCAACAACGAGTCAGTAGAAGGAGATCATTGATCACACTTGTCAGCAACAACTACCAATTATTGCTTTTAAAGTTCAAGCCTGATTCGAGAAGAAAAAGTTACGCAAAATCAAAAGAAATATCACCCAAAAAGGTCGTCGGAGCGATGAGATACACACTCCAGAAGTTTTTCCCTATCAAACCCATTGCAACAGAAAAAATACCAATTTATTGATAACCAAATTTTGAAGCTCCTACTGGTGTAGTCATCATTTACCACACTTTACTACTTACCAAAAAGAATGCCACAATTTACTGACTAAAAAAAAAAAAAATTACCACCATTTATGCACCCAATCTTCCCCATCATACTGAGAACCAGTTTCCAACCATGGCATTCCAAAGACAAACAACAGAAAAGATGAAAGCCACTGCCTTGATCATTTACAGACCATCCAGCTAAATTAGTAACAGCTCACCATGGTTGGGGAAGGAGGTTTAATTCGCCTGTATTGTGAAAAATGACATGGGTGCGGGGGAAAGAAGTTTATCTTAAGATGAATCAATGCAGAATTTTCAATTTACCTCCCACAGGCTGGGGTATAATGCTAACATCTTCCATGATTCCCATAGTTAATACTGTCTCCACATCTCTCTTCCCTTGGAGCATGCTGTAAACCTGCAAGCATGTTAATCCAATTCAAAGCTTCTGTGCAAGGTGTGCATCTGATATGCCAGCCATTATGCCCCCAACCCCACAAAAACAAGAATATAAGCTTTGAGCAAGCTACATATGAAAGAAACCCACACAGTCTTCTTTGATAACATTCTCACCCATCTTCCTTTCTCTCTCATTATTACCTTTGGATATAGGAGGAGAAAGTTGAGATCCATCATACCTGTCCCTTCTTAGTTGTGAGTTGTCTAAGTATTGTTTCTGGCTTTGTATTCCCTGTAGTTGGCTCACCGCTGAAAGTTAGACAAAATGGATGCCTTATCACTTGCTGAATAGCCAATTCTACCAAGTAGATGCATGCATTTCAACAAATCCAATAGCACAGTCTTACGTCTTCCTGTCGAGGAAACGTATTGAGATATTGTTAACCTCAGCTTCTGAAATATGCATCTTTAAATTTCCTCCAGAAAGAATCTCCACATCAGACACCTAAATTAGCAATAGGTAGAAACAGACTATTACTCCTAGGAAGAAATTAACAGAGAATTTTTTCAGAATCCCTGCACAATATTCCGTAAAATACACAACCAACAATGAAATGTGCAAGCATAACAGCATACCAAGCCAAAGAGACCACGCTCCATGTACCAACCATTGATGGAATTTATCACTTCATCCAATCTCCTGATGTTAATCACTTTTCCTGCACCACTTGACACGAAAATCAAAACAATGTAGGCATCATTTGAGTACTGTTCCATCCAGCAAAATGAAAGTAAAAAAAGGAGATACTATTGTACCCCATCAAACACAGTGTCCTAAGTATAATTGTAGGGAATATGTAATAGAAAACCTACCATATGCATCCTGAAAAGCATCCTCTAAAAATTTTGATGGAAGAACGTTAGCCCCCTCACATACCAACCCGTGGAACTCCTGGTTAGGTTCTACCTTGTGACACAAGACAGAGGTAACAAGGATCACGGCATCAGAAAAGCAAGATACAAGTTCTAGAACGAGATTTTGTGGTTTTTGACACTTTGAATACTGATGAAAGGAGCCCAGACTATACCAACTCCATCTTTGTAGCCACCAAGTTAACATTTAGCAGGAAGATGGGATTTTAAACCTAGCCATACTGCTACATCGTTTCACAGTAAAGTCACCAGCATCTAATTGCAATATTACCATTATATACAACAACATTCAAGTATAATTCAAAGAGAACGAACACATTGTTGTTCAAAACATTCGGCATAGACATCAAACTAATTGACCACCGCCAGCAGATACCGGAACAACAAACTGCAGAGAGGCAAATTATTACCTGAAACACCAATCTGATGCCGTCCCGCGTGTCAACGGCCACAGGCATGCAAGAGCAAAAGTATCCGCTATCTATGATCCTGTGGACATCCTCTTGAACTTCCCGCACGGTGAGGGCCGAGTTGGGCCTGCAAGCTTTGAGCGCCTGCAACGCCTCCATTTCCAGGTCCTTCCTCTCGAGCTGCTCCCCATCCTTGTTCGTCACCAAAACCTCGCTTATCAACACCCTTTCCTCGTCGTGCCGACTCACCGACTGCCCCTTCCGAGCTTCAAACTCCGACTGAGACGACTCGACCGGTGGACCCGCGGAGCTCTCCTTGTATCCCGGATCGGGCTGGACCGCACCGTCCGGCTGACTCAGCGACAGAGAAGCAGAACATAGCGGAGGCAATTTCCTCGGCCGAGCCAGAGACAGCGACAGCGAGCTCAGAAGCGGGGGCTTTGGGCGGAGCCACTGCGCGCTCTGGCGATTTTTGAAGGCGCTGACGAATTGAACGAGTAAGTGAGCTGTTCTGGCGAGTGGCGATGTTGGGTCATGGGAAGTGCAAGGGAAGTCCAAGAGCGACCGAGGCGGCGAGAGGCGTCGGATCTTGATAGACGACGAGGTGAAGCGCACGCCGTCGTTGCGAGGCATGTCTCCGCCCGGTGATAAAATAACGGTGGACACGAAATGGCTGTGAGATGAAACCCCGTAGATTCTAGGGTTTTAGGAATGGCGGATGAAGAAGACGAAGCTAAGTGCGTCGCTGAACCTCAACAGGGACTGGGAGTGAACTCAGTGAAGTGACGCACTCGGCTTCGGATTCGGATTCGGAGCAGAGAATCGGAGGCTCCCAAACCGGGTCGGATTTTCCGATCCCGGTCAATTTCGGAGACGAGCCCGAGCCCGAGCCCGAGCCTATTGGACCCTTTTCTGAGGCAGACCCGAGGCATTTAGCTTTGTTGATGGGCTGGACAGAGATGGCAGGGCCATCCATGGCAGTGAGTTTTCAAAAGCATTTCTTTTCTTTTTCCTTTTGTGTAATTTTGCTTTTCAACTCTTGTTTAAGGTTTGAGACTGCGTTACTCTCGTCAATATAGAATAATTTTCTTCTTCTGCCCAAATCGTGTCTTCCCTGTAGAATATACACATGAGTTTTTGACCAGTCATAACATTCTTTCACGTTCATCGCCAATCGAATATTCTTAGATGCGGTAATATCCTCGTTTCGACCGCACCGAATAACACCCCTTTTTTTTTTTGTAAAAAATCTTCGGTCCTTACTGGTGGCCTTAGGAATTAGGAACGGTGGAGCTTGAATTTGACACCTCTCGCTTATCGAGATATAAGAAATCCAAGCGCCTAACTATTGTGCTAACCTATGGGGGGTCAAGAATATATCAATTACGAATGAGTTACTATCGACGTGCACCATATCCTCATCATCCATAAGTTTGACAAGAGTGGTGCGAGTTCAATTGCTATCAATATGATTAGACACTATTCCGAAAAGACCCGCCGATCGTATATAGCATCGAAGCAATGACATTTTGAGGGGACCTTTTACGGTCTGATGTTATATCGCAATTCGTCATTCATCGCAAGGAAATGAAAATGGAAGTGGAGTCCCTTATTGATCCACGCACCTAACAAATCATATGATAATTTTCTAAAACCACGATTTTTGTGATGACACAAGGATCGCATTTGGGCAGAGTAGGTGCTCGTCGTTTTGATGATTGGACATGACAAAAAAAAAGGTGGGGAAAGACGCAACCAAGCATTATATCATCTCACTCATAAACGACATGCCCTTTGTCATACACAAAAGAGGTGTCTATATTCGGTAATTCTCGAACGACAAAGAATTTGTCGCGTGTGTGGTTATAATATATCCTCATATATAATTCACGACGTTTCATCTGCATAATTACTCGAATTGCCACGACACTAAGTGGCCCGTGGAATAACGAAATGGGTATGAATGCCCTTTCTCTCTTGCAGCATCCTCCTCTTAGACTCGTTAAATTGGTCATAATTTCATTTCTTGTCCATATATGATGGGCTAAGTTGTTATATGGATTGATTATATTCAATAAGCGAGTCATAAATATCTTTAAAATATAATATGAGTGTTAAATGGACCAATAAATGGATTTACAACTTACTTAGATCCTACCCACTTTTATGGCTCTCTCTTCATTCTCTCTCGCCCTTGCTCAATCTTGCGCTCACTCAATCCACAAGTCCCACTTCGATTTGGATGTGAATTTTTCTAAATCGAGTTAAATGTGAAAGCAATTTAGGAATATGAGTCGGATCAAATATGAGTCGAGTAGAGATGAGGCATCGAACGGGTGGGTCAGCTCGGGTTTGGGTCGGGTCGAATATGGGCCGACCCATACCGACCTATGTAACCCGTTTTGATCCATTTTCGCGCTATACAAATTTAGTGACCCATACATATCATATCCGACCTATATTGTCAAAATACTTCAATATTAAAATTCAATTTGGAGAAAATTATTTCATATACTTTCTTAAAGATATATATATATATATAGCCTTTTTTTTTATATAGTTTTCTTAGTTAACTTATTTATGACACGTTTAAAACCCATTTAGGACCTATTAAGTTTCTAAATAACTCATTTATGACCCACTTTTAAAACTTAAGGAACCCATTTATGGCCCACCGCCATAAATATATGGGACAAATATAGGTTCTTGACCTACTTTGCCACACCTTTAGATATGAGTTGTCAAATGCACATTGCAATAAATGAGCTATAATAATTTATGACCCGTCCCAATCGTTTTACGGGTCTATCTCCCCATGTTTTGAACACGTTACATCTTTTGGACGGTGAAAAGAAAACACCATGACCACCACCTCCAGCCTTTATGGATGTCAAGTGACGAAAACCACAACATGATGGTACCGGTGGTCAAGCGTTCTTGAACTTGCTGTAATCTCAGCCTCAGGAGCTGCAATCTCTCTCTCTCTCTTTCTCTCCAGCTCTGTAATGATCTTCTGTGTATCTGATATTGGTGGCTACATAACAATCATCATATCTGATTGCCTCACATTCCTCTTCATGCTTCCTCTCAATCTCGCTCTCACGCCCGTATAACATTGATCGGTCGACCAAACAAAGACGATTAACCGACAAATCTCAAAAGTTCGACGGCAATATACCACGCATCACTGTACTTTACAAATTTCCGTGCCTAATGCCTTGTGGTCGACGAGCAAGCTAACGAACATATGGGTTGAGATTGCAGGAAGGACAACATAGATGAATGAATGGAACTTCCAGACAGGAGCCTAACCACGGTGCACCATTATTGAACATGAACTTAGGCATTGGGAAGTGGCAGATGATGTGGAACCCCTTCTTCTCTCTCAAAAAGCATAGAATGATTGAGACCTTGTCCCTCTACCTTATCTTCCACCATCACTGAATTGCCCTAACACCCACCTCAGGCTGCCCACCACCCATGGCTTTATCTTCTTAAGATTTTGACTTGGGGTTTGTTTGGTAACGATTTTGATTCTTAATTATGTTCTCCGAAACAAAAAATGATGACAAATATGTTTTGTAATGTAAATGATTCTCATTCTGTTCCCATAATAGTTTTGGAGTAAAAACAATAATAAAAAAATTGATTCTAGAAAAAAAAATTATTTTTGAGAATCACAAAAAGAACAAAGTCTTAATTAGATTTGAAAATTTACTAACAACTAATTTTCTAAATAAATTTTTTAAAATTAAAGTCCAAAAATATGCTTTAAATTCTAATAAAAAAGTTAAAATTTTTAAAATGGGGGAGTTAAAAAATTTAAAAAAATCAGAAAAATGCAAAAAATTATTTTTTTTAAATGGGCTTTTAAAAAAAATTGTATAAAAAATTTTAAAAAAGAAGAAAAATTTAGAAAAAGAATTCTCACCACCTAGTTTTTTTCACGAACATAAATTTTGTGCAGTTATCAAATGTATTTCTATTCCGGAAATAGAAGTTTCATCCGATTACCAAACTCGTTCTGATTCTTTAAAAATCATCAAAGGAGCATAATCGAAAAATATAATTCTAATTAGAATTACTTTTTGGAATCAAAATCGTTGCTAATCAGTCCTTTAGTAATTCAATTGTTCAAGCTTCAATGTGTAGCGTCCTTAGAAATTTTGTCTCGAGCCAGCTTACTTTCAACACACACCCATGAACTCTAGTTTCTCTTTTAAGAATTTTTTCCCCATCGTTCCCACGTCCCCACCTCTAGCTCCAGAGAAGGTAGGGAATCAAACTCTCTACCTTTCCCTTATTAAGTGGGAAGGATGGCTACTTAGGGTAGTTTTCTCTAAAGTTTACGTGATTGTATTTCTGAGCGAGTAAGGCCGACTGAGATAGACTCCTAAGACCGCACGAGTAAGGGAACACAACGAACCGGCCCGCGACATATATGCCACCAATGTTATTGATGTGTCACTAACATTGATGACGTTTAGATGTGGAGCAGACTGGATAGGAGGAAGAGGAAGAGGAAGAGGAAGACGGAGGGGGACCAGTATCGGTCCCCTGGCACAAAATGATAAAAGGACAAAGTAAATAAAGAAAGTTTCTTTTGTGGGTAAAGGCTGCATGTCCAGTGCGAAAAAAGCTGCAAGTACAATAAAAATTAGTGAGCTTTTAAGAACGTGGGATTGGAGCAGGCGTGGTCGGAGGGGCAGAAGATTCTCTGGACCATGACGTTTGACTGGGACGGGCTTTCCTCAATTGTGGGAATTTATGGATAGCTTATCTGTCTAATGATACTGCTCATTTGGGTAATTCAGAAAGGTGCATTGCTAGCCTTCCTAGTTGAATGGCTTTTTTTTTTTTTTTTTTTGTAATTATTGTTGTTTTTGTTGGTTTTTTTTTTTTTGCAACCGATATCGATATGATTCGAATGTTTATTTTGAGGTATTTTAAATCAAATGAGTACCGATAAATGTATTTTATGTCGAGAATTGGTTGGAACTTCGAAGAATTACGTCTAATCCTGAATGTGCCTCGAGCATAGGGATCAAGGGTTTCGAATTTTTTTTATTGTAGACTTTAACTTTAATGACAAGTTTCATGCAATGATCATGTTGAATTTTTAAGATAAATTATTGAATTGAAATATTATGGATTGACAAAATTCTAATCTTATGATAAGCAAGATAATTATCGGATAATCTAGATAGGTATCGTCTTTGGAATCTAAATGCAAGAGGGTTGCAAAGTATTCCCTTGTATCCTTTGCTTTTTCAATGATTTAAATCCGCACATCAGTTGACTATAAAATTTTCACAATATTATTTTGGTTTTTACTAGCTTGAATTTTATCGCTATTTTTCTGAATGAAGTCTCTATAAAAGATTGTGATTTTTTGCTTTGAGTGTAATTTAGAGCCGATTAACGCTCATTATAAACTCTATGTTGTATGGATTCATAGTGAATTTCTCGGCGGCCGATTTTTCCCAAGAAGCAAGCATCGACAATCGGGTCGAATAACGTAAATATCCGGTGTCATTGTAGTTGTTCCTTATTTTCTCTGGCAATTTTAACTTATGGCATTTGACTTTTATGGTAAAAAAATATCATTAATTTTTGAGCTACTCACAACATGACGCGTGGGCTTGTCAGTCAATTGGCCGTGTAAAAGCTATGTCACTTTGACTGCACTAGGAGTAAAGAACACGTGTGAATTGGTCTAATCTGACGGAAGCATATGTGTTAAAAAGGGCGGTTTGTTCGCCAGGATATCAATTTGAATTGATACGAAAGTTCGTTCACACTTTTATAAATGATATGACATTACTCTTTACAAGCCGAGGAATAAAATAGATCCCCATTTTCTATTATAAAAGCGTTCAAATTTAATTTACCGATTGTTTCCGATGGACTTGGCCAATTTTGATTTCTATTACGTTGTTGGCTACACACGGGTAAATTACTCGGGAGTCAATTAACAAAAATCATAAAATTAGGTAACCGTATCGTTTTTTCTACCATCACTTACGGTGATTATGACCTCATAACTTGTTTGGAGCCATTGCCTAACTTGACAATTCAAGACTAGCCTAAGAACTCATATTGGGAATTTATTTTTGTCACATTCACCATGAGATGAGATATCCATGTATGGGACTCATAAAACCCGGTGATGCATGTGAGTGAGATGCACGAAGGATCAATTCCTATATTAGGATTGGACCCTCGAGTCCAAGCGATCTCCGGACGCAGGACCTAGGCGCTTCGTCCCGGGACCTTTGGAAAATAGGCCTAGGACTTCGAGGACCGAGGACGGGGATGCGGGCTAGAGCCGAGAGATCCGGATGCCCGGGCCAAGGATCTCAAGGCCGAGCTCGGAGCTTCTAGGCTCGGACTCGAGACCTCCGGTGCCAAGGGCGCTGACTCGGGTCACCGATCCGTGGGCAGTGCCATCGGTTGACCAACAAATAAAAAAAAAAATCAAAAAATTGGATTAAATTGGACCAAGTCAATTGCGTGTGGAAAGAGATTAAAAGGGAGGGAAGCTACGCGGAGCGTGGGAACGAGAAGACGGTGGGGGGCGCAAGCAGGGGCGGGATCGGGATTTCACGTCCCCCCGCGAGCGTGGTGGGCGGGCGATGGCGGTTATGGTTATAGAGGGAACCCGAATAGCCCACGAAAACACGACAGCCGAGAAGGAGAAGGAGAAGGAGAAGAAGAAGAAGACGTTAAAGATTCAAAAATTTAAAAAAAGAGTCGGGGAAAAATTCAATGATTTTTTGGAGCGAGCGAGTCACGGCTCTTCATCCCTCCATCTCTGTCTCTGCCGCACTTTCTGTCCGTTTCGTCCCTCTCCCTCCTCTCTCTCTCTCTGCGGAAACCCTAGAATTCGCAGAGCCGGAGCTTTAATGCGATCGATCCCCATCGCTCTTTCCATCCACAGACCGCCTCTCTCTTCGCTTTAGCTTTTTCGCTTTTTTGCCCCCACTCTCTCTCTCTCTCTCTCTCGATCGAGCCAGCAGGTGGTGGAAGGACACGGGACTCCTTTCGGTACGTGCGTTTTACGCGCTCGCCCTCCGCCTTTTTTGGTGTTATATATGGAACTCCTGTTTGGTTGCTGCCCCCGTGCTCCGTTCTTCTCGCGGGGGCTTCCCTCTGTCCGATGGTGTCTGGTGCTTTGCTTTGTTTGTCTCGAGGCCGGGTCTCGCGTCTAGAGCGGATGCTTGTTTGCTGCTCTGTTTTGACCTGATCATTGCTTGCGGATACAAAGTCCTCCAACTTGAACTTCTGTTTGCTCGTTCTGCTTTATAGAGTCGATGCGCTGCAGTTTGTTTCGTGAGTATTTTGTAGTTGTGGAATGCATCGCAATAGCGATAAACATCATGTCTGTCGCTGGTTTTATTTTTTGGAGATGACGGAAATTGGGGTTCTGTGCTTCGGCATTTTCGCTATATCTGGCATTGGTGAGACTAAATAAATCTATCAGCAATATTCTTTCACTCCTTGTACTATACCGAGCTGCATAGACCAAGTAACGGTTGCTTAAGCTGCCACCAGCAAGCAAAATGAAAATTGGAGTTCCAGGCAATAGCATTTTTGCTATAATTGGCAATGGTGATAGATAGATCTTTCGGCTGTTTTCTTTCGAACCCTGTAATCACTGCATGGACGTACTACAATTTTAATTTAGCTATAGAAAGGCAAGATCATGTAACTCCACTGTTTTGTTAATTTTGCTTTTGCAGGATTAGTCAAACAGAACTGTTTGAAAGATTAAGATGGAATTAAATGGGAAGGATGACCTCAGGGTGCCTCTGTGGCAACCTACTGATAGTGTGACTGCCTCTTCAAGCACGACAGATCATAGTAAAGATGACAGAGTACAGAGTATTTCATTCAGAGTAGGTGATATCAAGTGTGCGTCCTGCGCAGTTTCTATAGAATCAGCTGTTGGAAAGCTTAATGGAGTTGAGAGTGTGTTGGTGTCCCCACTTCAAGGCCATGCTGCAGTGACATATATTCCCGAGCTTGTAAATGTAAGTCAGCTGTAACAATCAATCCATGCTGTTCTTCATACAGTGAGACACTAAGGCATACTCTTTTTTACATCCCTTTGTTCAATTAGATTACGTGTGAGTTATTTGCAACCTCTTCTCTCCTTGTTGTCTTTTCAAATTATGAACTTGAACATCATCTGAATTTCACTAGAAATGGCAGCTGTTATTTCTCCTCTTATGTGACTTGGGATAGTAAGTCTAGATCATCCCCATTTGTTAGCACCAAAATAATTTTGAAGAGCAAGAAATTGCAGACATTGAGTTCATCTATCAAGAGTTTTGTGGATCAAGTTGATAGCCCAAATATTGCGCGCTTGCCTAATGACATTTCTGCGAGAATGTTTTTAGTTTATCATGTGGGTTACAATTTTATGATAACAAGTTCTGGAGATGGATTTGTGTTGAGAAGACATGAACTTTATCTTTGTGAATTTTCCCAAAACCTTACAAACGCCAGAGAAAGTTGTATCAATGATAAGGAAGTACCTATCTGTCTGTCTGTCTTTGTATCTGCCTTTCTTCTCTCAAATTGTACTTTTATAAGATGTGCTCTCTATTTTGCTCGTGATCCATTTATTCTGCCTTATTAATGAGAAATGACAAATTTATGGCTCTCTTATTAGGCAAGAAAGATTAAGGAGTGCATCGAGGAAGCAGGTTTTGCAGTTTCAGAATTTCCAGAACGAGATATTGTTGTATGTCGTCTTAGAATCAAAGGAATGGCATGCACTAGCTGCTCCGAGTCTGTTGAACGTGCCCTTTCAATGGTTGATGGAGTAAAAAAAGCTGTGGTTGGTCTAGCTCTAGAAGAAGCAAAGGTCCACTATGATAAAAACATTATCGATACCAACCGCATTATTGAAGCTGTAGAAGATGCTGGGTTTGGGGCTGATCTCATCACAACGGGTAATGATCTGAACAAAGTGCATTTGAAAGTTGAAGGAGTGAATTACCCAGAAGATGCAGCTATTATTCAGACCACCCTTGAGTCAGCTGAAGGTGTGAATGAAGTTGAGATGGATTTGGCAGAAGAAAAGGTCGTCATTGCCTATGACCCAGACCTTACTGGTCCAAGGTCCCTAATACGTTGCATAAAAGAAGCTAGCCACGGGTCTAAATCGTACAACGCAAGCCTCTATATTGCTCCCAGACGTAGAGAATCCGAGCAACAAGAGGAAGTACGGATATATAGAAACCAATTCTTGTTAAGCTGCCTCTTTTCAGTTCCAGTTTTCGTATTCTCTATGGTACTTCCGATGCTTCATCCTTATGGGAACTGGTTAGAGTATAAGATATACAACATGCTCAGCATCGGGATGCTCCTGAGATGGTTACTTTGCAGCCCAGTGCAGTTTGTCATTGGCCGAAGGTAAGAAAATGTTTTCCCAAATAATTATTGATTGTGTTGTGTCGAGTTTTCACACTTAAGAAGTTGTCTATTGGATGGCATATGATGTTAAGGTCGCTTCCGAGAATCATCTAACTTTTCTGATTTTGGATATTTTCTAGGTTTTATGTGGGGGCATACCATGCATTGAGACGAAAATCAGCTAATATGGATGTTCTGGTTGCATTGGGAACCAATGCTGCTTACTTTTATTCTGTATATATCATGATAAAGGCATTGACTTCTGATAAGTTTGAAGGGCAAGACTTTTTTGAAACAAGTTCCATGTTGATATCCTTTATTCTCTTGGGAAAATATCTGGAGATTGTAGCCAAAGGGAAAACCTCAGATGCTTTAGCCAAGTTGACTGATCTGGCACCTGATACAGCTTGTTTGGTTAACTTGGATAATGAAGGGAATGTTATTTCAGAGGAGGAAATTAGTACTCAACTTATACAAAGGAATGACATATTCAAGATTATTCCTGGCTCAAAGGTTCCTGTTGATGGGATTGTCATCACTGGCCAAAGCCATGTCAATGAAAGTATGATCACAGGGGAGGCTACGCCAGTTGCTAAAAGACCAGGTGACAAGGTATTGCCTAGTCTTCTTGCTTAACATCTCATGTACTGGAGTTATATTTGCACTGCAATTTTGACTGGCACCTCACCTGTCCTTTATTTGGATGCATAGGTTATTGGTGGAACCATGAATGAGAATGGATGCTTACTAGTAAAGGCCACTCATGTTGGGTCGGAGACAGCACTTTCTCAAATAGTTCAACTGGTTGAAGCTGCTCAGCTTGCAAGAGCACCTGTTCAGAAACTAGCAGACCAAATTTCAAGATTTTTCGTGCCAACAGTAAGTCTCTTTCTTTGGTCCTGCTTTATGTAGTTACCTTGTTGATCGATAATATTGCTTTGCCAATCAATTAATTATGATTTCTTCTCTTCTATATACAGGTGGTTGTGGTGGCATTTTTTACATGGCTGGGATGGTTTATCCCTGGAGAAGTTGGTCTCTATCCTAAATGGTGGATACCAAACGCAATGGATGGATTTGAACTTGCTCTGCAGTTTGGTATATCCGTGCTTGTGGTTGCCTGTCCTTGTGCCCTCGGACTAGCAACTCCCACGGCTGTCATGGTTGCCACTGGCAAGGGTGCTTCACAAGGTGTGCTTATCAAAGGTGGAGACGCACTTGAAAAGGCACACAAGGTAGGATTTGAAACTATCATCTGGGAACTGAGCAATACCTTTACTTGGAAATGCAGACATTCATTCACTCCTGAAGAATTTGTGCTGCTTTGTTCACTGTATTACTATTCCAGACAAGCCTTTCTTGCTTGTTTCTGTCGTCTTACGTTTTAATATCCGTTTTAGTAGTTGGTTCTCTTTATGCAGCCAGGTTGTTTCAAGGGGTGAATGACCAGATCTGTAAACACCTACCACATTGTCATTTTGAATGTCTTTAAGTATGCTAAAGAAAGTACTTTTCACTTCCTTTCCACTGGTGGTTACATTAGTTAGTAATAATTGCCTCATAGTTCAGATGGTGTATTCTGAGCCACATATTCTGTTAAGACATGAATGCCACCAACCATTTTTTTCTTTTGTCCTGTCCTACAGATAGAGGACAGTGTTCTATTGATAGCAAATCCTTGTATTAATTTGCAAATTGCAATCTCCTTGAGAATGATTGTAAGTGCGTGTTGTTGAAGTTAGACATACGGATAAATCTGTAAGTAGATGGCTTGAATCTGTTGTGAGCTCCTTTCCAATTTCTTTTATTTGTATCTTAACTTCTGTTATACGCAATATATTTACATTTTTTTTCTACAGGTGAAAATAGTGGTGTTTGACAAGACAGGGACATTGACTATTGGAAAGCCTGCGGTGGTTAGTGCTGTTCTCTTCTCCTCTTACTCAATGGAGGAGTTCTGTGACCTGGCTACCGCTGCAGAGGTGCGTCTCTCTATTGTAGTATAGTGTCCTACTATGAAAGAGTTGGATCACTAAGCAGAAAGTGGTAATGGAAAAAACCTATGAATTGGGTGTAATTCAGGATCTTCTGACACGCCACTATTCAATCTCAACATTTTACTCTTTCAGTGGAAATTGTTTATATTGCAAAGAAGTGACCTTGATAATTGTGTTCAAGTAGATACGCATTCATTTGATAGTAGATGAAATAATGGTTTGGTGCAGTGCTCTTTATGTGATTCATTGGCTGTCTGTAATACTTAGGTGAATAGTGAACACCCAATAGCAAAAGCTGTCATGGAACACACAAAGAGGCTGCGCAAGAAATTCGGATCCAGCACTGACCATAATGCAGAGGTCAAGGACTTTGAGGTGCACCCAGGAGCCGGGGTGAGAGGAAAAGTGGGTGAAAAAGTGGTTCTAGTCGGCAACAGGAAGCTCATGCAGGCCTTTAATGTGGCTATTGGTCGTGAGGTTCAGGACTACATCTCAGAAAATGAGCAAATGGCTCGTAGCTGTGTGCTTGTTGCCATTGATGGAAAGATTGCCGGAGCTTTTGCTGTAACTGATCCAGTAAAGCCAGAGGCTGGGCGTGTCATATCCTTTCTCCACTCAATGGGCATCTCTAGTATCATGGTGACCGGTGATAACTTGGCCACAGCGATAGCTATATCAAAGCAAGTCGGTATCCAGAAGGTTTTTGCTGAGACAGACCCGGTGGGCAAGGCTGACAGGATCAAAGATTTGCAGGTACCCTTATCTTGCCTTGGTTCTAAAGTGGACTGCGTCTATCTTAAATGGTTATTCTTATATCGTTGAAGTTTAAATAGTTGTCTTGAGCGAGCACTTCGTGTTGCCAAGGATTCTTTAGATTGGAAGTAGGTTCCTAATAACGGGTGGACATGTTTCATACGATAAATATGAACATGATCTCATCATAGGTGGTTCTATTCCTTCTAGAGTTGTACAAAATTGAAATCATGATGCATCAGTTTTGATGGCATATTTGTGCATCATATTGGGATTTGACAGGGTTGGACCGTGTAGTGTAGAAGTGTTGTGCAATGACTACCAACTCATCTAAAACTTAAGTTGATAGGTAAATGCGTAATTTAAACATTCAAATACTCCGACTCTCCTTAGTCATAGGTTGGTTTTGGCTTAAGCACGATGCATGACATTTGATCATAATCAAGCGGGCAACTGAGGAATTCAGAGACTTTTGAACAAAGATATCTTAGAATCCACTTTTCCACAAGCTTTAGCTTTTAGTACCGTCCAACGTTATTTGAGCTTAGGTCATGAGTTTGATTCTTAAGGCTCCGTCTTCTGTTTATTTTGTCTTATGCTACTAATATACTGCCCACGGGCCTCAACTCTCTGTTCGATGAAGGCTGTCCCTCCTTGTACCCTATTCGTGCATATGCTACGTATCTTGTAAAGGACAAATTGGTTTGACGACTGAGAATTTAAATCTGATGCAGAAGAAAGGGATGACAGTGGCAATGGTGGGAGATGGAATCAACGATTCACCGGCCTTGGTTGCAGCAGATGTTGGCATGGCGATCGGTGCAGGCACCGACGTTGCCATAGAAGCGGCTGACATAGTTCTCATCAAAAGCAACCTGGAGGACGTGGTCACCGCCATCCACCTGTCCCGGAAGACGATGTCGCGCATCCGACTAAATTACGTGTGGGCCCTCGGCTACAACATCCTAGGCATGCCGATTGCTGCCGGCATCCTGTACCCATTCACCGGGATCCGCCTACCGCCTTGGCTTGCCGGCGCCTGCATGGCCGCTTCCTCCCTCAGCGTGGTCTGTTCCTCTTTACTATTGCAGTCTTACAAGAAGCCTCTGAACGTCCACGACACTCAAGGCCAGAACTATTGCCCCAAATCAGCTTGAGACGAGCCCAGGTTGCATCTGTTCCATCTTTTCTGTCTGCTAATGTGATAATCTAATCTCTGCAATTGGAGCTGTACATGGGCGAAGGTAATGCAAGTGCCTCGCTCCTTTAAGACTGCTTTTAGATATGCACCCTAATTCCTGCTCCAGATTGCAAATGTCATTTCGTGTTCCCTCGACTGATCGTTGCTTCGGAGTTGCGATTTCAGAAGCCTAACCCGCCGATGCATCGCGATCGAGATTGCAATCAAATTCTGTCGAGCAACTTGACGCACGGTTGCAAAATCCTATTAGCATAGTAGAGACTTATTTGCTTCTCTTCACCTTTGGGTAAATGGTAGTGGATGTAATGGTAATCAAAGCACGACGATCATTGAATAGCTCAGCTCTGGTGGAGCCTTACGTACTTTTGATGAAACTAGGTAGGAATTTTGTCGCGCCAGACACCATCTGGGCTTTTCCATGAAACTACGTCGGATCGCCTAAAATGCAGGGAATATGATTTCTCGGACGCTAATTACGTTGTGAATTTTTCCTATTCTACGGTTGAAAAGCGATACCCAATAGCCATAATAAATATGCAAACTTCACTCGCTAAATTCGACATAATCATATCAGGGTCGATTGATATGCGATGGCGAGAAGAAATATTCTCCTATAAAAGGGAGATTTTTACAAATGAAAATTGGAAAATAAGTTTTGACCGGCCGTCTACACCCACTAGATTATGCATGTAACCTACGTCATCCCTCTAGGGCGATAGGCATTATTTGATCAGGAATAAATTTTACTCGTTGGTTCTAAAATATTGGGAAAATTTCAAATAAAAAATCAAAAGTATTCTTATTTTTTTTAAAATAAAGTCTTGAAGTGAATTTTGTTTCAAATAACGGCTTGAAGCGCTCTAACTATTTCAAAGAAAAGCCTAATTATATTTTTGTCATTTACTTTCTTTTAAAAAAAATTTTTCTTTTTTTGTGTCCTTTTATTTTTCTTTCTTTTATCTTTTTTCCTCTTTCTCACTTGTGGCTGGCGAGCCATCGCTTGGGATCGGAGAAGGAAGGGCCCAAAAAAGGGAAAAAAAAGGAAAAACTAAAAAGAAAAAAAAGTAAATGATGAAAAATACTTTTGATTATGTATTTCTTTAAAACAAAAAAGGGCATTTTAGACTCTTATTCAAAATAAAATTCATTTCAGGCTTTTTTTTTTTTTTAACAAATAGAGCATTTCATGCTCTTATTTGATAGATAAAATTTACTTTAAATTTTTATTTAAGAAAATAAAGATATTTTAGGGCTTTATTTGAAATTTTCTGAGAAGACTTTCTTGTAGCAACTTATATTCATATAGGAAATAAAGTAAAAAAGACGTGATGGATTACGGCGCATACCGGAGATCGGTTTCCCCGGCGTACGACACCAGTCCCCATTTAATTGGACACTTTTGTTTCCGACAACAAGCGAGCCCCTCTCTCCCCCGAACGAAACTCAGGCAGGCACATGCAACCAGGTCGCTTCCCCGGTCGGATGGGCTGAGAAATTCTTCTCCTGAAGGTGATCGGAGGCGAGCTTTTCCGTTCGGCGCTTGTTCGTTCGTTCGTTCGTTCGTTTTCCTTATACCCCCCGTGTCTCTCCGCTGCGGCGACTTTCCATTCCGTAGCAAAAGAGCTCTTCGAGATTTCTGTGGTAATTTGAGGTAAACGATGCACGATCTCGCCTCTGTGTCCGAGTCGTTGCGAGGGGGTTTGTGGGTTGTATTTCCGCCATGGTTGAAGGAGGAGCGAGATATTCTTGTGGATCTTGCTGATTTCTGATTCCATTTTTTTTCCCCTCTTTCGTTTGCTCACAATTTCGGAAATCGAAGGAGATTTGGTGGAGAGTCGTGTATTAACTTGAGGTTTCGGGCCATTTCGTTTCTGAGATGAATGGAGAGAGTCGAATAGGCTGATTGGTTGATTCGAGGATGTTACGAAGCCAATTGGCTTGGAGCTTCTGTGAATGCTGCTGCTCCCTTTTTTTGGCTTATTAGGAGATATCGGATAGGTTTAGCGTGGCGAGAGATGGACAGTTCGAGCTTGGGAGGCGGGTTTTTGTCGGTGTCGAGTGGGGGGTTGTTAGACCTGGAGTCCTCAATGCACAGGCACCAACAGACCCACCTGGCTCATTCTTCCATGAGCGATCGGCAGCCGGTGAATCTCATGACTGGTCTTGAAGGCAGCGGCCAACTCATTGGACTGATGGAAGTCGGGGGCTTGACACCACGAGTTGTGCCAACAAATTTCAGCAAGGGGAAGGCCGCGGTTGGTGTGTTGAATGCCGGCAATATGAGCGAAGAGGATGAACCTAGTTTGGATGATGGAAATGGCGAGAGTTCAGGAAAGGGTAAGAAGGGTTCTCCTTGGCACCGAATGAAGTGGACGGATGAGGTGGTTAGGCTTCTCATAGCAGTGGTTGCTTGCGTGGGCGATGATGGGGCTGCTGAGGAGGGATTTAGGAGGAAAGCCGGGATTCTCCAGAAGAAGGGCAAGTGGAAAACTGTTTCAAAGATCATGATCAGTAGAGGTTGTCATGTTTCACCACAGCAGTGCGAGGATAAGTTCAATGATTTGAACAAGAGGTACAAGAGACTGAATGATATTCTTGGGAGAGGAACTAGTTGCAGAGTGGTGGAGAACCCTGCCCTTATGGATTCCATGCCTCAGCTATCTGCAAAGGCAAAGGAAGATGTGAGGAAGATATTGAGCTCGAAGCATTTATTTTACAAAGAGATGTGTGCCTACCATAATGGCCAGAAGATTCCTAACTGCCAAGATTTTGATGTCCAAGCGTATTCATTGCATCTTGAGAGGGGATCTAAGGATGATAATGTTTCAGATGAGGAAGCTGAAGACAATGAGGATTGTGATGACGAAGATGACGACGATGGATTGGATGATGAGGATGACAATGGTGTTGAAGGATGCCGGGGAAAAGTGTGTGAATCTAATAAGAGGAAAATGATTGAGGAGGATGGCCCTTCATGGCCGCAGTGTAGTAGGCAAGAGGATTTGCAATTTGAGATGGCAGATATATTTCAGGACCCATCAAAGACACCATGGGAGAGAAAAGAGTGGATTAAGAGACAGATGTTGCTACTTCAAGAACAGAGTGTGAGCATTCAGGCTCAATCCTTTGAGCTCGAGAAACAGCGTTTCAAGTGGCTAAGATACTGCAGCAAGAAAAACAGGGAGATGGAGCGGTTGAGGCTGGAAAATGAGAGGATGAAACTAGAAAATGAGCGGGGGTTTCTGGAGTTGAAGCATAAAGAGTTGGAGATCAATTCTAGGAGGTCGGAAGCATCTTTTGACCCAACTTCTCATGGCATTGACAGATTTCAAGGGAGAGATCACATAGAGTTGAGTAGGCATCAATAGCAACCTACTAACCTCTCTTTGCTGTCTCTCCACTCAGAAGGACAAGCTAAACGGGTTTTGTATATACTGCTTTATCATCAAAGTTTGGTGGGACTGCTATCCTTTTTTTTTGGCCCTATGAGTAGACTTGTGCTATTGGAAGTGGATTGTCGTATTTTGATACTTCATGTCTGCCTGTGAACTGCCTAATGTAAACCTGCAGTAAGATTTTCCAATTAGCAGTGCGAAATCTTTCTCTCCTAGGATGATCTTTGCTTCACGTAAATGTCTTTGGGAAGCCTAACCTTGCAGATTCATTCACACTATCCGATGCAGTGGCTGAGTTCATTTTCTGTTAACAGATGGATACTGCTTGGGCGTCAAGCAGCTTTTGTTGCACCTGAGTTGCAAGACTGAGCAGGTTAATTCAATTCCAAACTTTGGTTTATATTTATGTCCATTGTTTGTCAGGTGATATGGACATTTAGCAGAGAAATTTGCCTGGAGATGTCCAATTCGTAAAGCTGGCACTTAGGATCCACTTGGGTTTCTGCACTTTTTGTGCTAATCAGAGAAAAAAGCACATGAATGGTCGGATCAGTGCTTTTTTCGAAAAAGAAGTACCGCTTGACCAAAAGTTTGAAAATGCGGAGAGAATTGCTGGATGGAGGAGCATTTTGAGCAAGACTGTTGAAAGAGATGACTGTGAATGATGCTTGATGATACCCATATCGAAAAGTGGTTGCTCTATATAGATGATGCTCTCTCTGTATGATACTTGTTCGTTTTCTTTTTTACCAAGTATAACATTTTCCGGTCAAGGGATCCGCCATCTCTGGACCGGTTGTCTGTGCTTAGAAGCCACCAATCACCAATCTCAAGGCATTGGTGGCTTAACTTACTTGGACAAGTCTTGTTTTACCACCTATGCATCTTCATTCAATTGAAATTTGTGTTGTAGTACTGTCACGTTCCTTGAAATCTGGGTATAACTTTCTTCATGTGTGTGTTCTCCATGTTGTCTTGGATTCTAAAGCTGACGATGTTGCGTCGAAGATTATCTTCGTATGCATATCACATTCACGACATAGGATAAATTGTTCTCTAGACTCATTTTACTAAACCGAACGAAAACTAGATTGCAAACTAGTAGGGGCTATTCAGGATAGCAATGTACTAGTTTCATATTCTTTTTTGTGCTACGAGGGGCTTTGTTTGTCGCATCGTCCATGGATTGAATCGGGATGACGTCCTATATATATATATATGGGGGCCGGAATTATACATGTAAAGCGCTAGTTTCTTGTTAGTTTTACCTTTTTCTTTTTTTTCGAGTTTGAGTAATTTAACATGATTAGAATTTGCATAGCCCAAGTTACAACACAGAAAATGTATTTATACAAGCTCATGAGAATTTTATGCAATAATGACACAAATGGTCACCATGTAATCCATAAATTTTTAATTTGCTCAATATGTTTACGGATTTTTAATTTGTTCAATATGGTGTGGATTTTTAATTATATGAAAATATTCAATGCTGTTATTCCATTAAGTAGTGTGGTTCTTGAATTATATGAAAATATTCAATGTTGCCATTCCATTAAGTCAAGATCGGGGACAAATTCGAACATTTTCATATAGTCCTTGAACTAAATTAAACATGTACCAAAGTTTAGGGATCACATTGCATATTGGCTAAAGTTCGGGGATCATATTGAACGAATTAAAAATTTAGGGATCACATTACATATTGGGCCAAAGTTTATGGATCGTTTGTGTTTGTTAGGTTTATTACTTATTACTCCATAATGTTAGCAAGTTTAGGTTATTTATGTAATGTACAAGGCTTTAACCTAAGCCTATATATACTTCTTTTGATCTCAATAATAATTATTCTCTCTTTTATAAAAAAATATGGTATCAGAGTTGTTGCGATCTAAAAGAAATTTTTAGGTTAATAGATTGTCAAGTTAATTAAATGACTAACCTAATACGGACTCTCTCAAGCCCTATCAAATCGCAATTTAGATTAATTCAAATGATTTTAACTTTAGAGTAGCCACTAACCATTTTTTATAGATTGGTTAGAAACCTAAATAAAATAGCGGGATGACTATTTTATTCCTATGAACTAGAGATTAAAGATTCGGGGACTTGGTTATATTAATTAATTAAAGCTAATGCCCTTTCAGTACGTTAATTCCATGAGACATCCTAAGTCGGTGACTCAAGCGTGATTGAATTCACTTCAAGTTCAAAAGAGGTGTTTTTTTTTTTTCACTTTCTTAGATGAATGCAATACATGACATGCAAAGACTAACCTATTTGCCGCAATTTATATGATTAAATTAAACATGCAAAAATGATATCAAATTAATGCAATATTCAAAGCAACATGCAAAAAATCATGTAATTAAAATAAAGTAAACGTGCAAAGACTATATATAGCACACGTAAATTCATGTCTAACCTAGATAGCATGCGGCACTTATTCTAAGCAATTTAGTCATACAATTAGACTAACCTAATGTGAATATCCTAAACATGATACTAAATTACTAATGACATGCAAAATGACATGGCAAAATACAACACGACATAGATATGCAAATTATGAGACATGCGAACGCTATGATATAATATGCATGATTTTTGAAAAAAATGGATGAGGGACTAAATGATACTCGAAAATATGAAATGAATATGCAGGATATGCATGGAATCACACAAGATAAGATGAGCTGATTTTTTTTTATTCTTTTTCCTTTGAATTTTTGGCAAAGACAAGATATGCATGAATGATTTCCTTATTCAATTTTGTCCTAGGCTTCTAAGAATCCTCACATTCCTAAAAAATTCAGTAGATAGGGCTTTCAAAGAAAACCATATCTTACTAAATCTTTTAAGGAATTTTGATATTCATGAGATTCAATCGAAAATAAAGATATCATTGGAGATCAAAGAAAATCCCTATCCACAATAAGATAACAATCAAAAGCGAGAAATCATGGATATCCATCTTCATCTTTTTCGAAAATTATAATACCTAAAATCTAAAATCGGCTCAAAAAGATAGTGAATCGGACCTAAAAGACAATAAATCAAATTTGCTAATTTTTGTCTTTACTAAGCTAGAGGTTCGTACCCGAATGGCAATGGGTAATACGGGTAAGGTTGTCATGCCTATTAGGAAAATGATTTTCCTAATTTAGATTTAGGATTTTTTTTTATTTTAGAAAATTATGTCAAGATAAGAACCAATTGTGCAATTCAAGAGCAATTCTTTTTTTCCGGAAAAATTATTACTTTGATGCCTAATCTTGTAAAAGTTATCTCTTTTGATAATCAAGAATTGAAAATCAATTTTGTTTAACCAAAGAGTAAAAGATGCATGAAATTCAAGAACAAACATAAAACATATGCAAATCTAAATCAAATGACTACATCTTTGCAATCAAAGGATGAGAAAATTACCTTTCATGAGCCACAAAATTCTGCACAGAATATCCGATGAAATCCGCCTAAAACAGAATTATTCTTGGCTCCGAACTGCAGCGAAAATTGTCCTCCGAGTCCCCGAATTCGGACCGACCGATGGAGGATCACGCACGGCTAGGGTTCATGGTCGACAACCCGCAAAAATCAAGAGAGATTTTGCAAGTGCTTCTCGGTGTACGGCAACTCGTCTTCGGTGGTTGGCAGTTATCGGGGACAAAACTAACTGAAATTGCTAATCCTTTTGATGACTTTCTGTGTCATCTAGCAGGGACAACAAACTGATGAAACACAACTTCACGTGATGGACTGCCTCTTCTCAATTCCTTTTCGACCGCAACCTCGCAAGTGGACCCCGTTGCATGTAGCCGTGAATGAAGGAATTCCTTCGGAGAATTCACTGATTTCACTTTAGTGTCTTCGGCTCGGTGGACGTGAATGATTTACGAACCGCTACTGGACGGAAGGTGTAGCGCCGGCAACGAGACAACGTCGGGGACTGAGGTTTGGCCGATGGAGCCGAGAATCAATAGAGCACCGCCGAACTCTCTCTCTCTCTCTCACGCCTTTCTCCAAATATTTTCTTTACTGTGTGTTGATGTGTGGAAACCCCCTTTCATGTGAAACTCAAAGCACCTATTTATAATAGTGAGTTAGGGGTTTCGTAAAAGTATTCTCTTGACATTCTTAAGGAGATTGGTTTGCATGATGCTAAGCCTGGTGACACACCTATAGATCCCGGGGTGAGGCTTGATAATGAACATGGAAAGTTTCTTCGTGATCTAGAGAAGTATCGTCGGTTAGTAGGCAAGTTAAATTATCTTACTATTACTCGTTCGAATATTTTGTTTGCTGTTAGTGTGGTGAGTCAACTCATGAGCTTTCCCCGTACTACTCACTGGGAAGCCATCCTACAAATTGTTCGGTATTTGAAGGGAGCTCCGGGTCAAGGGCTTGTGTTCCATAATCGGGTTCATCTTCATATAGCTGGTTGTTTTGACTCTCAAGTCTTTGGAGGTAACGGGATATTCTAATGCAAATTTGGGCCGGTTGCCCTATGGATCGCTGGTCTACTTTGGGATACTGTGTATTTTTCGGCGATAATCTTGTGTCATGGAAAAGAAAGAAACAGTCCGTTGTTTCTCGATCTAGTGTAGAGGCCGAGTATCGTGCTATGACTAATGTTATATGTGAACTTTAATGGGTTCGTATGCTGTTTGACCGAGATTGGATTGTATATGATCGGATCATCTACTCTCTATTGTGATAATCAATCCGCTATTCACATTACTAGCAATCAAGTGTTTCATGAGTGAACGAAAGATAGAGAGGTGGATTGTCGTTTCGTTGAAGAAAATGTGAATTATGGTGATATACGGCTAGTGCACACACTTTCTAAGGAGCATCTAGCAGACATTTTCACAAAGCCTCTTCGATGTGGACAAATTTCATATATTTGTCATGAGTTAGGTCTTTTTGATATGTATACCCCAACTTGCGGGAGAATGTTAGGTTTATTACTTATTATTCTATAATATTATCAAGTTGGGATTATTTATGTAATTGTAGAAGGCTTGACCCTAAACCTATAAATAATTCTTTTGATCTCAATAATAATTATCTCTTTTAGCAAGAGCATTGTCATTTTCCCTAATTTCATTTGTGTTTGGTGTTGAATGAAGATGGTGTTTGTTGAGTGATTTGTGACATTAAACTTTGAGATAGTAAGTTATATATAAGCTCGGCTTGTTGGCTATTTCAATCTCACTTTGTGCTAGTTTGATTTTATATGTCATGATGCATGAACCCTACATTAATTAGGCAATGCCTAACTTTATGAGTAAATGAAATTAAATTTGAGATTGATAATACATGACTAAAATTGATGACTCAAAGGCTCACAAATCTGAATGTAGTATAGTTGAGTTGATATGCATTTAAATCAAGTTGAACTCAAATCTAATACCGCATTTAAGCAGCATGCAAGCCTAATTAAGTATTTTAAATGATGTATGTAGATCAATAAGACCGAGGAAAAAGGAAAATAACATTAATTTTTGGATTTCGTATTTTCATTCGAGAAACTGGAGCTAAAACTCAAGAATCCAATATTACATTGAAATTTATTGGGTTAATAACCCAATTTAATTTGTTAATTACCCAATTTAATGTAATTAATGAAGTTTAAAAATCTCTAACTACACAAGGTTTAATCAATTATATTAACAGAAAAAATAAAATGGTTGTCCTATTTTTTTTTTTTTTTTTGGGGGTCATACTTTTGGTTGTCCTTTTTAAGGCTGTAGGCTGTAGCTGTGAAGAAACCTCGATAGTTGGAAACCTGTCTTGCATGGAGCTGCACGACCAGAAAGCTCCAATGACAAGAGCCAACCCACGTTTGTGATGATCCCTCTCCATGCAGCCGCTCACCGATCTCTCCTCCGTTCGCTCCCGAACCCTCTGCTGAGCTCTCTCCTCCTCTCTCCGCTCCACACCCGGTCTCTCCCTCCCCACAGAGACAAGCCCACGAGCTGGAACACCACCCACGCTTTCGTCCTCTCGAACCCGCTCCTCTCCCTGCTGGAGCGATGCCGGTCCATGTCCCAACTGATGCAAGTCCAAGCCCAGATGGTGGCCACCGGCCTGGTCTCCGATGGGCTGGCTCTGAGCCGCCTCGTCGCCTTCTGCGCCATCTCGGAGTCGCGGGACCTCGAGTACTGCGCCAAGATCCTGTACGGCGCGGAGGACCCGAATGCGTTCTCGTGGAATGTGGCGATCAGGGGCTTTGCAGAGAGCGAGAGACCGAACGAAGCGTTCGTTCTGTACCGGCGGATGTTGAGGAATGGCGGGTCGAAGCCGGACAATTATACTTATCCCCTGCTGCTGAAGATATGTGCTAATTCGTCGATGAATCGTTTCGGCCGCGGAATTCTTGGCCATGTGGTGAAGTTGGGATTTCACGGCGACTTGTTCGTGCGCAATGCGGTGATCCATATGTTTGTTTCGTGGGGCGAGGTGGGGAAAGCACGTGAGGTGTTCGACAGAAGCCCTGTGAGAGACTTGGTTTCATGGAACTCCTTGATCAATGGGTATGTGAGGAGTGGGCTCGCGGGTAATGCTTTGAGAGTGTATCGTGAGATGGAGGCAGAGGGTGTTATGCCGGACGAGGTCACGATGATTGGCATGGTCTCTTCATGTGCCCAATTGGAGGATTCGAAACTAGGGAGAGAATTTCACCAATTGATTGAAGGGAATGGGTTGACTTTGACTGTGCCTCTCGCCAATGCTCTTATGGACATGTACATCAAGTGTGGGGATCTCGAACAAGCGCAGGAAATTTTCGATAACATGACGATGAGAACTTTTGTTTCTTACACTACGATGGTTGTTGGATATGCAAGATTCGGGTTTCTAGACATGGCCAGGGAGCTTTTTGATGGCATGCCTCAAAAGGATGTTGTTCCATGGAATGCATTGATAGGTGGCTATGTTCAAGCTAACCGTAGCAAGGAGGCTCTAGCCTTGTTCCATGAAATGCAATCCAGTAACACAAGACCAGATGAAGTTACGATGGTTACTTGCTTATCGGCTTGCTCACAACTAGGGGCTCTTGAAGTTGGGATATGGATTCACCACTACATAGAGAAACACAAGCTTTCTCTCAATGTTGCCTTGGGAACTGCTCTTATCGACATGTATGCCAAGTGCGGAGATATTCCTAGAGCTCTCCGTGTTTTCTTGGAAATGCCGATGAAAAATTCCTTAACCTGGACGGCATTAATATGCGGTTTAGCTCATCATGGATATGCACTGGATGCGATATCCTTCTTCAGGGAAATGCTTGGTGACGGGCTGAAGCCAGATGAGGTCACATTTCTAGGGGTGCTATCAGCTTGTTGTCATGGGGGTTTGGTTGAAGCTGGCCGTAATTTCTTCTCTCAAATGACTTCTGAATTTAATCTGTTCCCAAGGCTTAAGCACTATTCTTGCATGGTAGACCTTCTTGGACGGGCTGGTTTATTGGAAGAGGCGGTGAAGCTTATTGAGGGCATGCCAATAAAGGCAGATGCTGGAGTTTGGGGCCCATTGTTTTTTGCTTGTCGAGTTCACAGGAATGTCCTCCTGGGACAAAAGGTGGCTTTAGAACTTCTAAAGTTGGATCCTCATGACAGTGGTACTTATGTTCTACTGGCGAATATGTATGGAGAAGCAAACATGTGGGAAGAATCTAGGAAGGTGAGGAAGATGATGACAAATAGAGGAGTAGAGAAGATACCAGGATGTAGCTCAATTGAGGTTAATGGAGTTGTTCATGAGTTTATTGTTAGAGATAAATCACACCCTCAATCAAAACGGGTTTATCAATGTCTTGTCATATTGACAAGGCAGCTGCATCTTGTTGAGAATATGGTTGATATTTCTAATTTGGGTGACCATCCTCTTTGAATATGATTGATCCCCGCCGGTGGCTTGAGGCTACTGCAGCATGTTGACTTGAGCTCGGGTCTGATGGGCACATTACGATGCTCCAGAAATTTGAAGTGGTTTTCATTTTATGGGCACTTGCAGCATGCAGGCAGCTGGTCAAGTTCACACGGGATGAAAATTATTTACCAGGTACTTGTTTTGGAGTAAATCACACAGGTTATGTATTGGGCTAATGACAAGTGACAAGTATAAATGCTCTTTGGCCACATAGAAGCAGATCGTGCGGATAGGATTTTTAATGTCCTTTATAGCATCTATGTAGAGCTTATAATCAGATCCTCTTCGAAAATCATAATTTGTGCATCTTTGTTTATCAATAAGGAGAGAAGAGCAGAAGGTATTTGTATGTTTTTACAAGTCAATGTTTCAAGGATCCTAGGTTGAAAGATATATTCAGAGCAAGACTTGGGACTACAAATAGAAAAGAAGTAAAAAGATATTGCGATTTATTGTAATCTTTCTAAAGTATTTGTTATGTGCTTTAATTTATGGAGTACATGGGACACGGTCAGTCAAGTTTATGCAATCATTGCAGCTCCTTCATTAGCAAGTTCTGGCGGGTGATCTGCACGCGTCCTGATGTTTGAGGTACCGGCTGTCATGCTTGTTTTAGAGGTAAAAATACCTCCTGCAGCTAGTCTGCATAGGAGGTATTTTTACCATGTACTACTTTAATGGGATTGAATTAGTGAATCTGGCAATACTAGGTTGATGGCAAAATCCCTCTTAGGCTAAAAGGAAAATTTTATAAAATAACAGTAAGGCTTGCAATCCTATACGGAGCTGAATGTTGGCCAGCACAATGGCAACATGGGCATAAAATGGGAGTAGTGGAAATGGGGATGTTAAGGTGGATGTGTGGTCATATACAATGATGGATAAGATAATAAATAAAGATATTCGACGAAAAGTTAGAGTAGTACCGGTGACAAAAAAGATGAGAGAACATAGATTGAGATGGTTTGGGCATATTCTTCGAAGATTCCTAGATGCTCCGGTAAGAACATAAGTTTGTTACCAAGAGCATGATATGAAGAAATGAAGAGGTCGGCCGAAACTTACCTGGGGGAAAGTAGTAAAACAAGATTTAACGAAGTGGAAAATAGATTGGCGTACGGTTTGTTTTAGGACGGAGTAGAGGAAAGCTATTAGCATTGTGGAAGGGCAGAATTCTCTATCTTCCAGACTATCCTTTTTAGTCCTTTTTCCCTATATATATTTTTATTTTTATAAAATTATTTCTTTTCCCTCAATCGGTCTTGCTTTTATTTTATTTATTTTTTGGGTTCATCGACCGCCAACCCCTACTAGTTTGAGATAAAAGTGATGATGATGATGTTGATGTTATCTTTAGT
Source organism: Rhodamnia argentea (assembly GCF_020921035.1). Lineage (NCBI taxonomy): Eukaryota > Viridiplantae > Streptophyta > Magnoliopsida > Myrtales > Myrtaceae > Rhodamnia > Rhodamnia argentea. Next base: position 26,031,827 of record NC_063157.1, on the reverse strand, counting down.
TATGCCAGCTTCTCCAGAAGAAAGCTTCCCTGCCAAAGTTCTCAGTCTGCTAACTTTAAAGCAGTTCCTGCTCTGGTTGATCTTTTGCAATTCATGATACTGTTTCAGCGGTCCTGGCACTTAGATGACTAAATGCTGGTTAGCTCTGGTCTGTCAAAGGGATTCAGTGATGCTGTGTCACTATTACTTGAATCCTGCACTGACAGTCGGGTCGAGCAATTTTCTGCCACCAATTTAAAATTTATACTATTGCTTTTTTCGTCTACTAGTTAGACACTTTATCTAAGTATTTCTCGTGCCTAATCCCAACAGGTATTGTAAGGACATGGAATAAAGCCGGATATGTAGTGGTAGGCTAAGGAAGTCAAAGAAGTAGTATATGATCCATTTAGTACAGGGAGCGAGTGAGGTTGGCTGCTTCCCCTGTGTTCTGAAACAAGAGTTTGCCATCATTGTACTCTGCAGGCATCTTGAAATCTGGTTCTTTGACCACTATACCCAATCATCCTCGATGCTTGTGAGTGATCTGAAGTTGCTGAACTATGAAGTGAAACATTTGGAGTTTTGACTGAATATTTGCTTTGATTTCTGGGATTCTGGGATTACGAGGATTCTGCAATCTTGTAATAGCTAATTTAGTATTTTTCTCCCCTTTGAAGTTAATCTTGGAACAGATGGTTCTATTAAAGCGGCGATGATTGTTGGTCGTTAAACGAGCTCATGAATCAAAATTTTCAACTGTTAATGTGTGATTTCACGATGTACTTGATCTTTGCAAACATGAAAGCGTTAGATAATGTGGAGTGGTTTGGCTGCAATACGGAATGAACTCAGCCAAGCATAAAACATCCTAGATGCTTCACTCTAATCTACAGGCAAGTTCCTGCGCACCACTAGAGTCGAAGATAATGGATTTCCAAGCAGGATTTTGGTTTCTATAGTTTTCAAAAGTGCAAAATTTTACTAGTGATTTTCTGTTTCTCTCCATACTTCTATCTAAACGACCCGTCACATGAACATCGTTAACCTCTATCTGCACATGGATTAAAATGCAGTATTCATATCTGTTAATATAGTGCTAGTATCCTGATCAGTAGCCTTGCTGTTGTTTGGGGGAGTGGAAAGAACACTTGTAAGAAGTATTGACCTGAAAAAGATTCTCATTCAGTGTACAGATAGGAATAATTTTCTTCCTGATTATGTTTGCTCTTGATGCAGGATTCTTGTCATTGGTGACTTGCTATTCAACAGGAGCATATGGTTTCAAATTTTCAATCCACTCCCTCCCTTTTTCCAGGCTTAGTCCAGTCCTTTTTGCCTCTTGTTGCAGAAGAATGTGAATGGGGATTGCACATTGATTCCTTCGATCTGCTGTTGTCTGAGAGGAACCGAGTGAATCATCTTGCAGCAAAAGACAAGTTGCTGCTGCTGCTGCTGGTGCCGCTTTTCTCTTTTTCTATTGTCTGGTTAGTGCAAGAATGTGTGCTGCTCCAAAATACCCTTCTCTGATCCGACGGAGCCTGTGATGTCGTGCCCTCCATTTCCTTTAAAAAAAAAAAAACAATTCAGGAAAAATCAAAGTGGGGTTGAAAAGATAAAGATGGTGACACCTCAGTTTTCGCCTTTTGTCTTTCCGCCTAGAGATGCCTTCATGCCAAAACAAGCTCATTATTACTATAATTATTTCTGTACATTACATCTGCTTGTGTTGAAGATAGCGTGAAGAAAAACAACATGCGTCTTTTCTCCACTCTCAAGCAAGCTGACAAAAAAGAAGGTTCTCATCTCATCCCATTTCATTGGATGAAGCAAACATCTTTTGTTTTTTTTTTCCTACAAACTAGAAAACACGACGGGTCCACTCCTACCCTTTTTTGCCCTTCATCATATCCTATAATAAAGCCTGCGCAATTCCCCGGATCAAGAGAAAGCCACAGTGGTCGGGCCATCAAAGCTAAGTACTAAGGCTTGGGCAATATTAGATCTAGATGCATAAACAACTTCTATTACATGACGAGTTCTCGACAATCGTCATGGTTCTAGAGAGGTTGTTCTCGCCGTACTAACTTTGCTCTTTCCCGTTCGAACTCGATACCCGGAACCGACCATGAATAGATTGATATGAGAACTTAAAGATGTATCGAAACCGGGCGCGCAAATGCCTGTTTGAAGTTCTTAATCATTTCTCTTCCAAGGACACGCACTCATAATCTGGTATTAGGCCTTCCACTGTTGCGGGGTCCTGTTCTTTACTCCACTTTCTTTTTTGTTTTTTTTTTGTTTTTCCCCAAGATGTGAAGAAGAAGACGGAACATCCATTCTTCCTTCCTTGCACGTCAGGTCTCGTGCTTAATCCCCACCACTCAATTCCTGCTGGCAGCTTTTGCTTCTCTTCCTCTCATTTTGTCCCTTTGGCAGTGATTGCACTTCCACTTGCTCCCCTTCCCTTTAAAAAGTTTCTCGACCTTCCAAAATTTCACAAAGATTCGAGCGATTTTCCTCCTAACTCATTGTTTCCAACTTGGTTTTGTCAAAAGGGACGGTTTTGGCAAACCAAATCTCCTTTTTGTTGTTGTTGTTGTTGTTTTTATGTCTTAAATTCGATTTGCTCATACTAAGTAAGTTCCCAAGTGCCCACTTTTCTCCCTTCGGTTCAACTCACTCTAACCAACTCGGGGTTGGACCATTTGGCTTATTAGCTAGCTTTATCCTTGCTTTTTGGGATGAAAATGACATGGTGGCCAGTAGGTCGGTATGGTTGATCCACCGTGGTCCAATCAAGAAAAACCTAAGAGTAAAGTACGTGACAAGGTTAATAGGGTCGTCTTGATGGATTTAGATGAGACTTTGGATCTACACGACCGACTCCGAGAATTTATATTTTCGTGCGTTCACGTCACGCTTCGTCCTTTACCCATCGCATCAAATCTTCTGCCCTAAAGTTCTAAGATCAATTCGGTCGACGAAAAACATTAACTGAAGAGGGGAATACAAATAAATCGCTAAAAGAAAAAGAGGAATCAAACCGGCACGATAGAAAAAACAAGAAAGGAGGAAAGAAAATACAGAGATGAACATTCTATGATTCATGGAGGGACCGACACAGTAGATCGGAACCCCACCGCGATCGTTTCGGCTTACCGTAATTCTCCGTACAAATTGTCGCCGAAAAATCGCATTTCGAGAGAAAAGAGAGAAAAGAAAATCCATGGTTGGTGGGTGAGACGTGTTTTCAATCCGACCCAAGAGAGATGGCCGTAGCGCCTAGCCGGTGGGGCGGGGGGGCGGAGATTGCGGTTGGCGAGAGGGGCGGACGACAGGACAGTGAAATGTGGGTGACTGCCTCATGCGGAGGTTGCTGTCTCTCCTAGGCCCCTACACCTGACACGCCCCCACTTCTTAGAGAGAGAGAGAGAGAGAGAGAGAGAGAGAGAGAGGGATCATTATTTGGGTCACCTGCCTGTCATGATTTATCGTGTCAAGGTGTTAGCTCACCCACGCCTCCCTCCCCTGGCCAATCCATCATTTTCTCTCTTCATCTTTCCACCACCACCACCCCCACCCCCTCCTCCTGTTATGTTGTAATTTGCCCATCATAGAATTCAATGTCTCCTCCTTCCTTAGTTTTCAGACCGAGTAATGTTGATCGCCACAAAACTTAATAGGATCTCGTTTCGTGCCGTATCGCTATTCTAAAAAAATGTGATGTGGTTGAATTCTACTGTAAATCCCACTCACCCGCTTATAAAATATTTAGATAGATGAAGTAATGTGTCAAATTAGTTTGATAGAAACTCCATACTTTAAAGAAAGCGCGAGAGTTGGGAATTGCCATTGTGAACTTGCGCTTTGATTATTTGTTCCTTTGACTGCGACTTCTCGTGATTCACTTTTCGCGGTTTGGCCCCTCTAAATCGCGGGTCTCGTATCCACGAGGCTCATTTTGCACAAAGCCTAAGACTAAGACTGACACGACTCGACACGCTTCGCAAGCGCACACGTGGCCAAGATCCAACGGTGGAGATTGGCGAGAGCAACGCGCGGCCCCAGCGAAGGCGCGACGCACCGGATCACCGCCCAGCTAACGGAGTTCGCGTGTTTCTGAAACCACTGCATAAAGGAGCCACCGCCAGCCTCACCCTCCCTCTCGCTCCTCCAAGTCGCAGTAGAGGGAGAAAGCTCTCCCTTTTCCTTTTACCACTTTCTCTCTCCTCCGTTCCGCATCGACGAGAGGTAGACGCGCGCAGAGAGGAGACAAGAGACAGAGACCTCCCTTCAAAAGCGACGAATGTCGGTTCCCTCTCTCCCTCTCTCTCTCTAGTTTCTCTCTCTAGCAAGGAATCTGATGCTGTTGCTGCGCCTTTGAAAATGGCAATCCACATTGCTTTGCCTATTATACTCCTGCTTGCGCAATCGCACCGCATTTGTTTATTGGCCTTCGGGGAGCATCTCCTTTATATAATCCCCGCCTCTATCCCCTCTCTGATCTTCCCCCTCTGTTTCGCAATTTTCCCGAGAAACCCAGCGGGGGACTGAGGTTTTCTCGCCGGGAATCGCGGCCGTCTCGAGAGCTAGCTTCCTTATCCCCCTGTCTTGTCGCTGAAAAACGGCGGACAAGACGACTCCGGTAAATGCGAAACTGGCCATCGTTGTGGCCGTTTTTCATTTTTGGTCCCGTGTGGTTCTCGTTGTGCGTGAGCGGGATCGTCTCTGCTCTTGCTCCCTCGCCTTTCAGCGTGCGGCGGCAGCCTCTGAGCAGCGAATGCCGCCTTCTCTGATTTTTGGAGCTTTTGGGTCTGGAATAGCTCGCGACTGGGCAATGCGGTTTCTACTTTTGTTGTTTCGGTTTGGCGATGATCTAATCGGAGAGAAGATCGTGAAATTAGAACAGCATTAGCGTCTTAGTCACCTTCTCTTCAGGCATCTTGAATTCTTTTGTTTCCGGGGGTGTCCGTCGTTGAGACTTGAAGCTGTTTTTCATCTTATCATCCAGCGATAACGCATGCGGGGACACGGGGCACGATCTCGAGCACATCTTTGGGTACTTTGTGTGCGGATGAAACAGAGAACTGCACTTTATTACCGTGAATTACTGTTCCTTTAGCATGCATGCACCGGCCAAAAGGAAAAAAAATGAATAAATTTGGCCCTTATCTGTGATGACTCGAATTCCATCGATTGCGCTCTAAGCAGGGCTAACATTCAGGGGTCGCCATATTTTTGCAGAAAGTGATAATGTCCGTATAATCTCTGCATTATAAGCATGGCTAGCATTGGTGCGAGTGCGGTTACGGTGAGATACTTCTTTTCCTGGACTGAGGTGATTTTATTGTCATCTCAATTGTAGGATCTCTGACAAGATAAGATATTCGAATCATGTGATGGATGGTACATTCTGTATTTGAATGGATTTGTGGGCCTCAGTTGTGAGAGATTAGGCTTGGTATGCATTTCTGGACCCTTTATGTTTGTGCTTTTTGATTCTTTGTTATGGGGTGGATGTTTATCTGCTTCTCATTAACATTCCAGGTGGGAATTGACGGTGGTCCGAGATGAGTTGGAACATGGATGTTCAATATGTTAACACTGCCTATCCTTACAATACGTCTGGAAGTTTTATGGAGTATTTTGAGGGTCTTACTTATGAACACGTGAATTTCATATTTTCTGGTGCTTCTCATGCTCAGGTACCTATTAGTTGATTATGATGTTTTCCATTTCTGGAGAGGTGGCTGGTATATATCTGTGTAGTTTTTCACATCTCAGTATTTTTTTTTTCAGAAGAGGATAATTTACAGCCGAACTCCATATTTCTCTACTTTTCCGTTGTAATTTATGCTTGCCGATCTAACCGTTGGAGCATTTGTTAGTGTCTTTCTGGCGTTCTGTATTTTCAGATCTTAGTCTAGCACTAATTCTGCATTTTTTTCCTTCTTATATTATGCAGGAGAGCTTATATCCATCGGTGAACACGAACTACTATAAAATGGGTTCATCAGAATATGGTACTAATTACTCATATTACGACTATGGTCATTCATATGAGGTGGATGGTCATGGACCAGCCTATCATGAGACTAGAAGGCCTATGGTTAGCCCCTCAATGACTAATGAGCAGACTACTGCTGTAAGCAGTGGATGGGAGGGGAATGCAAATAGTGGATCTCGTGACCACTCTGCAGCATGTAAGTTCTAAGTTTTACATCAGTTCATCAACCTTATTGTTGATAGTGTAAAATTAATATTATTTAATCCTCATTGGAAGGAAGGTGATTAGGCATTGCCTAATTTTCATCAGAAGTCGCTGGCTTGGTCTTTCGTGGCTGTCCAGATGTCGTAGACTTTTGGTTATGATGACCTTTTTGCCCAGATGCCAAGAGCTGTTTGGAACATCACAACACCCGCTTATAACATCGGACTTTCCTTAAGATATTATCCAATTGCGTGACTGAACAATTGTTGCATAGTTTACCCTGAAAATGGACAAATTCATTTCTTTTCATAGAAACACCCGTAATTATGGGCATCGGTCAGTTAGTGCATTTGAAGATAAAACAACCATCTTGACATACAAAGAGGAGCACTATTCCTCTTCTTGGTTGCATCTAAGCATCAACAACTGTCACATCTTCAAAGTTGAGTCCTTCCCATTATAAAGAAACACAATCCTGAGTAAGCGTATGGTCATCCTTATAACTTCCCCGTACCTTCGTAACAAACGTTTATTGGCACAATTTTATCCTGGCTGTTGTGTAGTAACATCGACGCATTGCGTATTCACACTCAAAAGGAAATGCTGACACAGTAATGTTATTAGTCTATAGGCCTTCCTCTTTGTAACTTATCCAGGTTGCTCTCGTGCTCATCTGTTCATATGCAGCGAGACACTTCATATGCTCTGTCACTACATACAAGCAATCTCAACCACCTTTGGGGAACCTAGGTTTTCTATTTTGTTGTGGAGTTCGCTTACAATCTCCTAAGTAAACACAGGAGCAGCTCTATTGTAAACTTCCGAGGAATATGGTGCTGATTTAACTCACGCTTCATTATACCATATAAAGATTTTGGATTTCAAAATATTGTTGTTAACATCATGAAGGCATTACACAAATCTCTTCAGTCTACTCCAAATTCTTTTTCTTTGGTGATATGGAATTTTTGTCACTTTAAATTTTTGAATCTTATTCAAATCACCGTGCTTTTCAGGTCCACGAAGGCATCACAATTCACAGGATTATCAGGTCTGTAGCTTTGTAGTCTATCACTTCTAGCATGGTGCAAAGTAGTAATCATATTGTCGACTTATTCTTTTTTTTCTTTTGCACTCACTATCTCATACCGTGAATTTCAATATGTTCTTGAGGAGTGGTATTTACAGTTGGATTATATGTCGTCAAAAAGATGAGTATATGAGTGCTTGTGTTATTTTTTGAATGTGCTTATAAAATCCAAGACGAGGTTCTAGAAAGTTATACTAAGCTGATTGGCTCTGGCTTATCCAAATCAAGTTCTGTTCTTCGAGTAATTTGTGCTCTAAATGTCAACCATCTTGATAACCATGGTTAAACTTGCTGATAATGCAGGTCGTTTGGCAAGACAACGTAGATCCTGACAACATGACTTACGAGGTTTGCGCATAATATTTCACTGTTTCGCAACTAATGCTTGCCCAGTGGCGCTTGTGATGCCTTTGTTGGTTATTTATTTCTAAATTTGGTATTTTTGCACGTTATATATGTATTCAAGTGAGAGTTGCTGACACAATATCTCATGCACAGGAGTTACTTGAGTTAGGCGAGACCGTTGGAACTCAGAATCGAGGTCTTTCTCAAGAACATATAAGTCTGCTTCCAATTTCCAAATACAAGCGTGGTTTTTTTTCCAGGAGAAGATCACGAGATGAGAGGTACAAGTTGATCTCATCGTCTTTAGTCTGTCTATTTTAAACCTACGACTTAAGTTAGAAGTAAAGCAGGTGTATCTGGATAGACTTTTAATTTTTGCTTTTTGCTTAATCTAAAACTTTCAATAACCCGAAAAAGCTTTCACGACATATAAATGTCGGCATGTAGATTCCTGTGTAACTTTTCCATAATTTTTTGAAATTCAGATAAATATCTTAAATTTTGGCCGGAAAGTAAAAAAGTATTTTTTTTTTTTACTTAATCCTAAAAAACAAGCCCTAGTAAATGGCGAACTTTTGTGCCCTGCCTTTCATCATGAGTTTAGGATGAGATAATGAATGAAGGGTGCTATAACAAGCAATTAATGGTGGAGTACATTAAAATCTTCTTCTCCGCAGTTGCAGTTTACTTATTCATTTGGATCCCAGCGATTAAATGAGATTATCAATAGGGATTTACCATCTTGCAGTGCTGCATTTATAAGAAAGTAACGGTAGATTGATGTGCATCACTTTCGTTGCCGATGGTTAAACTCCACGATATGTCGTTTGTTCTAAACCAATCCGTGTTTGATGTAAACAGATGTGTGATTTGCCAGATGGAATATAAACGAGGAGACCGGCGTATGACCCTTCCTTGCAAGCATATCTACCATGCTGGCTGCGGTGCCAAATGGCTCAGTATCAACAAGGTAATTGTCGAATTTCATTGTTTATTGGTTTATCATTTTCTTGGAGAAATTATTTTCTTTTTCTTCACCAAACACTAGAAGTTACTGATTGCAACTTCTTGATTCTCTCAGGCTTGCCCTATTTGTTACATTGAGGTGTTCGTGGATGCATCATCAAAAAGAGTAAAAAGTAATCATTGATGAACACAAAGGGAAATTCTCATTTCTTTTGTTCGTTTCTCGAGTTTGGGTGCTCTCTTGCACCATAGAGGTTTGTTCGTTGCACCTTGCTTAGTAAAACATTGGGTTTTACTTGATATGAAAGCTGAGCTATGAAGTAGGTACAGAAATGGCTGTCAGATAGCTGGAGTTTGTGTTTCCTATGAATTTTCAGGTTGTTTTTACCTAGTTGGCTGCATTCTTCCTCATGAACTTTATGATGCATTTGTATGTGCTTCTCGAGATTCTGCATTTCATTGCAGAGAATGTGTTAGAGGAAGAATGCTGAGGAACGAGGAATACTTTGACCATGATAAACTAAATTTGAGTGGTTGTAAACACGTGACTACCTCTATAAATCAGAAATATAATTGACTGCTGACCATAGCCTCTAGAGTCCACCGTCCATCCCACTGGGTGTATATATTTTGGATTGCCTACCTCGGCCGTAGTGTTATTTTCTGGTGTAGCATGGAAGCAATTATTAGGCCCTCGTTTTACTTTGACTTTAAGCTAGTTGACTTTGACTGGTTGCTGTTCGTTGGGCGATCGCAAAACGGGGAAGAGTATCATCAGATCCAATATAAGGCATCATGAGATAAATTCTTCTGGTTTCCATGAACATAAAGGGAGTTAAGAAGTATTGCAAAATATTGTGTATTTGATTTGGCTGTAATAGATGTATTGATTGATACTGAATAGTAGGGGTGAGCAAAAAAATCATGATACATCCAAACCGGACCGGACCGTACTCAACCGGTCGATTTTCGATGGAGCCGGTGGATAACAGTCCGGTTTCCGGTTTCAATTTTCTGGAACCATCCAATCAGCTCAATCGGATAGGTCCTTTTATGTATAATAGATTTGTATTCTTTTAATTGAAGCATCTCCCTCAAAGGCCCAAATCCAAATCCATCCGTCCCAAGAAAAGAGTCCAGACCCAGCTCATCTCACCCACCTAGACACCAGCGCACGCTACAGCGGCCGCACGATCAAAAAGAAAAAAACCTAGCAAAGTGCAAGCCATTACTATGTAAAACACCATCCAAGTGTCACATTATAAGAGAAAAAGAAAGAAAAGAATAGGGCCATGGGGGCAATACAAATTTTGCACTTTAAGCAATGTGGGTTCAGTGAACATGAAATATCAGCAGAACGCAGTCACTGCAATGACCTTCAATCCTTTCATTTTGAAAACTTGCTATTCCAGTAGAAAACTTCAAGTGTCCAAAGTGTAAGCTTGATATAGTTTACCGTTTTTCCATTTGGAGCATTACGTTGGACCTTCCCATCAATGACGCAAGGTTTAATTCAGGAGCAATTTTTGCAAAACTAGTTTCCTTTTCTTTTTTAATTGATGTTGATGCTCGGTAGGACCGTAATTGGGATCCAATTGGGAATCGGATTGGACAGGTGGTTCGGTTCTCGGATGGATTCATGAAATGAGTGGATGGTTCACGGTTTGCATTTTGTGGAATTGGTCCCTAGCGGGCGGTTCTTGGTTCTAGGGTGGAAACCACCCATCCCGAAACCGATCACCCCTACTAAATATGGGAGGTGAGGATTGCTGATCCGACCTGATGGGACCGGGCGCATTCTCGCTTCTCTCGACTCAATAACCAAAACTCAGATTACTGTTGTTGATTTTGATTGACATGATCGGAAGCCCGACCGGATTTCCTTTAAGGTTTGGTCCATAGGAGCTCATGCTTTCCGACCTTCGTAACAAGCAAACAAACAGCACGACCAGAGTTACCTTCGCATTATTTGGAAAGGAAGTTGTCTCTCTACCTGCACGAGATTTGTCAACATTGCCATGTCTGTCCTTCACTTTTCATGCCAGTTTCAGTGATACTGCTTTCGTTATAACCCTCGGATCAGCAAATGGAGGCGAAAATTTCGGCATCCAAGCCGGACATAAATGGTTTCTCCACCCGAGTTTTTCTTGATACACGAGGAAGTTATATTCATACGTGAATGGAAACGTGAGCATACATTGATCTCAAAATATTAACAATTGACTGGTGCAATTCAACTTTTTTTTTTGGGTGGACAGCTTATTAACATGTGCTAGGATTGTGTTGCCTGATGCATTCCTTGAAGTGCCAATTCATTCGCACTTAAATTGAGGAATTTCTCCACCAACGTGCCGGCTAAGCGTTCGCTTCATTTAAGTTAATCATAGACAAGGACTATTCAGTCCCAATTTCATGATGCCTTCTCCTTTTACATGATGCGTGGCCTCAATGATGCTTGTCCAAGTGAACCAGGGAGCTCGCGCAATTCGCGGGACACAACGAGTCTACCCTAGGAAAAACCAACCCGAGATCACCCAGCGACGAGCAAGATTTCGGTTCAACGCGCCGTACGTTCGTCGCGAGATTGCGTGCTGCTGGGTCGCCCCGAGTTGAATGGTTTCACACTTCCAATTGCTCATTCTCGTCCTTGTTCGGCAATAAACTAAAAAGATGCAATGCGTACTACTACTACTACCTCCTCGGGTGGGGGGACTCGTTGGCCAGTCCTGCTTGGAACCCAGAGATCCTTCCTAGAAAATCCTCCCATTTGATTTGTATAAACGAGGACGTTAGCAACATGGTTTGGGGTCTTACTTTATTCCGAAATTACAGCCTGTTTAAGTTCACATTGGAAGAGACTAATTAAGCCTAGCAAGTGCATGGAGAGACCTCTATATAATGGGATTAGAGCCCACCGATTCTTCCCCACCTTTAGTCCTAAATTCTCTAATTGGCAGTTATCGCGAAAAAGGCTCAAGCGACCATGGCGACGCGGAGGCAGTCTTGGCACTGGCCTAGGCTGATGATGTTTGCCATTTCCTTTTGCCTCCTTGCAGTTGTCTCCTCCGCAAATGACCTCTATGATAGCTCCCCGCCACCTCCCCCGTCGCCGTATGGTTACGAGTCTCATCCTCCACCGTCACCATCCATGAATTCTCCTCCTCCACCACCGACGTATTCTCCTCCGCCTCCCCCGCCAACTTACTCTCCTCCTCCACCACCGACATATTCACCACCCTCACCCCCACCACCTAAAAATTCCCCTCCGCCTCCGCTTCCTACCTATTCTCCTCCACGACGCACATATTCGCCTCCTCCACCTCCACCACCTACGAATTCCCCTCCACCCCCGCCCCCTACTTACTCGCTGCCACCGCCAATGTATACTCCTCCACCTTCACCACCAACATATTCACCTCCTCCACCGCCACCGCCTACGATTTCCCCTCCGCCTCCACCCCCTACTTATTCTCCGCCGCCACCGCCGCCATCATATACTCCTCCACTGCCACCACCTTTTAATTCCCCTCCACCGCCGCTTCCCACTTATTCGCCTCCACCACCGACATATTCACCGCCTCCACCTCCACCCCCTATGTACTCACCACCGCCGCCAACATATACTCCACCACCTCCGCCACCGGCGTATTCTCCACCGCCACCACCTATGAATTTCCCTCCACCTCCACTCCCTACTTATTCTCCTTCTCCGGTTCCATTACCAACATATTCTCCTCCACCTTCCCTGCCACCACCTACGAATCCTCCTCCACCTCCACCCTCCAGTTATAATCAACCAGCACCAACACCATCTTATTATTACAACTCACCCCCTCCTCCTCCCAAGTACATAATTCATCCCCCTCGGCATGATAAATCTCCGCCACCGCCACCACCAAAGTATGTGATTCACCCTCCTCATCGTCACAAGTCTCCACCCCCTCCTCATAAGCAAGTAATTCATGCACCGTACTTCTCTAAGTCCCCCCCACCATCCGAACATCCTCTGCCGCCGTATAGATCACCACCTCCACCAAAGCATGTCAGAAAGCCAACACATCACCGTAAGTTCTCGCCGCCTCCATCACAATTGCTGCCGCCTCTTTATGAGTATAAATCACCACCGCCACCATCATCGCGGTCACCCTTGCCTCCTCACATCTACAAAGCACCACCTCCACCATCACCGTCATCACCATTGCCATATAACAACAACTCTCCTCCACCACCTCCATCATCCACTCCTCCTTATGTTTATAAATCACCACCACCTCCGTCGCCACCACCGCCACCATATGCTGACAGGTCTCCTCCACAACCTTCTCCATCACTGCCACCACCACCCTACTATCACATCTCTCCGCTACCACCGCATTCTCCAACTCCCGGAATTCCCTACCATTTTAGTTCACCACCTCCACCTCCACCACCCTCTCCCTCTCCACCACCTCCCTACAACTATAACTCCCCTCCTCCACCCTCAACATCCCCACCACCTCCTTACATCTACAAGTCACCACCTCCACCTTCATCTCCCCCACCTCCTCCATCTCCATCACCCCCACCTCCTTATGTTTACCTATCACCACCACCTCCAGTGAACTCACAACCTGGTGGTTCATACTCCTACAGTTATCCTCCCCCACCATCGTCACCACCGCCTCCCATCGGCTATTAAGCTAAAAATTCTTCCTTTGATATAGAGATGCCAGACGAAAAATAAAGCACTTCGTTTACTTTTCTTCCACATATTTCAAGCATTATCTCATCGTTACAATGCTTTACCATGGTGCAACTCATGTTAAATGTGTATCAACAAGCTGACTGTAGCGATTCAATACTGGTGAATAAAGTTTAGTGAGACATATCCTTGTCAAGCTTGATGTGCCTATGCTCCGCATCTGTTGCAAGAGATTCTCGTCCATCTCTATTTCATTATCCAGAATCAACAAATTATGCGTGACATCATTAATTCCATATTTTTTCCTACGTTTAATATGTGGAGAAATTAGTGTAAAGAGAGTTAACTTACTTCCCTCGATTATCGCTCTTTAATTGGGATTCATGTGCCAAAGTTGATTCTAATCCATCAGCCTGATCAGCAAATCGCCACCTCCAAGCGGACGAACAAACTAATTCTGCGGTCATTTTCACGAACTTCCCGACGCTGATCAGGACAAATATAACAAGTGGTGCGCAAGATCAACATTCTCTTAACAATAAAACAAACTGCATGGGGTGTCCGATCCGTAGCTATAGTCATGTTGTGTGAACAATGACTAATCCAGTCATGAGTCGTGAATATAGCAAGAAGTGACCCATGAATATACAGCGCGAGAAGATGAAAAGAGGAAAAGAAAAAAAAATGAAGTCTAGTATGTGTTAATTTGATCACCTTATAATCGCTATTATTTGAAAAGTGCTTCTTCTCCAAATACATCATCAGGGAATACTGGATCTTTGTTTATTTAGAAGTGGAGGAAAAAAACAGAATGAAGAATGAAATGAACAAAGCAAAAGAAACAAAAAAGTATTTGAAAATGAAGGAAAGTTGTCAGAAGTGGGATTTGAACCCACGCCCTCTCACGAGGACCAGAACTTGAGTCTGGCGCCTTAGACCACTCGGCCATCCTGACTTTCTCTTTGCCCTTTTGTATAGATTTATTATAATAACTATGAGACTTGATGATATTACGACAGTTTTATAACCAATTTGAGATGCTTCTTCTTGAATTCTTTGTCTAAGGTCTTTTTTTATTTATTATTATTTACCATTTTGATATATTTTCCTCCTTAAAACCTGGCAATCACCTTCGTAGTTCGTGCCACAAATACTAACAATATCAAAATAAGCATGTATGTACAAGCTCTTCCTTAATATAATTAGAGGTGATTGGTTCTCGGTTCAGTATGGTTCACTCAAGAACCGGGAACCGGGGACTGGACCAACTGGTCTGCTCCGGTTCTTGAGCGGTCTAATGAGCTAATAAACAGGCTAACTGCATGACGAATTGACTATTGGTTCTGCAGATAAGACCAGAAACATGCGTTATTGGTTTCGTAGATGAATCCATTAGAAACATGCCGAGCCAAAACAAGCAGAATCGGCAGAAGGGGATCCCCCATTGCAAGGGTCAGATGGGGAAAGACCAGTTTCTGTACCAGCCTTCGTAAGTTAGCGGCATGCGTGTACACATTGCACCTGCCCTCTCTGCTTCATTTGCACGCACTGTCAAGTTTGTCCACGTACGAACTCTCGCATGACATTAAGAGCATCACACACATAATCTCCCTCTTTAAAGCTAAACTATTGTATCAAAACAGACACCTGCTACACATAAGTCCCACTTTATCATCTAATGGCAAACTCACCAGAAGACATTTCATCAGATTTTATATTTAACAGAAAGGAAAAATGGCTGTTCCGGGCGGGCGGTCCATCGGTCCAGCTCCCCTTGGAACCGGGACCCGGACCGCCTAGACACCGGTCCCATTTTTATGAACCGGAACCGGACCGGAGCTCACTGGAACAATCCCAACTAGCCGGTTTGATCATGTCCGGGTGGTTCCCGATCCGATCGGTTCATCATGCTCAGCTTTAAATATAATAATATCATTGTTACAAACCAATAATCAATAAAAGCTTTGATTTTTTTGTTATTTTCTTTTAATTTTACAATAGTGTTTTAAAATCGGTGTCCACGTCAACAATTTTCGGTCAAAATTGATTGGAAGGACTCAATTGGAAAAACATGAATTGATTCGGAACTCAATTGACAAAATTAAAAAGTTTATGACTGAACATGCAAAGATGCAATTAGTTTAGGACTTTTTGGACAATTTTTCCCCAAGTTACGACTGTGTAACGCTGGTGTATACTGCTTAGTCATAATGAAATACACACTTCAGCAAGTATTCATATCACGTATTCGATTATTTGACGCAAGTACTTTCGCTAACACGATGCTTTAAAAGGGAGAATTCTCTTCTTGTTCGTCAGTATTTCCAATCCCCACATGCCGGTCTAATAGTACGGTGAAAATTGTACAGAAGAATATCAAAGTCCAAATTAAATAAAGAAAACCCACGTGAGTTTTTGTAAATATATGGCTGAGGTGGTGGTGGGGACGGGGAAGGGGGTGGCAGAGATTTGTAAGCATACAGAGGGCAAGGCGATGGTGATGGTGGCGGTGAAGACTTACATTCTTATGGTGGAGGAGGCAACGAGTAGGAATAAGGAGGTGGCGACTTAGGTTTCTTGCTGGGAGGTGGCCGGGACTTGTGCTGATATGGAGGAGGCGGCGACCGAGTCGGCGGCGGTGGAGACTCATGAACGTAAGGTGGTGGAGGTGAAGTCTATACTTGTTAGGCTTGTAATCCTCAGCTGCCCCAGTGGCTATGAAGCAAATTGCCAAGGCAAAGAAGATGGGAGGAGGCCGATGAGTGGCCATTTTGGTTGCACCAGCCATTGCCGAAGGGCTTCTGGTTGTTAGTGAATTGTTGAATGGACTCCCAAGGTACACATGAGATTATATAGTGATTGGGTTCGAGCAATGAGCATAGTTTTTTGATGGGCCTGGAGCTTCCAACTACCATTTGACACTAAAATCTTTACCTCCCATTTCTTACCAAGTACTAACTATTGATCATGCAATCCCACTACCCACTAGATTAAAACCCAGGTCCACGAATCTTGAAATAGTCAATTTGAATACCCCATAGAGTAATGTGAAAAAGCTATCTCAAGGATAGGAAGACATGTAGAGCTCCTTGGATGAAAAAAAAGGGTTAATTGATTGGTTAAATATTTAGTTTGGACGCGACAATCGAGCTCGCATCATAGCATCTCCCATTCAGAGTAACCTTTAAAGCTATGCATGTTATCCCATGATTGTAGTTTTTCCCTAACGGCAGTCTACGTGTATATGAAAAGATTAATTCAATCAATAGATTCGGAAACCAATATTACGAAAAAAAAAAAAAAAGAGAGAAACGACAACCTTTTAGATGAAGGTGAAATGTGACATCTCTCTCTCTCTCTCTCCACTGGTGCATCACGGCACCTATTCATCCTGACCATATTCAAGTTGATCTGTTCATCGCCATTGGTATGGTTTATGACCATTTCATGTTGACTTGGGAAGCAACAGGGTCGATCAGGAGTAAATAATTATTCAGAACACTTTTGGAATGACGCAAGGAGAGCCGTGTCGGTGAAACATAAAATAACTCGAAAGATAGCACAGAAACCTGTAAACTGAACTTTCAAATTGTAGTTCTAGAGCATATGGTTTTAGATTGTGCAATTGCATATGCCACAAGATTTGTTATATTATCATAACAGCTCGGAATACCCTTTGCCTTTTGGCTGGGAAAAGAGGTCGAGACCATGTTTAAATAAGAAGCATTTCGTGATGGCCGAACGTCTCAGATGTCTACCCATGAATCGTCTTTATATATGATAGAAATGTAAAATTAATAAAGATAGTTCAAACATATGATAGAAATATAAAACTAAATATTTTAAGTTAATAGGCGGAACTGAGAAATTTTAATTTTGGTTGATTGTCACTTGTAATTCTTATTCAGATCAAAGCCCATCCTTTTATACAGATATACATTTTTGAGCTCGGTCGACAGATAGTTATAACTTGATGTACAGGGGACTTACGAATGTGCTTTTGTGTCCATGTGCACGGTGAGACATAAAAGGCCTACCAGCATGATCAGACACTAAGCTTGGGACGGAAATTGGAGCCGATGAATGGTGCCGTGAATTCATCCAAGCATGCCATTCGGATACGTTCAGGCGTTGCTGGGTTATCGAGAGGAAACCAGTCCGTGAACCCGGCATCGGCCCTCGCAGCAATGATGGCATCTTTGATGGCAAAGAAGACGGATGAAGCTAGGAAAAATGGAGGCTCGCCAACGGCCTTGGATGAATGGATGGCCTTTACGTTGGGATGACCCTGTTTAGAACAGATAACTCATATCGGCTTTTTAAATTTCGATTTTGAGTTCCCAATGCAACCTATATGTGATCACATCAAGGCATGCGATAAAATCTCTAGTAGAAAGCAGATGGAGAAGTGCCAAGTTGGTGTCCTAACGCAGATCGAAGTATAACTTGTGTTGGTATCAAAGTCATTCCTCTGAAAGGGACAGGAAACATGTATGCATACTAAGGCTATCCCTACAAATGCATACCATGACTTTAATGACTAAAAACTCATTCTCTTTTGCTTCATTATATTTGAACTGCGGTATAATTTCCACAACATCAGTTTTTTTTTCCCTTTAGGTTTGATGTATTCGATGAAAGACTTCCCATTTTTTTTTTTTTTTTTGGGGAGGGGTGGGGTGGGGGTTTGGGGTTTTGGGTGTGTGTGGAGAGAGAGAGAGAGAGAGAGAGGCTTCAGAGAAATGAGAAAAGAGCATACCTTCAGAAGCGAGACGCTGAATTTCAGAGGTACATCATTTACAGAAGGAATCTTATAGCTTCCAGGTCCGCATGTGTATAAGCATCCAGGTGGGATCCACTTATGAGCGGCGTCACCCCACTTTAGTTCTTCTAGTGCTACCCAACCCAGACCTTGTACAAATGCTCCTTCAATCTGCCAAAAAGTTTACATGACAAAATCAAGGACAACATGCTCAGGTTTTGAGGGATACAAGCCGGAGTAAGTGTAGATGATGAAGAAGAGAATCGAGATTGATGCTGCAGTAATCCACGTGTTATGGTTCAAGGAGTATAGTTTCCTTCATCAATCCAAACATTCTTAAATACACTGTGAAAGCTTCTCTCCCAACTCCCACTCCCTCCCTCTATACTATATCAAAATCAAACATCTGAGTGGCAAAAAGTTTTCATGTAGAAGTTCCTTGTTGAAGTCTAGAATTCATCTTTAACTGCCGGAAATGGTAACAAATACCAAATTCATGCTAAAAAGTTGGATTTAACTCTGCCCCGGACTTACCTAAAGCATATTTATCATAAGTTGTAGGCAGGTTTTGAATGTCATATCAAACCCCAGGCCTAAGCATTACAAAATAATGATGGCAAGTAAAAGCTCCAAATGTAAGGTACCTGTCCAACATCAATAGCCGGGTTGATAGAATATCCGAGATCTAAGAAGACATTTGCAGCTGTCGTGTGAAAATCTCCAGTCAAAGTGTCAAGTTCTACCTCGGCATATGCACCACCATAAGTGAAGTAACGAAAAGGATTTCCCTTTCCCATCTTCCAGTCAAATCCTATCTCAGGTACAATGTGAAATCCATGAGCAGAAAGATCTATCCTCTCTGCATAGCATGCACGGGCTAGCTGGGGGAAAAAAGAGAAGTTTGATAACACACGTAAGTTCCTCAAGATTGATAAGGAACGTCATCTGAATTATTAGACGTGAAAAGCTTATGGTAATGCCTTAGTGATACCTAAGCTTTGTAAAATTTGAGAGAAAACCCCACCATAACTTGAACTCTGCTTTATGCAGTCCTACGTTCACAGGTAAATTTCTTTGTGACAGTGAAGTGTCCCAAGAGGCTATGCAGGACTCGCATTCACTATCAATACTGGATGCTGGGATCAAAAGCCCAATGCATGAAATCTGAAGTGCAGCAGTATTTGGCTTCCTACATTGTAAATGACTCGATTCCTTAAAGACTATTACTTAGGAGCCATGATCAGAGTATCTCGTTTGCTTTACAGCTTTTAGCGGCTTCAAGGCTATTTAACTTGTGATTCACACCACAAAATATTGAGTGGACTAGCAGATTTAGTAAAGTTATAGTGGTTAAGAAACTTAAAAAGAGGAACTTTACATATTAAGTTCAGAACTTGTACATGTTAGTATGATTTTTCATGATAATCTCAGCACAATGGATATACCTCAGCAAAAGAACTGAAATTCTTCTGTGAAGCAATTGGCTCCATGCGAGCCTTTATCTGCTCACAAGCATCCAAAACTGCAGCTCCATACATATCAGAACTTGCAGACGCAGCTGTTGGTGATGCATTGGGAACCTATATCAAAAGGATTTATACAAGATTACAACAAGGCATTGCAGGATTTACAGATGGAAGAATTATTGTTGAATAAGTTATATAAGAATAGTCGCATAGACCTATATTTACATCAAAAAGATAAAGTATCTCATGTAATGAACTGCACAATTTAAGTCCAAAGATTCTGCTAGAAAGCAAGCATCAATGAATTGACCTATCCTTACTCTGAAAGGACTAATAGCGTAGTTCTTGAAATTAATTTCTGAAAAATGGCTGTGAAAAGTTTTTCACCTGCATGTCTTAGGTCTAATTTCTGTTAATTTAGCTGGATTATTTGCTGTTTCTGCATATTTACAATACAGACATGGTGGTCAGTAGGACCTTTGATTGATAAAGATAACTTTATTATAAGTTTGGAACAATTGCTGGAGCCTGAAAGGGTGAATATGCGACCGTGATTTTGCCGGGGGAACAAGGCTTCATCCAGTACCGGACCGATAATTTGAGCAACATGTGCAACAACAAGATCAACTTCGCTACAGACCTCAACCATCTTCCTGAGAGAGAGAGAGAGAGAGAGAGAGAGAGAGAAATGCTCTATGGTCGCTAAGACTAGGATTGACACAAGGTCCCATTAATAATTAAGATTTGGCTTCATTAGCATCATAATAATATGCTTTTGCCTATTTCCTAAACTGCATTGCTACCTTGTCAGTACTGGTATCTGATATGAACACGGAACTGAGAGGGATGTTGAAGGAAGAAGCGGCAACTTGGGCAACTTTTGTATGCAAACCTTGACCCATCTCCACACCTCCATGGGTAACTAAAACAGTCCCATCTGTATAAACATGAACAAGAGCACCTGCCTAAAGAAACCAAAAGATTCCAATAAACAGAATGCATTTAGCCAAAGCTAGTCAATTTTCCAAAAAAAAAAAAAAGTCATCAGGAAGAAAGAACAAGACTAAAAGCGAAAGCAAACCCATTTACTGCCCAAGGAAAAAGAAATAGAGACCAATGAGGCAACGCATTAAAAATGTGACTTGGATAATATTCTAGAGGGAGCATATGCTATATCATACTGCACAAAAGGAAAAATTGGGAAGTGCAAAATCTTCATGAGACCACTAATAATTGCCAGAATCAGCTAAAAGGCGTGGAGAAAACATTTAGATATCCAGTATTTCAATACCTGATTCAAAAGTTTTGTTGTGAAGGATATGCCAAATTTTGTTGGAACCATGGCAACTCCACGTTTCTTCCATCGATTTTGAAGATTGAATTGATCAGCTTCTTTGCGAGCATTCAAAAAGTTGCAAGACCCTTTCAGTGCATTCCAGAGCTGGTCCAGTGTACAGTGCTGAAGTTGATGTCCATAGTGCAATAATGACCCTTCACCTTGAAAATTCATCTCCTATACGAAAAATCAATTTGAGAGCAATTGAAAAGAAAGCACAGAGAAAATAACCAGGAAAATAATAACTCGAGGAACGATGATAAAAATTACCCTTATCTCTTCTGGGCTCTTCTTAAGCTCTACAGCTATCCTCTGGATCCAGTTTTCGGCTATAAGCATACCCTGTGGACCCCCGAAACCTCGAAATGCTGTGTTACTAGGAAAATTAGTGAAGCAAACTGCTCCATTAATCCTTATATTTGGTATCTCATACACATTATCGGAGTGAAACATGGCACGCTCTAGGATAGAGAGAGACAAATCGAGAGAATTCCCAGCATTATTATATATTTCGAGATCCAGTGCCAGCACCTTTCCCTCCTTTGTGAACCCCACCTGTATCAAGTAATTTAACTCGTCACCATGCTTTGCGCAGGAATATATTTTCCCTAAGCAAACTAAACATGCTGTCGCACATTATAATGCAACAAGAAGCAACATCCAGATTCAAAATGTCAAAACAATTTTTCATCTTGACCAGTTTATTTACTATTTAATACTGGTTTTGAAGCATCCACTGTTAAGAATAGAATTCAGCAATTTCAACTACACTCCACTGTTAAGAATAGAATTCAGCAATTTCAAGTTTCAACTACATAATGTGGAACACTTTCTTCTTCCCCTTTATGTTTCAAAGACCAGTATTAAATAGTATATAAACTGGTCGAGATGAAAGGGGGAAGAAGAAAGTGTTCCACTGTTAAGAATAGAATTCATCAGTTTCAACTATACAATGTGGAACAAACTAACTACATTTTGCAAAAAAGGAAACAAAGAACAAGCTAAGTAATAGAACGTCACCTTATACTTTCCGAGAAAGCTATGGCGCTGCCCAGTTGTCATCATGTCTATGTCCCTATCTAATGTAATTTTCACTGGTCTATTCAAGAGATATGATGGGACAGAAGCTGCAGCAGCAAGGTTCGCCGACCTTGTTTCTTTTCCTCCAAATCCACCACCAATTCTCTTGGTTCTACAGACGACTTTTGACATTGGCAGACCAAGCACATCACAGACATACTTCTGGTGCTTCTGAGGGGCCTGCAGAGGAAGAATACTCTTACAGTGCTATTTACAAAGTCTTGAAATTAATTTCCTTTTATTACAAGAGCAAAGGCTACTTGGGACATACAAAGGACATATATATGTAAATATCTCAAAATAGGGACGTAATGTTATCTTAGCAAGTGAGTGCAAAGCAACAATCCTGTCCAAAACCCTAATCATGTCACAAGTTGAGCGAACAAAAAGAACCCAGCGCCCAAATACTTCTTTCTAGTTTCATTCCAAACTACCACACTAATGATCTGGCTAAATCCAGTCCCACGGCAACCCGCCACAATTGGCTTGAGTTATCAATCAATTTTTCTTGTCCACACTTGGCAACTTGATCTGACTGCTAAAGCATTTCCACATAAAGAGAAGAAACAAATGTTGGTCAAAGGCCTCACTCACTTGAGTGGAGGAAACCATATGAACTTCATTTCCACCATCCACTGTCCATATCACTGTGCTGTGCGGCTCCAAGTAAAAATGTTCCTGACCTCCCACTTGAACCTCCCCCTGTATGACTTTGTAACATTCACCTGATTGAAAGCAGAGATCCACGTCACCTTTTCCCAAAAACTTCTCTGTGTTGGGATGAAAACTCTTAGCTTTGATGGCATCCTCTATTGATAAGACAGCTGGAAGTTCTTCATACTCAACATGAACCTTTCTCGCCGCTAGTTTTGCATTCTCTTGTGTATCGGCAACCACTATCCCAATAGCCTGTGACAAACATATGGAAATAAAATGACTTAACATGCAAATGAGTAAGAAAGAGTCAAAAACTGTCAAAAGAATTCTTTCCTGAATGGTTAAATCTTGAATTTTTCAAAATGATGGCCCCAGTTTAAGTCATAAGTTCAATTTGTTTGGAGGACTCCAAAGCACACAGAGAACATAAAAAGATTAACTGCTATGATTTACCTGGCCAACACAAGAGACGAATTCTGAAGCAAATACCTCCTCATCATAAATAACAGGGCCGACCTTATTTTTTCCTGGGATATCGTTTGCAAGAAATATGCCAGCAAATCCAGGAGAAGATTTCACTCCTGAAGCATCTATTGAAATTATACGGGCATGAGGTTTTCTGCTTAACACTAACGCAGCATTCAGACCATTAGGTGGCAAGGGTGTATCATCGGCATATTCTGCCTCACCTGTAACCTGAAGAAATAATTACAGATAAGAATTTGAAACAGTTATTTTCAGCATATGGAAAAAGCAACTAGTAGGAAATAAAAATTTACACATCACTTCATGAAGACAGCTTCAGGACACACCAGCATAGAAGGTAAGATAAAAACCTCTGCTCACTCATTAAACAATGACACAAAGCTTTTAGGCATATCAGTCATGACTATGTGCAATATTTGCGCATTGAATACATGAGTGAATTTGCAGCAGGACAAATTCACAAAACCAAGAAACAAGGATGTCACACCTCGGAAACAAAATAAAACTTCAAAGAAGGAAAGAGAAAAAAGGACAATTAGAAAGAGTTATATATATTTATAGAAGAAAGCAAAATAGATACCCCCTGAAATCAAAATTTGGCCATTCTTCATAGGTAACTTAAATATATCCGGTCATAAACTCGTGTGAAGTGAAAAAAACATATTGCATTGGCATCTCAAGTTAGTTGGGACTTTGAGTTGACTAAGCATCAGGAATTGTAGCCAGGCGATCCGACTGCTTAAAAATTGGTCACATCAATACGGGAAGCTAAGAAGACTAGTTGAAAACTTTTGGCTCCAGATAGATTTGTTGTAGCAAGCAAATAAATGTCTAAAGTTGGTGACATAAATAATGTGAAATGAATGCAGCCGTTTCATGCTTTCTAGTGTGTGTATATCTGTATCAACATGTTTGTGGACCACAACTTCATAGTACACGGGGGAAGGAAGGTGCAACTGAATGCCTGATTTGGTGGCAATCACAAAAACTACAATAATTTTGAGGAGAGTAGCATTAAGTTCCGTGGTGCAAATGCTACTATGAAACGGCACCCATACAAAAGATGCAAGGATCTCACTGTGTTAGATTCCTAGACGTAGCACAGATACCTGAAGCCTTGAGGAAAGGTGGACTTCAGGAGATCCCACAGCAATCCCACGCTTTACAATTTCGTAATCCTGACATCCAATGACAGATGGTCTTTGGAGTGGTTTTATGGCCGATAACTGTGACAATGGTATCTCTTCCTTGATGGATCTCATCCCATCCATCCCATCCATCTCATGAGAAACCCAAAGGAAAAACTTGAAAAAGAAACTAAGTGTTAGAGACCTTCGAAACTCAACCATCCCACCAGGAGCATCTTCCTTGATGATTATGTCACTCCTCAAAACTTTCAAAGCTCCTTGCAAAAGCTCCTGATTCCAAGTCTTCCCAATCAAGAACTCCTTCGTTTGCCTTGCAGCAACAGACAGAGGAGCTACTCCACCGTAAACAATTGACGCATCTGCAACAACCAGATCGCCATCTTTTTTCTCGAGAAAAACACGCATCCCAGCATTTACGATAGCAATATCATCATCCCTCCTGTGAGCTTGCTTAAACTCTTTTACATACTCCAACTTTCTGCTCCATGGCAAGAACACTGAGAGCAGAATCTCTCCACTTGCAAGGTCCACCTTCCGATAACCTAGAAAGAAATTCTCAGCTGAAACAATTCTAAGGTTTCCTTTGCTATCAATAACTCGAAATTTCGCTCTAGAGGCCATCCAAAGAGGGTTCAAGTCTGATATTGGACTAGCAGTACATATGTTTCCACCAACTGAAGCAACATTTTTTATCTGTGTCCCAGCAAACCATTTGAGCTGTTCAATGAAAGCTTTACATGTCGAGGTTTCGTGATAAGCTCGTTCTGTCACAACCTTTCTGAAAACAGTCAAAAGATCAGACAATCTTACTGCAGCACCAATCTCCACTCCATCATCCTTCACATTCAGCACATTTAATTCAGGGACATGCATAGTAGATATCAAAACTGGATAATGCATTCTCTTGAGCCTCATCTCGATTCCAACCTCAGTATTGCCAACTAGCAATTTGGCATCTGGATATCTTGATTTTAGCTCTAACACCTGTTTAAGTCGCAAGGGTCTGTACCACTTGAGACCACTAAAGCCACTCAAACTCAAATAAGACATCTTCCTCAATAACAACTCAGGGGGAAATATAAACTCCTTGTCTGTGAACAGTTTACCGTCAACCTTACTGTAGGAGATCGCTTCATATTTTTGCCCACAACATATAGATTCTCTGGTTGTTTCTGAGTCAACTAGACTTCCTGATCGGCACGAACAAGGTTTACCAGTTGAAGGGCAGACAAAATTGCTTTCTCCAACAGACGATGAAGACGGCTGAGGACCATATAAGCTATCATCTGTTTTAGCGAACACATGAAAAGCATCAAGAATTGGTCTGTAACCTGTACATCGACACAAATTTCCCGAAAGGCATTCGTCAATCTTTTCCTCAGAGGGTGAGCTTTCACTTGACCTCAGTAGGGCATACATCGACATGATAAATCCAGGCGTGCAAAATCCACACTGTGAACCATGAGCACGTGCAAGTGATTCCTGGGGAGCAATATGAAAAGCGGATTTTCAAAAATCCATAGCCAAACATCCCTTAAGCAAATAGCTGGGGAAAACAAGCTAAACCAAAATCTATGCAAATCAGGCTTGAGTCTTCACAAGGCACAAAGTACTGATAAAGAATCGTACACACATGACAATATATCTTACCTAAGAGTAAAACCGATGCTTTGTCAAATGTGATGTCCTGATAAAAAAAAATGGCTAATGGAGGGGAGGTGCAGAGATTCAATGGGAGCTGTGTCTGGTATATGACCGACTAGCTCATCAAGCATGAGAATTAACAACAGATGACAATTTGTGCAGTACCTATTGCCATTTCCAGATTTTTTTTCCATTTTAGATAAAGGTTTCACTCACGGGAACTGAGGAACCAGCATCCTCGTTCAATCACACAGCAAAGTCATTGACAGAATGGCCTATTATGTTTTTCACTAAAAGAAGACCCGGAGCTGAATGATTGGTGACTTAAGATCACAATAGTGAATACACAATTTGTATCAATTCTTACAACAAATTTTCAATAATAAATTATCATTGAACAGTTTCATGTTGACCCACAGAGACAAATCCTCACTTCAGATGATATTGGATATTATCCAATACTTAAAATAGATTCCACAGGTTGAGAAAGAACTGGAAACGCATTTGGTCATCTAATAACTCTTAAGATCAAGTCACGAGGAGAGCAGCAAAACTAATCTATTCATACTCGGTAGATCCCCAAAATAACGGCATTGCTAGCAGCCAAAGAAAATATTAGGATAGAAACTCCTTCTGTATAAGACCAACCAAAGACACTAATACGCAAAAAGTTAAAACAGCACGCTTTGTGCAAAATCACCAAAAACTATGCATAAATTACTTGAACTGGGTGCAGGCCATGCACTCGATTTCCAAGTCCCTCCACTGTGATCACATGCATTCCTTCAACAGAATATAGTGGAGCCAAGCACGCATTGATGGCATAGTGGCTGTAAGAAGTAAACAAATAACTAATTCAGTAATTTTGAGTACAGACAGAAGTTTAAACTCATGAGAGAGAGAGAGAGAGAGAGAGAGACGCACCTACATTTGCTCAGACTTTTATTATAATGAGACACCATCACTGTGCATGCCCCGCAACCACCTTCGCCACAGCCGAGCTTCGTCCCCGTCAGACCTATGCCTGTATCAGTAAAGAGGAAAAATCTCAATAAAACTGACACCATAGAAACAGACCAAATACTACTAGAGAGTAAAGAAACAGCCTATGATGCCTATTTGCAGGGCATAGAAGTATTCCATAAACAAGAGGTTAAAGCCCATCACAGCCCTCCAGATTCTTTCGAAATGGCCAGCACTCAAATTCCAACGTCCCCAGTCTATCAGAGGAGACAATCTGCAAGTGATATATTTTACCGCAGCTCTTACATCATCTCCGAATCGAGCTGACAATTTCAATTCATTTCTCAGCACCAACCGAGTTCATCAATCTTTATTCACAAACCGGCTTGTTCAAGTAGAATTCATATTATAGAAGAGCAATCCGCTCGTCAGATTTAAGTCAGCATGCAGCACATATATCAATCGTCACTTTCACTCTGTTCTAGCCGCTAAGCAGTATGCTTCTCAGCTTTCATCAATCAGTTCATGCATAGCTATCGAAGACAGCTCGATTGAGACTTAATCTGAATAGGACAGAGGCTAAGTCGTCGAGCACTCCTAACCACTCCTCCTGCTAAAACAACACTCCCTCCCCCGCGCAGACACGAAATCGCTTGCTTCACAACAAAGTCTACACAAGGGAGCCGGGGCGTTGACCGTATACCTCGAAGATACTCGAGAAGCGTCACGTGCGCCAGTCCGTCAGGCAAGACCTTCCGCGACCCGTTCACGTACAGGATCGCCTCCTTCGAGGCATCCTCTTCCATCTGCTCCAACTCCTCCTCGCTCTTCAGCGATCCCATGACGAAGAGCTCGTCGCCGAGTCCCGAAGACCGTCGCCGAGGCTCGCGGTCGCTTCAATCCGATCGAGAACGACGGATGATCGGGTGTCTGTTAGTGGGGAAAAGATAGAGAGCTTCAGCTAGGCTTTCGCTCCAGCTTGGTTTAGACGCAGCGGGCAAGCTTCATTGGTTTATATCGGGGAGGCAGCAGATGATCGATCACGTTGAAAATGAACTTCATTTTATATCTGTCAGCCATAAAAGAGAAAAGATAACGGGAAAATTTCAATTAAAGATCCAAAATATCCTCATTTTCTTAAATAATGGCATGAAATACTCTTTTTATTTTAAATAATAATCTCAAATAATGATATTTATTTTAAATAAGAGCATGATCTTATCGGCCAATTAAGAACATTCTCAGCAAAATATAATTTTAATACAATTTTTAGTTAAATTAAAACTCAAAAAAGTAAAAACTAAAAATTAAAATACAAAAAAAAAAAAAAACACACAGGCGAAAGGGTTCCCTCCGGCCTACGGTTGTCGGTGACTAGTGGCGCCATTGCGGGGAGGAGGGCCACGACCCTCTTCCGGATCCGGGCGAGGGTTGTCGGCCCTTGCCATTGATCGCTGGGGTCACCGGCCCTAGCCGAGGCATTGGCAATGGTGGGGTGGCGTCTACAAGCAGAGGCTACCTCCAACCTGTGTTTACCTTTTTTTAAAAAAAAAAATTAGAAAACATAAAAAGAAGAAAACAAAGAAAAAAATTACTTTTAAAAAAAATGACGAAAATGCCCCTAATCAATTGGTGGTGAGAGATTTTTTTTTTTTAAGACTAATATGGCCATTCTAGGTTCTTATTTGAAATAATATCCACTTCATGCCTTTATTTAAAGCAATGAAGTCATTTTAGGCACTTTTTTAAAATAAGTTCTATTTCGGGCTCTTATCCGAGAAAATAAGGGTATTTCAGCTCTTATTTGGAATTTTTCTAAAGAAAAATGCTCAAATCACTTTTGATTCCAAAACCAAAACCATGGATATTGCCTTTTCTTACAAAATTATCCCTAAAAGATTGTGAAATTCAAGGCAATTTTCTAGACCCCGATGAAATGCGATCGATAAGAACTAAATAAAAAATTCGGCGCAAATACGTTAGAAATCTCAAAACTTATTACAAAAGTAAAATTGAGTACTAAGATTTTAGAAAAATATAATTAAGTTCCAAAATTTCTCATGAAAGTGCAATTGAATTTTAAAACTTTCAAAAAGTGCAATTAAATCGTACCAACTTGTTAGCATTTTCCTTTTGTCAAGTTTGACAAAATTCATGAAAGGACTTGATTGCATCAACTTGATAATTTTTAGGACACTTATCCCAAAAAGTTAATATAATTTTGTAGACAGTTTTTAACCTTTAACATTATACCTCACAATTACAAGACCTTTGCATTGGAGTCCACCGGTCTCATATGCATCGGATAATTATTGGTGGTTCTTAAATAACCTAGTCATCGTCTGAGGTGTTGCTCGTGTCTAGTATAACGTAAGGTGCTCTCTCTCTCTCTCTCTCTCTCTCTCTCTCTCTCTCTCTCTCTCTCTCTCTAATCGACGTGGTTTTTGAACTTTTTATTTTGTTCAGTCTAGATTGGACTTTCGAAATCCGTTCAATAAAGTTCCTAAATTTCTTAAGCCGCGGGTTAGGCCGGGCAAAAGTTCCAAGCCCGGCCCACCCATGTATCTATTAAAAAAATTTATTAATTTTGTCATATTGATAATTTTCTTCGTCATATAAGAGTTTATATACGCTTATATAAAGAGAAATAAACTCAGCATCATGACATTCTTTCAGCATTCACCCACGTAGTGAGAATGAACTCTATTCAATAGTACATTTCCAAAACACAACCACGGCGCATCATCGATACGTTTGTTTGAGAATCTCAGCTTGCAGTTTGAGAATCTTTATCAATATCGATGGATCGCGATAGGAACAAGCTCTGGACATCACTCGAGCTGTTGAGAGTATCTCCTGGCTTCTCCAGTGGCACCTTTGTATTAGGGGTGAGCATAGGCCAGGTGGGCCCGATCCAGGCCTAGATCCCGAAACCGACCCTATTATAACCGATTCTTAGTTTTTAGAACCGAGAACCGACCCCGTTTGTCTTGGAACCTATTGTGGAACCGACCCTATTTTTCGGTCCGGTTTCGTGGTCTACCCAAGAACCTATTTTGCTTTTTTTATTTTATCAAAATAATATAAGTATTGATAAAATGAGCAATAAAAGTTACAATACACCAAAAGCAACAATCCAAAATATAATAATAGATAATACGACAAGATGGGAAGAAATAGAGGACTGAAAGGAAGTGAGGGCCGTGAGGCAACCATATGGCAAGCGACACTGGACTAGACACTAGGTTTTTTTTTTTTTTTTTTTTAATGAAACTAAAAACTGGTTCTAAAATCGGTCCGAGTGGGTCTTCACCTAAAACCGTAAACCGGACCAGTTTCAACTGGTTCCCAAAAATTGGAACCAATTCTCGGACCGGTTTGAGCAAGAACCAATTCCCGACCCTGTTTTTCGGGTGGGCCGATCCGGGTTCCGGGTAAACCCGATCTGGTTGCACTCCCTTACTTTGTATACTCGATGAAGACGTGTAGGAATATGGCAACACCGGCTAATCCAACTATTATGACTGGAAAGTCCCTTGCCATACGGATAACAGAGGAGCGTGAAGGTAATCCCAATATAAAATGCAGCCCCCATAAGAGAGGAAACCCTAGTTTCCAAATGAAAAAAGAGAAGAGGAGAAAGAAAGGCAAAAATGAAATTAGGTGATGATCTAGTGGGGAAAAAAAGAAAGATAAATAAATAATCAAACCCAATTTGGACAAGCACAAAGAAGGGGGAGAATGTCTAAAAAATTCTAAACCCATTACATTGGTACTAATCAATCCTGTCGGGTTTTGTGGGTGGATCATGGGCGGCCCATGTTTGGCTAACCCAGCCCATTACCAATAAGAGTTAATTGCCGAAGGCAGCTACTACTGTTGAATGCGATAATAAAATCACGTTTCTTTATTTTAAGACGTTCTTAACACACAGAGAAGAGAAAGACGATATTGCCTCCTGCTCCTCTCCCAAATGCGATAACGTAGATGTACTTTCTCTCAAGGCCGCATTGAACATTTAATTTGTAGAAATCAAGATACGTTCCATTGCATGACGTACCCTTTTTGATCGATGATTCAAGAGATCGTGGGCATTTTTTGGTTCATGTTATCGGCTATGTTGAATTTGGAATAAGTTTCCTTCATGTGCCAAACCTTTTAATTGTGTTAATTTAGTCATAAACCTTTTGCATTTGTGCCTGTTGAGTTCATCTAGCCAATTTTTACCGGAAATCGCCGACGTGGATTCCGATTGTCCTACGTGACATGGTCGGCGCCGACGTGGACATTTCTTTAAATAAATTTTCAAATACGTTTTTGGATTTTTCTTCTTTTTTTATTTAATCTTTTTTTTTTCCAGATTGAGGGCCGACGACCCTTGCCGGCCTCACCCGGTGACGGCAAGGGTCGCCGGCCCTCGCCCTGGGCCGACAGGGGTCGGTCGTGCCACGTAGGATGACCGGCGTCCACGTCGCCGACTTTCGATCAAAATTGGCCGGATAGACTTAATTAACATTAATGCAAAATGTTTAGGAGTAAATTGGCATAATTAAAAGATTCAGGATCGAACTAGCATAAATGTAATATATTTAGAATTTTTTTTTTTACACTTTTACCATGAAAGGAGTTAGAGATAAGGATTTGAAAGGCGACGTGATTATAGCGACTCACAAATTGTAAGGACGTTGATGGATTTATCTCCTTGCCCTTGAAAAGTGACATAGGCTAGGAATTTGGCCACCGCGGCATCCTGAATTTGAAAATATGAGACAGCTAATGAAAAAGACGTAGACGTTCTTATTTCGATGAGCCGAAGCTGTCGTATAATTAGATCTTTGTACCTTCCAGAATTGAGACATACAATGACAAAATACAGTCCTATAACCTTTCAATTTGGTTAATTTTATCTCAAACTTTTTGATAATTTGTCAATTTAGTCATTCCGATCAATTTTGATCCAATTCATTGGCGTGAACGCCGATCATCTTAGTTACACAGCTGGCATTGATGCGCAATTTTTGTAATTTTATATTATTTTTTATTTTCTTTTTTCTCTTTGCTTTTTTTTTTTTTTCATTGTGTTGGCAAGGGTTGCCAGTAACCCTCGCTAGCCGCGTAGGCCCTCGCCTATGGCTAGCGGGACCACGATGGCCTCATCCTAGGAGGCGTCCTTCGGTCAGATGGACGACATTGGCAAATTGTCAAACGGTTTGAAACTAAATTGGCCAAATTAAAAAAAAAAAAGTTTACGATTGGATTGGCACAAGCACAATAGGTTTAGGATTTTTTTTTTTAAATAATTTCCTCCCATAGTTTATGTAGTGATTTGATTCAAGCAATGAGCATAGTTCTTTAATGGGCATTGAGCTGCCAACTAGCCTTTGATACTAGAAGTGTTACCTCCCATTTCTTACCAAGTACTCACAATGGGGGGATGGGAACCCACTAGACTCTAGATGAAAACCCAGGTCCATGCATCTTGAAATGGTGAACTTGTACACCACATACATAGAGTAATTCGAGAAAACAATCCTGAGGATAGGAAGAGATATAGAGCTACATGATAAATAAATAAAAAAAAACCGAGTCGATTGATTGGTTAGATATTTAGTTTAGATACGGCGCATTCCATGTTCATCTAACAGCGTCTTTCACTCAGAATAATCCGAACAAGAACAGGCTAATTCGAAGGAAAGCACATGGTTGCTTTCCATCGTTAGTCGAGATAAAGTTCTTTTAATTAGCTCCCAGGTTGAAAGAGATAATTGATTGCGAGTTCGAATCAGATCTTGTCCGCGACACACAACATGTTAGATGTTATAGCAGCAATTGATCAATGACATGTTAGATGCCTTTCGCGCTAGAAATTTAAACAGATTTACATTAGCCAACTTTCAGCTCGGTTTTGGGTCCATGTGCACGGTGAGCCATAACAAGGCCAATTGGCATCATCAGACGCTAAGCTTGGGGCGGAAATCAGAGCCGAGAGGTGCCGTGAATTCGTCCAAGCACGCCATTCGGATACGTTCAGGTGTCGCCGGGTTATCGAGGGGAAACCAGTCCGTGAGCCCCGCATCGGCTCTCGCGGCAATGATGGCGTCTTTAATGGCGAAGAAGACGGATGAAGCTAGGAAAAACGGAGGCTCTCCGACGGCTTTGGATGAATGAATGGCCTTCACGTTGGGATGACCCTGCTCAGAACAGAAAAAAAAACTCGGGATTTACTCCTTAGTTTCGACTTTAGGTTCCCCAATCAACCTATACGTGATCACATCAAGGCATGCGATAATATCTCTAATAGAAAGCGGGCCGAGTAAGTGCCGAGTCGGTATGCTAACGCAGATCGCGGCGTAACTTGTGCCGGTATCGAAGTCGTACCTTCAGAATCGAGACGCTGAATTTCATAGGCACATCATTTACAGAAGGGATCTTATAGCTTCCAGGCCCGCACGTGTATAAGCATCCGGGCGGGATCCATTTATGAGCGGCATCGCCCCACTTCAGTTCTTCTAGCGCGAACCAGCCGAGACCTTGTATGAATGCTCCTTCAATCTGCAGAAAAGTTTACACGCTCAGGTTCTGGGGGGACAAAAGATGGAGCAAGTGCAGATGAAGCATGAGAGATTAGCAAAAGATTGGCATTGGAGAAGGTTTCTTTTAAGGTCTAGAATTCATCTCTGTTCGTGCTGAAAAGTTGGATTCAATCTCCTCCCAAAGGCTTACCGAAAGCATAGCTATCGTGTGTTGTGGTGAAGTTTTGAATGTTCTATCAAACCACAGGCTTAAGCATTACGAACCGGGACATTTTCAAGTAAAAGCCTAAAGTGGATCTTGTTTCCAATAAGGGCCTGAAGTGGCCATTCATTCTCAAATAAGGATCCGATACCGGCCGGCTAAATATTTCGGCCGATCAAAGTCATTTTTGTCCAAAGAAAATTTTAATTCTAAGTTATAATTTTTGTTCTTCTCTTCTTTTTGCCCTTTTTCTTTCTTTGCTGCGGCCGGCAAGGGCCTCTTTGAGCATCGCTGGTGGCTGATTTAAAAAAAAAAATAGAGGAAAAGGAAAAAAAATTCAAAAAATATAAAGGATGAAAATGCCTTTGACCAGCTTGATGGTCAGACCCTTCTTTGAGATTGATGTAGTTACTTCAAGTCCTTATTTGAAATAAGGTCCACTTTAGCCCCTTATTTGAGAAAATAAAGGCACTTCAATCTCTCATTTTGACTTTCCCTTGCTGATATAACAACTGCAAGTGAAAAAATCTCCAAATGTAAGTACCTGTCCAACGTCAATGGCCGGATTCATAGAGTACCCGAGATCTAAGAAGACATTTGCTGCTCTGGTGTGAAAATCTCCGGTCAAAGTATCGATTTCTACCTCTGCGAATGCAGCACCATACGTGAAGTAACTAAAAAGATTTCCCTTTCCAGTCTTCCAGTCGAATCCTAAATCGGGTACGATGTAGAATCCATGGGCAGACAGATCTATCCTCTCTGCATGGCATGCAATAGCCAGCTGGGAAAAACAAAGAGAGAAGTTTGGTAAGGCATATAAGATCCGCAACATCGATAACGAACATCGTCTGAAGCATTAGGTGCGAAAAGCTGCTGGTGAAACCCTTCGCGGTACCTAAGCTTCATTAAGTTTCAGAGACAAGTCCATCAATAACTTGAACTCTGCTTTAATGCAGTCCTGAGTTCACAGGTAAATGTCTTTCACTAGCGGAATTCGGCTGCCTGCAGTGTGTATAATTACAAGACTCGATCCCTTTAAGAATATTACATAGGATCTATGGTCAGAGCGGCTTTACAAAATTTTGCAAAAATTACTCAGTACAATGTTGGCAAAGCTCAAGTGGAGTGGACTAAGTCACGCAGAATCTCATATGCAAACAGCTTTTAGCGGCTTCAAGTCTGTTTAAACTTGTGGCTCAGACCGAAAACTCGAGTGAAATAGCAGATTGAGTCAAACTATAGTGGTTAAGAAATTTATATGGAGGATTCCTTACATGTCATGTTAAGCCCTTGTACATGTTAATATGATTTTCACATAGTAATAATCTCAGCACAACGAATATACCTCGGCAAAAGAAGTGAAATTCTTCCTAGAAGCAATTGGCGCCATTCGTGCCTTTAACTGCTCGCATGCATCTAAAACTGCAGCACCGTACATGTCCGAACTTGCAGATGCAGCTGTCGCTGATGCGTTAGGAATCTGTATCACAAGGATTTACGCAAGATTGCAAGAAGGCATTGATGAATTGTCTAGGAAGAACTATTGCCGACAAAATTATCTAGGAATAGTGGCAGTGACCTATATTCTCATCTACCAACTACGAGGTAAACTATCTCATGTAGTGAACTGCACAATTTAAGTCCAAAGATTCTGCTAGAAAGCGAGCATCAATGAGTCAAATATCCTTATTCTGAAAGAAATAATAGCATATTTCCCTGAATTCATATATGAAAATTGGCTGTCAAAAGTTTTTCTATTTGGGTTTGTCTCAGGTCTAATTCATGTTACTTCAACTGGATTATTTTGTTGTTCCTGCATATTTACAATGCAGACACAGTGATCAGTTGGACCTTCAATTGATAAACCCCATTGTTATATGAATTAATTGTTGGGGACTCGAAGGGCAAATATGCAACCACGCTCTTGCCCCGGGATGAAGGCTTCATCCAGTACAGGAGCATTGATTTGAGCGACACGTCCAACGGTAAGGTTAACTTCGCTACACACCTCACCCGAAGAATGCTTTCTGGTCGCTAACGCTAGGATTCACACAAGGTCCTGTTAAACTGTTGAGATTAGGCTTCCTGAACATCATAACAAGATGCTTTTGCTCATTTCCTAAGCTGCATTACTACCTTGTCAGTACTGGTGTCTGATATGAAGACGGAAGTTAGAGGAATGTTGAAGGACGACGCCGCGACTTGGGCAATTTTCGTATGCAAACCTTGACCCATCTCCACCCCACCATGTGTAACTAAAACAGTCCCATCTGTATAAATATGAACAAGTGCACCTGCCTAAAGAAACCAAAAGAATCGCGATGAACGCACTGCATCTCGACAAAGAGACAATCAATATTCAAATAAGTCATCAGGGAGAAAGAACAAGATCAAAAGTGGAAACAAACCCTTTTACTGCCCAAGGAAATAGAAACAGAGACAACAATGAGCAAGGTACTGATAAAGTGACCTGGATAATGTTCTGGAGGAGCATATGCTATCCCATACCGCGCAAACAAGGAAAAATAACAAGTAGAAAATCTTGGCGAGACCACTAATGATTTCCATAAACTGCTCCAAAGAAGGGAGAAAACATTCAGATATCCAATGTTTCAATACCTGATTCAAAAATTTAACCGTGAAGGATATGCCAAATTTTGTTGGAACCATGGCAACTCCACGCTTCTTCCATCGATTTTGGAGATTGAATCGGTCAGCTTCCTCGCGAGCATTCGAAAAGTTGCAAGACTCTTTCAGTGCATTCCAGAGAGGGTCTAGCGTACAGTGCTGAAGTTGTTGTCCATAGTGCGTTACCGATCCTTCACCTTGAAAATTCATTTCCTACAGGGAAACTCGATCTGAGAGTAATTAGAAAGTAAGCATAGAGAAAATAACCAGGAAAAGAGAAATCGAGGAACAATGGTATAGACTACCCTTATCTCTTCAGGGCTCTTCTTAAGCTCTACCGCTATCCTCTGGATCCAGTTTTCAGCTATCAGCATACCCTGTGGAGTGCCGAAACCTCGAAATGCTGTGTTACTAGGCAGATTAGTGAAGCAAACTCTTCCATTAATTCTCATATTGGGAATCTCATAGGCATTATCAGAAGAAAACATGGCACGCTCAAGGACAGCGAGAGACAGATCCAGAGAATTCCCAGCATTATTATAAAGTTCGAGATCCAGTGCCAGCACCTTTCCCTCCTTTGTAAATCCTACCTGTATCAAGTAATTTAACTCGTCACCGTGCTGTGCGCTGGGACATATTTTCCCCATGCACACTTAACATGCCGTAATGCAACAAGCCAAAACAGTAATATCCAGATTCAATATGTGAAAACAACTTTTCCTGTTGAACTATTTCTATACTATTTAATGCTGGTCTTTGAAGCATAAAATGGGCAGAAGAAAGAGTTCTGCTATTAAGAGTCGAATTCAACAGCAACTACATACGGTGGAAGAAACTAACTGCATTCTGCAAAGAAGGAAACAAAAAACAAGCTAAGTAACAAAACTTCACCTTATATTTTCCGAGAAAGCTATGGCGCTGCCCAGTTATCATCATGTCTACGTCCCTATCTAAAGTAATTTTCACTGGTTTATTCAGGATATATGATGGGACACAGGCTGCAGCAGCAAGGAACACCGACCTTGTTTCTTTCCCTCCAAATCCGCCACCAATTCGCTTGGTTCTACAGACGACTTTCGACATGGGCAGACCGAGCACGTCAGCAACATACTTCTGATGCTTCTGAGGGCACTGCAGAGGAAGAATACTATCACGGTACTATATACAAAGTCAAGCCTTGGAATCAATTTTCCGTTTACAAAAGAACAAAGGGTAATTGGGACATACAAAGGACATACGTATAATCAAACTTATCAACTGGGTCCAAAGCAACAATTTTGTCCAAAATCCTAATTACATCACAAGTTAGACTGATATATATACAAGTCCAGCGAATAAATTTGTGCTATTCACACTCAGCAACTCAATCTGACTGCACAAAAATTCAATATAAAGAGAACATGCGAATGTTGGTCGAAGGCCTCACTCACTTGAGTGGAGGAAACCATGTGGACTTCATTCCCACCATCCACTGTCCATATCACGGTGCTCTGTGGCTCCAAGTAAAAATGTTCCTGACCTCCCATTTGAACCTCCCCCTGAATAACTTTGTAACATTCATCTGACTGAAAGCAGAGATCCACATCACCTTTTCCCAAAAACTTCTCTGTGTTAGGATGAAAACTCTTAGCTTTGATGGCATCTTCTATCGAAAAGATAGCTGGAAGTTCTTCATACTCAACATGAACCTTTCTCGCCGCTAGTTTCGCATTCTCTTGTGTATCAGCAACAACTACCCCAATAACCTGTGACAAATGTATGGAAATAAGAAGACTTGACATGAAAAGGAGTAGGGAAGAGTAAAAAATGTCAAAACAATTCCTTGTCTAGTGGTTAACTCTTAAATTTTTAATATGAAGGTCCCAGTTTAAGTCATGAGTTCGATTTGCTCGGAGGAGTCCAAAGCACTCGTAAAACATACAAAGACTAACTGCTATGATATACCTGGCCAACGCAGGAGACAAACTCTGCAGCAAATACCTCCTCATCATCAATAACAGCCCCGATTTTGTTTTTTCCTGGGACGTCTTTTGCAAGAAATATGCCAGCAAATCCAGGAGAAGATTTTGCTCCTGAAGCATCTACTGAAATTATACGGGCATGAGGTTTTCTACTTAGCACTAACGCGGCATTCAGACCGTTAGGTGGCAAGGGTGTGTCATCAGCATATTCTGCCTCACCCGTAACCTGAAGAAATATAACAGATAACAATGTGAAACAGTTATTCTCATCCCAATGACATCTTCACCGCACATCAATATAAAAGGTAAGATGAAAAACCTCTGCTCGCTCATTAAACAATTGGCACAAAAAGTTTTTAGGCACTTCAGTCAGGACAATGTGCAATATTATCGTGCCAAATACATCAGAGAATTTGCAGCAGGATAAATTCACAAAACGTAGAAACAAAGATGTCACGCCTCGAAAACAAATCATATTTGCAAAGACGGAAGGAAAAAAAGGAAATTAGGAAGAATTACAGATATTCATAGAAGAATGCAAAACAGATATCCCCTGAAATCAAAATTTGGCCATCCTTCATGAGTTGACTTAAACATTATCTAGGGATAAACTCATGTGAAGAAAAAAGAAATCAGTTGGAGTTTTTAGTTAAATAAGCATCATAATTGTAGCCAGGTGATCTGTCACCGCTTACAGGTTGGTCACATTACTATGGGAAGCAAAGAAGACTAATTGAACCTTCTGGCTTTATATAGATCTGTTGCAGCAAGCGAATAAACGTCTAAAGTTTGTGCCCTCAATTTTGTGAAACAAATGCAGCCATTTCATTCATTTTTGCGCTTTGTATACCTTAATCGAAACATGTTTGTAGACCACAACTTCATAGTAGAGGATAAGAGGAAGGTTCAACCAAATGCCTGATTTGATGGCAATCATGAAACTAAAATTGATTTTGAGGAGAGTAGCATTACGTTCCATGATGCAGAGGAAAAAATGCAATGGCTACCATGCAAAAGATGCAAGAGTCTCACTGTTTTAGATTCTAGACATAGTACAGATACCTGTAACCTTGAGGAAAGGTGAACCTCAGGAGATCCCACGGCAGTCCCTTGCTTCACAATTTCGTAATCCTGACATCCAGTGACAGATGATCTTTGGAATGGTTTTATGGCCGATAACTGCGATGATGGTATCTCTTCCTTGATGGATCTCATCCCATCCATCTCCTGAGAAACCCAAAGGAAAAACTTAAAAAAGAAACTAAGTGTTAGAGACCTTCGAAACTCAACCATCCCACCAGGAGCATCTTCCTTGATGATTATGTCACTCCTCAAAACTTTCAAAGCTCCTTGCAAAAGCTCCTGATTCCAAGTCTTCCCAATCAAGAACTCCTTCGTTTGCCTTGCAGCAATAGACAGAGGAGCCACTCCACCGTAAACAATTGACGCATCTGCAACAACCAGATCGCCATCTTTTTTCTCGAGAAAAACACGCATCCCAGCATTTACGATAGCAATATCATCATCCCTCCTGTGGGCTTGCTTAAACTCTTTCACATACTCCAACCTTCTGCTCCATGGCAAAAACACAGAGAGCAGAATCTCTCCACTTGCAAGGTCCACCTTCCGATAGCCTAGAAAGAAATTCTCGGCCAAAACAATTCTAATGTTCCCTTTGCCATCAATGACTCGAAATTTCGCTCGAGAGGCCATCCAAAGTGGGTTCAAGTCTGATATTGGACTAGCAGTACATATGTTTCCACCAACTGAAGCAACATTTTTTATCTGTGTCCCGGCAAACCATTTGAGCTGTTCAATAAAAGCTTTACATGTCGAGGTTTCATGGTAAGCTCGTTCTGTCACAACCTTTCTGAAAATAGTGGAAAGATCAGACAATCTTACTGCAGCACCAATCTCTACTCCATCATCCTTCACATTCAGCACATTTAATTCGGGAACATGCATAGTAGATATCAAAACTGGATAATGTATTCTCTTCAGCCTCATCTCGATCCCAACCTCAGTATTACCAACTAGCAGCTTGGCATCTGGATATCGTGATTTTAACTCCAACACCTGTTTAAGCCGCAAGGGTTTGTACCACTTGAGACCATTAACGCCACTCAAACTCAAACAAGACATCTTCCTCAGTAACAACTCAGGAGGAAATATAAGCTCCTTGTCTGCAAACAGATTACCGTCAACCTCACTGTAGGAGACCGCTTCATATTTTTGTGGACGGGGGATACATTCTCTGGTTGTTTCGGAGTCGACTGGACTTCCTGATCGGCATGAACAAGGTTTACCAGTTGAAGGGCAGACAAAGTTGCTTTCTTCAACAGATAATGAAGCAGGCTGAGGACCATATAAGCTATCTTCTGTTTTAGCGAAAACACGGAAAGCATCAAGAATCGGTCTGTAACCCGTACATCGGCACAAATTTCCTGAAAGGCATTCGTCAATCTGTTCCTCAGAGGGCGGGCTTTGACTTGACCTCAGCAGAGCGTACATTGACATGATGAAACCAGGCGTGCAAAATCCACACTGTGAACCATGAGCGCGGGCAAGTGATTCCTGGGGAGCAATATGAAAGGACGCTATTCAAAAGTTCATAGCCCAACTTCCCATAAGCAAATAGCTGGAGAAGAAAAGCCAAACCAAGATATATATGCAAATAACGTTCGAGTCTTCCCAAGGT
Source organism: Rhodamnia argentea (assembly GCF_020921035.1). NCBI lineage: Eukaryota > Viridiplantae > Streptophyta > Magnoliopsida > Myrtales > Myrtaceae > Rhodamnia > Rhodamnia argentea. The sequence continues at coordinate 25,990,988 of NC_063157.1, read as the reverse complement.
ACAAAGTATTGACAAAGAATTGTACAAGCATGACAATCCATATCTTACTTAACAGTAAAACCGATGCTTTGCCAAATATTTCTTTGACTTAATTTGCAGGTCGAAAGATTTTATAGCTGGTCATCGGTTTGGAAATCCAGAAAGATTATTCGAGGGAAAATTCAATCAATTAATAATCATTTGGTGACTAATATAATCGACTCTATTGGTGGAAGCAACAAGATTACTTGAAGATTTAATTGCATGTGCGACCGGATCTCCAGTGTTTTGATTGCTTATATTCACCGGCTAAGTTGATCATCTTGAAGATTATCCATCGGCTATTTTGGAGTTTGGAGACTATATAAGAAGAACAACCTACACTGAAGCAGACAACCCGCGAAACAAAGAAAGCTTTACACACTTATACTCCTGTCGAGTTGTTGGGCGACATTTCATTTACGGAGAGCGCTTATCATTGATTGTGATCTCCTTCGAAGTGTACAAGTGTTGTAGTAGTGCTTGAGGTGTGATCTACCAGCTTCATCTTTTCTAGCTGATATTGCAATGCGTGACATGGATCAAGAAAATCTTTTTTGTGAAGATAGACTGCTCTTTCTTGCTTTGTGTGTCAAGTGCGAGATTGGTTGAGAACCCTTAGCCCACAGTGCTTTCAAAAGCAGGCCTCCGTTTGGTGTTCTGTGTACTGGGGTTATGGTGGAAGAAAATGGAAGTCATCTATAGCCTATTAATTGGAAATCGATTTTCAATTTAGGTTTACAACAAAACAACAATATCATAAGAGAATAAAGATCTCAGCATAGAAAGATTAGCTCTTCCTTCCTTTTTTTCATCCTAGCACTATGAGATGAGATTGATCCCTTCTGACTCCCATGCTTTCTCACCAAAATTGGGATAGAGTTGAGCCAAAAGATCCGATTTAAGATAAATTCATGAGAAAGTGGGATCTCTTTAGGATCTATTTTATCGTTTAGAAATTGGTTAATAGGTAAAGATACATGTACTTGATGCCCCGCCCAAGAAAGAGATCCAAGTCCTAGTAGCCTTGCTAAATGGTGATTCAACATAGATTCTACATCTTGGAACCTGGCCAATTTTGGAGCAGCTTTGTGATAATGGAACTAACCAGCAAAAAGCATTAAGGCTGCAAAGACTAGTGCACCAATTGCAGTACAATACAGTTGTAATTCACTAGTTATTCTAGATGCTTGCCAAATCTTAAAAAAAACTAGAGGTTATTTGTATCTTTGGAAACCCCCACCCACATCGCCATTTGTCAAAAGGAAATCCAAGATTATTCTTGTTCCCATATAATTCTCATATGTGTGAATACGAATCTATCTTTCCTTTTCTCCATAATCAATCTTCTCTATCATGTTTAGAAAGATAGCTGCTATCAAAGAGAAGATAAATGCTATTGGCCGCTTTGTTTTTAATTCAACCAACTCTTCTACATTCCGCAAAAAAAGAAATGAAAAAAAAATAAGAAGTAAAACAACAAAGTAAAATTTAGGGCCACACGGGCTACTCTTTTATCTACTCTAGGATTACTAGTAGAACCCAGTTTGTTAGTAGACGTAAGCTTGGTCTAAGCCAAATCTCTATAAATCTATGTAACATGTATCTATATCTCTCTGCTTATTTTTCTCTAACTATTTGATAGAAGTACCGCACTTGATATCATCAGCTTATCCTTGCATGTATCAAACTATTCCTACATATATCAACTTGGTTCTACCTATTCCACAAAAATTTTATCAAGTTTAGTGAAATGACCTGTTCACCCCATCTAGGAGGTATATTTGGCCATAACAATTTGTATGAGAGCCTGTTGCTCATATATTTTCAAGTGTCATATTTCAAGGGTATAAATATTCTTTATGGCCAGTCATATTGGAGCTGGCGTTTGTGAAAGGCAATCCACCTCAAGACCTCTATACCTCGATGGAACAAACCACAGTAGCTGGAAATGTAAGATGAAAGCAATTATCATATCAACATCCTTTGGCACTGGTGAAAACACAGAAACAAGAGCATTGTAAGCAACATTATCTGCGGAAGAATTGGCCAGAATGTATACGTGTGTCTCAGCCAAAGAAATTTGGGACAAATTACAAATGACCTTTGTGATAAAGAAATTTGGGACAAATTACAAGTGACCTTTGAAGAAACTTACAATCAAGGAAACAAAGATAAGCATACTTCTATGAAAGTATGAAATCTTTAAGATGAAGTCTTACGAAAGTGTCACGGAGATGAATACAAAGTACACTGAAATTGTAAATGGTCTTGCCTATTAAGTAAAGACATTTGCCAATGAAGAAAACGTGAACAAAAACCTAAGCGTACTTCCAAATGAATGGAATCACGTGAAGACCTCTATTGGATAAACTAGGATCAGGCCTCTGTCATTGGACGAACTAATTGGAACCTCAATGGCTTATGCAGCCGAAAGACAAGATGAAGGTGATCATTATAAAGGTAAAAAGTCCATTGCATTTAAAGCTGACAGTTGTGATGTAGATGGCTCTAGGGGTAAGCATGGTTCCAGGGTAGAACGGGAAACCGCAGAACCGAACCTGTGGTTCCAGTCTGGTTGCAGGTTCTAGTGAAATAGGATCCGGTTCCTAGTTCCGCATTTTGAGGAACCGCCGGTTCCAGTTCCGATTCGACTTTATATAGAACCGGGAACCGGAATCGGAACCGGCACTTTTTATATATGTCATAAAAATTGAGAGTGTTGCTACTTATGTTGTATATGTGTCATAAAAATAGGGAATGTGATCTTGAAATCACTCAAGCTTCTTTAACAAACTGAATTGGAGAGGGAGTGTATTGCTCTGGAGCTGGTGGAGGAAAAGAAAGCCCAAGCTGAACGTGAGAGAAGTTTACAAGAGCAAGCTAAAAAAAAATTTGAAAACTTGGACTTGATTGTGCTGTACTCCAATAAGGAAGAGATTCGAGATAATTTCAAAAAGGTATTATACATGGGGCATGCTGGTATATTGCAAATACTTTGAATTCTTCGAGTCTCATGTTTTATAATTCACATTCTTGCACTTTGGTAATGCACTGGCTTTTTTTTATTTATCAATTGCTAATCACTCTCTGTGATTAAAAATGATTATGTGGATGTTGGAGCTGCTTTTCTTATGTGTTCTTAGTGAAATTGTAGGTTTCCGAGTACCACGAAACCGAACCCTAAAACCTATGATAAGGTAGGTTACGGGTTCCATAATACGTAGGGTGGATTCTAGGTTCTCAAAAATGAAGAACATGTACTAGCGGATAGGTTCCAAGTGTTAGCGATCCGCCCTAGGAGCTAATCAAGGTTGATACTCTAACATTAGTTGTGGATTAGGTTGTGTCGAAAAACGATCTTCATTATATTGAGGTAGTCATAATGTGTTGCTAGAGACCGCTTATGACTTGTGGGCCCAAAAGAGTTTTGAACATTCTGCTAATGTTTAGTGAACCTATAGGGTCGCACATAATAGCGAACCGAGTTTATATTTTCTCTGTGCCTTAATCTACTTAAGAAGTAAATTTTAATTTATTCTCATATTCTAAATATCTGCACGATCGTGCATGTTATGAGATAACGATTGAACGCACGATTAGATATAGGTGGTTTGGCGGGCCCGAATCGCCCGGCCCCACTTCTTTTGTTATGCGTAAATATTGAAGCTATATATAGATATGTAAAAATCCTAGAAACGACGAAGGGAATTAAGAGAGTCTAATTCCGAAGGAGAAAAAAAAACACAGAGAATCGTTTTCTGTTCTTAGATCTTTGAGAGAGTCTCGAAGATCAAAGGCAATCAAGCAAAAGGAGCTCCAAGATCTATAAGCTAGCACTTGGATCGTTGGAGACTTCGGTTCGTGTGTGTGAATACCGGTAGAGGCGCAACACTTGGGGCGCTAATCCGCACACAACCGATCGTCAAGTTATCTTCGATCTGCAAAAGGTACGTCTTAAACTCCTATTGATTTCAATATACGCATGGATCCTGTCTAGGTTTCGGTTTAGAATTATATTCCGCTGCGTTTTGACAATCCCGAAACCCCGTCACCAGGTTTTAGGTGGAACCTACCCAGAATCTGGAACCGCTCACCCCTAGATAACTCAACATCATCAAACAAAGATGATGATGATGATGAGGAGATGGAGCTGGTGGCCAAAAGGCTTCAACAACTTGTGATCAAGAAAATTTGTGCTTGATGGCTAATAATCAATCCGAGAAAGGCGAGGCATTTTACTCAGATCCAAATTTTGACGATGAACATGTATTGAACATGAAAATGCTTTAAAGAAAATATGCACGAAAAACCACAAACTAATATACTTATGACAAATTTATTCCAAACTATTTTTTTTACTATAAAATATTCCAATCGGTACATTTATAGTAAATTTACCCAAAACTATTTTTTTGACGACAATAAATTCTAAATTGGTACACTTGTGATAAATTTACTACAAACTATTTTTTGGATCATAAAAAATCCCAAACCAAGACACTTGTGACAAAGTTACCCTAAACTAATTTATGACCATCAAAAACCCCAAATTGATAGACATGTGACAAATTTACCTTCCACCCGTTTCCGTTATATTAGGTTAATATCATGAAAAACCACAAACTAATACACTAATGACAAATAGAGGGTAGAAATCTCAAATTGATACATCTATCAACTGTCACGTGTCATCTAACTCAGCAATTCAACCGCAAAATTTAACGAAAACTAACGGAGAATAATTTTTTCACAAGTGTGCCATTTCTTGGTGGTCAAAAAATTAGTTTGGTATAAATTTGTCATAGGTGTACCAACTTGAGGGTTTTAGTAGTCAAAAAAGCTATTTGGGGTAAATTTTTCACAAGTATACCAGTTTGAGGTTTTTTATAGTAAAAAAATAATTTGAAATAAATTTGTTATAGATATACTAGTTTAGGATTTTTCATAGTATAAAATATCAGATTTGAAAAGTGAGGTTTTCAAATTAAGACAGCAAAGTAGTTTGAAAGAAGAAAACATCGATCATTAGGAAAAGGAAATTTCCCTTATCAAGGATGATATTTGTGAAAAGAAAATGATTTTTGTAAGGAAGAAATTGAGAGAAGAACAGCATGAGTGCCATCACTTTTGTACGGCGCTCACTTGAGTGTTGTAACTTTTTTTCGCTCACTTAAGTGCCACATTAGAGTAAAATTGATCACTGAAATGCCATTTTTGGCAAATCGTCCTATGTGAATTTTTTTGCTATTATTATATTTATTTCTAGTCACATGTGGATATTTTTAGTATTATTTTATTTATTTTGACTTTTTTTTTTGCTTTTTTATTTTTTTCCCCTTGGCCGGTGAGGGTCATTGGCGACCCTTGCCCTTTGCTAGCGAGGCCGCATAGCCCCGCCTGCTATGGGCGAGTTAGCCCTCACCCACGATAGGCGAGGTCGCGAAGCCTTTAAACGTGGCCAGCAGGTCTGCGGAGCCCTTGCCCGGATTTGGCAAGGGCCATCATGCCGTCACTGCCCACCTGCAGCTAGCGAGGTGGCTTGGGCTAGGGTTTCGTAGCCGACAAGGGTTGCCCTTGCCGTTGTCGGCCAAGGGAAAAAATGGAAAATAAAAAGAAAAACTGACGAATTAAAATTTTCAAAACAAACAAAGTAGTAGAAAAATTTGGAAAAAATTAAAAAATTCAAAAAAAATTCTCTCGGGGTGCCACGTCAGATTTTTTTGGCACTCACGTCGGATATCTAACAAGGCATATCACTGAAGGCACTTAAATGATATATATTTTAAATTGTGGCACTTACATGAGCGAAAAAGTCATGGCATTTAAGTGAGCGCTGCGCAAAAGCTATGGTACTCGTGCTATTCTTCTCTTGAAAAAATTTGCTAAGTTAGCTATTCTCTATTGGATTGAGAAAGGGAGAATGTTCTTTCCATCCAAATTCCTTGGTACAACAATTCGGTCATGGTTTTGAAAAGGGAAGTGAGGTGCATAAAAATGATTCTTCGAAGGTCAAGGAAAGATAAAGACGTAGACGTTCAAAATAGTTATACAAAAATCATTTTGGAAAGCAATGTTTTAGATCAATCGGCTCTCGATATTGTAATTGCTCGAATTGTGGTGAAACTAATCACTATGAGCAAGAATGTCGAATTGATTAGAAGAAATCCAAACAATCAATTGAAAATTCGATGCTCCCTCTGTTTGGAAAATTTAATGAACGAATGGGAACAAATAGAATCAAATTTTGAGATGTAATAACACTCTTTTTAAGGAATTATTTACCCCATAACGTTGTTAATGGTTACTCTAAAAAATTCAACAAATTCTCGGAATGAGAATATCAGATAGAAATTTTGATATTTCTCCAAAAACTCTCATAGGAAACAATTGAAAACAATGGCTATATTTTTCTTTTGGAAAGAAATAGAAATATTTGGACACACCTTTTCACTGCCCTAATAACCCACAAGACATAATTAAAAATTTGAAATTAAAATTGATAAAAATAACTGCAACTCCTACGTGAATAAAAGAAAAATAGAAGCCCGGCACTTGACATCATCAGCTGATCCTTGAATATTTCAAACTGTTCCTAGGTACGTCAACTTGGTTCCATTTACTCCGAGGAAATTTATCAAGTTCAGTGAAATAATCTATTCACCCCACCTCTAGATTACAATAGTTCCAACAAAGTTTGTATCATAGCTCCTTCAAATTCGTCCAAGGAAATAACCAATGAATGGTTCCATGTTGACTCACAGAGACAAACCCTCACTTCAAATGATATGTACAATACTTAAAATAGATTCCACAGATTGAGAAACAACTGGAAATGCATTTGGACCTCTCATAACAGTTGAGGACAGGTCATAAGGAGAGCAGCAAAACTAGTCTATTCATCCTCCGCAGATCCCAAAAACAATGACATATGACGGCAAAAAAAAAAGGGACAATATTAGGATAGAATCTCCTTCCATGTAAAGACCAACCAAGAAACTAGTAGCGCAAAGAGGAAAACCAGCATGCTTAGTGCAAAGCAAAGAGTAAAATGATCCATAAATTACTTGAACTGGGTGCAGGCCTTGCGCTCGATTTCCAATCCCCTCCACTGTGATCACATGCATTCCCTCCACCGAATATAACGGAGCCAAGCACGCATTGATGGCATAATGGCTGTAAGAAGCAAACGAATAGCTAATTAAGTAATTTCGAGTTCGGACAGAACTTGAAACTCATCACAGAGAGAGAGAGAGAGAGAGGAACGCACCTACATTTCTTCATCCTATGATTATAATGAGACACCATCACCGTGCATGCCCCGCAACCACCTTCACCACAGCCGAGCTTCGTCCCCGTCAGACCTATGCCTGTATCAGTAAAGAGGGAAAATCTCAATAGAACTGACTTAAAACAGGAATTCGGAAGCAATGGACAATGAAAACAACACCACAGAAACTGCCCAAGTAGTACTAGAGAGTAAAGCAAAAGCCTTTGATGCCGATTTTCTGCACATATTCCGCGGCAAGTGTTTCATAAACAAGCGGTCAAACCCCCTAGCCCAGCTAGATTCTTTCAAAATGGGCAGCACTCAATTCCGACAGTCCTCGCTTCATTTTCTTACATCTATCAGAAGAGACGATCTGCAAGACATGCATTTCACATAGATGGTGTGTATTTCTCAGCACAAACTGAGTATGCCTAACTATTGAAGGCACAACAAGTTGATATAAGAGGCCGACGTTGACCGTACGTCGAAGATACTCGAGAAGTGTCAAGTGAGCCAGTCCGTCCGGCAAAACCTTCCGTGATCCATTCACATACAGAATTGCTTCCTTCGATGCCTCCTCTCCAATCTGCTCCAATATGTCCTCGCTCTTCAACGATCCCATAACTTAAGAAGTCGCTTGCTGAGTCCAGACTATCGTCGCCGAATCTTGCGATTGCTCCAATCCGGTCGAAAACACCGACTTGGACAGAGCGACGAATGGTTGGGTCTAATTTCAAAGGAGACCTACGATGATTGATGACTTTGAAAATGGAACTCTAGAATCCAAGGACTATTTTATGTTGCCAGGAGGAAATGATAAATGCGGAGTGTCGCCTTGTAAATAACTTTGCCTTGTTGTGGTATCTCGGAAGAAGTGTCTCATAAATGTTGTTGGACTATGACACTAGTTTGAACGGGTTTCCTAATTTGAATAGTTTTCCCAAATAAAATTCGCATTATAATATGTATTCTACTCTCATATCAAATCCAGCAGAGTAAACAAGAGAAATATCATATTTGTTTTTTTTTTTTTGAGTTTTCTGAATGAGTTCTCTCTAAGAAAATGTGAGATAATACCTCTCTGTGGGTTTGCTAAGGATCAATATCTAAGCTAGCCATTGGATAATTGTTGAGAAGATTAGGGAAGTCAGTGAAGTAGAATAGTTAGAGGTCCTGTAGATTTGGTCGCCCATGCAAGATATCTCGCGTGGTTAAATATACGCAAAGCTTTAAGATGGAAAGTCAATGAGTGAAGAATTCATACTAGGTCATAAGCTGTAAGGCAATGAGAAAAACTATCTCAAAAATAAGGGGAAAAGTGTCAAAAAAGCTCTAAACCTATTGCACTAGTGCTAATTTAGTCCTAAACCTTTATTGGTGCCAATTCAGTCCTAAACCTTTGGCATTGGTGCCAATTCAGTCCTAAATTGTTTGTATTTATGCAAATTGAGTCAATCCGACCGAATTTGGCCGGGAATTACCGATGTGGACATCGATTGTCCTACATGACATGATCGGCACATATGTTAACATTTTTTAAAAAATATTTTTAAAAAAATTAAAAAAAATGCTTAAAAATTATTTAAAATACTATAATAATATTAAAAAATATCTAAGTTAGCGTCAACTGTACCATTTAGGACAATCGACGGTCACATCAGCAATTTTGGGCCAAAATTAGCCGGATTGACTCAATTTGCATAAATACAAAAAATTTAGGATTGAATTGGCACCAATGTAAAAGGTTTAGAACTGAATTGGCACCCATAAAAGGTTTAGGACTGAATTGGCACCAATGCAAATGGTTTAGGACTGAATTGACATAAAAAAAAAAAGTTTAGGACTAATTTGGCACTCATGCAATAGGTATAGGACTTTTTTGACACTTATCCCCAAAAATAAGCTTCTTGAAGTATGTGGTATACTCTTTGTTGATGTCCATTCAAAGCTCTCCTTAAATTCACGCTGAATTTTAATCTTCCTTGTTGGATATTATCAATTGTTCTTACCAAGAGAACTTTCACAATGATAGTGATGTAGATTTTGTAAACATAATACCGTGATACTTCCAAGTTAAATATGAATCTTCCATTCTTCTAGACATGCTCATGTAGGTTCTTCCGGTCATAAAAAATCCTTTCACTGATCATATTAAGTGTCCTTTGAACTGAATATTACCTTAAACATCAATACTTCTTGCAGTATTCAAGATTGATGTAAACGATGGATAGTTTTGTAAACTTCAAAATATATTAGGAGGTTTTCTCTACAAAGAATACCACGCCAACTTCACGCCGTAATACCCTTGATTTCGAGCTACATAATCAGGTTGCCTTTGCATTTAGTACTGTGAACCCAATTAGAACGAAGACATAAAATTTATGAGTTTCCTAAGCATGCAACCTAGCAAAGCTTTGTAACACAATTGCTTTTACTTTATTTTTGTTGTATGTTTGTGTTTTTCGTAAATTTTATTAGTTCAAATATTTTAGTGTGGTAAAATCCTAAAAACTAGCGGGGTCAAGTTTATATATAGGTACAAAAAAAGTAAGTGTACTGAAAGTCCTAAAACTTGTCACGAAAGTGCAATTGAGTCCTAAAACTTAAAAAAAATTTAATCAAGTCCTAAAACTGTCAAAATGTGCAATCAAGTTAGAAAACTTATCGGGTTAATGCAATCAAGTCCTTTCATTAACTCCGTCTAACTTCTTTTTTTTTTGGTCGAAAGAAAATTTTATTTCAATTGAAAGAGATATACAAAACTTCAAGATTAAAATGAAAATCAAACAAAGCAAATGAACTGAAAGATAAATCAACTTGGTATAGCTCATGGAGACTCGTTCATTCCACTACAAAGATTGGTCTGTCATAAAATCATAGAATAGCCTGCGGCCGATCATCCACTCTCGCATCAACCTTAGTGATGAACACGCGCCAAAATATCCTTCTCCAATAAGGATGGATTTGCCAAAAGGTGATGCGCGCCAAGTTTCGGGGTCCCCAACACCATCACCTTATAGAAATAAAAGATAACACCAATAGGTTGAAAGAGCTCAAAAAATGCCTTGTAAATTCCAGATCTATTTCTAGATCGGAATAGAAGGGCACTCAAATCTAAATCTAACTCTATATTGGGAGAGAACACTTGCAAAAGAGATACCAAATAATCACAAAATACCTTCAGATAAGCTAGCTACTAAAATAGTAGAGAAATCGTACTCGACTATGTGGAGCAAGAGCCAGAGCCGAAGCGAGTAAGCAAATCCAGAATAAAAGATTCTTCCGAGGTGTTCACGCTTCAAACTTCTGAGCCAGAGGACAAAACTCTCCACGTGGAGAAAGTCGACGGGACCATCCGTAAAATCAAACGAAATATAGAGAGATAGGGACACGAAAAGGAAAGGAAAGGAAGAGAAGGAAGGGGGAGGGGGCGAGAGGTCTCTCTCTCTCCCTCAGTGGGGGCGGGTTTTTTGGGGAGAGCAAACCTTAGGAAACTTAATTCCATCTAACTTGACCAAAAAAAAAATGCTAACAAGTTCTAGGACTTGATTGTACCAACTATACAAGTTTCAAAACTTAATTGCACCATTTTGATAAATTTTAAGAATTGATTGCACTTTTTGAAAATGTCATAACTCAGTTGCATTTTCACGATAACTTTTAGAACTTCTAGTGCACTTATCCATAAAAAAAAAAATTAATTACTAGTGGCTGGTCTTCTAAAGTTAAATCTTTGCATCGACCACAAAAAACGTGCCGGTGGCCTAAAGAATTTTCCACTGTAAAAAGGATTGTTTATATTTCTAGCCCAAAATCTAGAAGGAAGTCGAGTTGAATGAAACGAGGGCAAAAATCTTTGATTGCAGAGCAAATCTTCAAGTTTGGTTGGGAAAAGGACGTCGGATCTCCAGAGGATTATTGTGGATTCTTGTCAAAGATCAAAGATACGCAACGAGAGTGCATGGGATTTGTCATTTGTTCAGTCTTCCTTCGTAAATTCAAGACTTTGGACTTATTCGCTTGCAAATTTAAAAACGTTTGGCAACATCGTTCCATTGGGGATTATAAGCTGTCCAAAGATTTCTCGACAGAAGGCCCAGATTCGTCCTTCAATGGAGAAGACTATTTCAACCATTATTTGGATGACGGATCATTGGAAGAAACAAAAGACAGTTGGAAAATCTGCGGATCACCTTGGGTTGGATCGATTATGGTCAGTGTTAGGTACCCATCAAGTAGATACACGGGAGATTTGATTCGGGTGTGCTGGAAGATTTTCTATGATGCATCATCAAAAGCATGGTCTTCCAAATTTACGCGAGTATGGTGGGAGGGCACATCAACAAGATTTTCTTCAAGAAGATCTAGTTCAGGATTCTGATTTAAGGTATATGTGATGACAACTTTAGATTATCCTTGGATCATGTGTTTTCAGGCTTGTGTACTTAGGTAATAATTTGAAACATTAATTAAAAGAGAAGCTCGCCTTAAAGGTGACCTTTCATCATGCCCGCGCGCGCGCATACAAAGAAAGAGATGGTTATGAGTGTTTTTGGGCGCGATTGGAATAGATGGTGTAGCGAGGGATAGCGGTGCATGGTGATGAATCCAAATTTTCTTCAAGGAGACGATTCCAAGAAACTTGACAAAATAATGCGGAAGTAAAAGTGTCAAGTTTGATATAAGCTTAACCGGGTAAAATAGCTTGTTGATATAAGCAGGTTTTGGTTATACCAAGCGGTACAATGCGCTTCTCTCAAGCAAAATGACCGTAAGCAACAACACAGAGAACGGTGCACTCAAAACGTTTATAGTGATTCCACTTGGTGTAAGCCTAGGTTCACTCTCCCAATTTAATAGCCCACTGGCTGGATTCAACAATCAATCTTTAAGTAGTTATATTATAATATGCCGTTTGGAGTGCGTTTGTTTGAGTGAAAGTGCTTTTTGGAAATTGATTTTCCAGACTTTCCCTCGTTTGGTTCGTTAAAAATGACTTAGTTAATGAAAAATACTTTCTAGTGAATGGAAAATTCAAACATAATATTAGGGAAGTAAATTCCTAAATCTAAAGAGGTGATAATACTTTCCGGAATTGCTCATTTTAAATTTTTAATAATTTATCTTAAATATTTAAATATTTTTTATTTTTATTTTTGCATTTTTATATTTTTAATGTTTAATTTCTTCACTTTTTTTCTTTTTTTCTTCTTCTGCTGATCACCAAGCCTCGGGTGACGGTCGAGAACCGGCCACACAAGGTCGAGCCTCACCAAATCCCAGTGAAGCTCGACCTCGCCGGCCTCCGATAGCTCAAGCCACACCATTTCCGGCCGGCTTAAGCTCGAAGAGGCTCGACCTTGCCGGACACCCGGCGAGCCCGACCTTGTGTAGCTGGTTGTCGATCGTCGCTGAGGTCCGGCGACCGGCGGAGGAAGAAAAAGACAAAAAGAAAAAAATAATGCAATATAAAATAAAAAATAGTTGAAAATTTGAACTTTTTTTTCGTCAAATAAAGTCATGATATTGAAATCATTTTTCAAATGAGAACCAAACATGAGAAAAGGTTTTCGAGAACATATCACCAAATAAAGGAAATCAAACCATTTTCCTAAAAAATGATTTTTTGATAATTACTTTCCTTTTTCATTGAGTTTTACCCCCAAACAAACACACCCTTATACTCAAACACTTCTTCACAAAATCGGTGCTGCTTATATCCAAGTCGATAGATCTTACTATCTCACACCTAAGCACAAACTATAACAATGCCAACACTTCTCGAAAGATAACAATTTAAATGCGCTCACAAAACATGTAAAATGAAAAGCTCTTTCCAAGTGTGTTTTTATGAACCTTGATCTATCTCCCTCTTCGGCGCCTTGGTCTTACTCCCTAGCATCCAATCTTCCCATTGAACGATCTTCGGACAATCTATTTTTGTTTGACAATTGTTGAGAAAGTTGAGAGAATCGATTAGTTGTTGAACTAGATCAATCGGATTGCGTAGACTTGGTAGCCCATACAATCAAATCTTGATATCGAAAAGTTGGGTGGCTCTCTATGGAAAGTATCTTGCCTTCGGGATGATTGTCAATCAATCAAGACATTTCATGTAAATGAATGTTTCGTGTGGATACTCTTTAAGATTGATGCTCAATCTAAATCTTATGTATTATGAATTCATATCATATCACTAGTTGTCAAGAGACGAATTAAAACATTTCAAAATAATACTCTTGAAGCACATGACAAGATTGTTGTCTCGGGTAGGGTAGATGCTCTGCTTACATCAGCAGTTCCCTGTTATTTCGAGTTTCCTAGTGATATCAGGCCTTCATTTAGGTTGTGTATGGTAATGTTTTTGTTTCAAGAAACATATTTGGAATAGAAATATTTTTTTGTGTTTTTATTCCCGGCTGAGATTTTCCGGAATAGAAATACATTTGGCAAGTAAAAAAAAAATACTTTTTTCACCAAAAGGAAGGATGTGTAATTGGCGGCCACAGCCGGCTAGCGAGTTGCGGTGGTGGCGGCGAGCGGTCGGCGGCGGGCTATCGGCGGCAAGGGGCGGCGGCGGCCGCTTCGGCTCCTCAGCAATGATGATGCGCGGTGGTGGTTTGCATGAGCTCACTCTCGAGTTGTTTCTAAAAAGTGTTTCAAAATTTAGAAACAAGTTTTTTTTGCTTCTTTTTTTGGCTTCAAAAGTGTTTCTTTTTTCGGAACACTTTTGGAACATTTTTCAACCATACGCGTCTCTGTTCCGAAAGTGTTCCGAGAACACTTTCGAAACGGAAATACTTTCTAGTGAGTGTTACCATATAGGCCCTTAGGGTCCTACTTATGTCAAGCTATTGCAGGCTTCTGCTTATATCATACCCTTGCAATCTTCAGCCGATATCATACTTCTTGGTAGGATCCCACTGCTTCTCATTAGGCAATTTGAGCACGCTAGCGAGATAGATTCTGTAGACTATTCACCTTGGTACTTCCGACTCTCTACTAACTTCTCATTCTTCCAGTTTTATTAACGTAGGTTCTTCCATTTATATCGAATCTTTTCACTCCTCATATCAAAGGTCTTTTTTACCCCAATATTACATAAAACATAGACAACTTCATTCATATATCAGTCTCAATAAATAATGAATAGTTTTGTCAAGTTCAAAACTATTAAAAAAACTTCTCAACATAAAAAACTTATGATGGACTAAAAGAATGCCAATGAGGCATTGTCTTATGAAAAACAAGGTATGATATTATTGACATCTCTATCAGATTTTTCTGAGCACTTTACAAATTCACTACTATAGGGGAGCCCCACGATTACCTTGGAAGGTGTATAGTCCGCTATTGTGACACCCCTTTAAATAGTTATAAATTAACACGAAATGAACGGAACGGATTGGAAAGCTGACTTGTGTGGGGCGAAGTATTAGGCTATATTGGTTAATTATTGAGTTAATAGACAGGCCAAGGATCGACTAGCAGTTGGGTGGCCGGAGGTTGGACCGGCCATTAAGAGAATCTTGGCTGGTTGTGCTTGATCGTGAGCGGGGCCCATCGAAGATGTTCGGTCCAATTGTACTTGGGGCATTGGGCTCCGACGAGGATCGAGCCCACATGGAACTATCTCAGCCCAATTAGCGCGGGCTGAGCTGGCCCACCCCCATCAGCAACGGAGAACCCGGCGTGGGCCGGGCCATGTCGCAGCGGCCATGTGGCCTGAAGGTGAGGCCGCGCCTTTCTCTATTAGCTGCAACGTGAGCCCAAATTTTCTCAAGTTGAAAGTGGACCCATTTGGAGAATTGAGGTATGAGGAAATTAGTCCAGCTCAATTGATCGGTGGGCCTTGAGTCTCGGACAGTAGTGGCCGGCCGCCAGAGGCAGGCCCAAATATTGTACTCGCTGGTAAGGGAGTGGAACAATCTGCGCAAGCGGATTTCGTCCCATAAACACTACAAAAGCCAGAAAACCAGAATTTATGCTCTGTACACTGCAAATTGCGTCCTCGATAGTGTCACAGGCCAGTTCTTCCTCCTCTGGTTCTGCTTCCTCCGCCCAACTCGATGCTCGGCGACTCCACGGCATCCGGCAACCCGTACTCCAGCACGCAGCAAGATAAAGGCCAGTTGTCTCTCTTACTCACTCATTAATTCGTCTAGTGTGAGTCGGAATCGATGAGTCGATTGGCGGGTAGGTGTGGCCGTAGGGTAGAGTGTGGTTGTATGTTGAAGACGACCGGATGCATGTCGAGTAGGGGCACCGGGTGTTATACATTTGAGTATTCGTTCGCATGAATATAATGGGCAAGGAGAGGAAGTCGGGTTCGGGTTCGTACTCGTGGGTGTAGTCGCCAATTTTTATTGCCGAATCACTCCGGGATCATTGGGTCTGTGAGGGGGGAATTGGAGTCGCTCTTGGATGTTGTTGATCTCGGGGTGTTGGCGCTAAACTACGTCGGTGGTGCCGCATGTACTTCCGGTGGGCCACGCGGGGCTCTACTGTCCCGAGAGTGATGCATACGGGGAGTAGGCGGAATTGAGACAGGAGGAAACGGCTTGAGGATTACGTGGATGTACACATGGTCTTCATGGGGCAGGTCGAATTGAGGAGAAAAGGGGCTGGCGGTGGTATCTTGGGATCGACGCAGGAACAAAAGACGATGAGGGGAAGTGGACTTGGGTGAGTAATTGGATTGGCACCAAAAAGGAAAAGGGTGTGTAGTTGAGAAATATAGGAAGGGGGTGCTTAATTGATTCGTGGGTGCCCTAGTTCTATAGATGTGGGGTTTGGCGATGGGAGTAAACAGGATTTGGGGATTGACTTGTTGCAGCATTCGGGTGCCGAACCCATAATGGGTGGTTAGTTACTTGCATTAACATTTAGTCTTGAATTGTGGTGCTAGGAGATGGAATTTAATAATTTCCTTATCTACTGTCTTACCTACTCAGTAATAAAGTCACTAGCATGGGACATAGCATAACATGGTATAATACTCGCACTTCTGCCAAATATAGACATAGCCGTGCATGTCATGAGTTTGAATCGCTAGGAGTTCATCGAATTGGGCCTTGCCCTTGGATGGGAATACCTCATGGAGTTATGGGGAGACCCTCTTGTGTGACCGGGGTTGCCCCCGTTGTATGATCGGGCCGGTCTCTAAGGCGGCATGAGACAATACGATTATTACATTGCCGGATTGGTTGGAACAGCTTAATGATGATTGACATAACCCACATATATTTATTATAATTGCATTTCATTCCACAAGAAACGTTTTTGTGTTACAATTGGCAACATAGGACCAGGTGAACGTTAAAGGTAGCTGTTTTAAAGTCTAGAGACTTACCGGATTACCGATAGTTCGTACATCTCACTGGATCTATTAGTTGGTGATTTAGAGATTTAACCTACTGCGTTTATTTCATTCCTTCTCGTTGATGTTTTTTTTTTTTTTAGGTAACTAAGATATGGCCGATCTTCCCACTATATCCTACGGCTTGCCGATCTGCCTGTCATGAGATCTGCCATCTTTTAATGTACCGGGATTATCAGACTTAGAGTTCCTCCGAGTTGCTTGCACGATGTGGGTCCATGTTGGGCTCGATGTAGGGGTGATACCCCACCGTTTTGCAGCCATCTACAGCTGCTTGGAGGGCGGATCGGGACTCTTCAGCCCACTCCCGTTCGACTATGTGGCCAGAGGTGATTCAATCTAGTGGGGTCCAGACCGTTTTATGTAGCTCTATGTAGATGGTGTACACCACGAACCAACATTTTGATGTACAGATCGATTGACTTAGAGACATGGGAGTTTCGGATGTAGATGCTTTTATGCGGTTGGGTTTTGTTATCGAGTAGAGGCGATATACGACTTTTTGAGGCCTTCCCGATGTATGTCCCCGGTTGTACACAAACCTGATCCGATCTTGATCGATCTTTAGTACATAAAATTGTTGTTCTTTGATGCTTTCTATGTGTTCCTTTGTCTGATTAGTTGTGGATTATTTGATAATTCGTTAATTAATAATATACGTTAGAGAATATGGCGTACCTAGGATGCCACAGCTTTAGTTGGTATTAGAGCATCGGTTTACTTGGAGTGATAAGGTGCGCTAAAATTTTAGGGTCTAGGATGACCGTGCATGTGATTGTTAGGGTTGCTAAGTGAGGTATCGTTAACATTTATGTTACTTATTAGTAATCAGTGACAAGTATTACTTGTTACTTATTGAAGGATCGGTTGTGTGCAGAAGGGACGCAAGGATGAGTGGAACAAACGCACAACCAGCAGGAGTTGCTCCTACTAACCCAAGGGTGGATGGCATTTTGGAAGCATTGACTCAAGTGGGAGCATTGATGGCACAACAAGCGCAGCAACAAGTTGCAGCCAATGCTGGTGTGGGTGGACGCCGTACCCAAGAGTTAGTGGAACAATTTCTGAAACCGAATCCCTCCAAGTTTAATGATAGGATAAGAACAATGTCATTTTCAAGTATTAAATGATAAGATAAGGTTCATTAATAACCATACAAATGGACCAATCAAATGAGGATACATAAATACTCTAAAAACCTAAGATTAATAGCTTAAACAAGTGGATCAATCAAACGTCAATAAGTAGCTAGTCTAGAAACCTAAGAAAGATAGGCTTTTAGGTGGACCAATGAGATTAAGACATTGAAGCAAGGCCATTAATGAAGTAACTTGTGAGAGAAGCTAGAAAAATACTATAAATAGGGGTACGGTTTCCTCATTTCCGACATCCACCAATCTCTCTCTCTCTCTCTCTCCCGAACCCCATTCACGCCGACTCCCTCACGCCGCCACTGCCGCCTCCTCACGCCGCGCCAGGCCACCTCACCAACGTACCACGGGATGCCATCTTCTCGCCTTATTTTCTTGATTGTCGTAAGATAGGATACTTATGCTCGGATAACAAGTAAATGGGATTAGTAGTTCTAAGGCGGTAATGTTTGTTATGCTTGATGCTTTGCTACATTTTGCGTGCGGATATGTGTGTTATTGTATCATAAATCACATGGTTGAACATTGGAAAGGAGTTGGGTATTGGAATGAAGAGTGGTTCTCTCACGTCCGTTCTGCGTATTTTCATGATAAGAAAGATGATAAACGGACATGTGTATGTGAAAGAATGTGTATGCATATTAAAATATGAATCATTGCCTGCTCACTATCACCCAAGGAATGATGAAAGCCGAAGATGGCCTTTATATGGGAAATTACAAGACTGTTGACGGGGGGTAGAGTTGGCCTTATTATGAGAACGAGTACGAGTTATCGTTTCCTGTGAAGGTGACAATGCAAACGAGACATTGTGTTTTCCCAAACGACGATGGGCTTACGAGAAAGCACTCCCAAGTAACGACTACAAGATTACGAGGTTACAAGAACGAGCCGACGAGCTCACGACCTACAAGCAATACGAGCCATATGAGTAACATGAAGGAATCGTTACACTTGCATACTTGATATGTGAAATACATGACATTTTTTTTACATTGGATTACATGATAGCTTTGTTTAATAGCATTTACACCACTGCATAAGGTAATGAACGGATATTCCTATTTAGACTAGTGATTTCATTTACTAGGCTGCTTGCTCATCCCCTTTTTTTTTCCAAGAAATTGAGATGGCTTTACAGAAAAACCTGCTATTTGAATACTCAACCCACATGGATTATACCCAGCAGGACGTCATTGATGTAGAGTCCGGTATCGAGAATGTTAGAATTAAAGCTATTGTTTGGACAGACATTGGGTTACCTACCTAGCTCTCCCTTAGGTTTATTTCGTGGCACCGGATACTAGGCAGAGGTATACTCATGGGCTCGTTGCACAACTTGTGCAAGAAAGGAGACTTGGCAGTTTAGTAGTAGAAAGATTAGGCGAAGTAGTAGTTGGTAGCAGCTATCGGGAAGTCTTCCACAATTTTGGTTGTTCATTGAAAAAGGAAGGTTGATAGATGTTGTAGATTGTTTAAAGCACATATATAACTATATATGTGTTATATTTACCTTGAAAGTTGCTATATCTGCTAAATTAGTGAGCCTATCATAGTCATTAAGAATAAAGGTTCACAGCAAATAACAAATAAATTAAACGAAGGTAGAATAATAGAATATAGTTCTGGATCTTTACAATCATGTTTCAAAGTTAGCCTATAAACCTTATCCTAGAGGAGCAACCTAGTGGGTAGCAGCATGGGCTTCGACAGCCTGCTTTCGTTGGTTGCCTAATTGCT
Source organism: Rhodamnia argentea (assembly GCF_020921035.1). Classification (NCBI taxonomy): domain Eukaryota; kingdom Viridiplantae; phylum Streptophyta; class Magnoliopsida; order Myrtales; family Myrtaceae; genus Rhodamnia; species Rhodamnia argentea. Next base: position 25,971,430 of record NC_063157.1, on the reverse strand, counting down.
TAGACCTAGGACCAGTTTCCTGACAACATTAACTGAGCATCTTAAATGTAAGTACACATCTATAAAAGTAGGGTTTGGTTAAAGGGTGTCGCATGAGTCCAGCGTACTAAGAACACGTGCTCAATCCTAGAGATTGTAACTTAACTCTAGGAATGTTCCCTGGAACAGATGCTCAATCCTGAAGTTGCAAGTTTATGTGAACTGTCTCCTAAAATTACCTCGGTCTCACCAAAACGAAACTGCATTTGCAGGAGAAACTTTCTATATGCTTAAGATGAGAATGTTCGATAATCTGGATTATGGAGATACTGACAGCAATTACGTGATTGATGATGGGTACGAACCCTCGCAAATCTGTCATTGTTGGTCTCATCCCTCATCGGATCACTGTGACCACTTCATTGTCTTATCAGAGCAATCGGAACAACATTGCAGATGACAGAAAACCAAGTGTCTAAACATTTCGGTAGCAGTAACCCAACCCTGACCGAACTCGCTTGCTACCCGGTATCCTTGTTCGTACTTTCGAAGCATTCCTCACATTCGCTCAAGCCTATGCTAGTATCCCATCTAATTCTCTTGGAATTTCAGTTCAATATGACGATGATAGAGAAGTTAACGAACTAACGAAGACAGAAGAATACTAACAGATAGAGCGCTACGCGTGTAAACAATATCATCTGCCTTTTGGCAAGCTAATGTCTTCGACCTAACTTTTCAGTTCACTAGCTGTACCTTTTCAAGTTCAGGACAGTATGTGGACTCTGCGCCATATATATAGAGTGAGAAATCACGAACCGTATCATAAGATCCACAGAATTCTAGAATCTGCAGCCACCTAACGCTGAAATTAGGTAGTCACCGGTGAGTCAAAAGAGTCTGAAGTTAGTCGAATCACCGACTTAGATCAGATACCCGGGAGTTATTCCCAGTTGAGATGCTATAGGAGTCACCAAATCCTATTTGATTGCTAAGTGTCGTTTCTTTCTAGGACGCTACCGCTAGTTTTACCTATATGAAATCAATCAACATCGCGCTGAAAAACAATAATCCCCAAAATATGAATTACAAGGGCGACATTTTCTCCTGCTTGAGAACAATAACATGCGTACAAATTCTCCGGGTCCTGGTTATCAGATTTCTTAAGTGATGTTTTTTTAACAGAATATACGTCGGAGTGTATCGATCACTGCTCATTTCTGGAGAAGTCTCTCTCTTGCAGGATCTTGCTGAAGGGCCTCGGTGGGATTCGAGCGCTCGGCCTCTGAAGACTGAATAAGGATTTGCATCACAAGAGTTACGAGCACCAAAGCCGCTACTACGACCACGATGCCTTCCCACGAGGTGAGCAAGGCGGACCACAGGAAGAATTCAACGACTCCATAGACCAGTAGGCATGACCAAAAACTGACCACCTGTCCCAGTATTTAGAGATGATTAATGGGCGGGAAGGGAAGAGGTGACAGGTGAGGAGCAACGAAAGGACTAGTAGGGAAATCACACTTACCAACAGAGACTTTATAGGACGTCCGATGTCTTGACGTTGTTCGGTACCAAACAGGTCTTTAGCATAATATCTCTCCAGGAAAGCATCCTTGTTAATAGTAGGAAAAGGGATTAGATATATTGACTCAGACAAGAGTGGGATCATAAGTTGGATTTTCAGTGATCGTGAGTCGAGTCGCAAATTCTATGTCACGATTTGGGACTGATAAAAGGGATTCCTTTCAAGAAAATGCAGATGCTGGCCTTGTATCCAAGATCTCGGCTGATGATAAGTTAAATAGTCATTCGAATTGCAACTCTATTAAGTTCGCGTCAAAGCAAAATTCCAGTCGGTATGGATACGCGATACCTTAGTCACAAACACGTCTTTGCACCACTGTGCGATCCCATCAGGTGTTTCCGGCAGTTCTTGCATCGAATGTCTCTTGATTTGCAGTTTCACCTGATGGAAAGAAGTGGATTAGATCCGAAACCTTCCTAAGAGGGGGAAAAAGGAAATCCTTGCACTAGGGAATAAAAGAGCAAATTATGGTATCAGCAGATAGAGAGGTGTGAATTCAAGCTGCTCTTTTAAGTTATTATCATCAATGGTGTTGTTAGCTTACAATAGCCGGTTGTCTTCTGATAATTCTGAGCAATGTAGGTGGTTTCTGGTTACTAGGAGCAGCCACCGTGCAATCATAAATGGCAGGGACATGCGAGCGCATGTGAGTCACCGCTGAAACAAAGCCCTGAACCAACAAGCAACATTATTCTAATAGTATTCTGGGTTTTAGCAAACTCCTTGGTTACTTCGCGAAGTAGATTAAGGCACAAGTCGAGCAACATTGCTACTGCTCATTGAGAATGTTGAAGTGAGTAAACCTTAGTTCGAGGAATCAAAACGTTCCTAGGAAGAGGCAACCCTCGGGAGGCGGCATATTCTTGAGCTGCTTGGAGCTTTGCCTGCGTGAACCGAGTTCCTTCCACGAAAAGGGCCAACCAGAATGGCATCGGGAAATCACTGAGCCTTTCGAAACCTGACTGGAGCACACAATTCAGTCAGACGTGATATAAGACTAGCATGCCAGGTGAAACCAAGTGCTTATGAGAAGTGCAAATAAGTCACCTTTAATGTGATCTCGTCCTTGGCCCATCTTCTGTCCAAAAATACGTAGTCCGAAAACCACATCGACCAACCTATGACCTGCATGTGTTCAGCAAGAAAGCTATCCTTTGATCAGTGTAATTGGAGAAAGACACTTAGCAGAGTCTAATGACACTATACAGTCAAGTAAACTATCAGGAAAGAAGCTGACAGGGAGAAATTTAGCCTCTTTCTTCATGATAGCAAGTGCACTGCCAAGACAACCTGCACGCTGCAAGAGCAGGAGAATTGTTGAAAAGATTTTATTTCTTTCAAGATAATGAATGCAGAATGAAAGTCTATGTTCAAAACAGATTCAAGAATTTAGTCAAGTAACCAATGTAATTTCACAAAAGTTCAACCTTGGATCACTAGACAATGATAGTAAAAGACAGGATGAGTTCTGAAGCAGAACAGTTCATCTCTCCGGTAGAAATTCATTTTTTTCGGGTATTTGAGCCTAAATTACAGTAAATGGAAAAAGGTGATCTTTATAAGTACCATTGTCAGTTTGAAGAGAGTATAGGTAATGAAAGAACATTCGAATTCGAAGAAAGAAGAATGCGGCGTTGATGTTACGGATTCAGAATGACATAAACTAAGTCACTGGAAGGAACAATTCAGATTGACAAGCACCTGAGCTATGACCCACCCGACAAGCCAATCGACGTCGCTCCTATGATTGCAGATGAGAAGCGCGTGTTCTTTACCTGGGCATTTCATCAAGTCAAGTCGAATACAACATTCCATGTTAGGCAAAATTCAAAGATATGTGAATTTCCGGGTTCTCGGTGCAGAAAATAGAATACTTAACTTTCATCAGATGATGGAAGTATCGACTTACCCATCATTTCGAAAGTCTGAGAATCCATGTAGAGCTCTACCTGCATGGGCACGTAAGCAACTTAGGACACGAAACTGGACATGGGATGAGAACATGAAGGTTCTACGTGCGTGCATACGCATGTTTTCGTCTCTTAAAGGAATGCGGTTTGGAAAGCCGGAGGACAGGACTGCGATCAACCTAAGAAGCTCAGATATCCGAAATCGATTGCCAAATTGTCAACAGAATACCACCAGAAAATGATAGACAAGAGAAATTGCCTCAGAAAGGATTCGATGAGAACATGAACGTTACTGCTTGAATCATTTGCAATTACAACCAAAATCCGAGAATGTGATGCCGAAAGATAACTACAATTTTTAGGGACAGTGGACACAAATAGGCAGAGGAGGAGCGACAGGGCACAGATGCCAAGATGGGAAAGAACGTGAAAAGACAAAGAGGCTAGTTAAACTAACCTTGACACCGGCCCACCAATCAACAAGCCATATGAGTTCCAACCAGAGCAATTCGGCGACTACTTTGTTAATCTTTCGATACGTATTCTTCGACAGAGGACGAACGAGGACATAGAAGAATGCCTGCAAGCACATGAAAGCCAGCGAAAAACTGAGGTTAGATATGCACAATGATCAAAATGTTCTTCCGAAAGAGAAAACTTGAGGAATTTGCTATAAGCCTTGGAAAACAAATTAAAGTATCATGCCAAAGAGGTTGCGTTTATCATTGATCTGAATCTAGCAGAAACTCTGCTTTCTGTTCATGTCCTCTTTTCCCCAATTCAACATTTCTCCATTCCAATTTCCATGCAAAGTCTAGGAAGAAATCAACCGAACTGATCCAAAATGTCTCACGAATAACTCAGCAGTAAAAGCCTCAATCTTGCAGAAACCCATCTTCAGCCATTATCTCCATTAATCATGCACAAAAATCTGATCTGATCTCACTCTCTCTTTTTTTTTTTTTGGGGGGCGGCAAAAATGGAAACTTTCTGAACAATGTGAGATCTGCGACCACATTGATCATTTATGACCTTTGAAAGGAGCAAATGGGAATAGTAACCAATCAAGCAATGAATGAAAACTCACAAGAACATCAAGATGACGATTCAGCTGATAAGTACCTGAACAAGATTGACAATAAGGCCGGAGAGAATGAAGAGCATGCCGATGGGGACGATGGTGAGTGCTGCCGGGACCGCCATAGCTCACGACCACCTCTCCAATTGATCTCACACGTACCCTCTGAGACAATAAGCTTTGTTAGAGAGAGAGAGAGAGGAATGGTTGGTTTTGGTAAGAGAGTTGGAGTATTTGTAACCCGATTCAAACGCTTGATGCAAGGGATTACGTATACTCAACCATGCATACATGTGCATCAAGCGTCGGATCACAAATACTCCAACCATGCATGTATGTGCATAAAGCGTTTGAATCGGATTACAAATACTCCTACCCTCTTACCAAAACCATTCCTTTTCTCCAAAGCCAACCGTTTCCCCTCTCTCCCTCGCTCTCTCTCTGCCTAAATTTACCAACTTGGGTTGTCAGCACAAAGAAGACACACACAGCCAAAAGAAAGAAAGCCTTTAAGCCGAAAGGTGGCTGAAATGGATCACGTGGAACAGGCCAGTGCCAGTGTGATCGATCACGTGAAGATTACATTGATTACTTCGCGTTTGGTTGGATTAAAGTTCTTCTTTTTCTGGGTAACATGAAAGGGCATTAATTGGGTTTAGCTGGAAAAACAACAATTAGAATTATTGAAAAATCTTAAGCCTATTATAATTGCATCAATTCAATCTTGAATTTTTTTTTTTTTTTTGCAATTTAATCCTAAACATTTTTTCATTTACGTCAATTCAATCCATCCAGCTAATTTTGGACGGAAATTGCAACTTACCCGGCACCGCCGACGGCGACTTAGACAATTTTTGTAATTCTACTTATTTTTCTATATTTTAATTATTATTATTTTATCTTTTCTTTTACTTTGTTTTCTTTACTTTCTTTCTTGTCCTTCTTCCTCCGTGATCATCGGACTCCTCGATGGCTGGCCACGGGTAGTAGGCAAGGGCTAATCTCACCGGTGCGAAGTCACTCAAGGCCGGCAAGGGTCGACCTCGAGCGAGGCTCGCCCTCACCCAGGTCGGCGTTGCTAGCTTCGAGCAAAGCTCGACGGAGGTTGCCGATTTAATTTTTGTGTCACAAAAACCCTAAAGTGATTTTTTTTTTGTCAAAACCCTACTTTTATACCCATGTCACATTTACCACAAACTAATTTTTATGTCAGAAAAAAATCCCAAATAGCTATATTTGTGCTATATTTACCCCAAACTAATGCACAAGTGCCATATTTAGTTTGGATAAATGTGGCACGAATATATCACTTTGGGATATATGTACCGTGGAGTACCAATATGAATTTCTTCATGACACAAAACTTAATTTAGGATAAATTCGACCCTAATGTAATAGTTTAGGGTTTTTTTATGATATTAGCCAAGAAAAAAATTCTTTTCTTTTTTTTTCTTTCTTTTTTTCCTTCTTTCTCCACTATTGCCGGACTCCTCAATGGCCACAGGCCGGCAATAAGCAAGGGCCAACCTCTGGTGAGGTCGCTTGAGGCCGGCAAGTGTCAACCTCGAGCGAGGCTCGCCCTCGCCGAGGTCGGCCTCGCCAACTTCAAGCGAGGCTCGGCAGGGGCTACCAAATTAATTTTTGTGACACAATTTTGTTCGATCAAAACCCTATTGTTGCACTTGTGCCACATTCACCATAAATTAACTTTTACGTAAAAAAAATTCCCAAATTGGGATACTCCCGCCATATTTACCCCAAATTGGTGCACAATTACCATATTTATCTCGGGTAAATGTGGCACGAATATATCACTTTGGGATACATGTGGCGTGGATTTACTAGTTTGAAATTGTTCATGGCGAAAAAATTAATTTAGGATAAACACGACTCTATTGTAATAGTTTAGAGTTTTTTATGATATTAGTCAAGAAAAGATCTTTTGTTTTCTTTCTATTTTTCCTTCTTCCCCACTATCGCTAGACTCCTGAATGGCCGGCGACCGGCAACAGGCAAGGGCCAACCTCACCTGCCTCTAGCAAGGTCGCTCGAGATGGAAAGGGTCGACCTCACCAACCTCGAGCAAGGCTCGTCCTTGCCAAGGTTGGCCTCGCAAGCTTCAAGCGAGGCTTGATAGAGGCTACCGAGCTAATCTTTGTGTAACTAAGGGACTCGAACTGATTTTTTTTTTTTTTTTTGGTTGAAACCCTAACCGTTACATTTGTACCATATTTACCACAAACTAATTTTTATACCACAAAAAAAATCCCAAATTGATGTACTCGTGTCATATTTACCCCAAATTGATACACAAGTGCCATATTTACCTTTAAAAAAATCTCATATTTACCATTACTCGGGTAAATGTGGCACGAATATATCAATTTGAGATATATGTAGCATGGATGTATCAGTTTAAAATTTTTCATGATACAAAAATTAATTTAGGATAAATATGACCCTAATGTAATAGTTTAGATTTTTTTTTTATGTTATTAGCCAAAAAAATGTTCTTTTTTTTCTCTTCTTTGTTTTTTTCCTTCTTCCTCCGCGAGCCGCGGACTCCTTGATGGCCGGCAACGGGCAACAAGCAAGGGCCGACCTCCCCGGTCTCCGGCAAGGTTGCTCGGGCTGGCGAGGCTCGATAGAGGCTACTGAACTAATTTTTGTATCACTCAAAGGCTCGACGTGATTTTTTTGGTCAAAACCCTAACTGTTACACTCGTACCACATTTACCACAAACTAATTTTTATGTTACAAAAAGAAATCCCAAACTGCTATGCTCATGCCATATTTACCCCAAACTAATGCACAAGTACCATATTTCCCTTTAAAAATCTCATATTTACCACTATTCGAGTAAATGTGGCATGAACATATCGGTTTGGAATAAATGTGGCGTGGATGTACTGGTTTGAAATTTTTCATGACACAAAAACTAATTTAGGATAAATACAAGCCGAATACAATAGTTTAGGGTTTTTTATGATATTAGCCAAAAAAATATTTCTTTCTTTTATTTTATTTTATTTTATTTTCTTTCCTTCTTCCTCTGCGGTCATGGACTCCTCGATGGCCGGTGACCGGCAACAAGCAAGGGAACCTCACTACGAGGTCGCTTGAGGCTAGTGAGGGGTCGATTTTTTTTTTATTAAGCCCCAAACTGGCTCCCACATGCCACATTTATCCAAAACTGCTGCATCCGTACCACATTTACCACAACCTAATTTTTATGTCACAAAATATTTTTATTCTAGTCGAATGTCACAAAATGTTTCAAATTGCTATACTCATGCCATATTTACCCCAAATTGATGCACTGGATCTCATATTTACCACAAGTTTGGGAATATATGGCACGAATATATCGGTTTAGATATATGACGTGGATATATCAATGTGAAATTTTTCATGACACAAAAACTACTTTAGTATAAATGTTACACAAAAGTTATAGTTTAGGGTTCTTTTTATGTTATTGGCCAAAAAAAATTATTTTTTCTTTCTTTTTCATTCTTCCTCCGCAATCACCGGACTCCTCTATAGTCGTCGACCGGCAATAGGCAAGGGACGACCTCATCGGCCTTTGGCGAGGTTGCTCGAGGCCGGCGAGGTTCGACCTGGCTCGCCTCGGGCGAGGCTCGCCCTCGCTAGGGTTGGCCTCGCCGGCCCGAGGCAAGGCTCGACGGAGGTTATCAAACTAATTTTTGTATTACAAAAAATCCAAACTGATTTTTCTTTTGTCAAAACCCAAATCGGTAAATCCGTGCCACATTTACCACAAACTAAATTTTATATCACAAAAAAACTGAAATTGCTATACTCATGCCATATTTACCCCATATTAGTGCACCCGTGTCGTATTTACCTTAAAGAAATCTCATATTTACCACAATTCAAGTAAATGGGGCACATATATATCGGTTTGGGTTATATCCGGCATTGATATACCAGTTTGAAATTTTTCATAATATAAAAGTTAATTTAGGATAAATATGACGCAAATGTAATATTTTGGGGGTTTCTTTACGATATTAGCCAAAATAATTAGAGGCGATACCTTTCTAGACATGTTGGTGAGTTACGGACGGATCAAGCAAGTCGCCGATGTAACTTTTTGTTACCGACGGATTTTGACTATTACTGAACACTTTCCCGAATTTATCAACATGAAAAAATGTAAAAAGGAAAATTGGAGAAACCAATAAAAGAGCAGAACATCTGGAGAGATGTCTCTTCCGGGAGCCGAAACAAGCGAACAGAGACGATGGCGGCAGCACCGGCATACCAGGTTCAACAGCCGCACCAGCCGGCCTCGGCCGAAGAAGTGAAGACTCTCTGGATCGGCGACTTGCAGTATTGGGTCGACGAGTCTTATCTCTACGGCTGCTTCGCTCACACCGGCGAGGTCTCTCTCTCTCTCTCTCTCAGCAATTGATATATCTTCCTTAGGGTCCGTTTAGTTTGGCGGACGCTTCAGTCCGGATGTAGACGTAGAGTCATTAGTTCATCTTGTTGCCGGGCAAATTTCGTGGGTTGAAATTGCTTCTGTTTAGCAAATTCTTCGAATGTTTAACAGAAAATAAAGAAAATTTAGGATATTGCTTCAGTCTGGACGTGGGTGTAGAATCATTAGTTCATCTTGTTGCCGGGCAAATTCTTCGAATGTTTAATGAAAAATAAATGAAATTTAGGATATTTGCAAAGAATTTCTGTGCTGTTTAGGTGTCGGGAGCCATGATGTGGACCCAAATTTATGCAGGTTATTTCGGTGAAGATCATACGGAATAAGCTTACGGGGCAGCCGGAGGGCTATGGCTTCGTGGAGTTTATGTCTCACGCGGCTGCTGAGAGGGTTCTGCAGACATATAATGGGACTCAAATGCCCGGGACAGAGCAAACGTTTAGGTTGAATTGGGCATCATTCGGTATGGGGGAGAGACGCGCTGATGCTGGACCTGAGCATTCTATTTTCGTGGGTGATTTGGCTCCCGATGTTACGGACTACCTGTTGCAAGAAACTTTCCGAGCTCATTATCCATCTGTTAAAGGAGCGAAGGTGGTTACTGATCCGAGTACTGGACGCTCGAAGGGTTATGGATTTGTTAAATTTGCGAACGAAACAGAAAGGGACCGTGCCATGACAGAAATGAATGGCGTCTACTGTTCAACTCGGCCAATGCGTATCAGTGCAGCAACACCAAAGAAGACAACTGGAATGCCTCAGCAGTATGCTGCGGTGAAAGGTAGTTTTGTATTGGACATTTACTTTAGGCAACCGCATCGTCTTTTGGTGGCCATGATTTTATCCCCTGCAGTGCTTCATTCGCTCTCTCTTATCATATCAACTTCTCCTACAGGCTTCTTCATTCTTTCTCACTGGTTTTCTTGTATATTCTCGAGAATTGGATTGTAGTTTGTTATGGTTCAGCACCTAAGGATATAGAAATCAGACTTAATTTGTGGTGAGAGTTGTAATTTTTAGTAGCTTTGATTGGGGTGTAGACGTTTTTTTATGAATGTACTCAATCAAAGACTGAAATCTGTCTTTCCATGTATCTTGGACTTTGATGATATGAGTAAGAGATAGCTCTCCAAACATGCATAATGATGCAATTACTTTTATGTATGTTTACTGATAAGTTTTCTTATGAAACATTTTGCAGCTGTTTACCCGGTTTCAGCATACGCTGCTCCACCAGTACCAGTGCTACCAGTGGATAATGATGTAAATAACACCACGGTAAGTATGGGAAATGATCACTTGTACATGAAGTTCATCTTTTAAAACCTTTTAATTAGTTCTACCATGCAGATTTTTGTGGGGAATTTGGATCCAAATGTTTCGGAAGAGGAGCTGAGGCAAATCTTTTTACAGCTTGGGGAGATTCTAAATGTCAAAATTCCTGCTGGGAAGGGATGTGGATTTGTAGAATTCCGAGCAAGGTTTCTCTATGTCATTGCTTTTGTTTGTTGTGAATCTCTCATACCATCCCTTTTAGTAGCAGTTGAACTTCACTTTTGCATGACATGGATCAATTTCGCTACTCGTGTCGCATATGCGCCCATATCTTTGTGTTTCACTAGACACAATGGCACATGTTTCTTCTCTTTATTTTTGTCATAATTCTGTTGCATAGGGCATCTGCTGAAGAAGCCATCCAAAGGATGCAGGGAGCTACAATTGGTCAACAAGTTGTTCGCATCTCTTGGGGGCGAAGCCCAACTGCTAAACAGGTTTGGAATCGTGCATATTATCCCCATAATAAATCTTGCTTCAATAGTAGCTGCCCTCCTCTAGACCTGTTACACAATTCTTCTCTTGAGAGCTCCTAAAATCTGAACCTGGAGAAAGTGATCACTGTGAAAATGTGGATTTGTTTTTTCTTTTCTTTTCTAACAAGGCGATGGATTTGTTAATATGGTGTTGGAAAATGTAGGGAACAAAAATGATGGTGCTTAGAGTATATCCCACTATCGGTATTCAAAAAGGGCACCATCCACTTGTTTCACTTCCATACTGTTTTTGAATAGTGATTAAGAAACTTATTTGGGGCGTTGCTAATTCTGGAAAGACATCCAACCTTCAAGGACTGCATTTTTTCGCTGGAGAACATGTAGAGTTAGTCCACGAATCATGACCACCGAAGTAAAAAGATGGCTTATTAGGTTTCTAATTTTCCGGTCTTAACCTTCATCTGTATCTGCCATAAGACATGAGGTTCTTGAAGAACCTTTGTAGAATTTAACTTCTGGATGCATCTAATAGAGAATTGAACTTCTGGATGCATCTAACAGAATTTAAATGTCATGCACTTCTCTGTTGCATTTCCTTGCTTATCCTTGGGTAGAAATTGTACTTGGAACATGTACTTCGTCATTTGGCAATACTGCTATTATATAGTTTGTATACTTCCTTTTCTCATCTGTGTACAATTAAATCTTAGCATTGGACAGTATGTGGTATCAATTTGTAGGACGTGCCTGGTAGCTGGGGCCAGCAAGTAGATCCAAGTCAATGGAGTGCTTACTATGGCTATGCACAAGGCTATGATGCGTATTCTTATGGTGCTTCTCAGGATCCATCTATGTATGCATATGGTGCTTATGCTGGTTACATGCAATACCCTCAACAGGCAAGAGATTTGTGCTGTTCTGATTCGTACTTTGTATACTCCTGTCTTCAAATCTTTTTATCATATATGTTCTACATTCACAAGTATTGCTGGTTCCTTGAAAATAATTCTAACTAATTCTAAACCTATATTGTTTTCTTTTCAAGCCAAACCTTGGGGTTTTGTTAGTAGATTTCCTCCTCCTTTTAAAATCTTTGCAAACTTTCTCAAAATCTTTGCAAAGCATTTGAAAGGTTGGGAATTTATTTTCAGCGATTTAAAGGATGGAGGCTACTTGCAACGGGGGAGGAGGGTTATTTTCTTTCTGCAAAGTTTAAATGTTCTGGCTTTGCTTGGAATATGTCATGAAAATGGAGTTCAACCCCTTATCTTTATTTTAATATGGAGGAGGTTAGGACTTGTTCTCCTTTGCATTTGAGCTAGGTAGATTTTTGCCACAATTTTCCAGATCATGAGGGGATTGAAGTTCATGAAGTGAAAGTTCTGTGGCACCTGTGAAAGTTTGCTATTTTTTGCTGCTTTTCTCTTCGAACTTTGATTCTGGAATAAGTTGAGACACTTATGCTTAAAATTCTGGTTCAACAAGATACTTGATCATCTGAGTTCATATTTCTGGTTAGAATGGGATCTGATCCCCCGGTGAGAGCGATCATGCTCTAACTTTCCTTTCCTTTTGATAGTTGGGAGAACATATTCAAAGTTACTGGTTATATCAAATTGCAGATCACTTTCTTTTTCCTGGAGTTTCATGAATTATAGTTTTACTGACTAGCATTCTGTTCTTAAATTTTAGGTTGAAGGTGTTCAAGAAATGGCTAATATGGCAGGTGCAGTTCCTACTGCAGAACCAACTGATCCCCTGGCTCCTCCCGATGTTGACAAGTAAGTCTCTTTCTTTCGAGACCTGGCACTAGCTAGTGGGAACTAATTTCTGCATTCCTAACAGCTCTCTCTTTGGCTATGTAGGTTAAATGCTTCTTACCTTTCTGTTCATGGGAACGCGATTTTGGGCAGGCCATTTTGGTACAGAAACTCGTACTTGTCTCAAGCTTAGGCAGTTCAGAGCGGTTCCTTGCTTACACATTTGGTGGCTGCTCCAGATAGAGTGGTGCTTAGGCTTCATGATGAGAAGTCTGCTGCTGGGGAAGATCTTTGAGTGATATGCAGTATCCGGGAGTCCTACTGTGAGAACTGGATGATCGGAGGACTCAATTATGGAACCTCTGAGCTTCATTAAGACATTTTTTTTCTGGCCAGAAGCTTCATTAAGACAATTTTTTCGAGAAAACCTTTTATAATATTGGAGATATAAAATAGTATGAGAGAGAGACAGAGAGAGAGAGAGAGAGAGAGAGAGAGAGAGAGAGATGACATTGGACGGATATCCCCATGGGAAAAAGGGAAAAGAAATATCACTTTACGAATCCATTATTGCTGGCCCCATCTCTCGGTCTGAGTTTAAGAGACTTCATTAGGGGAAGTAAGAAAAGAAAACGAAATGGAGCTGCATGGAGGTTGTGTATGACGTAACCGGACGTGTCCTTACTCTTAACTGAATTAAGCATCTACATTACCATGCTTTGTCTTTCTTTTGAGATTGTGGTCTTCTGTATGGTAGTACCCGATGTTCACTATTGCTCACTCAAACCAGTTTCAAAGGCAGGTGACTTTCTCAGCTAATGATGCGGCAAACCTTGTTAATGTGATTGCATCTTGAAGGAAACGTGCGGCGAGACTAGGCCGCTTGCTTGACATGGGCTAAGACCTATAGTAAGATATCCTTGTCAAAATACCGCTTGTGGAACAAAACAGGGGGGGAAAGAGTATTGGTGACCCATGGAAAGATATCCTTAACGTGCCCTAAAACCTAGTTCGTGCCTCTCTACGTTGTCGAGAGTTTGGATCTGCCAGGGTTACAACATCCTAGAAAGGACGCTCGCTTTTGGTTAAGTGAGGTACCCCGTTCACCATAGAAATGCCATTGTAGTTCTCAAATGGGACAACACTGGTTAACCCGGCAGTGTCCCTGCAATTGCGCTCTCACTAGCACAACCTTATCGGCAGAAGCACCACGCAGAGTACTTGTAGGATCTGCTATTTCTTAATGAGACAATCATTATATAATATGATCAAATGTAAAGTAGTGTCTCGATCAGAGGAAGTTCAAGAGCAACTCTTTCCAAAGTTCAACTAAATCTGACAAGAATCGGTAACATGACTGTCCTCAAACAACAAGAACAACACATCCTGATCATCCCACCAAATTGATTTTGGTCCCTCAGAATGTTAATTAATCGAAACTTCAAAATTGATGTCACTCACGGCGATGATGAAAACCGTTATCTAAAATAGGAAAAAAAAAATACAGGATAAGAAATAGAATCCAAAATTTTCTTGAATCACAGATACTTTGCTAACCAAGGTAGCTCGCTACTGTCTTTGAGTGCAAATGTCACATCATCGCTGCCACAATACAATACAGACTGTATTATATCACTGATGAAAGTTTTTAATTCTATGCTGACGTCTTATGATGGGTGATAAAATCTAAATAACTGCATTATGGCTAACAATCACATGCTTGAGAAAGCTGGCTCTGAAGTGAGATTAATCTTCATGATCAAATGGTACATCTAGACTTTTCTTGTTATCGCAGTAGCAAACAATAGGAAAACAACCCCCTAAACACCTAACTGGCGTCTATGTTAGTGGACAATACAATGGCTTCACGCATTGTTGGCGGTAGGGGACGGCGGGTCGAGTCTCAAAACTTCAACCATTTTCATTTGTACGAAACAAACTGCCCAGACTCTGATTTGTTTTGTAATACAAATGAAAACCTTTTGTAGTTCAACTAGAAGCGAGGCTTGGACTAAACAAAATGTAGCCTGTACCAGTAGAAGGTCTATGGTTGCAAAAAGGAGGGTCCATGAAGAAGAAAAGTTTCCCACGAGGATCACTCTATTGCTCACAGTAAAATTTCCCGTCGAAAGTTTGGAAAACCATCTAGGCCTAATTCCCTAAACAACATCCAAGTTTAGGTCCAATTTTAATTCTATCCTGAACTTTTTTTTTGTCTAAAAAAAAATCAACATTCACTCTAACCTCAAATCTGCCCCGTTAACCCGCCATCCAATAATCACCACTGACTTTTTCAAAATCACCAACATCAGAGCCACTTCAAGAGTCATTATCGGAAGTTGCATCTTCAACAACACCCTCAAAAACAACAGCATTCTCCTGATGTTGATAATTTTGAAGAAACCAATAGTGACTTTTGAACAAAGGGTTAACAGGGGTATAACTAGGACTAAAGTGAATGTTCGTGATTTTTTTTTAGACAAAATTTCGGGCAGAGTTGAGATTGAATCTAATGGTGTACTTGTTGAAAATGAATGATTTGAAAAATATTTTCCTAAAAATAATCGCTTGAATCGCTTACAAAAATGAATGAACAAAAAAAAAAATTGTATCGACTACGAAAATGCGGAGAAAAAAATTATTGTCTATTATTAAAACATTTCTCATTAATTAATTATTCCAAGCTATAAAAGAGATTATGTTTAGAAAAATATATTTCATATCATTCATTATCCCCGAAATAAATGGACCTTAAAGTTGGGGTTTTTTTTTTTAGAATTAAGCCAACCATCTAGCATCGTACAGTAGAGGCAATTTGTGCTTTGAGCTATAATTTGCATAATGTAACTCATACTAGGTAATATGCTCTCGCGAAATTCTAATATAACAGAAGAACTCCAGCTCAGAATCACTATTGACGTTATTATCTATTTTGTTCAATAACACAACAACCATATCATTCTAAACCATGTCCAAGCATGTCTGGGCTAAGATCAAAGATAAAATGTTTATGCAGCAATCCATAGTGTCATAGGGAAATATCTAGGAAAGCTATGTCATAGCTTGAATGCTTTATGAAGGTATAGCTGACTGCTTTTCAAGAAGTGAGAACTGACCTTGGAAAATTGAGCTGCAACTTCTGTAACCTGTGCTTAGAACCGGGTTCACATAAGATGACACGGCATTCACCCAGCATACAGCTGCCACGTAGGAAATATGACAGGAATGTCAAAGCTGAGCCGATTTATTCAGCTTGAAAATGAATTTAATGTCATTGCAGCATCTCAGTTCATCTTTTCTTATCCATTGTCATGCCTTCTACTGACCCTGATTAAGGGACCTATTGTCCTTTCGCACATAGGTAACCAATTTAGAGTTCACAATATTGTCACGGAAAAACTTACGACATATGAGGCAAAGCACTAAAAACAAGCAAAATTCAAGTATGATAAGATATGATATAAGTAATCCCATATATTGATACGAATTAACAAATATTGTTATCAGTCAATTATTTGGCTTATAAAGTACATTCTATAATAGTTAATGCTAACACAAACTACCAAACACAGATTGTCAGCCGTAACCATTTATACAATTCTTGTTAGATTTTATGGGACCACTATCAACTGTTCTAAAAGCTTAAGCTAATAGAAGAAGGCGTGATTTAATATTTATATATTCCAACACTCCCCCTCACTCTTACTATGGTCTTTTGCCTAGTACTAAGCGTGGACATATTCATTAGAGAGGCAAGTAGGGGCCTGAAAAGGTTTGAACTCGGGACCTCCTACTCTGATACCATGTTAGATTTTATGGGACCACTGCCAACTATTCTAAAAGCTTAAGCTGATAGAAAAAGGCGTGATTTAATATTTATATATTCCAACAATTCCATTAGCTACTTTTCTTTATCGGGGTTTTAGCAAATTGATAGAAAAACAAGCTTAATGCTAAAAGAATTTTACATTGTGGTCCTAGTATGTATGATTAAGCTAGCTTTCCAGAAAAGAAAAAAGCATATTACGCTGCACGACTGGGATTACTAAGCAATATAGTCTACACTTGATGAAATATGTCATTACCCATGTATACATCTCATTAACTATTTTCCATCCTACTTCAGAAATCTGTTAACTAGAAGCTTTCAGCAACTACTTCACACAGATGCCGCTAATATCATATGCAAATCACAAGGCAGCATAGTGTTATTGACAGAAACAGAATTGCAAGCCTTTAAATGGGTTGGAAATGGCTCAAAAAAATTTCCAACCCTTTAAGCCCCAGGCATATGCCAATACATACAGTGTCCTGCGGTAAAGCTTCATAGATGGCTTCCTTGTTCATTTAGAAGAAAATGGTAGAGAGCTTACCCCACTCTTAAGAGAGTGTCCCATCCAGGAAAAGCTTCTCCATTGCTTGCACAGAGACATGAGACGGTCATTGCCAACTGCATAATGGAGAAGTGCAGCGATAAATGCCTAAAGGAAGAAATAGAATAATACACTAGCGCAACGTATCAAAAATTACCATGGCATATTAACTTAATAATAGCGTCCTACAAATACACATCAGCATTCACAATGTGAAAACTCTTCTGAAAATTTGGCAATGTTATTAGTCATCAAGATGCCATGGTCCATTTCTTTTCTTTTATTATTTTGCCTTATTTTCACATTTCATCATTTGAATAGGTTGTTTTTCTTATAAAGAATATGTCAATCAGTAGAAGCTCCCATATAGATGGTATAAGCATTTTACTGGCAATTTCCCAGTAATCTCTTTATGCAATGCAGCATACAAGACATTTAAATAATGACCTTCTCAAAAGTGGTTTCTCCCAGGCCTGTTTTGTATAGCTCATGTACCATGGCTGTCAGGAAGATCTTTCCCAATTTGGAGGAACTTTTTATGACCTGGCAAAATCAAATGAGTAAAAGATACATCAGCGGTGTCTTAAAAAAGTTCTACCATATTGCGGCTTCCTGCAGCTCCTCCCACAGTTAAATGTCAATAAGGAGAGAAGCCACCTGTATTGCGTAAAGGTAGCAGTTTCTTGACCAATACATTAACCTATTTTCCTGAGGCCAAAACTTTTCCATCAACCTGAAACATAAGCTAAACCCATCCTTCTAAGTATCGACATTCCTCTTCACATAGCTTGTGAGTCTTCCCCTATCTTGGGTGCTATAAACTTTTTTCATATAATGTGCCTGCCTACTATCTATAACACAGTATGCGTTCCAATAAATTCGTGAATACAAAGCACGTGGTGTTATATGTTGCAGAAAGAACACAGAAATATCGGCGAGCAGTGACTGATGACAAGTTACGAATATGTTTCAACTCACCTGGATGTGAGGTGCCTGAAACATTTCCTTGATGGCTGCTTCAACCTCTGACATCCCAACAAGAGCTTTCCCTGTAAAATGGAGAAAATTACATCATTTGGTTGTTTATGAGTCTAAGTTTATGCAAACACATGTATATTAACCAATATATACACAGATATGAGTATATCAAATAGAGTGAGCCTTCAGGATCACAAGCCAGTTGAGGTAGTGTAGAAAGCCATGACATGCCCCACTAAAACTATCCAACAGATAGTCACTCCAAAAGTCCGGCTTAACAATGACCTTCTAAAATTATGTCACCTATCTCTGGGCTTGTCATGGTGAAGCAAAGAGTGCGTCCATTGAATTTGCGCGTCCATTGAATTTGCTCATCATTGATATATAGCATAACCCAGTCAGCCCCTGCTTATATTCCTTTTTGTTCTGATCAAACATAAAACAAAGCCGTGAATCATACACACACCCCTCCTCATATCAAGTGACTTGGGGTGACGCTAAAGATGATCTATTTTGGCGGAAAGCCTCCTGGTCAAATCAGATTCATAATAAGTGATCGTAGATCTTCTTCAACTGTCCGTTCCTTCCCACTATTGCTTTCCAACTCCTCTGAGCATGTATACACCATGTTCGTAAGGGACACATGGATGGATTCGGAACCCGGAAGTAGTTGATTGTACTGTTCACTAGAAGTTCTACATTGAGGTTATAAATTCAGCAGAAAAAAGATTACCTGCTGCAGGAGCAGTTTTAAAAGCTTTCTTTATATGGTAATCAGCAATTTCTGCTGCACGTCTGCATATCTCTAGTGCACGCCGTGCATCCCCTGAAATGGCTGCTACCTGTTAAAGATGTAAATCATCCAAAGTCAAACTGAAGGTAGCATGAGAGAATAGTAAGGAAACCTTCAAACGAAATATGCTGATGGCCTCCAAAAATTCAATTGAGAAGGAAAACATTGAAGCCAATATCATAATATAGGAAAAAACAAAAGAATCAAGGATGAGACCTTTCGAGAAGCAAATTCTATAGCTTGCTTTTCGAATGCATCAATTCCTCTGAGTCGCGTTAAAACGATTTCCTGAAGCTGCTGATAATTGTAAGGACCAAAGCAAAGTCTCTGAATACCCATGCGACTAGAGATACGCGGAAGTAACTTCTCTGGCAGATCCATTGTATTTGCTATGCCTAAAAATTTACAGGAAGAGGAATAATTCATTAGTGTCTTCCTCTCCTCATAGTCCTTACAACCCCCCTGTAGAAGGACAAGACATACCTATCACAATCAACTTGGAATGTGGCTTTGTAGGCCAGTCAAGAATGTTGTAGAGAACCTGCAACAATGGAAGGCTAACAACATTGATGACCTAATAAAGTTCAACAAAACTGGAAAAAAAAAAAGGGGAGAAAGAAAAAGGCAAAGCATGTGCTTCAGGTGCTGTGCCAGATGGAATACTATTATTATGTCATTGGGATAGCAGAAAAAGCAAGTACCGATTGATTTCTGGTTAGAAGAAGGTCAAGCTCATCAATGAGTAGGATACAAGGTCGATCATCATCTCTGCCAATATTCTTTCCATCTGAAAATCGCTCATTAAGCAGCTGGAGAGCCTTCTTCCAGCTAACTCTGTGTCCAGTCAATGCTTCATAAATCACCTAAAAGAATGTTTCATCTCATCAAAGGGCACAAAAGAAGTATAAATACCACATGTTCAAGTCTATATTCTTAATTACCTTGTAGATGTTCTCCGGTGATGCCAACTTAAGACCATTAATATCCACAAAACAATATGGTCTGATCCTTCCAGCATCAACTTCGGACCTCAAGTTTCTCATTACTGCAAGAACCGTCATTGTCTAAAGCTTAAAGTTAATAAGATATCAAGTGATATCCAGCTACAAAGGAACTGAGATAACATTTTATGTCTGATTCAGGCAATGAAGTATACCTTGCCGGTTCCAGGAACACCATGAACGTATAGGCAACGCCCGAGACATTGGTCTTCACATATTGCCCCCTTTATAAAAGCCATTATTTCCTCCATTTCTCTACAATAAAAAATGCCTCATGGAGCATACACCTAGCCAGATCATAAAAAAATTTAGATAAGTAGTCCCGCTTACTTATTTCGGCAAGGCAAGCTTTTAGGAAGTGTTGCCAATAAAAGCATTGCCTTGGCTCTTTCCAGATCAGTTTTCTTGTGGCATCTGACATGCTCTGGAATTCTCTTTGTCCCGATCTTTTGCAGTCCAAAGAACTGGCCCCTACGTGAGTTCTGTATAAAACAACCCAAGAACGATTTGAAGAAAAGCCGTTTGAAGGAAAGGAACAGAAAATGAAATAAACAGTTCCATTCGTACGGCAGCACATATATGAGCCATTGATGATCTTGATTGCAGGTTTTTCACACGCTCTTCTTCAAAATCCATGTCTTCATCAGTGTCAGAGTATGCTTCATTGCGAGAAATCCAATCTTCATCACTGTCATCTTCCACAGCATCCTGTGCAACAAAATTGTGAACTCAAATTTCTTTCTTGCTCAGGTTTGAAAGACAAAAGCCAGACACTGCAGCTCATATGTTCAGTTGCAAACCTCTTCTTCCTTGTCGAACTCAGCAAGACGCTTGAAACTGTGCCAATGGATGTCATATTCATATTCACAAAGAAAAACATCATCACCCTGGTCATTGGAATTGGCATATTCCTTAGGGTTCTTGACAAAGCACTGCCTGAGAATGGATTCCATCTACAAGTCATGCAGTGGAGAGTGGAAGATGAGATCTTTGACAAAAAGTATGTGATTCCTTGACGAATCACATCCACAGTTAAGGAAGGATGTATGAGCATCAAGCAATATGTAATAACTACTTAATATTCACTCACTGATTCAAACAATCCAAACAACTTACAGCCAACTCCTGGTCACAGTTGTCCAGTATGACTGGTTGAAGCGAAAGCTCAGTTTAGACTAAAGTGGCAAAGATCAAGCACCAAAATTTGACATACTAAGATCACAGATCATGGACGGATTCTTTTCCGGATATGATTACCCTTTGCTCTTTGCAAATATTCTCAAGGAGGGCACTAATCAGAGTGTCTCCTCTCTAGACATTGAAATAATGTAGTAGGACCATAATCCTCATTCAAATCTAACATAGGGATAGTTCTGTTCTCCCCTCTCCTCTTACCTCTTGTCTCATGAAACTTCTCTTTTGAAAAAAAAAATGAGGACGTTAGGATGCTAAAGAAGTCAAATCTCTCTTGTGTCTCTCCATGATGCTTTTGCAACTCACTTAAGTTTCTCACTCCTTTGCCCATTAAAGCAAAGGATTATTTATCCTTAACATCTTCTTTCAGCACTAGCCAGAAGATAGATATAGTAATACATCAACATTTTTCTTCCTTACAACAGATCAACTTGAAGGATGGTTGCCATTGTTTCATTAAGAGATACCCCCCCAAACCCCTTGCCTCATCAGATACTAAATAATCAACATTGTTGTCACCATACGGAGCTTCCTATTCAAGAATCCGCACTGATGGAGACAGGCATCAGTGTAGTCTTCCCAAATTAAGACAAACCAGGGCTACTACGCTTGTGTATGCTCATAGCCCAGAGTTTTGGTTTTTGCTTCATTTGTTGAATCAACAGGTATTTCACTATATAGACAGTGCCACAACTAAGAGCAGTTGAAGTTTTTGTTATAATTTTCACTCAAAATAATGGTCGATCATGTGGCGTCCTGTCTTGGTTGTCAAAAGTACAGACAAAGACTCCAAAAAATTGTCCAACGAGACAAATCAGATGAAGATTGTCCACAAGCTTGTGTAAGTGCCATGTATCAGGCTGCTCGACATACCTGGAGAAATGTGCTGGCTGTGAATTTTAAGCAGACAAATAGCTTGGAGAAAGTCCAAGAGACTAATGTAACAGCTAATCTCGCAAATTTCTCAATTACTACCACAAGGCAAAGTAATGCTCTTATGCTCGTTGTTTCCAACACATGCAAATCAAAGCCCACCGCAAGAGAAAATTAAGCTAGTGCAGTGTAACACCCTACCTCAATATCTGCAAAATCATTCGTACGATATATCTCCCTCCTAAGGTTGTGAGGCTGCCTCCCAGCGGCAGTCTCCTCAGGAATTATATACCACCTCACCCGACACCAGTAAGTTCCATCCGCTTCTTTCCATAAGCTGCACATCAGCGGACTTCATAACTACTCAGAGAACACGAAAGCCACCACAGTATTCATATTAGCGGAATGACCATACCTTTCGATGTGAGCAGCCCATAAATCACTAGAAAGAAGCTTTTCCCTGGCGGTTCTCACCATTTTCTTCCCCTCGGGCGGTTTTGGCAACTGAACATCCTTACCCAATTTCCGGGCCTCACAGAAGCCACAATTCCAATCCCCTTCAGGAACTTCCTTCAGCGGTGGGGTCAAACATTTCAAGTGAAATCCACCTAAGCAAACGTCACACTCAATCATAACAGACCTCCCTGCTTTGAAACAAATCCTACACTCCTCGCTCTCCGGGTCTTCATCGTCAGAGCCCGCGTCCTCTCTCCTCTTCACATAGACGTCATCCCCCACCTCGAACTCACCTCCATCATACACCACTTTCTTATAGTACACCCTCTTCTTTGGCACCGTGATACCCTTCTTCTTCCTCTTGCCGTCTGAGACAATTTTAACGTCACTTTCTCTCGTTCTCCTCTTCTTAATCTCAGATTGACTCGGCGATGCCGGAGCAAATGAGGCCCCCTTCCCTTCATTCTCGACTTTCTGCCTCGACTTGCTACCTGACTTATTGAACCCAACCGCCTTCTCGGCTTCTTCACGAGTTTCCTCCTTGGAGGGCGTTGCCAGCCCGGCATTCCTCACATTTCTGGGCCGTTTACCAGACTTTGGGGCCGATTCAAGGGCGAAGCCAATAGGCTTCGAAGGCGTCCCCGCGGCGCGACCTCCTTCATTGCCTGGAGAGAGAGACGTTAGCCGCGTGGACCGGCGGAGAGGGGTGACGGTCTGTGGGGTATGGGGCGCAAAAGAGATTGGCGAGGGCGAGGGCGAGGGCTCGAGATGGAGCTTCGAAGGCGATTGCTTTTGCTTTCGAGGTGTTTGGGTCCTCTTCGGCGTTTCTGCCATCGATTTGCAGAGAGCGAAGAGGATTTAGGGTTTTGAGTGTCTCAGAGAGAGAGAGATGACGGGAGAGAGAGAGAGAGAGAGAAACGGCGGGAAAAGTTCCCCCGCAAAGCGAGCACCTTTAAACGTCATTTGACCGTTGCCAGCACCATAGCGTTTTTTTTTATAATTCTTCCTTCTATGTTAGAAAAAGTAATTGATGAAGGACACAATTGCACACGCATGAAAATTCATTTGCCCTAAGTCCAAACCCGTTAATATATTCAGTTGGACGGTCCTTCACTAAAAAAACTTAAGCGTATGAGGTATGAAATAACTAGGATATACCAATTGCTCAGACTTACACTAATTTTCCGACGTGGGATTTCTATAATACAACTCATACATATATCTCAACATTATCTAATACTAAAATCTCCATCGATATTCCGTCCTCTTAATCTTACTATTGTAAGATTTTTCTATTGATCCGGTGAATCTTTCGTAAAAATTTTTGGCATAGGACTTGTTTTATGACAAATCGAGAATGTGATGGGCTATTCAATCATAATTTGATCGACCAACCGGTATTTCCGGTAGTTGATGTCCCATCGATCGGATTTCGTACTTTATAATGATCTGGCTAACCCTAACTGCTCCTTTAGTGACCGACATTGCCTCCTCCGATCCCTCGACTCTCGAGCTTCAATCTTTCTGGAAAGCCTAGTTTCAACCTCCCTTTCTTCTTGCCATCACTCTTTTCGTTACGTGGCCTTACGATGTGTCACCAGTTATCAATTTTCATGAGAGTTGACGTCCGAGTGCAAGGAAATGTCATTCCTGAATTGAACCAGATCAAAGGTGCTGGTGTATCACTTGATAAAATGGGGCTTTCGCAAAGTGAAATAGTACACCAACTCGAAGGTAGAGGGCCTTGTTCGGAGAAAATTGTTCAGATAGTCTTAAACCTATTACATTTTTGTCAATTCAGTCATGAACCTTTTAAGTTTGCCAATTGATATATAAACATTTCACATTGCTAGTTGCCAATTGAACTCATCGCTCACTGGACGTCGGTCATCTTACGTGGTACGGCCAGCCTCCTTATCGGTGATTTTCGACAAAGATTGGTAGAATGGAAGCAAAACGTAAAAAGATTTAAGACCGAATTGACAAAAATATAATATATTTAGAACTTTTTGGACAATTTTCCCGCGATCTAGAAACGGTGCGAGCTTGGGGATGTGAAATGATCTCAGCCATCCCGAGGGCTAGAAACTTGCTGCATTTCTTTTCATTCTTGCATCGAGTGATAGAGAACACAGGAAATGCCTTTTCGGACACCGATGTTTAGAACGAAGAAAGCTCAAACCAGGTACAAATCGCCCTCTTCCTAGCGCGCATGTATAAAGCAATCTCTTGGTAATACTTGAGCGGAAGAAGGTCATCCTACACACATTCAGAGTGGAAGAAGGTCACCATACATGGAATTATCTTATTTAGATTTACGAAGGGTATTTCATAGGACATGGTGGCCATGCTCAGTTAGATGTCTGTACGCTTTTCGAGACTCTGTCCGTCTTCTTCAGGCCCAGCACGGTCAAAACGATCCCGAGGTAGTCATAACGATACGACGACCGGAAGAGCTGCAGCTTGTGATCATTCCAGGGCGGGAACCTGAACCAGAAGTCAACAAGGAAGCTTCTTCTCATCACTGCTTTTTGGTGGCTGAAGGCGTCGAAGGAGAATTTCCCGTGACATCTGCCCATCCCGCTCTCGCCGATTCCGCCGAAGGGGAGAGTATCAGCTAGATACTGACATATATGCAGATCGAAACAGAAAAAGTCTCTTCGTTAAAGCTCCGAAGGCCTCAGCGAGAAACATTAACGCAGACAACTACAAGCCCCGGCTAGAGATGTTTGAGCATATGCACATTAAAATGCTTGATTTGCTCTTCAAAGACTGACAAAAATGCACCAAGGGTTTAGCTATTTGGAGATGTTATATAGGATTGGAAGTATACCTGAACGACTACATCATTAGATACGACACTCCCAGACGACGTCTTCGACACCACGCTCCTCCTCAGCGACTCATCTTTAGTGAAGACATAGACGGCTAATGGTTTAGGCCTCGAGTTTATGAACTTGATGCTGTCTTCTATCTTGTTTAGCTGTCAAAAACAAAATGAGGTCATACCAGATTGCGACTGCATCAGTAATCAGCTGGCCACTGATTGTTCAGCCACGACTAGATACTTGAAGAAATAGCATATAACAAATTGATGAATGTCGTTTTCGGGTTACGCATCTTACAGTTACAATGGGCAGTAATGGTCCGAAGATTTCATCCGTCATGATTGCCGCTTGAAGTGGAGGATCCATCAAGATTGTCGGCTCGATGAACCTGCATATGCACATAAATAATCACTGCACTTGAATCTAATCATCTGTAGACAAACTAATCCTTGGTGCAACATTAATGAAGCAAAATCTTCATACAAAGCCTAACTGAGAGTTGGAGATGGAACAGAAAAGGCGACATGAAAGAGCACGGCTTACAGGTTATCTTCATCCATCGATCCGCCGTAGACAATAGAAGATTTAACCATAGGATCGAGTAGAAGGTTCTGCAATCTTATGAAATGATGCTTATTCACGATTCTTGCGACACTTCGCGACTCTCTAGGGTTTTCTCCAAACATCTTCTTCATCACGACCTTCATTGTTTCGACCTGAATAGAACGGGAAAGAATGCAAGGAACTCAGCATCAGTACTGACAAGCAAATAAAACATTGAACAAGGAAATACCAGATCATCTCCAGCATCCTACCAAAGTGGAACTGAATTTCTTGTCCACTAGAACATAGTCCACTCCGATGCATACTTGTCCCGCAGCGAAACTGAATTTCCCCCCAAGAACTCGTTGCGCAGCCACCTTTCTGTCAAATGAGCTAGAGAGAGTATCTACTACGGCAGGGCATTTTCCACCGAGCTCCAATGTAACAGGCGTCAGATGCTCCGCCGCTGCCGCCAAGACTCTTCGTCCTATTCGGACACTCCCTACAAATTTGAAGACCAGAAAATGCTAAACTAACCTTTTGGACGGCTTTCAGTCAAATATAAATATTGGAGGAGAGATTTTTTGAAGGAAGGTGTTTGAACCTGTGAAGAATATTTTGTCCCATTTCTGATGCAAAAGCTGTTCGCCAACACCAGGACCACCTTGAACGACTTTCACGGCTTTGTCGTCTAAATAACAAGGAATGGCATTCGCTAGAAGAGAAGAGCATTCCGGGGCCAACTCCGAAGGTTTTAAAACCACGGCATTGCCTGCAGCTAGCGCTCCTATTAGCGGTTCCAAGGATAGTCCTGTGATGCATAAACATAGGGCCAAATATTATCAGGAACCATGCCTAATTAATGACCGAGACGTATCAGCCCAGCCGAGACCAGCTGAAGATGCATCAGTGTTCATAATTTTATTCCTCCAAAAACTACTATCCTCACCGATTGGAAAGTTCCAGGATGAGATTACCAGGACTAGACCAAGAGGTTCAGGAACAATCTCCGCACTCGTGAGTAATGCGATTCTTGGCAGTTTGGCCTATCAATAAAATAAATCATTAGAAAATACTATCATTCTGTATGATCTGCAGAATAACATTAGGTGTATCGGTTTGGTTCTGTCGATGTAATTCAAGACTAACCTCGTGACCTGTCGGAGTGCCAAGGATTAGCTGTTCGAGACTATCATTTATCACCAGATAAAACTAGCGACATGTTTCGTCCGGCGAATGTTACAAGGAACACTCGCCAAGTGCACACTCAGCATTCATCAAATGGTAAGCAAAAAGAGTGTAAGCGCTCACCTTTTTGCCTGACATCCATCGTTTCAAACCGTCCAATGCATAGTTCAGAGACTTTATCAAGCTTCCTATCTGCAGATGTAACGATGAATATACGGTCATTCCTCAAAATGTCAGTAAACATAATGATGCCTAAGGAGGAACTACACAAATGCAAAGCCGCTAAGAGAAATTTTAGAACAGTATCGAGGGGTCGTAACGACTGTTGCAAACAATGTACATAATCTCCGCCAAAAAACTCAAGCTGTCGGATGCAGCGACACTACATTAGGCCCACTAAGGTCCCCGTTTCCAAGTGATGCTCCATATACCGTGCTGATACAGAATTACAGACGATACACTAAAAGAACCTGTCACTGTTGCCCTTCCTGTTTCTCATTTTGTGATTTGCCTTGATCTATATAGTTGAGAATTTTTCAGTTTAGGCTACATTAGGTGTCCACTTTGTCACATCTTTCCATCTAACGGGACCACTGTGTCAACCGAAAATTTTAAGTTGCTCAAATGGTAACGTGTTCGTCTTCTTCGCTCAAATATTGCTCAAATGGTACTGCATTTGCACGTTCTCTCAGTGCCTCCCCTTCGAAGCACAGACCTGTGTGCTTCGATAATTATCTTATATGTGGGGGACAAGGAGACCGTCTCGCTCAACCAGCCAAGTAGCACCGAACACACTCAGCGACGCACTACAAAAGCTGAACGTATTCACGCATGTTATTTCAGGTTTAAGCCCCCCCTCAGTCCCTGCGTGTTTCAGAGATTCAGCGCACAAATGAAATCCTCAATAAGAAGGGAGTGTGCCACCAATTGAATCCAGGTTCACCTCATCCCTGTAGGCCTCAGCAGGATGCTTGCCCAGGTCTTGATGGAGAGCCCTGAAGATCTCCTCCTCTCTTTCCCTGAGGAGTTGGAGCAGCCCTTTGAGCTGTGACTTCCTCCAGGAGGCTTCTCTTGTCCTCCCGCTCCTGTAACACTCCCTCATCTCCTCAAGCTCCCTCTCCATCTCTTCCACTACCTCATCTTCAAATTCCATGTCTCTCTCACTGAACCGACTGAGGCACACTTGTGTTCTTGATGGCCTCTTGCAGGGCCTGTGTCATATATGGAAATGCTTGCTCCAACCAACCATCTTCAATTCTCCAATCCAAAAGGGAAAAGAAAAGACAAAAAAGAAAATAAAGAAAACGTGGGTTCATATGGATGTTCAAAGAAGGTTTCCTTACAATCATGAGGAAGGTCCAACGTCGGGGTCAATTTAAAGAAGGATTAATATCATGAAAAATCTCAAATTAGTATATATGTGATAAATTTATTTTGAACTAATTTTTTGACCACCAAAAATCCCAACATATTACTTTGATGATAAATTTACCATCGTTAATTTCCATTAAATTATGTCGTCAAATTGTTGAGTTACATGACACGTAGCAATTAATTTGTGTACTAGTTTGGAGTTTTTACTCTTTATCAAAAACCTAATAGGTTTTCAGATATTAACCAATTAACGGTTACGGGTAACGGAACTTAGCCAAAAATAGTTTGAAAATTACATAATCCCAACATATTACTTGATGATAAATTACCATCTTAATTTCCATTAAATTCCCAAATTCTGAGTTACATGACGCGTAGCAATTAATTTGTGTACTAGTTTGGAGTTTTTACTCTCTGTTTATCACAAATACTCTAATATCAGGTTTTTCATGATATTAATCCAATTTAACGGATTTATCGTTGGTATACTCGTTTGGAACTTTTAGCGGTCAAAAAATTAGTTTTGAGTAAATTTATTGCATATGTACCGATTTAGAATTTTTTGTTGTCAAAAGGTTAATTTGGGATAAATTTATCATGAATATACCGATTTGAGGTTTTTCGTAGTATTAACCATTCAAAAAAATGGGTCAGTCCCTTACCAAAAAAAAAAAAAAATGGGTCAGTCATTTTCAGACTAATTGGTGTTCGCATGCATGTGTATGTGTGGGCGACGAAATGCGAGGAAGGGCACTGAAGGTGGTCAAGTAGATTGATAAGGAGGGTGGCAAACGATGCGAGCTGGACTTGAGCGGCTTTGGCATTCATGTAGTTTGGTTGAAGCGGGTGTGTATTTAGGCAGGCTCAACTTTCAATCAGATCTTACCTTGAGAGAGACAAAAGGGGGCAAATTACGTAAAAAAAAAAAAGTCCTAAACCTGTCGCATCTGTATCAATTCGATCCTAAGTCTTTCAATTGGATCAATTTAATTTTAAACTTTTTGCATTTGTATCAATTCAGTTTTTTTTTATTTATCAAAAATACAAGTTCGAATCATTTGGCTAATTTTGGATAGAAATCACAAACATAAACGTTGATTATCCTACGTGACATGACTGGCACTAATATAGACAAAATTTACAATTTTGTAACATCTTCTGAATTTTTTATTATTTTTCTTTTCTTTTTTATCTTTTTGGTCGGCCAGGGTCACGACCCTCGCCCAAGCCATCACCATCTACGGGGGTGAGGCCCGGCAAGCCCTCACCTAGGCCTCATCCGGGGAGGGCTCAACCCTCGCTAGCCAAAATGAAACAAAAAACGAAAAACCAAAGAAAAAATATTTAAAATTTCGTAGAAAAACATTAAAATTTGTCCACGTCGATGCGGTTATGCCACTTAAGATAGCCAGCGTCTATGTTAGCGACTTACGGCCAAAATTATCCCAATGAACTCAATTGGCACAAATACAAAAAAGTTTTGGACTAAATTAGTCCAATTGAAATATTTAAGACAGAATTGATAGCAATACAATGGGTTTAGGATTTTTTTGGATACTTTTTCCTTGCAAAATGAGGCATGAAAGTGAGTTGCGCTATGATGAAGTGGTGATTGGTACTAAGTAAAAAGGTCATCGAACATCATCGGGTCATCCTCGAGCTTTTAACTCGAGGAGATGGAGGGGTGACGATCCGCGAAACATCCAACAAAGCAATTTACCGATGCTACATTAGAATGTTTAAACGAATGGGATCTATGTACGCGGAGATTGGATCAACCGGGGTAGACTCTTTTTCTACATAGAAGAAATCTTAACATGTATGTTGTTTTTCCATTGTCGTTTTGACCAGGAACTGTTATATTAGCATCGAATGAGGAATTGATGCAGTGGAAGAGATAACAGGAAATTTTTTCCTAAGAACAAACTCAATTTGATAGAATGATAACGTGTGGATTACATAGGGCGGACGTCCATTATATAGAGAGGACTCCTTTAGGAAGTAGAATTACTCAAAGATAACATTGAACGAATTAAATCAAATATTGTGATTATCTATATAGCTAAGTTTCCTAAAATAAAAGAACTGCATGAAAACCTATCTAAACGATCCCGAAACGCGAAAATACAACGTACGTCACGGTATAGCTGTGTGTATTGATCAGAAGGCCGTTTCGCTTCAGCCGACCAAATTTAAGCGTAATCCGAGCTTGTCCGATCCGATCGGTGAATCAGCGGCGAAACCGCCCTGATTTCTGCTGATCACGTTTCTCCAAGAAATCACATGCTAGATGTTCTACATCAAGAATCCATCTAATGTAAATTTATCCGAAACGGTCCTAGGCAAGCTATTAACTCTACAGATGCAACCTACCAACAACTCGTAATTATTACCACGCGTAAATGGGGACCCAAAACAGTAATTTTAGGTATCCATTGGGATTAAATGGCATTCACTATTCGTCCTTTGTTTGTAATAACTCCAACTACATGTTCGGTTATCATGAGGCCCACGTCATGAATAATGTTTTTTATCGGACGATATCGTGCATTTAACGCGTGTCAGGTCTGAAAAGTTGGATTGCCCCGTCGATCGGTCAAAATGGGTCATGTACACATTTTTTAACTCATATTAAATAAGTCATAAATTAGTTCAGATCCAACTTTATAGGTCATAAATGAGTTTAATACTGGTGTTAAATTGAGGTCGCAAAGCTCCCTCTGCAACTCTTTCTTCACTTTCTCTCGTCTCTCGCTTGAACTCGCGCTCGCTCGCTCCGTGCTTTCGCCTTAGTTTGGGTATGAATTTTCCTAAATTCGTTTAAAAATATAAGTGTTTTGGCAATTTAGGTCGGGTCGGGTATCCAATTGGGTATGGAGTGGGTTGGGTATGGGTCACTAAAAATTTGTATTGCATGGAAATGGATTGAAAACGGTTAAATAAGTCAATATGGATGGAAACATTTTCGATCCAATCCACCCATTTGATAGATTTAGAACCTGAAGACCGATATGAATCTAGCCTACGAAGTATTTTATGGAGAGGTAACACACTCAACTGATGATAGAAAAATGCAAATGCAAATACTCAACTGTTTGATTCAGCATTTAGCCAAGGGACTTTGAGCAAATGCAAATACCTTTGGGCCAAAGGGGTTTAGTGAAATGCAAATATCGTTTGGTAAACCGTAATTGAAAAATGCATTTGGATGTAACTTTGGAGAAAATGTTGTTTGGTAAATTTTTAAATGTGGAAAGTCCTTTGGTATTTCAATATTTTTTAACTTTAATCTTTTTAAAATTAGGAAAAAAGGCTGCAATTTTTATATTTTCTCCTTAAAATTAGGAAAATATGATTACATAATTCATTGGGGATAGAAATAAGTTTTCCTCTAAAAATTACAAGCCTATTTAATTATTAACTAAACCCATCGCTATTTCATCTCGTAAACGTGCCATATCGGAAGAAGCATTAGTATTTGAAGAACTAGCCCCATCATCTATAGTGTCGCAATCAACTGAATATCCATACTCAAGATCCAAATCGGCATCTTCAAAATCCATATCCTTCACGGCATTTCTCCGTATATAATTGTGCAAAGCCATTGTCGCTATGACAATTTGCACTTGCTTCTCATACGGATAACTTGGCATTTTTTTTAGAATATGCCACTTCATCTTCAATACGCCAAAGGCTCTCTCAATTTCTGACCGTAGCGATAAATGAGCACGGTTGAACACTTCTTGATAACCTGTAGGTGAAGGACCTTGTCGAAACTCTGGCAAATGATATCTCACTTGTCTATATGGCCCCAAATAACCAGTGGGATTTGGATACCAGCATCCACTAAATAATATTTACCTACACAAATATAATGTAGATGTAATTAACATGTCACATAGATAATAATTTGAGAGGGACATGAAGTTGATAAACCATTGACTAATGAACCTGGAGGAGGATGGGGAAAGTATGCATCACGTCTTCCAACGGCTTCATGGAAGACACGGGTATCATGAGCTTGTCCTTCCCAACCGGCAAAAACATAGATAAATTCCATGTTAAAATTACATACGGCCAACACGTTTTGAGTTGTCGTTCATTTTCACCCAATAAAACGAATTTGATCGTACGTAGGTATCACCACCGGGATATGAGTACCATCTATAGCTCCAATGCAATCCTAGAACAAATATCACATATATTACTTGATTTACATTAAGGTTTGATTTTTTTTATTGTAAAATGTTAAATTACCTTAAAATATGGATAGAATCGTCGATCTTTCTTGATCTTCTCTGGAACTTCTCGAAATTGTCGATCGGTTGGTTGGATCAAATCCTTTGCCATATCACATACTTTATCTAAAACTAAGCTAAAGTGCCTACTAATGGTTTTTCCCGAGCATTGAAAGCGCTCTCGTGCTAACCTATTACCCGCACCGTGTCCCAATATATAAAGAAACATTCCAACCATTTCTGCAACGTCAATATTCCTAAATCCTTTCAAGCCATAGCGTGTCACTAAGTCATGCGTTAAATTGTTAAATACAGATCTATGCATTCGAAACATATTATAGCACCTAATCGGATTAGCATCTCCGGCCATCAACTCTTTTAACCATGCATAACCTGTATATGATGAAGTCATGCAAGGTTGTTTGCAAACGTACATCGCTTGACAAGCAATAGCAGCTTGAGTGAATGTGAGAATATCCAAAAAATTGTCTTCCTCCTCTTTACGTTTTTGCCTTTCGGGAGAATCCATAACTGCGAAATTAGACAAATTTTTCTAGTTCTCATAATGGACAGGGAAGGGACAAAAGAAATGATAAATAAAAAAATTGGAATTTTACACAAGCATGAGAAAAGATGTACCCAAGAAGGAGTAATAAGAACTCCCTTCAAATTGCCTGATTTTTTCCCCTGATTTCTGCTAGAGCGAGAGAATAGAAAGCATAGGAGATAGGAGACTTTGTTGTAAAAGTGAAAGTGGGGGAGGATGTTGTTGTAACCCCGAACAAATAACAGGTCAAAAATGGACGGTCTTATTATCATGGCCGAGAGTTGATAACTGTCAAACCTGGTATTTAAGACAACTCTGCCAATTATTTATTACTTTGGGAAATAGACATCCGTTCATCCAACCAAGTATAGAGAAAAGATCTTCAGAAAAACAGAAGATTTTGCAACCTTCCCAAAGAATAAAGGGGACAAAAGTCAATCAATTATAGGGCAATGTTCTCTATTTTGGATAAAATCCAGAAGAAGCTTGGCTACAAGATGACGAAGCGCCTTTCGGCGCCTTCCCTACATCATTGATGAAGCTCTTTTCTCCATTATACCGTTCAGCAGAGACTGCAAAAGTTATTGTGCATACCATACTTCAAGATAATAAATGCCACTAATGCTTCAGACTCATCAAAGAAGGGTAAACATATATCTGCCACCTTTAAGATAGATCTGCAGCCTTGGGAGGAGCTTTACGTTTCCTACCAGAGATATCTGCCACATTTAAGACTCATTTCAATTATCAGCCACATTTAAGATCCATTTGCAATCTACGTAGAAAGTAGCTTAATAGGTCATTGCAAAACAACAACACCGACAAGCTGTGACTTCAACTCAGGGGAAAAAAAAACAAAATGTTGAGTTAAAAATCCTAGTTGGTGTTGACACTAGTGAATGCTAATTGGTGAATACAATATTATATCAATATCTTAGCAAGTTGAACCTTTAATAAGATGCGAGCAACGATTTGGGAGCTCATCTTCTCGGGTTCAAACTGCAAAGATAGGGCAACATCAGCAGTCCAATAGCGATATAAAACTACAAGAAACAAATCGGGACAAGATAGCTAATTGAATCATCAGCCTAAAAGTTCAAAGCTAGAATCACAGCACCATCAGCATGAATTCACATTGGCAAAAAGAATCAACAATTATCATGGTAGTAACCTTGGCATTACCCGATAAAGGCGAAGGAGGCAGAGATTTGCATCCAAGTTGTAGGTCTGTGAAGAAACCTGCCAAATGCAACACCAATTAGCATTCACTAGTGTCAACACCAATTAACAAAATGCTAGTGTCAACATCAATTAGCTGTGACTTCAACAGAAAGTAGCTCATCCATGTTAAAAACCCTTCACCTCATCCATCTCTATCATGGAGAATTCTTTTTTCCCCACTTAGAAGTTTTTCAAAGAAATTGAATACGTAGAGCATTAGGGGGAATCATAACAAGGAGATATCATGCTTTTATAATTGAATAAACATAGCCCTCGCGCATGAAACAAAGTAACGAGGAAACAGTTTTTACATTAAAAACAAACAATACACATTGGTTTCACACATAAACCAAATAAAAATCTCACAACAAAATAAAATAGCAATAGTCAAGAGTACAAATAAGATGCTACAATATCCTAGATATTACTAAGCTCGTCCATCTCAAACTTGAGATACTTGACTCTTAGTGCATCACCGTTTAAGCTCATGAAGACTTGCCAATTGTCTTTCTTTTCCTTGAAATGTTTTATTGCGAAAAAGTATAACTTTTCATCTTGCACAATCTCGGGAATGGAATCCACCAATTGCATGAGGTCCTTGTAAGGACCAAATCCATAATCTGGTTGACATGTGAAATTGCTCCTACTTTCAACAGCGGAAACCATCCTTTCAATTTGGTTTCCAAGCTGTTGTTGTGGCGTCATTCTCTTCTCTTTCTTTCCCCGAGCTTGCCTCGTTGAAGTCCGCATCACTCTTTTACGGGTTTGAGTTACATTTTGTTCAACAACATTTTCACAACCTTCGGACTCCAAAATCTCATCAGCAGATACATCAACATCGGCGATATTAGGTTGTGTGGCATCAACATCCTCCTCAATACGTAAACCTTGTCCAGGATTCCATGTGATTCCTCCAGTAGCAACTGTACTACTGAACATTCTAGCTAACAACATATCAAAATCGGGATGTATGCCTTTCGTCCTAAAAGGCTTAAACCTATAATCAGCCTGTTATAATGATAAGAGTATTTCAATAAGTTGTGTCAATGACATTCAATTTAACAGAAAAATAAAAGAGGAAGCGATACGAACCTTAATTTTATCGTCCCACCATTTATCGATCGCAGCAATGGTTTTCTTCTTGTCTCCCATCCTAGTCCTGTTTCACTATAAATCAATGTTCTCCATCTTTTCCATTCTTCCTTGAGATTATCGCACTTTCTCTTCATTTGAATTTTGTTATACTTTTTACCCGTTAGTTCTTCGAACTTGTTAATTATGACTACCCATGCATCTCTCTTGTTGCTTGCGGGACGGTTGCCTTTTTCGATTTCCTCAATGCACAACTTACAAAATATGTTCACATCTTCAGCAGTCCAAATTGCTTTTTCCTTTGATGAACTTGCCATCTTTTAATACTGTGAACATAAACACAATTGAGAGGGCCAAAAGAAAATTTATGAAACCAGCAAAACAAATAAGATAGAGCACACCTCATATAAGTAGTCAAGTCAAAAAGCAATCAAGTCTTAATCACCCTATCCCCAGCTAGATAGCAACCAGCTTGTTTAAATGGTCCAGGCCATAAATTAGAGTCAGAATTGCACCGTTGAATTCAAAAGTACCATTGGCCTTAACCTCGCTTTAGCATGTTCTGTTAAAGGAAGAGACTATAGCACACTAGCCATGCACACTTCTTGCCAACAGACATTGGAATCAACCAAAAAAAAAAAAAAAAACTAAAACTGAAATTGAAATTACTCTAAAGATCTCTTGCGGGCATCAATAATCCCACCCAAATAAGAAAACTAAATTCCCTCCCGAACTTAAATTCCCTCCTAAACTGCTAATTTTCATTGACTTAACTACTACCAAAGAACTGTATCCACCAAAACAAAACTCGGTTCTTCACAATATTGACATGATTTCTTTTTTGGCTTTTAACAGCAGTTTCCATGGACCTCTACTTTCTATGCCATGAGAAAGCCAATTCAAATGCACGAGAAGTGACATATCTCTTGGTAACTTATTCTGCATAATTGTTCTTGTAGATCAAAAGGGTAATCATCGATAAGAGTCCATAGCACTAGGAAATTCAAAATTCATAATAGAAACAATTCCAGGCACTCATTTTACTATCATGGACATTTTATCACAGCTTGAACATATATTAATAACGGTTACCGGTTATGCGAGCATGTAGGGAAGCCTTGTAGGTGACCATAGTCTTATTATTTCTACGGTTTATGAGCAATCTCGATTTCTTAATTAGATTATATTTTGCTAATGCTTTCCAGTTAGTTTAACTAACAAATAATTACCTGCAGACTTTGGTAAGCGCCTAGAGAAAAGGTTTTCAGATGAAGATTGTGTTTGCGGTTTTCTTTTGAATAGTTCATTGATTGTGTAGTGCGTTGATCATATAGCACTTTCGGCTAGACAGTGCAAACTTGTATGGGAGGGAAACTCAAATGGCAACTAGAGTATTGGTTGGAGTACTTGCCAATTTCTTCAGAATTAAACTATGCCATCTACTTCTGTGAATCTGTGATGGAAATTAAATATATTAATAACAGGGAGAAGAAGAACGAATTGCTCCCTAGATCTTCCTTAAAAGGAGAAATTGACAATTAGGGGTCAATAAGATCTATTTCACTGCAGAAATTGACAATCGGGGAAAACGAACTCAACGGGGTCTCCAGGGGAGTCAACAGAGAGACAGAATAATGCGCTCTTCCCAGAAATTTTCGATTTTGAACAATCAGAAGCCGAAGAAATGGGCGATTTCCGACGGACTACGAAACTCCGGACCAAATTTCCTCTTAAATGAGGACTAATTGCTGGCTTTCAATTTCTTAACAACAAAAGTCTCAGAAGAAGAGAGATTGCGGTACACGGTACAAAGTCTCAAGATGAACGAAGAAATCTAACCCGGGAAAGGGGAGAGCTTTGGGCGTGAGGGCAAGGACCGGGACGGCAGGTGTGAGGGAAGGCGTGAGGCAAGAGATCCGACCGCGGATGCGAGCCGTGAGAGGTGTGAGGCAAGAGATCTAACCGCGAGCGTGACGAAAGAGACCCAACGGCGAGCATAAGGGAGGGCGTGAGAGAAGAGATCCCGATGGTGGGCATGACGGAGGACGTGAGGGAAGAGATCTCGACGGCGAACGTGAGGGAAGAGATGGAGCGGTCACCGTGAGGGAAGAGATGCGTCGAGAGAGAGAACTAAGGGGTGTTGCGAGGGAACTCACCTTCGTGAGAGCAAACCTGGAAGCCTCCGGTCTTTTTAGATCGACGAAGGCTGGCTTTTTTCTTCGTAAGGGGCAAAACGAGATTATTGTTAGCGAATGAGGGTAAAAAGAGAAGTCTTTATATTTTCATTTAAGTGAAGAAGTTGCATCCCGGGAATGCAAGTTTCTCAAAGCTGCTCTTGAGGGACTTTGGCCAAAGGTCCCTTAGACTTGCATTTCGGATGCAAGTGCATCCGGCCAAAGTGAAAAAAATATTGAGTCAAACAGCATTTGCATTTGTCCAAAGGACTTTAGAGCTCAAATGCTCATCTGCAATGCTGAACCAAACAGGCCCAGAGTATCAAAATATTGTCATTGATTGATGCTTAAATCCAAAGTATAAGGTATACATAACAAAGACGCGGTGTAACAAGTCGATCAAAAACAAGTGTGATAAACTTGATTGGTTAATCGTGTCAATCATTTCGCACGTAAAATGTTTCCTCCAAGCCATTCATAATCTATCGAGAGAGCGTAGGAGACAGATTCTATTTTCCCTTGGGTAAAAAGATCATGACACTAGTCCATGCTGATAAAATAGGAAGAGGTTGGTAATAATCAAAACTCATTAGTAACGAAATTTTGACTGGTAACTTATTTAGCCTACAATGCGTGCGTACGTTAGCGGTATTTTATGAAATTATCGTTGGTTTGGTTGTTTTAATTATCATCTATTTCAATAATCTACCAATACTTATTTGTGTAGCTTATCAGCTTGTTAAGGTTATTAACTGTTCAAAAAATTACTGACTCTTATTTGAGTGCAATTACCAATGTTAATTTGGTCGTTCGAAAGACTCAATTTTTCCAATTATTTACCCACTTTTAACCGTCAAATTTACCCAAATGTTAAAGTTGCTAACTTTTATATAAAAAAAATTACCAATTTGTATTTGAATCGACTTACGGACGATTATTTAATTGTTTGAAATTAGTAACTGTTCCAATAATTTATCAACAATTTATTTGTTAAAGATACCGTCTTGTTAAAGTTATTACAAACTCTTCTAGAAAATTATCAACTCTTATTTGAATCATTATCCACGCAAGTTTGATTTTTCACCAACTAATCATTTTAGGAAACAATCGACTCTCTACTTAGGAGAAAATTACCAAAAAATATATAAGTCTATTATACGACAGCTAATTCGATTATAAACATTTCAATTTTACCAATTTAGTCCTAAACATTTTAACGATTTTTCAATAAAGCTCTTCTAACCAATATTGGCTTAAAATTAATGTGGATGCTAGCCGTGCCACATAGGACAGTTGGTGATTATGTGAACAACTTTCGTAATTTTTTCAAGAATTTTCTTAATTTTCTTTCATTTTCATTATCCTCTTTTTTTTTCCTTTTTTCCTTAGTTGGATTTCCGGCCGACGGGCCCTAGTGACGCCCTTGCGGGCCATGAGCGAGACCCAAATGTCGATCGGTGACCTCGCCAACCTAAAGCTGGAAAAAAAGAAAGAAAGAAATATAATAATAAATACATAAAAATTGCAAGATTACAAAAATAAACCTTATTAGTACGATCGTGCCATGTAGGAAAGCAAAGGTTCACGTTAGCGATTTCTAGCCAAAATTGTTTGAAAGAACTTCGTCGATAAATCATCAAAAAATTCAAGACTAAATTGGTTAAATTAAAAAGTTTAGAACTAAATTGACCATTCTAAAGTACATTTATGACTCTGTTGACAATTTCCCCTCATTTGAGTCCATCTAGCGACCGTTTGTTTTAACTCTTTTGGAAATTACCAACAGCTCATAGAATTTACTAACTTTTGTTCATTAAAGTTACCAACATGTAAAGTGACTAACTGCCATGTGAAATTACCGACTGTTATTAAAATTACCAACTTCACCAATTTACCATCATTTAATTCCGAAACTCAATTTACTAACTCATGAAATCACAGACTATCTTTTGAGTTAATTACCGACATTTATATCATTGTTTCAAAAGTACCAATTGTTCCAATTATCTACAAACAATTATTTGGGAACTTACCGTGGTATTAAAGCCACTAACTTTTATACGAAATTACCAACTTTCTTTGTATTACCAACTACTCCAATATACCAAGATTTATTTGCGAAGCTCAAGTCGCCAACTTTTATTTGAAATCATCAGCTCTTGTTTCAGTCGGTTACCGATGTTTCTTTGATAGTTTTGGAATTACCAACTACTCGATGATTTACTAATATATTTTGTGGCAGCTTAACAAATAGTTATTGATAGCGAAACGATAAAACAAGTATTGGCAAGCGACTAGATAATAGTTGATAATTTATAACAAGAGTTGGTAACTTAAGTTTCGCAAATAAATTTAGTAAAATGGTTGGTAATTTCAAACAATTAAATAAACGTGGTAATTGTACTCATAGGTTGGTAGCTTCGTTAGTAATATTAACTCATTGGTAAGCTCCACAAACAAATTCGATAAATCATTGAAAACGGTTTGTTTATCTTCAAAACAATCTTTTTAACTCACGTAATCCATGAAAAGTTGCTACAGTCTCAATTTAAGGTTGGTAAATTTGTATGAGAATTAACAACACATTGATAACTTTAGCTAGTAAATGTTGATGAATTATTGAAAGAGCTACTAATTTTGAAAGAATCAGGTAAATATTGGTAAGTGAATTGAACTAATAGTTAGTAGTTTCGAACGGAGATAATTGTTCAAAAATCCTAAACATATTGTACGTTGCCAATTTAGTCATAAACCTTTCGATTTTATCAATTTATTTTAAATATTTTCACAATTTGTCAATTTAGTCCAAAACATTTTGATAATTTGTTAAGTTAGTCATTCCGACCAATTTAGGCTAGAAGTCACCGATGTGACGATCTAGTCGATGTCGGTCATCCTATATGACACGGTTGGCATTGACGTGAATAATTTTCTATTTTTTCATATTTTTTTAATTTCCTATTTTTTTTTCTTCTTTTTTGTTCCAACTCTTGGCTAGGCGGAGGGTCGGCTGGTGACCTCGCTGGCCCGGAGTTGGAAAATAAAAATATATAAAAATTCATAAAAATTGAAATATTTAAATAATTGCAAAAAATTGTATACATCAACACTGCTTGTGCCACGTAGGACGGTATGCGCTAACTAGATCGACATCAACGATTTTCGGCTTATATTGATCGGAAGAACTAAATTGACGAATCATGAAAAGGTTTAGAACGGAATGGCACAATTAAAAGATTTGTGACTTAATTGGTCACCCTACGTTAGATTTAAGACTTTTTGAATAATTTTCATGTTTCCAACAAAAAAGTTAGTGACCTTAACAAGTTATGAGCTATACCGGTTAATATTGGTAAATTGTTAAAATGGTTGGTAATTTCACTTTCATAAGATTACCAGTGGTTTATCAACGATGTAAATAATTTCTTGGTTAATACTTAATTATCGTCAATAGGTATATGGCCCTTTTGGTAAAGGGATTAGGGATAGGAACGCTAGTATCACGGAGTTTGACTTAAAGATAGGAAAGACAAAAAAAAAAATTAATTACCAAAATTTATCCGCGCTTATCTTATTTTACAGGAACAAAGCAAGACTTGTGAATTTTTATTTTTATTTTTTTCGCGTCGGAAAGACTTAACGATTTTAACACTAGAGTTTTGCAATAGTTTGAGGACGTCACTTGGAATTTTCCATCTCTCTCTCTCTCTCTCTCTCTCTTTCTGGAAACGGGACATGAACAGACGTCGCGTCACCTAACGAACTCGCTCTGACATCTCTGCACTGAAAATGGTATCATTGCTTCCTTCGTCTTCCTGCATTCTACTTGCAGTTCTGTAGCTCGGATCTGGGCTGTTGATGTCTTGGTTCTGCGACTTTCTTGCTTTTCGTTCGCGGGAAAGATTTCATGAATCTCGCATCCCGGAATCTGCATTCCGCTCTTGATAGACTTAAATTTTGAGTTGAATCTCGTTATCTGTCGTTAGAGTTTAAGTCGAGCGATCTGGGAACGTGAAATCTCGAGAGTTAATACGATAGCTGTTGTGTAATCTTGGGAAACTGTTGATTCTTTTGATGAGATCTTGTCATCCTCCAGCAAGAGCCAATAGCTTAGTCCCATTCGTTGTTGAATTGCATTAGATCTGGTGCAGATTGGAGCATTTTCCTTCATGGGTTAGTTGTGATTTCGCATAGGACTCGGAAAAATTGCATCTTTGAGGACATTGCTCATTGATAGCTGTTTTGGCATGGAATGGATTTGTTGTTGAATGATTACAGGAGATATAAACATTTG
The DNA here is from genome assembly GCF_020921035.1 of Rhodamnia argentea. Lineage (NCBI taxonomy): Eukaryota > Viridiplantae > Streptophyta > Magnoliopsida > Myrtales > Myrtaceae > Rhodamnia > Rhodamnia argentea. The sequence continues at coordinate 25,929,710 of NC_063157.1, read as the reverse complement.
TATCGCACGTTGCTATGGGCAGCCGCATAATTACTTTTCTCTGTCCTGGATTTTCAGATTCACTTCGTGCTTCTCATAAGCAGGCAAGGTAAAGTGAGGCTGACAAAGTGGTATTCAGCTTATCCTCAGAAGGAAAGAACTAAGGTAGGTTCATTCCTTACAGGCCTTAGAAAATTGTGATCTGTGCAGATAGCTTTAAATGTAGATCATGTTCCCTGTTGACTTAAATATGGACACGTTGAAAACATGACCTTAAAAGGAATACTCGTACTACATTTAGAAAAGGTGGAAAATTATCTAGGCAAGGGAGGTGTTCCAGTAAAATCCTTTGCTTTTAATAGCTTCTGAGTATGTGACATGCATTCTCTCATCACCTCATGTGTTTGCTTTTCCTTTTTACATGAAGTGCTGGACCCAAGCAAGACTCAAAACAGTTGAATCACATATATGGATAGTAAAAGTTACTCCCTTGAAGGAGCGCATGAATTTTCTTAAATGGCTGTTTTATGGAGAAATGGAAAGAAAGAACGCTCATAGTAGCACCAATGATAAGTTTATCAATCTCGCATTTTAGCAAAGTCTAAAAAGTCTATAAAACTGGCAATTTTGTCCCTTGAAATATTTGTTTTCAGTTTTTTGTCCCTCTTAGACGCATTTGGGTAATACCGTTCAAGTCTCATCTTGTCAAAGCTTGATGAAATGTAAGCATTCAATTGGTTTGTTGTTTTTGGCTTAAGGTGTTATCCAACAGAAACATGACTAGGATTTCGCTTAAAGGAGGCTAAGCAACCATGTCTAAAGGGATACAAAAGCGGCTGTGACAAAAAGAACACCATAAGAACATGGAAGTTTTATGTTTATGGCCTCAAATATGAAATTAAGTAAACTTTTAAGGATCATTAGATTGAACTTGCTCTCTTGATGCTTGTTGGTGCGAGAATTGAAAATAAGAAACGCTTCACTATCTTACTCTATATTTTTTCTCCTCTGTGCTTCCTTTAAGATTGGTCATTCATGATGATCTAGTTATTTGAGAGTTTTCAGTAGGGACTCTAGCCTTGTCGATAAAAAGTAAGTAGGGTAACTATCAAGCTTGTCTCCCACATTGGTTGATTCGTGGACAGCACCTTTAGTGAATTGTCACATACATTCCCTTCACTGGATGACCTTCGGCAGTTGCACCATCGATGATTACTAGTGGAACCACGAACCATGCTCTATCAATGCCACCTCCATTAGCCTTTTTGTATGCTATTCGGTGATGATTTCTAGTTGCTAATGTTAGTCTCCATAGGGATAGAATTTGTTGATAAGTAACATGGGGCTATTTCTAGTGCATATGCTAATTCAAATCCTCAATCGACCTCAAAATGTTACTTGAACTTCTGAACTGTTCTTAGTTCATAACATATCCCGCGTCATCTGATTATTAGTTCTCTCCATCATGCTGCTGGGAATGTACATCCATGCTAAAATACTATTATTTCCTGTATGTTCATGCTGTTAGGTTATTCGAGAGATTAGTGGTGAAGTACTTTCAAGAGGGCCCAAACTTTGCAACTTTGTCGAGTGGAGAGGATTGAAAGTTGTTTATAGAAGGTGCGCGTACAGTTTTTGCAAAGTCATTGAGCTGTCTGCACCTTGAATAATTCAGTATTTGGCAACGAGTCCTGCAACGGAGTTTGCTTAATAACTGAAATATGCAGTCTGTTATGTCATTCGTTGATGTGGTTAGGTATGCCAGCCTTTACTTCTGTATGTGCATCAACCAAGACGACAATGAACTGGAGGTTCTTGAAATAATCCATCACTATGTGGAAACTTTAGATCGCTACTTTGGAAGTGTAAGCCTTTTATCATGAAGAATGAAGAGCAAGATGCCGATTTCTTTTATGAGTTGAAATTGGTTGACAAACTTGAGTTTTGTTTCGGTGCCTTCTTTTGTTTCCTTAACAGGTGTGCGAGCTGGATTTGATCTTCAACTTTCACAAGGTGGGGACTCCAAATCTGCCTTGCTGCGGTCACATTATCTTTTGTCATAACAACGTAAAAGATGGATAGTTTGTGCTCTCGCTGGCCTTACATGCTCTTAGTGCATGCTTCAATTCCCCCACAGCCAGTTTTGCTACCTTTCCTTCTCTTTGATGTGAATGTGATTCTGACATTGAACCTGAAACTACTAGGCATATTACATCCTGGACGAGCTACTGCTGGCTGGCGAACTTCAGGAGTCGAGCAAGAAAACTGTTGCTCGCCTTATTGCTGGACAGGTGTGTTCTTGTCCTTTTACTCAGAGTTGGAGGTTCTGGTCACCCCTGACTTATTCTTAATTGCAGGATGCTTTGGTGGAGACTGCCAAAGAGGAGGCTAATTCCATCAGCAACATAATTGCTCAGGCCAGCAAATGAGGGCGCCACTCCCTCTCTCAATCGACTTCTGAATATCCGACTGATCTGGCGACTGAGAGAGAGCTCGGACATAACCAAGCTGGAGGAAAATTGGTCACCCAGTACCGATTGCAAATAAGTCATTTGTCTCCACATTTTTTGTCACCATTCACTGTTGTTAAATTTCATTTTGATGTAGTGTTACAAATGTTAAGACTTTGCGACTTAATTAGTCTACAAAATGATTCGACTCTTATCGCGTGTTCAATGTGAAGCAAGAAATGCTCACTGGCGGCTTGCCATAGCGTTGTACACTAATTTCGCAAACCTGCCTTAGAGTATGTGTAGCATTACTACTGATCTAACTCGTTGATGATTTCGCTCATTGTCTCTGACAAGCAGACAGTTACATGTTTTGTGTATCAAGGAAGAGAGAGAGAGATTAATCACGTGCGCATGAACAAAACTTTCTGTTCCTTCTGAATGAACCCCGAATGCGACAGCTCCATTATTGCTTAACTTCATCTACTTCCCAAGCTGACCTTTAGTTGAAATTCGTCCACTCTGAGAACTACAATTCGAGGTTGCAGATTTCTGATTCCTCACATTTCAGCCTAAAGGATTCTGCAAGCGAAATCGTCATGATCCTCTCAAAATCTTCAGAATTTACTATTTATGGCCGAGTTCATTTCGTTGGGCAGCTTTCCCTAATAAAGAAGTTGGAACAGATCGAAGAAACACAACCGGAAAAGCGAGGAAGTTTCGATGGAAGAATGCTACAAGACTGCTAGAGACTAGTGATTCCACGCAAAGCTCCGGGAATCAAAAATCAAATGGACATCCTTCTTTTCCTCTTGAACCGCACGACACAAACAATTCAAAATTTTCCTTTCAGAAAAAGGGGAAGTAAATTTCGGGCCCAAAAAAAAAAAGCATCCTTTTTGTGGCCAACAATCATCCAGATTGTTGAAAAGAGGAAGTTGTCGATTCCCACAATGTGTCCTAAATTAGACAAGACCTTGATGCGAGAACCACACTTCCGTGGTCTCAGCAGCATTAGGTATTCACCGACCATCAAAAGATCACGTCCGCTTGGAAAACCAAAATGAACAAATCTATTGTCAATGCAGATAACTCGCTAAATGACATTGGAGGTTAATAACCAAAGAAGTTTCCCAAAAGCAGCATTTCAAATGCTTCTTCCTAAAGCGTTTGTCGTATCATAAATAGTATTGGTCCAGAACACGGAGAACCACTTTACAACTTTTCACCACCACATAATAACACTCCCACTGGCACATGGTGAGCACGTCTATAACAAGTATGCATGCGCACGCCCCATGTATATGGCTTCCTTGTTCTAATCCTTTCTGGGCACAACCTTCACTGCCATCAGAAGAACAACCCCAAGCACGAATCTGTTCGCGAGGCAGGATAAACAATGTCGTCGACAGCTAAGACTTCGTACCTAGCTTCTCTAGGTTCAACAATGCATTTAGCTGTCGACTAAGCTTCTGAAGTGCAGCTTCCAAAGAAGAATCTGTTCAAGTAGCAATGGCCAATTTTCTATCTGGAGCGGCACTGGCACCCTGTGCATCTGTTGAAGCCCTCCCTGAAAAATCAATCAGCACCCATCCAAATTAATTCATGCTTTACCTCTCTCTCTCTCCCTCCACACCCACCTCCACACGTGCACGGGGGCGCGCACACACCCCACAAACAACCCCCACAAACCCACCCCCAACCCCCTCAATTATCATCAAATACTCTTCTACATGTACTAACCTTTCTCCATTTTCTTTCTGCTGCGCCATAGAAGCCGAATAGGGGTACCTGAAAACCCTGCATCTGATCGCAGTTGCTTCTCCATAAACCTCCTGTATGTCTCGGGGAAAAGTTTGGCATCATTTACAAAGAAAACAAATGTGGGTGGCCTGATAGCAGCCTGCCAACACAAAAATTCATCGCATTAAGATGAATTGAGACTGAAACAACCTTGGTTCTAAGATGAGACTAAATTCTGTTAATGAGCTTCAGCATTTATTACTGCGTACCTCATGATTTGCTAAAGTAGCAGCATCAGTTTGACGAGCTTTAGCCAAAACATGACAAATTGCTAGTTGCTATAGTAATAAACACGCTGACAGCACTAAAAAGATATACCAAGGTTGTCTAGATGATAAACACAAGATAATTCAGCTGCCCTGCTATAGAACGAACCTGAGTGCAGTAATAAACCCGCCCCCTCTTTCCACCACGCGTCCGTGGAGGTGCTTTAAAAGCCACTGCTTCCTGCACCACTTGATTCAGTATAGCAGTGCTAAGCCTTCTTGACCTCTCCTTTTCCACCGTGCCTGCAGCAACAATGATCCTACAACAGAAATTTGGGTTTTTTACCATACAATGAGCAGGATTAATTTTTTTACCAGCAAAATTGAGCAGGATAAACTCCAGATTTCACTTTAGTACTGATTGTTTCATTTGCCTAATGGGGATATTTTCTAATTCTGCAAATACACTTTTATATCAAACATTTACGGTAAAGTTGCACACAGAAAAAGAACATCTGATTAGATCAAAACAGCATGGGGTTGGAACCTACTTTTCAACACTGTGACCAGCTATTGCAGTTGAATAAACAATTGGTGCCCAATCAAGACTGCGAAGCTTCTCCCTAACATCTTGCTCATAGTATGTTGCAGTTTGCTGGTTTTTATTGGGTATCGTATCCCACTTATTCACAACGATAAGGCAACCTTTTCCTTCCTTTTCTATCCTCTCAGCAATCCGGTAATCCTACAATAGTTGACAAAAAAACCACAAAATGGTCATTCTGATGAATTCAACTAAAACCTTATGTAGATTAACACACCCAAATCAATGTAAATACTGAGAATAATCAGCCAAACTAATCACAATCACAACAGAACTTCTCAAAAACTGCCCACTGCATAGGAAACTACACTGATTTTAAGAACTCAACCTTTACCATACCTATTGCAAGTCAAGTTTAGCAGATTATTTGGTGAGGACATGCCCATGTCGCACTCGACAGTCGCATTATAGAAGATTTCAGCTCCTTTATTCTATGAAGTTAAATATGAAACGATTAGCGACTTTTGACTAGCGAAGAATCTGTTGCACTACATTGCCTCACATATATCAGTTTCTTGATCTTCATGTAAGTACCTGCTCCGTGATACAAGCCATTGCCTCAATGACAAGAGCAACCACGTCAGAACGACGGATGGCGCGAAATGCTCGGTTGACTGATAATGCCTCTGTTGTACTGCCTGATGAAGCAACAGCTGCTCTTCTCCTGATTCCAGCTGTATCAATAAGCTGGAACTTCTGAAAATGATAAGAGTTAATTGTTGGGAGGCTGTAAATGCTGTTACATCAACTAATATTCTCGATTGCTATACTAAAGCAGTGAGAGTTTCATGATTCCACCCCTGTATTCCTTAACACCACCATTGCTTAGCAACTCTTTGGCTCTAGTTATGAATTAAAAAGCTCTGTCCCGTAACTCTCCATTCTTAACTTAAATATGGAGAAGAATTCGGAGTCGTTTGGCTCTGGCAAGAGCTTTGGCAGCGAACATGTGAACTAACATGATCTACAAATAATCTGAAAGGAAGGCCCCTCTTGATCATCTCATTGAGGCTAGCATTGAATACCTAAGCTATAGCAGTCATCCATGAAAGGCACAAAACAGAAAATTCATGAAGCGTGTTTATTCATCAACATGTATGAAGCTGTGACAAGGTCCATAACGTTCTCCAAGATTTATGAGTGAGAGCTAGTGGTGGTAATTAAAAGCATTGTGTAATTAGATTATTAGGTTGCTTTGCTAGTGAAATGTGGTAGTAGTAGCAGGAATTAGTACCTTGGAATTTCGATCAATAAATTGCTTGGTTATCTTGAAGAGGTTGACAAAAGCAAAATGAACAATTTGGAAGCATGTGGAGTCATGGAAGTAGCTGAATTCCTTGAATCACATAATGGGGGTGGAAATATCTCAATGTGATTCTCAGGGCAAAATCAGACATTCAAAATGAGCAGACGAGAAGTACTGAGAAACAAACTCACTCTAGTTGGAAAGAAAAACCTCAAAAAACTAAAAGCAGACTTCTACTTAACGTATACTTCCCCATCATATATGTTTGCAAGGAGGGGAGACGAAAATTAGGGTAGAAAATACACAATTTGAAATATCCACTCTTCTCCTAAAATAAAATCCAACTTTTCCCCATTTTCCACGCAAACTTTCATTCCACCCCTTTCCCCTCATTTCCAAACATAGCATAAGTCCATGAATGCTTTGTCTGACATCCATTCAAATCATCAAGGAACTGATTGTTTGATGATTGCTGAAGGAACTTATTCAATTTTATCACCCATAGGGATGCACAAAGTTACTTAACAACAGACTAAAATTATGAAGCAATTACAATGCTTGATATACAGATGTGCAACATACAGAGATCATACCTGGCCATCTGCTCCCATAAATTCAGTATCGATAGCATCGCGGGTGGTTCCACTGATTGGGCTAACAATTGTTCTATCCTCTCCAACCAATGCATTCAAAATGCTACTTTTACCCACATTAGGACGGCCAACAATAGCAATTGCAGGAACATAACTTTCTCCTTCTTCAGAATTCTCCTGGCCCTAATTTTTTAGACGTAAAATCCACAACGATGTCAGAACAAATTATATTTGAGTGCACAGATCTTTAGTCTCTGTATCCCCTCACATTCATCACCTGGTGAACTCACAAGTCAATTAGGAATATGAAACTACACAATTTTGAATGTCTTTAGTACCAAAAGCATAGCGTTCCGTAAACTCCTCTCATCAAGTGTAAGATGTTGATGAAGACCTAAGGTACCGCTCTTAATTTTACCTATAGGTATCACTCTTACTTTTTCAAGAGTTGACAAACTACAGAGATTTACAAGAAATAAATCTGGCCTCAGCAAAACCCCATTGATTATTCTAAAGACAGAAGTTCACTGTCAAAGTTTGACAGATCTGAAATGCCGATCACAGTAATATATGGGACAAAACAGCACGAATGCACCACCTATAGGATACAAACCTCGATCTTTTTCAGGCCTGAGCAAACAAGATCAAGAAGCTCCCCTGTACCACTCCCAGATATAGCAGAAATAGGAAGTGGTGAAAACCTGAGAGGGGAAACCAAAGTTTATTGTTAAATTTCCCAGAGACAAAGAGAAGGAAACATTACTATTATATCAAAAATAGCATTCAATGTCCTAGAGACAGAAAAATGGAAGATGACTGAGCAGCTTCCACTTTTGGCAGGAATAAATGTAGAGCATCCTCTAGTGCATAACTCATAGTACCAAACACTAACCCAAATGTAATGTGTCGATCATATTGTTTTAGTCTAGAAAACACACTTCTTATGACATGCACACGATGAATGACTTCAGTATGAAGAGTCAACAATAGTGACAAAGAAGGATAATCATACAAACTTAAGCAAAAGGTGTTTTGGAATTCGCTGATCCGTCCAACATCTATTCTTTCACTTAATTGCAGACAAGTCACCAGCTACTTAAATGAAGAAGCTTTGTTAAAAACTCCAGACTGTAGCTCACAGCAACAACAGTCTGCTGCAAGTGCCATTTGTTTAGTTTCCTCAACCAATAGGTCGTTGCTTCCACTGGGAATGCATCTGCTAGAGCTTTGTGTCGTTGGCACACCTTTCAAGCATTACACCAAGCAATTCAGTGGTTATAAGTAGATATCAAATTTTAGCAGCTTTAAGTTTGATTGTCGTCTCCAATTAAAGTTTTTTTTCTCTAAAAATGATACTCGTCCACCCCCTCCTTCCCTCTTCAGGAGTTTGTGAGTCAACATCTTAAATGAAGTTAACATGTGAGGCATCAAGAAAGTTCTTCCCTTGGACAAAACGTTTGCATGAAAAACAAGAGTTTACTAAACCTAGAAAGAAACCTGAAACCGAAACATCGGTTTCTGTGTAATAAAACTCAGTACCTTAATCAGTTTATTTGGTAAGATGCTTGTATGGTGCTGGAACTGGAAGAGACATCAATGAATGAAAATTGAGAAAGATGATGAGATAGACAGGCTTGGTCAAAATATAAAATTTTCCTTTTACTGAACACTGCAAAATCCAGCATGCAAGTGTCACCCAAATAGAAACATTTGCTACATGGAGGCCAAAACTTCTAGTTTGAGAGGACATAAACTCACCCCAATGACCAAAATTCAGCTGCTTGCAATATTCCTTTACGAGGCGATTCACACTTGTTTACTGCAAGTATTATATACTTATCAGAGTAGTTCTTTCTCAGCCAGTCAGCTATCTCCACATCAGCTGCTGTCAGACCCGCCTGTCCAGCTTTTAAGACATCAGAATCTCATCCACAGCATTTTTACCTCACATGTGGAACAAGGTGGATAAAATATCAAAAATTAGGAATTCTCTCACTAGTTATTTGTAGAGAAGAAATGTACTAAGTTTGACAAAAATAACTGAGTTTATGAGCTAGGACATTGAACCTCATGCTGATGATATAAGTCATTAGTCAGATCTTGAGCAATCACAAGCCAAATGATTGGACATCAAAGGGCGCTTCTGGAGATTATATTCGAAGGAATAAACAAATATACATCTGTTCTTATACACCGTGATCTCCTTCATTGGAATGCCAGTCATTTGTTACTGTTTTTCACAGCACAGCATCTTACTAATCTCAATTAAAGGATTTCTCTGGTTTTTATAATAATGAGTGTAAATACTAGCTTTGATTGGCTTCAGACCAGGGACTGGACGATCCAGTAAGGTGCCGTAATATTCAGAACCACCGACAGAGCTGCAAGCACTTATTAACAAACTTGAATGGATGTAAGGGCACCAAGCACTCTTACAGTATTATGTTTCACAAAAGTATCATGTTTAATCTAGAGAGCAAAGAGGTTCTGCATGAAACAAAGTTAGAAAAGTGACTTTGAAGTTAAACTTTTTATTATTTCCATTTGTCATTTTCTGAAGAAGAGGATATATGTTATAGTTTGATCCTGCATCTAAGAAACCAGCAGATCTTGGGTATTTGGGAACACCAATAGGCACAAAATGAAAGAAAAAAACTTGAAAAACTATATTGCACTTTGACGTGGAAGCATAACAATGCTTATTGTCTTAGAAATATTGTCTTTTCCCCTATTTATGGATATGGCAAAAAATTAAGAATTGGTCCGTTGACTAATTAGAGAATGTGTGTATATTATATATAATAAGACTAAGGAATTCTTTAGAATATTTTAAATAGAGCTCATTGGAGCATGATTAAAAGGAAGAAAGAGTAGAAAGAAGCACAACAGAGAGTATATCATAAGTAGTTCAAATAAAGCTAGTGAATATGTCTAATATTCATAGAAAGAATTTCCTAGATTATAGTCTCATATGATACTAAAATCCTATTTCCTTGATTACATTCCCATATGATACTTAAATCCTATTCAGATTGGGTTCTCGAATTTTCTGAATAAATCAGCCTGCTTAGGAAGTTCAGGTTTGAATTTGAATTTTGATTAAATTGGAGTGAACTAAGTCTACTTTTATTTACTCATGGTTGACCACATGTATTGGCTCTCATTCTAAAAAACACTGCTCTTGACCAGACCAATAAAGTCATAATATACATAGAATCCCATTCATATGGTCAGTTCAAACTTCATCAAATGATTATATATTCATGAACAAAGGAACTAGTTAGTTTTCCTCTGGGGCAAAGATTTAGAGAAGAACAACTTGGTGACTGGAAGAAGGCTATCAAATTTGTAGTACCCGAAACCTCTTTTGCAAATTTCTAGAGCAAACTTAATCAAAATTGTTCCATATCGACCTCTCAGGTAAAAAAGTTTCCCCCAGATAAACTATCCACATAGGATATTTTGCATGAAAAGGACAAAAATAGGTTTTTTGGTTGAAAGAATACAAGCTGAAAAGATCAGAGTGATAGATGGTAGATTATATTAGAAAAGAGCCTTCCAAAAAGTGCTGCCAAATTAGTAAAGAAAGGAGACAAGAAACTAATAGCATCTAAAGCAGCTGAAAAACTCAAGTAGCACCTGGCCATCAACAAGGAATATGACAACACTTGACTCCTCCACAGCCGCAATAGCTTGTTTCTCAATCATGGTAGGCATCCTGGCAACAGCAGCCTCCCTTGAGGCAAGTGGTATCCCATCCATGCCTATGGTGGTGGTAATCGCTAAGTCTTCCATAACATCAGCCTGTGATTTTGATATTGTGAGAACTCCTCCAGTATCCACAACCATAAATTCAAAGTCTCCCCAAAAGGATCTCCCATACAAGCGATCTCTAGTAACCCCAGGTTCATCCACCACAATTGCCTTATTCCCCTGTCACATAAATAATTGACAACTGTACTAGTCAAAGCACGAAAGATAAAGAAATGTAATCAGAACGTCAAAAGCTTGAAGCAATCCTAACTTACCCCAACAAGGCGATTGAAGAGTGCTGATTTACCCACATTAGGCCTTCCAACAATTGCCACCCTTGGAAGAAGATGATCAGGGATCTGCAGTTTGAATTTGCAAATTAGAGAATTTAGGATTTCAACAGCATGCAAACTCACAGATGCACATACCAAAACATGGCTGATTGATATATGAAAACATGTCTCTCGAGCCTCAAACAATGGAACCAGCACAGACATATTACAATCGATTGTTATTCTTCCTACAAAGAGCAACATTTCCTCCTCTTAAAAAGAACACATGAGAGAAAGAGTTCAACGCCTATCAGCACTATCCAGTATTCCCTCATCATAAATGATATTTCTTTATTGGACCACATGGTCATATATGATCAGCACGCTCATAAAGGGATAAAACATATTCCAGATAATTCAATAAAGGGATTCATTCTTTAGTATGGAATGTTAACCCCCTGTTTTTTCACTCAGAGGACACACTTAGAAGGGGAATTGCAACAGATATTGAAGTTGAAAATGCTAGACTTATCAAGACTGGTTTACGAAATTGCTGGTTCTTCAATATAGCCAATTTGTTTAAAGGGCCACTCACAGCCTCCAACATCACTTAGTAAACCAATCTTGTAAGATAACCTTAGGAAGTCTATCATTGCTCATTTAAGTTTCATCACTCTTAACTACAGGATCTTTCTTTACAAGTGAAACAGTCTTGTATTTCCTGCAATGCACAAATGTTAGTATCTCCTAAACTTCAGCTTCATTGTCCACGATTAGCATAAGTAACTTTGTTGATGTATCGCCAAAAAGAAATTAAGTCGTGGTTCATACTGCCGCAACAACTTATCAACTACAGAGCAAATAACTACCACCTATGTTCAAAAGTAGTGCTCCGTCTCAGGATTTGACTGAATAGTACGTTACCCAGAGAGAAAGAGTCTTACAACATTTCTTATAGCCCGTTTACCCCTTTTCTGCTTTCCGGTAGCTTCCTTTTGCTCATTCCCCTCGTCTTCTGTCACTGAGAAACAATTTTTCAAAATTAGGCAAAGCCGCAAGGCACTTGTTAAGCACAATATATAACTTCGTATCAAGTTGCAGAGTACGTCCACACATCCTCCCCTTGTCTGTTGGAGTTCTCAATGCCACTCAACACAGGAATTTAAGCAAGTTACGATCTCGACATTTTCAAAGCTCAGCACAAACTCAAAGGAAACTAGAGCCCCTCACCTGAAGGCCTCACGCACGGAGCCTGCATATATCTACGAACGAACGACGAACGAAAAAAAATGAAGGAAATAACCATAACCACAAGTAAGCGAGGACGCACCGCTTCTCAGCTCGCGCAAGAGAGAACGTGAGTACTCTACAACCGCGTCCCTGGCCTCTCGCTCGAGAGCCTCGACATCGACTGAACCGGCCCCTTCGCCACCGTCCTCTTCGTCTCCTCCGCCTCCAATCTCGACATCGGAAAACTCGTTGCCGACGCAGCGGGAGCGCGAGTTCGGCGGAGCGGAGTGAACCGTCGCTCTTCTGCGCGAATTGATGACGGCGATGGAGATAGTCGAGGGAGAGACCGCAGGTAGGAGGGGCGAGGAGAGAGAAGCGGGAAGAAGGACAGAGCGAGGCCGAAGAACGGAGGTGTCGGGGACTGGGAGAGAGCAGGCGCTGAAGACGAAGAGCTCGAAAGCTGGCATTCCTGAACAGAGCAGCGAGATAGCGCGGGGGGGAGGGGTTTGGCCGTTGCTTCGCGAGACGAGATGAGACCAGGATGGGTTTTATCCGCTTTTCCTTTTGTTTTCTTTGGTCGATATCCACTTTTTTCTCACTCGTTTGTTTTTTATTTTTCCCCTTTTGTTTTGTCCATTTTTCGGTTTTCTCATGAACTTGTGTTTTTCTATTTAAATTGTTCTTTTTAGTTTGCCCCCTTTTTGTTTTTGAAAAGGAAAATTGAGGCGTTGTTGATGATGCTTTTACTTTTCGTTTATTTATTTTTTGAATTTTTACCGTCGGGTGTAATACACGGTGATTCATCTTCAAATTCACGCGGCCTTTTTGAAAATGAAAAAATCGATGTGGCAGTCAATCGTAACAAATTAATGGAAAGGGCGTGAACTCGGGAGGTATATCATAGTAAAGCGGACACGATGCTGACGAGGTTGTTCGCATTCCGGCGTCACATCCCATCGCCCATCGATGGGAACGTGACGCCAGCTTCCTCCTCGACTCCGCACATGCCCAGGCCCGAGTCCCGTGGAAATCCAAAGAAACGACGTCAGGTCAAGAAACCACCTCAAAGGCCCGCCTGGCCCTGGGCCACGTCGCTGCGGACGAAGTAGAAGAAATGGGAGGAGCGAGCTCTGCACGAAGATGTCTGAGGCGTGACAGGAACTAGACCAGACCTTGAGGGCGTGGGTGAAGGTGCAGTGGTTGTGAGAAGATGGGCGGTGGCGGAGCATCGCGGTGTGGATTTGCGACGGAGCGAGGGATTCGCAAGGGCGGGCTCAGGCGGTGGGGAGGGGATTGGACGAAGCGGGCATGGATTTGGCCGAGTTAACTCCGTCGGAAGAGGCATGGACGGAGAAAAAAGAGGGAAAAAGTACGATAGCGTCGCCTGAGAGATTCGAACTCTCGCGGGGAAACCCCATGTACTTAGCAGGCACACGCCTTAACCACTCGGCCAAAGCGACACTCGTGCTTATAAGGTCTCTCTGTGTTTATTTATTCCTTCCAAGAAAAAGTTCTTATAGATTCTTTTTTTTTTTTTTTGGATCGAATATAAATCCTTTTTTTTTTGTCGGATAATATGAACCCTTTCAATGAGTACAAATGTAGATATGTGGATTTTCGTGATTTCATAAAATCCGAATGATATTTTGAGATTTTTCAATCATAATAATAGTTTTTGCAAGTGAGAATGCATGGTAATGCAGTTTATGACCTAAAGATAAAGCAAGATATTATGCAATTAATGAAGCACTAGGCCCCAACTCAACGTGAGAACATGTAAGAACCAGCCTAGTTAATTCGATCCCTAGTGCCACACTCAATTTTTCATGATTAATGAGTATGCTTTAGTTCCGATTGGGGCGGTTCGAGATAAAACCGGTTTTAAGATTGTTAGAGATAATTAGGGATTCTATATGATAATTTCTTATTTTGTTATTAGTTTTCCCCCAAAAAAAGAAGAAATTATCATAGAGAAACCCTAATTATCTCTAATAAAGATCAAGTCCATGCAAGAGTCTTTTCAAATCTTGTTTTTTCCCACACAACATGGTCTTCAAATCAATGCATAGAGTAAATTCTAAATTACCCATCAATCCTCTTCGAATCGATTCCAAAGTACCGTGTCATGTCATATTTATGAGATTTATACGCAGAGTCTTTCTATTGACTTCATCTAAATTTGGCAAATTGGCTCAAGACAGTCGTATCGCATATGTCGATGCGCTAGGGACCTACATGAGAGCCATTTTGGTTCTCCGATTTTGTTCCATAGAAAAAAAAAAGATGAGAACCATGTTTAGTAACATAAATGATTATGGTTCTGATTTTATTCCCATAATCAGTTTTAAAGTAAAATCCAGAAAAAAAAAAGTTGGTTTTGGAAAAAAGAATCACTTTTGAGAATCATAAAACATAATGAAGTTTCATATCTCTCACCTTTTCCTTTCAATTCTCTCCTCACTTTTCCCTCAACCCAATAAAAATAAAATAAAAAAAATTATTCTAAAAATTGGAAATAAAAAATCACAAAAAATTTAGAAATTTCCTAAAAATAGAAGAAGCTTATATTAGACTAGTTTGACCTCGTTTTCATAAATTTAGGCCTAAATTTCCTAGATAAAAATATCGTAGAAGATAAGTGCATCCAACATACGGATGATAACATATATACTCGTAGCTGTGCATTACAAAATACGACCATCCGCACGTGGAGCCGGAGCAAAACACCCACTTGGATTTAGGATAAAAGCTGCAAAATGATAGTAAAAGACTTGTACTTCGTATCAAGGATGATAATTTGATTTTTTTTTTTTATCAGTGGATAATTTGTTTATTTGGCCGTTATATTTGTATGTATTTTTGGACAACGCAACATTTAAAAAAAATGAGTTCTTAATATGGGAACTGTCACATTCTTCAATCGAACTTTAAACGTCATGTATTAAAATTTGTATTTCATTTGTGACATGCTAAAAAAAAATAATGTATTTCAAATTATTTTAGTGTGCATTGAAAACTAGTCTTTAATTTATGATGAGATTTTACAAAGCAACTACATCTTATTTGACTTAAATGAAAAAAAAAATAGGAAGAGAAACAGTTTTCGAAATAGACATTTTGTGCAGTCAAAAGCGTTCTGATTCTCTAAAGCTCGTTCGAAAACGTAAACAGAATCAGAATCAGTTTTTCGGAACATAATAATTTCCACACGCAGCCTAAAATACCCATTTGCTTGCTTTTCAACCAATCGTTGGACAGCAAACGGGTTGATTCTAATTCACCTCCCTTTCACTAAATTTAAGTCCGGTTCGCCTTCTATTTCGTGACAAAAATTAGCGAACTTTCTGGCTTCTTACAAGGGTTGTTGGGACCTTTGAGACACGTCACCCGACAACTCATCTCCGAACGGGGACCACTCAAACAGACACGGCCGGTTCCGGTTCGGGAACCGGCCGTGTATAATTCTGGTTCCGGTTCCCGGGCCGGTTCCGGTTCCGGTTCCGCTTCGGAACCGCCGGTTCATTCCGATTCCTTTTTAATAATAATTTTTAAAATAATAAATAATAAAATAAATATAATAAATTATAAATTATAAAATACAATTAAATTGTACATTGTAATAAAATATGAGAAAAAAAGAAGAAGAAGGAATGGGCTTGAACTTAATGAATTATCATTAAGCGCCTACATATCTTCTTGGGGATAGAAGAATCAAAGCCCATGTAGTTCTTTTACCTTTGAGAACCCCAACTTACCTCATCGTCAATCGTCGCTACCCGTTGTGGTACCCGTGGCGGTGGTATCTCCAACATCATCGCTAAAAAATTCGTGTTCACGATCTAACTCTTGGTGTCGATATTTCGCCCTCGTCCAATCGCCGACACAAGCTTGAGCTTCCACAGAGTCCGGGCTTAATCTTGAACGGCGAGAGTCCAAAATTAATCCTCCAGAACTAAATGCTTGTTCAACTGCAACCGTTGAAGAAGGGGTTGTTAATATTTGACGAGCGATGAGGGCGAGAACCGGATACTCGATTTGGTAACTCTTCCACCACTTCAGGATTTCGAAATATGTACTATGTTCTGCATCACGAAACTCAAATTGAGTGGTTAAATATTTTTCTAATTCAAAAATACTACCTGTTGCCCCTTTTTTTTTTTTTTTGCCTACTCTTAAGCATATTATACCCTCTACTAAGTGAACTACCACCTTCGCTACGTGAGGTAGTAGATTGTAAAGATCCAGAATCACTTAAACCATATCTACTATAAAATTCTCCATATAATGTTACTATAGATTCTTTAACATGTCATAATATATTTGAAATATCTATTGAATCATCCAAATGTAAACAATCATGATAATACACATTCAAATAATCTTGTAAACCGTCTAATTTAATACGTGGATCAAAAACAATATCAACTAAATAGACAAGAGGAATTTGCAAATAATAATGCAACCATTTTTCTCGCATTACTAAAATAGTTCGACCTAATTCGGTATCATTTTCATATTCACTAAAAACATTACCAATATTAACACACTCTATTAAAAATAAATGCGTTGTAAGATAATAAATACCAGATAAAGTCTTAGTAGCATCATTAAAAATTTTCAAAATATCTAAAATTTTCTTGCAAACGTCCCAATGTTGAGGAAGTAAAATAATTTCGGGAATATTTTGTGAAATAAACATACATAATAAATCTTTATATTCAAAAGTTTGCCGAAGCAACTCGTACGTAGAATTCCAACGAGTCGGAATATCTTTTGGAAATCTTCTTGCCCTTCTCCCATTTTGTTTACAAAATTTTCCCCATGATTTCATACAATGGGGACGACTCCATAAAAATTTAATTGCACTTTTTATTGGGGCGAGAGAAGTGTCAAGAGTTCGTAAACCATCTTGTACACATAAATTTAAAACATGACAAGCACATCTAATGTGAAAAAATTGTCCGCCAAAAGTGAGTTTGCAAATATTTTCTAATTCGGGAATAGAAGCGGTATTTGCGACGGCATTATCAAAACCAATTGAAAATACTTTATTTATTAAATTATATTCTTCTAAAACTTGCCTAATTATTCTATAAATATTATGAGCCGAATGGCTTTCATCAAAAACTCAGAATGCAATAAGTCTTTTTTGAATCATCCAATTGTCATCTATCCAATGACACGTGACACCCATATAAGAATGAATTTGCCAAGGATCACTCCAAATATCGCTACCTATATGCACATGTCCATTGAATTCCGCAAAAAAATTTTCTAAAGATTTTTTTCCTTTTTTATAAAGATGAAAAACTTCGTGTTTAAGAGTATTTTTTGGAATAGTTGGCGCTTGCGGAACCAACGCAGTATTTATCAAATATTTCATATTAAAATTTTCACCAGTATTAAACGGAGCATGATCAAGGGCAACATATTCACCTAATGTTTGTTTGTAAAGTGCTTCAGTGAAACGAAATAAAGGATGAGGATTAGAAGTGGCGTACCCGGAAATTTGTTGTTGCGTATTGTCGATCCCCGCTTGCGTTGGATGTTTTTTTGTCAAATGCCGACGGAATGTTCCATAGCCGTCTCCTTTCGTAAATTTATATGTTTGCGAACAATATTTACATTTTACATTATACTTACCTTTGACTTCATCACGTACCTTGTCGAAGTGTAGCCACAAGTCCGATGTATTATCTCGGCCCTTCCGTTCCGGCTCATTTGCCGTTGACGTTTCTTCAACACCGGTGGGAGGATGAAGACTTTCTTGTGTTGGGATGTGCTCGACGTTCGGAATCGGGACACGGTTGATATTATCGTCGTCGTCTTCCCAACTTGCATACTCACGAGGATCATATTCGGGAATGGGATACTCGGAATCTCCCATAGTCATCTTGCCCTTGTCGGCATTTACGCTTCCACTTGCCATTTTTGAGAGAATTGATCGGAAATCCGATTGAGAGAATTGAGTCGGGATTGAGAGAATTGGGAGAATTTGAGCGATTTGAGAGGATTTCAGAGAGAATTCGAGAGATTGTTCGGAGAATTTGTGACAAAAATGAAAGAGGAAGCATATGTATTTATATGCAAGAATTATTTTTATTTTTTATTTTTTTATAAAGCAACGGCCCAAAGGAGTAGCGGGGGGGGGGGGTTAGTGGCGGGCCCGGGGCGAGAGCCCAACGGCTCTCTACCCCCGGGCCCCCTTTTTTTTTTTTTTTTGGATGGTTTCGAACCGGCCCGGAACCGTGGGCCCGGTCAACGGGCCGGTTCCGGGCCCACAGGCCCAAATGGCCCCCTCTACACTCAAATGCCCCCTCCGAGAGCCGTAATTTAGAACGGGAGTCTCTGTGGGCCCTGCGGCGGCCCAACGAGAATTCAGCCTTCGGTGGTCCTCACACCGACCCCATGCCCATTTTCGTCATTTCGCATCCAGCCCGGAGAATCTTTGGTTAATACTCCGGTCTACGGTTTGTCCGATTAAACAATTTCGCGTTTGAATTTTTATAGCTCTTACATAAAATTGACTTATTTCTCTCTCTTTCTTAGACCCAACAAAAAAAAAAAATTTCAAAACATTTTATAACTTTTTATTATAAATTCGTCTAGAAAAACGAGTTAACAAGAAAATATTGTAAAAATAAAACATCTTTAAGTTGCATGTGTCAATAATGAAATTATGTTTATTGATTAACTTTTCCCAAACAGTAAACATGGTTAAAATTTATTGTCAATATCACGAAAATCTCAAATCGGTACACATATACCACATTTATACCAAATTAAATTTTGTGTCTAAAAAAAAATTGAAAATAATATACATGTGCCACATTTAGCTTCCATCAACTTTTGGCATTAAATTATTGAGCTGGAATGACACGTGGCAATAACTTAGATTACTTTATAAGTCCGCGTGAAAATTCATATTTCTCTATTTTTTGTATTTTATTCTTATTATTTTTTATTAAACGTGTAGTTTTATCAACTGGTTTTTTTTATTCTTTTTTTATGTTACCCATAATGCTTGAGCTTTAATACTCAACTTCGTCTTTTTTTCTTCTTATTTTTTTTTTTCGTCCAAACCAATATCTTTCTCTAATTCGTTAATTTCTTATTTCACTCAAGCGTGCTCATCACTACAATCTTCCTATCCTCCGTTTATTTTTTGTATTCACGCTCGGCAGTTGGCACTGTCTTTTTTCTTCCATTCACATCCTTCCAACTAAAATTAATACGATGCTTTGATTAGCCCTCATTTGGAAGTCCATAAGAAAACAAAGTTTATTCTACAAGCATGCTGCTTGGGATCTTTGAATTTAAATATTAAATCGCTTATTCGTCTAATAGCTTAAGCTTTCGAACAGCTTGACAGTGTTATCACAAAATCTCACATGATATTAGAGCGTAATGTTTTGACTTCAAATAGTTTTAGAACAGTTGGTGCTAGCTATAAAGACTAAACTAAGCATGAGGGGAGTGTTATAATGTAAATATTAATCAAATCGAAGATGGACACAATATTACTTGGTATCTTTCAGATCGAACACTTGAGACTAGGCACAAAGACCAAACTAAACTGAAGATGGGACGCACTACTACTTGATATCTTTCGAATCAAGCCGAACGAGTTCAACAAGCAAACCCAGCGAAAGAAATAAAAATAAAAACAAGAAGAATACCATAGTTGAAAGAGAGGAGAGATAACGAGCCCTGACTGTTTGAAAACGAGGCCTAATTGAAGCAACAAAGAAGAAAATGAGGAAACTGAGTATTAAAGCTGGAGCATTCAAGAAAAATAAAAAAGTAAAAAGATAGAGAAATATGGATTTCTATACGGACTTGTCATGTCATCCGAGTTAATGCCACGTGTCACGAGGAAAGCTAATAAATAATAGTAAATGTGTTGTGTGGGCATGAAAATGAGATTTTTAAATTTGGAATTAGCATAGGTTTATGGTTTGGATTTTTGGCATCGGAAAATATAAATCGAAAGAGTCGGAGAGTACCGTCACCTGGGGCACGCTTGCCCAAAAGACCTTTATACCCCGCACATAGTTTTCATTTTTTTTTTTTTTTTGGGGTCGAACGCCGCACATAGTTTGTATAAGGCCAATTCGGAACCCTTTTGCGGCTGCGGACATTTCAACGCGCACGGGCCACCAGACGGCATTCCCAAAGCCACAATCCCCTACAACGCAAAAAGAAAATTCCGAAAAAGGCATATTCGTCAAACCATCTCCACCGTCGGATTGAAAGGTCAGGACCGTGATCTGTCCGTCCATCTCACTCGATAAATTCAACTTCCCCCACCAGACTCCTCAACAGTCCCAACAGCTTCCATTTCTTCTTCGATGCTCTGAGGCACAAAAACGGTGCGCAGCGACTCTGCGACTGAGCAACACAGAGAGGAGGAGGAATGGCGTCCATAGCTCTCACATCCTCTTGCTCGCTCGGGTTCGGTGCTCACCGTCCGTCGCTGAGATCGCGCTCTCTCAAGCCCACCGTGCTGCTGACCTCCTCCCTCATCTCCAGATCCGCCGAGAATCGCGCGTTCCTGCTCAAATCGAACGCCGCCCGCCTCCTCTCTCCTCTCCGGAATTCAGCTTCCAAACCTGGAGCTCACCGGAGCTTGGCCGTCAAAGCGGCCGCGTCGGCCCCCGGGACGGCCGTCTCTCCGCCGGCGCAGCCATGGCAGGGCGCGGCCATGACGCCTCTCCTCGCCTCCATCGCCACCGGGGTCATCCTCTGGTTCGTCCCCGTCCCGGCCGGCGTCTCGAGGAACGCATGGCAGCTGCTCGCGATATTCCTGGCGACGATCGTCGGAATCATCACCCAGCCGCTGCCGCTGGGCGCCGTCGCGCTGATGGGGCTTGGCGCTTCCGTACTCACCAAGACCCTGACGTTCTCCGCTGCCTTCTCCGCTTTCGGTGATCCAATCCCGTGGCTGATCGCTCTTGCTTTCTTCTTCGCTCGTGGATTCATCAAGACCGGCCTGGGAAACAGAATCGCGTACCATTTCGTTAAGCTCTTCGGTAGCTCTTCTCTGGGTTTAGGCTACAGCTTAGTCTTCAGTGAAGCGCTTCTGGCGCCCGCCATTCCCTCGGTCTCTGCCAGAGCGGGAGGGATATTCCTCCCTCTGGTTAAATCACTCTGCGTCGCATGTGGCTCGAACGTCGGGGACGGGACTGAGAACAAGCTCGGGTCATGGTTGATGTTAACGTGCTTCCAGACTTCGGTGATTTCCTCAGCGATGTTTTTGACGGGAATGGCGGCAAATCCCTTGAGCGCGAACTTGACCTTCAACACCATCAAGCAGACAATTGGGTGGACTGACTGGGCGAAAGCCGCGATCGTGCCTGGTCTGGTGTCGCTGATTGTTGTGCCTATGCTTCTATATGTGATTTACCCGCCCACAGTGAAGAGCAGTCCAGATGCGCCAAAACTTGCGAAGGAGAGGTTGGAGAAGATGGGGCCAATGAGCACAAATGAGAAGATCATGGCAGGGACACTTCTTCTGACGGTATGATTGTGGGACTTTTAACACCTATTCATTTATTTCTCAGTTCGTTAGTTAATTATTGCTAAAGTAACCAAAAGTCTGATGAGCTCTCATGTGATTGCTTTAGAGAATGTTTGACTTTATCTGCCAATACTAATACTAGCAAATTGTTTGTTTTTTATAACAATCGAGGAACAAAATTAGTACCACCATCTTTCAAATCGGAAAAGCTGACAATAGTAAAAGTTTTGTTCAGACAGTGGATGTTCTCTTTTACTGGAGATCGAGAACAATTTTCGAATTTTTAAGATCGCAGCTTTCAACCTTATTTACTTACAGCCAGCGAAGTTCTTATTTGTGCTCACATCATAGTAAGGCTACTCCTTTGCAGACTTGTTGTCTCGGGAACTTTCATCAGGCCAAGTTCAATAAGTTTATTCCTTTGCTAAAATCAGATCGATGGAAAATGGCATTTTGCAGTCTTTCCATAAAGTATGATTGTTGGCATTCAGAATATCTTTATTGCCCAATATTATAAAAGTTTTGCGTTAGCTTCAAAATTTACTCTTTGATATTGGATGAGAGAATTACGGTAATTCTGGATAAGCGGAACTATTATTGTTCTATCAACTGCATTTTTTGGAGAAGATGGAGGACTCTAAACTATGAGTTTTTCTTTGTGATGATCACAATATACACAGTCAACGCTGGTTCACTGTTAAAGACTTGTATGAACTCGAGGAAGGGACTCTTTTATCATTGCAATATAATATACTCCAGATGAACTACAATTGACCATTGTCATGGCATGCATAAGCTTCCCAAGTATTGCTGATTTCCTCATGCATGAAGGCTCAAATTCTCAGTTGTCTTTTGGCCTTGAATCTTCAACTCTGCACTTCAACCTAGTATTGCTAGAAGTAAAACTGTTGTCTTTATTCTTTCACAAGAAAAGTATGAGATTTAAAGGTAATTGGCCCAATTATCCTTCTTTCTAATTATAATTTGAGCCTGTTTGTTAGGTTGTACAACTGGTGTGCCAGTTGATGGAAGCCTAACAGCAGATCTGGCTATCACAATTCAAGTTTTCTGGACATGCATTTTCTGTAAATCATGTACTGTGTTGTTTGCTGCTGTAGAATGCACTAGGATCACTATTCAGTCTTTGATGCTTTTGCTTTCCCTCTGGTCTTTGGCTCTCTTTTGATTTTTACTCTGTGCATTAGTATTTCGTGGCTGTTATCGCTTAGACATGTGTCATAATGCACTTTGTGGAGACTCAGTCATGTGATGGAGAGACGTTGTTCCAATGAATTGCAGACGTACAGACCTAAAGAAATAATACTGGTCATCTTTTCTGTTTGTGTCGATGATTGATGCCATAGTGGGGCATTGCCCTGAATTTTGCTGGACAAGTCTCCCCATACTCATAGTCATTAGGAAATTAACTATTTGGAGATAACAGTTCCTACTGCCATGGACGGTTCTTGTAGGTTTCTTTGTGAATCTGCTCTGGATGATGACGCTAGGTATCACTTAGCTATATAACTAGTTTCTATGTGTCTGAATTGCTTGTATATTTACTCTTATCTGCATGGGTTTTGAACAAGTACTTGAGACCAACATTACTTACTTGGTTGATTGTTATAATTTGTCTTTCCTGCCTACTTGTCTATTTGTCATAGGTTGGGCTTTGGATATTTGGAGGGATGTTGAATGTTGACGCGGTCACTGCTGCCATTGTTGGATTATCTATTCTCCTTATTACTGGTGTTGTCACTTGGAAGGAATGTTTAGCTGAAGGGGTTGCCTGGGATACCCTCACATGGTTTGCTGCCCTAATAGCTATGGCTGGGTATCTCAACAAATATGGCCTCATTTCTTGGTTCAGCCAAACGGTAGTTAAGGTCTGCTCTTCTTTTCCCTTCAGCAGCATCATAATTTTCCGATTTGCCATCAATATACATATGTTATACATTGTGGTAATTTTGAGATATAGCTCTTCTTATTGTGCCATCACCAATGTAAAAACAGAAGAGTTTAAGAATCAAATGCAGTACACCACCAACCCCAAATTATCTGGGAGTTCATTCATGGCTATTCATATGAGTGTGAATGCGCATATGCATTTGCTGATCTCTACGAATTCTCCTCTGGTCTCATCCTTTATAGTTTTCTGTTTTCCTTGTGCAGGATGCTTACTAACATTGGGTTTACATGTGATTTTGTCTGGCTGTGTTTATAATCTGCATGCATCACTTCATTTGAGAGGTTAATGGTGTGTTATTAGTGACCCTAGCTATAGTGCTGACTTGCAAATTATGTAAGGGCCGTTGCCTAGAATTGACAGTGCAAGCATTTTGTTCGAGTTGGTGCCTCCTTGACTAGTAATGCCTACACATTAATAGTTTTATCAACTCGACAAGGAAAAAACTTTACATCCATCTTTAGATATACAATCTGCTGTCCCTTTTTTCTTTCTCATGAGAGCGTACTCTAGATCAGTATCTGAGATGTTTCATTTAATGTATTGTGATGCACATGCTATTGGTGAAAGGAAATGAAAAATTTAGCGAAAAGGATGATTTTAGATAATTTTCAATTGCAGTAAGTTTAGATTCTCTCTGGTTGGCTTCATCCTTGTTAATCACATCTTTGGTGATAAACTCAAAGTTTTTTCTTTGGAGAGAATTTATTGGTTTGAGGAGAAGGCCCGAGTAAAGTAGTCCAAGGCAGCTCGAGCTAGTAAGTTTTTGTAATTGTAATGGATGTGTTGACAAATGTAGCCTATCCTCTGATTCTGAATGCAAGATAATATTTTTTTTGAGCATATGGCGTAAGCTTCGCTAATGGAGAGATGCTGTGCTTTTGCAGTTTGTTGGTGGGCTGGGTCTTTCATGGCAGGCATCGTTTGGCATCTTGGTTATTCTTTATTTCTACTCCCATTACTTCTTTGCCAGTGGAGCTGCTCACATTGGTGCCATGTTCACCGCCTTCTTGTCCGTTGCAAGCGCTCTGGGGACTCCACCCTACTTTGGAGCCATGGTGCTAGCCTTCCTCTCTAACCTTATGGGCGGCCTTACCCACTATGGCATTGGGTCAGCACCTGTATTTTACGGTGCTAACTACGTGCCCTTAGCCAAATGGTGGGGCTATGGATTCCTTATTTCTGTCGTTAACATTATCATTTGGCTCGGAGTCGGAGGCATTTGGTGGAAGGCCATTGGTTTGTGGTGAGGAAATAGCGATGGGAAGGTGCTCTGCTCCAAAAATGGTTAGAAATTCCTGATTCTGTTTCGCCTCAAGCTGCGATTTTTCCTTTACTGCCTCAGAGACAGGCGTGTTGATTTTGCTTCACATTTTCCATAAATTTTTACTCCCATCTTTCGATGGTCGTGGTGGACCCTTTGGTGGGGAGGATGGTGCAGGAGTTAGGTCTACTTGAAGGCAGAAACCAGAGATTGTAAGTGAGAATTTTTGACATATTGAAAGGAGAAGAATTCTTTTCACGAAATGATAGCCGCCCGGATGATAATACTTGAATGTCTCTCCTTGATTTCACTACCTCTTCATTGGATCGGATCCCTATATTTTGTGATTTTTTTTTTTTCAGAGTGTCGGAACCTCCTGATTTGAGATTCGAGAGTAGACTGACATTAATTTACCTACTTGTTCCCAGCGAAAATGTTGAGCCTCAGTTAGAAGCAGTGGTCCCAGACTTCTTAGGTCCTCGTGTTGATGGAGTAGCGGATTGCGACTTGGTTGAATGTTAAACCGGAGTGACAAAGTGTCACGCAATTGGACTACATGAAAATAATCTCCCTCCTTTTTGGGCCAAAAAGTTGAGAAAAGAACAGGTTCGAGTGCGGTTTGGGACCCACCGCCTTCACTTGGACAGAGCATTGCCTCACGTCGCGAATCTGACATGGACCCTGTGAATGCTCACCAAAGAAATGAGAAAGACATGGACCCGTCATGGCACGATCACTCTCCTTTTAATCGTAGCCTTTCAATTTCAACTCTAGAGATAGAACCCCACACCCTTATGTGGGATGCAATGATGAGATATTATGAAATAAGATGTAGAGCACTTTGTGATTTGTTTGGAATCTCCTTTTGCGCAACAGTTTAAAGTTTGAAAGCAGACGTGGCAGTTTTTGAAGAGCCCTAGCTGTCGAACAAGGATCGGATTGTGTTGAAGTCGCGTTGTTCTGAGTGTTGTGAATTTGCATTTGGCGATTCATAGTTGTAGGGAGAAGAAAATCATGAGTACCTGTACGACGCTCATTTTAGTGTTAGAAGCTTCCTTTAGATTACTGTAAGTATCAAATTTTTTGAAAAATGATTACTTAAATACTAATTCCGATTTGCTTGGCCAGCAATTTGATGTGATATTTTTTTTATTAATATTTGGAGTTGACGTGGCTCGTCGGAGGTCCAATCAGAATAAAAAAAAAAGATAAAAGTTGAAAAAACATAATAAAAATAAAAAAATAAAAACTTAATTAGATTAAAATCTGATAAAAAAATTAGATTAGAAAAATAACAAAAGCCAAAAGTTCCAAAAATAAAATTAGATTTAAAAATTAAATCGTATCCTTCCCTTAATTTTAAAAAATAAAAATAAAAATTAGATTTAATACAAATTTGTTTAATTTTTTTTTTAAATATAAATTCTATTTGAAGTAAATTTTAAAATAGGCTTAAAAATTTGACAAAAAAAGATAAAACAATTTTAAAAGGTTGGGGGGGGTTCGAGGGGCAGGTGGCGAGAATTTTTTTTGAAACTTTTGAATTTTTTAATAATTTTTTAAAAAAATTAGTTTATAACGTGGACTTAACTTTTTTTTAAAAAAATGTCACTTTATAATAAAAATATAATTATAAATTCCACATATTAATTTTGGCCGAAATATATCGTCGGAGGCATTTAAATGATTATTTTTCGATTTGACACTCAAATGATTCGACGGAAATTTTTTGTTCTAAAGTGAATGCCGTCCACAACTTTTGGCATTTCTGATATTATTTTCTCCATAATTGTAGCACTTGAGTACCCTTAGAGCTGAGTACTAAGTGGCTAAATGGGTGCTAAATGGATACTAAATGGGTACTCTTTATTGTGATTTCTCTGTTTCTTGTAGTAAATGGGTACTCTGGGCTTTTTGAGCGCCCCACTAGTCTCATAGAGTGCGACAGTCCCCTTGCCTCACGTGCACTGGGAAATATGATTGGAGACACTAGGATCTATGCTTATGGGGTGGCCTCAAGAGAATGCGCAAGCCCGACAAATTCAACTCAAGAATGAGCGAGGAAGACGAACATGTTTACCGGTCGAGCAATCCCTTGAGGTATATCACAATCATCTTCATCGACTGGGGCAAACGAATGAAAAAAGCTTGTATGATCTATATAGATCACGCGGGTCGAGCTTTTCTCTTCATCTATTGAGATAGCATGGATCCGCGTGCTCCGATCCGTGGACCATGCACCGCTTCCCTAAATGCTCGGATAAAAGCCTAGGCTAGATGCGCATGACCCATCTAACAAGAAAAGGCTTGCAATGAAATATGTACAAATTTCTATCCCGAGGGGAATTTCGGTAGGTCAGAATATTGACTTTTGTATGAGCATATTGATGTTCTTTTGTAAAACGTATGGTCATGCAGTGACCACGATGGGCTCATGGCATCCATTGCCCACTGCGATTCTTTAAAGCCACCACTTTGTTCGGGTTCTTTGCGCATCTTTGTCGCGGCCATCGTCTTTCGCGAGAGGGGAAGACAAAGCAGAAGGAATATTCGTTCAACAACAAATCCACCGAACAATTTTGCTAACCACGCCGCGCGCAGCACCGATCCTTATTCCTCATTTCGTAAGAAGAATTACCAAAAAAACGTTATGAACCTATTTATAATTGTATTAATTCAGTCGTAAACCTTTTTCTTATCAATTAAATCATCAGCCTTTTGCATTCGTACCAATTCGGTCCATTCGGCCGATTTTGGTCGGCCGGCGTTGACGTGGATTTCTTTTAATAATGCTTTAATTTTTTTTTTGTATTTTTTTAATAATTTATTTTCCTTAGTTTTTCTTCTTCTTTTTTTAAAAACTTAGTGTCGGCAAGGGTCGCCGGCACTAGGCGAGGGCCACGACGGCCTTACCCGATTTGGGCCGGTCAAAATTGACCCGGTTGATGGAATTGACATAAATACAAAATGTTTAGAATTGAATTTGTAATAAAAAATTTATGACCGGATTGGTACGATCACAAAAAGGTCTAGTATTTTTTTTGGGTAATTTTTCCATTCCATAAGCGGTGAAACCGACAACATTCTCGCAGTGTCCATCGTCCTACTTTTTACTTTCTTGATTTGGGGGGAATTTGACTGGTAACATTGGGTTGAGGAACTCTGGTTCTGTCGAAACATGACACGAAAGCAAAGCTTCATTTGCTTCGTTCCGTTTGAGTTTTCATTTTGGCTAAGGACACTGGTCAGAGACGCTGTGGGTTGATCCAGGATTCGGATCCCCTAACATTGGAGAT